>NW_006912894.1:3063760-3774336 GCF_000585585.1 Capronia coronata CBS 617.96 | reverse complement strand
CTCTATGCTCTATGCTCTATGCTCTATGCTCTATGCTCTATGCTCTATGCTCTATGCTCTATGCTCTATGCTCTATGCTCTATGCTCTATGCTCTGTGCTCTATGCTCTCCTCCGGATCAGGTGCTGTACCAATTTCTATTTCTATACTACGTATTACTACTCTATATCCCGGTCTACCACTAGCCTCGTAGTGTTTGAAGTCTTGGAGAGAAGGACAGACCATACATAAGGTAGGTAGGTAGAGCAGACCAGTCAGTACTTAGGTATCGATAGTGAACGACCGGCCTAAGCTGTCGGGGAACAGGGGGTAACGAGCGCACGGGCACGAGCACATCAGGTAGGTACCGGAACGCCAGAGAGATAGTACATACCTAGGTACATACAGTGCATGCATTATGAATGTAGTACTAGTAGTGACCAAGAGACTCCACGAGGCAAAGCTCGAGCTTGAGCTCGGACTCTGGACGTAAAAAGGGTATCTGTACCTAGGTACCACGGTGACGCGAAAAAGGTGCGTAGGGAAAGGGATGCGGGAGACTACCTAGGTACCTAAGTAGTTGGTGATTTCAACTTCCGCCGAGTCTCTTTCCTCGGATACCTGACTATTCTTTGGTCTGAGGGACCCAAACCTGATCAGATGCATGTAATGTGCCCAAGGTATGATGGAAATGTGTAATGGATGGATGTAGTAGAAGTACCTAAGACATATCAAGGCTACCACCCACAGCAGCTTCAAGGGACGGTACTACTACTCTATACTACTAGGTACGTAGTATTTCCAGAGCAGTCCACACTTGCAGCCCAGCAAAGCCTGATGTCAGTCGGCTCTTTAGCATCTTGGAGGCTCTTCTTTGGTGGTGCTTCATTCTCATACAGCCACCCATCCATGCCTATGACCATAGGTCTTTCCTTTTCCTCCTGACTTTTTTCCTTCTTTTCCTCTTTTGAGGAAGAGGTGGGCCTTGACATATGAAATCCCAAGACACGAAACCTCATGCTTGCTGTAACCCGACAATAATAAATCCTGCCACCCATGAACAGCGAACACAGAAAACGAACACCCAATGCTATGCCCACGGAAAGAGAGAAAACCCACTCCACAGAGTCGAAACCCGAAGCCAAAAGAGTGCACCTACAAAAAAGAAGCATACAAAAAGCAGGACAAGACTTCTTCAATCAACGCTGTTCAACAAGGCTAATGACAATCATAACTTCATCTCCGATGAGGAGCCGGCGTCCACAGCGCGGTCTGTCTCTTGGACCGTTGCGAGCTGCCCGTCGAGTTGGCCGACACGGTAGGACTGTCGTGGTCGGAGTTGTAAATGTATTCGCCGTCGACGTATTGCGCGTCCGTGGCGTAAGTGGTGCGGTTCTTGCGACGGGTATATCTCTGCTCGAGACGATATATTTCGAGTTCTAACGAAACGAGTTAGATCTCGGGGACAGTCCTGTGGAAATGACACTTCGATATAGGAATCGACTTGGGGGAACTTACTCGCTTGGAGCTTGTCGATCAAACCCATCTTGACGGGATGGCAGAAAAGAACCGCTGGCGTCTTGCGCTGAGAGTACTTGGGGAGTTGGAGTTGGAGAAGAGAGAAAGTCGCTGAGATATGATAATACTTTTTCTTTTTGGGTATATCTTCACCTCTCCTCCACGAATACTCTGTACTGTAGTGGTGGTGGTAGTGGTGGTGGACGCGGTGAGATCACGCGTGTTTTAATCGATCGCGATTCCTGCGCGCTTTTCTCTTCGGCTCCGGGCGGATGGGGATGTGATCCTTTTGGCTGGATGGAGTGTGGGAGCGGAGTATATGTGGCAATTGCGTATGCTGTAGAACACGCAGGCGGGAGTTGAGGTCAGATGGAACACTCTACTCTGCTCTTCTCTGCGTTGATCTGTTTCTGATCCAGGGTCTCGACGGAGGTGGTCTGGTTGTTGTATATGTGTTCTTCTCTCTGTCTGAAATGACCGGTCGTTGCGAGTGCGCAGCAACACTGAGATTGGACGGTGTGAGAGAGTGAGGGCGTTCGACGACTACACTTTTCCGCGGATGGAGAGAGAGTCGGCGGAACAGATGAAAAGGAACGGTAGGTATATCAGATCCAACGTCTTGAGAGCCAGAGCCTGAGGAGGAGCGAAAAGGGTATACCCTTCAACTGAAGTTCATCACGAAATCGCGCGAAAAGAGGGTCGTGGTTCCGCACTCTGAGTTAAGAGGATCCAGTAGATGGGGACGAAATGAGAGACAACGAGTGAGTTGAGGGAGTGAGTGAATGAGTGAATGAGTGAGTGGGCTGGATTCCACTGGGGAAGGGAAAAAGGAGGAATACTTCCACTTCCTGTCCCCAATTTCTCGGGACATTTGGGGCTTCGGGGCTTAGCAAGTCTTAGTTTGGTTGCGTTCCCAGGGGTGATGAGGCTTTTGGAAGGGGCTAGGGAGGCTAAGGGCCCCTAGGAAGCTATGCTGAGCTGCTTGAACGTTAGGCAGAGATACTAGGCTCCTTAGGCCTGCTGGAGCTTAAGGAGCCTAGAGCTAGCCTCTAGAGCCGCTGGAACCGTTGGCCCAACGGTTGTCTCTTCAGGTGAGAATCCTGGCGCCACAAGTCCTCCAGACTCGCGACCAAATACAGAGTACAACCACATAACGAACGGGATGAGCTTTCTGAACCTCGATGGTCAATGCAAAATATGCCAGTGTGTGCTATCCTGCATACATGGACATCCATACACTGAGGTGATTCTTGCGCCCTGATTCATACCATTCCCAGTACTCTCTTACCCCTCGACGAGCCCCTCCCGAAACCAGTCCATGCAAGGCACCGCGGCCGAAGCTCATGTATCCAGTTCACGTCAGTCTCTAGTCTACTAGCATCTGATGGCCGTCCCCCCGTCCGTTGTAACCAGCGTGCGCCACGTGCGGAACTAAAGCTGTGACCTCTTTGACCCCTGTCCCTCACCAGTCGACGCACTCGTCTGCCATCTGCTCGGTAACCAGACGACCAGACAGACGGAGAAGCTATACTACGTACGCACTCGTCTGTACAGAGTACAGAGTGATACGTACCCCTGAACTTTTGGTCGAGTCGATCAGGACAGTTCCATCTTAAAGAGGTGGACGTCGGCTCCTCGCTTCGTCGTCATTATGAATAATGGGCTTGGTGAGGCGAGAATAGACCAGGCTTGTCTTCTCGAAACGCCGATTCCTCTTGTCCTCCAACGGCAGTAGATGGTATCCAAATCCAGAAGTCGGACAGTTGGTTTATGGCCTCCTCGCGGGAATTGGACGTGCCAACGCTGAAGGCATTTGGTGTTGTCGTGTTCCAGAACCACCCTCCTCCGTCATACAAACGCGGCGACCGGGGCAGTAAGCATTCATTCATGAAGCTGGATCACTTCTCTTTTTCGTTCTTTTCCTTCTCTTCAATCTCCCGCTCTTCTACCAGTTCGCGCTCCAGAGTCATGTCTTGTCCAACCGACACCTCTTGTGCGGTCCAGAGATCGGAATAGAGTCCTCCTAAAGCCAGCAGTTCCGTATGGGTGCCTTGCTCAACCACCCGGCCCTCGCTGAGCACAAAGATGATATCGCTGTCATAGATGGTGCGCAGGCGATGCGCCACAAACACACTGGTGCGGGCCTTTTCCTTCAGGATACTGTTGATGTTCTGGAGCAGCGTCTGCTCCGTATACGTGTCCAATGCCGATGTCGCTTCGTCAAAGAACAACAGAGGAGGATCCTTCAAGATAAGTCGGGCAATGGCAAGCCGTTGCTTTTCGCCCCCGGATATCATCATACCTCTTTCACCCACCATGGTGTTCCAGCCGGCCGGCAGACCCTCGACGAGATCAAGGATTCGGGCTCGTTGAGCTGCCTTTTTGACTTCCTCAAACGACGCATCAATCTTGCCGTATCGGATGTTATGCTCGATCGTGTTGTTGAACAACGGCGTGTCTTGTGGTACCACCCCGATACTTTCTCGTAGACTGTCCAGGCTGAGTTCCCTGATGTCTTGTCCGTCGATCATGATTCGGCCCGTCGGAGCGTCATAGAAGCGGAACAACAGGCGAAGAATGGTCGACTTCCCACATCCACTGGGTCCTACAATGGCCACCTTCTTCCCAGCCGGGATCGTCATGGTCAGATTCCGCAATATAGGCCGATCCGGATGATACCAGAAGGTGACGTTTTCGAATTTGATCTCTCCTCCTTTGGTCAAAGCAAGCGGTCTCGGATGCGCGACCTCCTTCACCGTCACATTGACCTTCTGCAGATTGAACAGAGTCTCCATGTCAAGCAGCGACTGTCGGAGTTCTCGGTAGACCGAGCCCAAGAAATTCAGGGGCACCGACAACTGAAAGACAAGTTGGTTGACCATGACCAAGTCTCCGACTGTCAATTCACCAGCTGCCACCCCGGTTGCCGCCATGTACATCATGCCAGCCAGGGCCGAGGAAAATATGACATTTTGCCCCGTATTGAGGAAGGCCAGCGACGTCGTCACTTTAATGGATGCGTCCTCGTATTTCTTCAGCGCCTTATCGTATCGATCGACCTCGAATTTTTCGTTGTTGAAATATTTCACTGCCTCGTAGTTAATGAGGGTGTCCACCGCCACGGTCGCACCTTGGTTGTCTGCCGCGTTGGCTTGCTTTCGGAACTTCGTTCTCCAAGATGTCGTGGCGATCGTGAATGCCGAATATGCAACCATCGTTGCTGCCGTGATGGCAGCAAACGAGGCACCATATTTGTATGTCAAGATGCCGCATACCATAGATATCTCCAAAATTGTAGGGAAGATATGGAATAACATGGACGTCAACAAGAAGCTGATGCCTTTTGTTCCTCGATCCAATGCTCTCGTAAGACCACCAGTCTGTCTCGATAGATGGAAATTCAGGTCCAACCGCAACAGATGCTGGAAGACATTTCGGGCCACATTGCGGATCGCCTTCTGTGCCACACTGGCGAAAACGGCATTGCGTAGTTCTTGAAACAGCGTCGCGCCGATTCTGGTCACCCCATACGCCACAATCATGGACCCGGCCACGGTCCACGCCGTGCCGCCAACCGCCAGGAAATCAATGTTCATCGAGTCGACAATGTTCTTGAAATAGAAGGGCACGTTGACATTCAGGATCTTGGCTGACACCAGCAGACCCAGGGCGGTGCTGACGCGTAGCTTAGTTCCCCAATCCCCTTTTGGCCACAGGTACTGCACCATTTCCTTCATGATGGCCAAGTCCACTTTCCGCTGCTCCTTGTTGGAGACGACTTTTTCCGAAAGAAGGCCATCCTTCTTCGGGTCTGGGTTGACCTTGACAGGCTCTGCCTTTTGGATCGACTCTGGTGTGACAAGGTCTGCGGTTACCGGCTTGCTTGAACCCTGATCGGCGCCTTTTCCTGACTGTGTTGGTCTCTTCGTCTCAACCTGGCGTTTTAAGAAGGCTGACTGGGTGAAGATGCGAACACCAGGTCTCACAGCAATCGCCGGGTTGGATCGCCATGTCCTCAAAGCTGGACAGGTTGAGCTGAAGAGTTTTCGGTTCCCGCAGCTGTAGACTGTCCTAGACAGCATATTGGGCGCAGAGGCTCGATAGCTGGCTGCTCCTCGCGACAACAGTCTGTCGGGAAACAACTACTCACCTTCTCATCCCCTCCCTAGTAGCATATAGGAGCCAGAGAGAGGAAGGTCACTCCGCACAAGAGTCGGCTTGATCGAGAAGGGTAGAGCTAGACAGGTCGGAGAGGATCGAAAATGCTATCAGCCTGACAACATTCAAGATTGAGCCATTTGTGCTCGATGTGATGCCATCGGACACGCCGTTCATCGGAGAAAACGTTGATGCGGCCGAGACACGCGCTTCGAGTTGGTATGTTTCTCCGTAATTCGCTGAGGTAATCTGACGAGGCTGAGACACAAGGACTACAGGGAGCACAGCCTTGTTCACGAGCAGAGCAGCCTACGTACTCTCCACCAACCCTTCAGATATCACAAAATTGAACCATATCGGCTTTTTGGTCATATACGAAGCTCCTCAAATAGCCTTCTGAATGGATGGTGGTACGTATATCTATCCACCTTCTACGTACTATCTCGAAGCTCGAAGCTGTCACGTGGATGGACTGTAATCTAATCACTTGGCATGTTTGGCGTGGAAACTCACGACCTGAAGGCAGCTGCCACCGCGCAGTTGCAGCTGCCCATTCTAGCTGCCATCGAGCTCCGCAGGTTTGACGAAGCTTCGTCCTCGAAAGAACTTTTTGACGTTGCCTGCATTCGGCAATTGGACACTGTGAGAAAGCTGGTCTTCTCAGCAGTATTGCTTCCTACCTGCAAGACACCAGCACTTGTCCATAACACAGTGTCAAGATGCCTTTGGTCGCCGCTCAAAACTTACGCCGCCTGACCGGCTTCCCCCGAAAACGAGTGTTTCCAGCGCACCTTGTTGCTGGAAGAAGAGTAGGCGGCTACAAGTACATCTCCGTGCAAGCAACGCCAGCTACAGACATCACTAAAATTGACGTGGTGGGCAAATCAGTGTCAGCTTCGTCACCAGGTCAGTTCGAACCACTCGCAGGTGGGACATCTGCTCACAGTTTAGATGCCTCATTCGAAGTACTGGGAAGCCCCTATTCCTTACTTTCCGTCACATTGTCTCCGTCTCAAGACCTTTACACGCGTCGGGGAACCTTAGTTAGCTTCGCCGGGGACCCAGATGGGACAGTCTCGACCCTACGACTGCTCAACCCCATACGTCGCGCCTTGATTGGGATACCGTTTCTCTACCAGAAAATCACGTCGACGTCCTCAGTCAATGCACTCATAGCCACCAGGTCGCCTCTGACCACTTTCGCAGTACTGCAATTGGACGGCAGGACGGACTGGAAACTGGCTCAGAGAAAAGCTTTGTTGGCCTGGACTGGAAATACCTTGTCGGTCAAGCCAACTCTGAGCACCAAACTATCAGTGGCACACTGGGGAAGCTCTGATGTGACAGGAAGAGGTCTCCTGGCCTTGGCCGGTCAGGGTCAGGTCTATTCAATCGAGCTTGCTGAGGGGGAGACATACATTGTTCACCCTTCGAATATCCTGGCATACTCAACATCATCGCCTTCTCCACCACCGCGGCCATACCGTTTCAAGTCCACAAATGTACGATTTCAGATTCCACTTCAACTCGGAAATTTCTTCCCCTCATCGAAATTCGTGGAGACGCTGAAGACAAGTAATACCTACAAAATCCTGGCCAATTCTTTGCTTCGGATTCGGACATGGAGTCGAAGGACTATCTGGGGTGACAGGTTGTTCTTGCAATTTCGAGGCCCAACCACACTATTGATTCAAAGTCGTGCAGCGAGAGTGAATGATGTCTTGACGGCACAAGAAGTCAACGAGATCGCGGATGCTCCTGCTGGTGTTGTCAAGGAGATGATAAGCGACTCACAATTATCCAAAAACAGTGATGCTTCCCGGAAGATTGCAGGAGGGTCATCATCATCCGCACCCGCACAGTCGCAACCAAAAGTGTCCTTTGCAAGCGTCAATAAGGACGGCAAAGTGACATTCGACAGAAACTAGGACTTTTGCGAATAAAAAAGTCGAGGTCAGCTCCTCCACGAGCGAGTGTACAATACAACTTTCAGCAGACGTTTCTCGCCATTAAAACTTTCATTCTGTCTGGGGATCTCTAACAGCATGCGTGTCTTCTATGGGCTCGACCGAACTCAAGGAACAACATCCACAATCGCGAGTTCCCAACCCGGTGACAGATTATCGTACAGTTTGGTCAACTTCCCGGTTTGCTGATAACTTGAACACTCCCGCCCACACTCCTGCCGGTATGCAGTTTGGTCTCAATCCAAGGTGTCTCTCTCATGTGATAGGGGAACAAACGGGTCCTTCACGTCCTCAACTGGCCTCATGTTTTGCAAGCTTCCGTGGCGATTCCTGCGCAAGGGCCACTAGCCGTGTCCTGTGTGACATCGCCTATTCTTTCTCGCTTGGCTTTTCAGCGCCTAGCATTTCTCTTCATCACTTCTTCTGTGGCGGTTGGCACTTGACTGAGCGATGATGCAGATGATATTTGCATGGAAACTTCACTGGCCGATCGACTTCGTCTTGATCTGTCTCAATGGCGTACCAGAGTACTTGTTCAGGGAATCTTCCAGTGGCGAGTAGCTCCTTCATTCCTTCAGCAGCCCGCGTTCCGCCCACAAGCACCCTGTAACGGGCGTCTGACAGGTCCCATGCGAACTGATCCATCACCATCTTGAAGAGCATGCTTGCCTCATCGACATTGCTGACCACCCAATTGATGGTGGCTGGGTATACGGGTACTTCATTCCACCACTTTGCCAAAGCGTCAATGACTTTGTTTTGCCAGACCTCCATGTCGAATTTGTCTGCAAGGACCCAGGCCTGCACCAATGGAAGGAGCTGCTTGGAACCATGTTTTGTATCGTCGTCTTTCTCTTTCTCAATGGAACGGACCTTACCGTGGTAGATCCAGGTGATGAAGAGATCAAAAGCTTGGACATGGTCCTCGGGCAATTCTACCATGCTTGTTAGAGCCTCTTTCATTCCGACAGCTAGGCATCGCGCAAAAAACGGAGAGCGCAATTGCAGTAGGATTTTGTGGGCTGTGTATTTGCATTTTTTTCTGCCAACGAGAATGGTGATGATGGGGGAAATCGCAAAGCTGGCCGCAAGTCAGTGACGATAACCATGAGACGCTTGTCGTTATGAACGAAGCCTTACCTTGTGGAAACACCGATGTCAGAGTCGGACTCACCATCAAGGGTCAAAGTGGTGTTCAGGACAGTGCATATTTCGGTGTCGTCGTCCATTTGGACTTCTGATGGAGGAAGAATTATCGAGCGAGTTCTCTAATGAATCTACAATCAGGGTGATTCAAGCCACGAAGCAGAGAAGGCGAGCTGTTGTCAAGTTTGGGCCCTGGGAAAAATCAGAAGCGACTATGATGAAGAGGTGCCTCTGATGAAGAGAGACTGCAAGAGAAAAGAAATAAAGAGAGAGGCTCGTGGTGAAGTCCTTGTGCCTGTATGTTTTGACGGCTTCATTCACTGCAAAGTGAGGCAGTCACATCTGGACTGCTCATTGAACTTCACTGCCATGGACCTACACCAACTGCCTAAGTCTTCCGGGTCATAGACTCTCCTTGCATGGATGCCCAGGGCACTCTTCTTTCCAAGCGTCGAGTCGTGTCAATTTATCTTCCAGATCGACCTTCAACCCAGCAGTTGCATCAGTAATGCACAACAAGCAGTGGACATTCAATGGGCAAATATCTCGACCGTCTTCTCAAACCAGGGTCGCATCACTACTACTATGGCGATGGGAGATCTATATAGCGTCTACAGTTACTGTCATGCCTTCGGAATTTTCCCCTTGTTCTTCCAACATCCGAAGGATTCATTGCTGTTCGATATAGAATGGTTGATCGGCTTTTCTCACGGCTGGCTGGCTATACTACTCTTCCTCCAACTCAATCAATACCTCTGAAATACGGATAAGGAGGAAGGTTCATAGCACCTTTTCCTGCGACCATCCAAGTGCCACGGAACAATACCTGGATACCACAGTAACTCACCGCCGACTCTGGACCTCATCAAAGTCCATTTCCGATTTTGAACATGAGAGACCCGTCCCTTACGTGCGACCCATGACTAAGCCATGACTAGGCAAATATGAGATGTGGCGGTGCAATTTTGAGGCGCGCCCAATAGAGGAGCAGAACCCCTGAGCCTTGTGAAAGCCCCGTTCGGATTCTCGCACTTCATCCCAACATTCATCAAGACACAACCACCACATCTAGCGATGCTAATATGGCGACTACGCCCCAGTCATTGCCTCGCAGATGCTGGAAGACTGTAAAACCCTCCGGAGCATGATAGGAGCCGTCGGGCCGACCAGCACCAGCACCAGCACCACGATCGTAATACAAATACATCCGTCACTTCATTGAACGATGCTCTATCCACCCTAGCCTCTATACGGTGTATTTGCCTCCCTGCGCCATTCAAAAAGAAAAGGACAAAACGATTCCAAGGCTTATTACCGCCGACGAGGACCATGTGGTCCGTCCTGGGCCCCTTCGTCTCACTCTTCTCCCTCCTGAGGACGCTGTACGTCAAATGCCTCGAGAGACTTCTTCAGCGCCCCAACGTCGATTTTATCTCATTTGACGAATTACAATTCCTTGCCGCCGGAAAAAGCGGAATCGTCTACGTGATCGACGAAAAAAGAGTTTATCAAGAGAGCGAGCGAGGCGAGGTTGAGCGGCGAGCATATCGCCGTCTTGGCTCGCATCCCAACATTACCAAACTACTGTGCACCCGAAACGACGGGTCTCTCGTGCTCGAGTGAGGCCAGGTCGTTCGCACAGTCTGTCGATCTCCGACTGCAACTGAAATTGGGATTCCTATCCAGACCAAAGTCAGCTGGCTGAGGCAACTTGCAAGCTGCGAAGGGCTACCAGCATTGCCATGACCGTGGTATTATGTAACAACATGATTCTGACGGGAGAGGGTTCTGGTTCCCTCAAGATCATCGAGTTTGAAGGCTGCAGTGTCGACGGTGAACCGGCAGACTCGTGTTACGAATGGTTCAGTTACCGTCCGCCCATGCCTAGGGTGAGTCGGCAGACGGATGTTTTTGCATTTGGTTGTGCAGTCTACGAAGTCGTGACGGGACGGCCACCATACCATGAGCTCGAGGGATCGGATGATCGATATCAGGAGGTTGAACACCTCTATGCAACCAACCGCTATCCCGATGTTACCTGTTTGCCGGCGCCGTTGGGTGCGTTGATCAAGGGGTATTGGTATGGCGACTTCAGCTCGATGGGGGAGGTCCTGAGAGAGCTACAAGTGTTTGTCTCTTTGTCTTTTTGAGATTTGAACAACGTTTCTTAGTCTCGGGCTGGACGGTTACCTTTTTCCTTTCCTTCCTTTTGTCGTTTCCGTGGTTCAAGGTAAGTCTGGTATAATATTCTGTGAGTGAGCTCGACTCTCGAGCGAGCTGACATCATTGATATCTTCCGATCTGTCCGTGTTATGGAGTTGACTATGCTGCTGGGCATATACCCTTCTTTCATGCACGGGGGTTGATCTAGGCTTGGGTCGTGCCGTGCCGTGCCTACGGTAGGTCTATCGCAAGTAGGGTCTGGCTGGGCTGAGGGAAAGTTGAACGAAGACACGTTTTGCGGACGCCATGTACTCTCTCCTCGAACATCCCATGTTATTCTGTAAGTACAAATGACGACGTCATGCTCGATCCGCAGGGGGCTTTGTTGACAGGTGAGTTCGACGAGGCTTAACTAAGATTGGTTATATAAGAGAGGATGTGGCATTGTGGTATGAGACTGAATCTAGTTCGAATGGTTGATGACTGAAATCCGAGATATCTTCGGAAAGATATCAGGCAGACTTGTGCCGACACAGGTTGTACATCAAGTAGAATCCTCTAGTGGTTTGCATATCCTCTCCTTGAATCATGATATACTCACTCCACCGACGAGGCTGAAGAATCTTTTTACCATTTTATACGGGTTACCGGTCACAAAATCCCACCAGAATGCACGACTATTGAGTTCTCTACGAGTTTGGCCATTCCAGGAACATCTACAACCTGGGCATACATTGCAATGATATATTAAAAGACCGGGACATGGAACTTCCAAGAAAGGACTGTACGTGTACGCTCGATTACTCCTTGTGCTGGAAAGCATTTCTTGAAGACATAAAACGTCTTGTCGTGGCATGCAAAGGGGACAAACATCACAAACTCGGAAGAGACCAGGGAATTAATTGTATCTGACTTGGAGACCCCTGTCACGTAATAGCAGTGGATTGTTTGTTTGGCTGTTGACTACTGCTCAGTCTGCTCCCCCCAGTAGTGACCTCCCAGCACTCATGATCCAGAGATACCTTCTGGCCGAGATAGAAAGGCTCAGTGAAGTTGAATGTTTGTGACATCTTCTCCTGATTTCCTGGCCCAAGCCTGATGCAGGTGCCGGTGTGTGTGTATGCCTCCGATCGGTTGGTGTCATCGTGGTTGGTACATGCAAACAACTCTGATCAACACCCCCCTTGAAGTCTCGCTAAACCAGCAAACAGCACGTCCGTGTCCATGCCCCCATCCTCGTCCATAGGAATCATCATTCGGCAGCTCGCCGAAGATCTCATCCAGCTCGTGCGCGAAAAAACGTTCACAGCTCTCCATTTTGCTGTAAGGCGAAGGGGTTGATACCGAAGCAACCAGTCAAGTCAGTCTGAGGACCGTGTGTGCCAGGTCAAGGCTGTTGCTTAGTCCTAAACTCTCAGTCTACCAGTAAGGTCCGACAGTCGTTGAATCGGAGTGAAAGGACGCTCACGACTCCCCCCACCCTAAGGTGGTAGAGTACATCGCACTGCATCTCTTCTCGGGGAGGTGGACATGATAGTGGCAGCCGGTCTTAGATGCAGGACTGGTGGGAACCGTCCAAGAGGGGTTACTGAGATCGACGGCCATCCAAAACATCTTGCTTGCCACGTCCGGGTTTTCGAGTAAGATCTCTAGAAACATAACGGACCTAAATCCAGGTCTCCACTCCGAGTCGTTGACATTGCGTCTGAAGAGATTCGGCCATGTCGTCGTCTCCCAATACAGCTGATCGATGGCAAATCCGCGTAGTATACAGGTATCCGTGGCGTCCGCAAAAATCAAGCTTATGAGAGGCATCAGAATGAGTGAGTCTTTACATGTGTTGTATTTGATCCATGACCGCATTCTGGAGATCGGTCATGCAGAACTTTCTTGCAAGGTGGTAGGCATGAACGAGGACCGATGGCTGAAACTCGTTCGGCACGCTGTTGCTGTACATCCATTTGGCCACCACTTCAAATGCCTCAGGGTCATCCTCTGGGAGATGCACAGCTTTTTCGTGGTGTTCCTTCATTCCCGACGAAGACAACTCTTGAAGAAGGGGCACGTAGACACCAAGATGCTCTCGTGCATGCGATACACCATTTCTGTTTTGCCGACGGTCACAGTGATGATGTCGGAGCCGAACGCGGACCTAGATGAGACAGAGTATCAGCTTCCCGTCTGAGAGGACCAACGGACAGAGTATGGGATGCCGTACGTTACAGAGTCCTCTTCGGACGCGACAGAAGGCGTTTCGGACATGATGAGGATTCGATCTATAACCGATCAGTCACAGTCACCCACAGCGCAATTTCGGATCTGTCGAAACCACTTAGCAAGAAGGCGGGATTCCGAGAAGTATGGCAAAAAGGAGAGAAGATGTCGAGGCTCGCTGACTGTGCTGGACAAATAGTTATCCAGGATGACTTCGAGGACGATGGCAAGTTTGACTTTTCTTGGGAAAGAAGAGAGGAAGACCACAGAGAAAGGAAGCGGGCATGTCACCTGAGTTTCATGACAATAGCGAGGAACAACTTCAGATGCTTGTCAGTTGTTCCTCAGTTGTTTCTCACTTGAAATGGTGCCGGGTTCAGGGGTAAGAAGGCAAACACACGTGCATTGGAAAGTAGAGCCGTGCTTCAAGGAACCATTACAGATAAGATGACCCAGTCAAAACCCTTGATCCGCTGTGGAAAATTGTTGTATGCGCAGAAAGCTTCCTTGTTTGCTACTGCTGCTTATATTGTTCATCGGCGTGACGGACGTGGTAAGAGAATGCCCGAAAGCATGAAGGTAGCACTGTTCGATCTCGCAGAAGAAGATGTGGATGGTAATTCGGATGTTCATACATGGACATATCATGCCAAACAGTCATTAGGGAGTACATGTCCGCTCCCATCATTTTCCATATCGTGCTTTTAGACCGCTAAAGAAACAACATAGGAGCGCTGCTCACGAGTGCTCTTCGTGCTTCTGGAAGGTAGAACTGCGGGTACTTCAGGAGGTAACATCTAGATAAGATGCTTGGACCTGCAAAGAGAAAGAGAAGAACTCGAGTCAGTACCGACCAACCCAACATATCTCTGCAATGGAAGCGACGACCCTCAGACATCGAGAGTCCGATGCACACCATGACCGAGAAAAGAATCTTGAAGCACATACCTGAAATAAGCCCTCAGATAGACGACCTGCCACGCCCCCAACCCGACCAGCATGCCCATCGTGCCCAACGCGAACCATTTGACCCGTTCATTCGTGCTCTCATTAGTATCGCGCAGCTTCTGCTCCCGTATCCGCAGATATTCCATCTCCTGCACGATTTCGTTCACCGTCTCTCCTATGCGCTTCAGCTCCGTCTCGACGGGCCTCAGCTTCTCCGAGGCCTGGATCGCAGACCAGTCACGGGCATCTGCACCAATGTCGATGTCCAATTCGACGAACCGGGAAGGATTGGGTGTGCTGGCTATTAAGTCCGTCAGTCCCAAGACTCCCAAAACTCCAAAAGTCTAGCTCCAAGTTTGCAACATACCTCGCCCAGTCAATGTGTTTTCGAAGCACACATCGAATGCCGTGTCTGCGAGACTGGTAAAGGCCATTCTCTTTTCTCCGGCGACGTCTTTCGGCCGGCCATAGTCGTTTCCGACCGCGTCTTTGATCTATACGACACGTGTTTGATTAGCATACTAGTAATGCAGAAGTGATACCCCCTATCTCTTTGTTTTCTTTCTTTCTCGCAAGTGCCGCCGCCGTCGCCGCCAGAGTGTGAAGAACACATCACGTACATGCATGTTGACCATCTGGCCATCTCCTCTGCTTCCGCTAACGATGGCGGTAACCACCACCAGAGTATCCTTCGTCACAAAGTTTCGTATGCATCGTTCGTTCTTCGCACTGTGACCTGGCGCCGCGACGAGTTCGAATTTCAAGGCATAGGACAAGGGTAGGAGGAAGAGAAGGACGGTCAGGTTGAAGAACGACTTCATGGTGGTCGAGGGATAGGAGTTGAAGACCACTAAGAACCGTCTTCAGAAGTAAACAAAAGCCGACACTCGGCTGGGAAGCTTTACAATGTGGTCTTGGGCAATGATTGCTTCCATGCGCGGGCGTCTCGAGGATTGGGATGAATTCAGGAGTCTGGCAGAATACGTGTTGAATCTCCCGGTCACGTGGGCGGTGAGAATCGAGCCCCTTTTCCTCGACTGCAATCTGGTCAACAACCACGATGTAATTGAACCATGGGGAACCACTTGGGCGGGAATATAGCAACAGAAAAGCAGAGACAACTTTACATTAGCGACCGTCTCGATTCAGCCCCCCTATTACCGCCGATAGACGTTCGACACGCCGACTACATATCTAACACATTCAGCCAAAAGTGTTCAGCTCCCGCGCTTGCTCTAGAATTCATTGGGACCCTGACTGAAAAGAAAAATCATTCATCCGTCATCCGTCTTGCGAGGCAGGCATCACTCCTCATTGCTTTCTTATACTGCCTCTTTTCTGGAAGAACCTCAGGAAACCCACTTGATCTCTTCCGGAAAGACTGAATTTCTGCGGTGAAACATCTGTCCCCAGAGCTGGTCCTGAAGTCTTGAGATACTCAGCAAGATCCGACGTGTCACTTCCATTAGTAACAGAAGCATCCCTTGGTTCTGCACGCATCTTCTGCCGGTTCCGTTCAACATGCGCCGCATGTGTAGGCTGAGTCGGCCGATACTTGTCCAACTTGGAACCCACTTGGGTGAGATGAGGCGATTCAGCACGAGGCCCATTACTCGGTTTAGCCGTAGGGCCATTTCTACTGGAAGTCGTGCCTTGGAGATAGTCTCTCAGCCTCGAGTTGCTCGCTGATCTCTCGACCGTGGCAGAAGTTTCTTCTTCGGCTGGATCCGGCACTGCTGCTAGAATCGGCTGCGTCGTCATGCCAGGCGGAGGAGCGGTGTTTCTGAGGAAGTCGACCAAGGACTCCTCCTCCGCCCGTCGTTGTTCCGGGCCGGAGGCCTCCTCCATGTCGTCGTCCTCATCACTGAGATCAATGGCATACGGATCGCGGACTTTTCGTCGATTCTTCTTGGGTATATCTCCCGATTCGGGAATGACAGGCTGTCTGGTGATCGCGTGTACAGAAGTTCCGACCCCGTTTGAGTATTTATTAGAGGCACGGTTGCTCGAATCCAGAAGGCCTGTGCGCGAATTCATCGACGAAGGCATGGACTTGATTGTGACTGAGCTCTCCTGAGCACTGCCGATGGAGTTTCGACCTCGGGAGTCCATATCGAGTGGAGGGGCAAGCGCATTGAGATCATCCGAATCCATGGTCGTGCGGAAGGGTGCCACATTTCGGTCGATTCGATGATCACCTGGTGGCCGGGGAGGACCTTCCCTGATGAAGTCAATAAGATCGGAACTCTCGGCAGTTCGAGGGCCTCTAGCGTCTCGTGCCTGGTACTTCAGTCGGTGGACAGGTTTTCCCGAAGTTGTCGCTGGTCGTTGCTCGTCCTTGATCGCTTCGGAAAGAGCGGCTCCCTTAGTGCCCGTCCCCGCCCCCTGAGCTGTGCCCGGTCGGGGTGATAGCGGTTTGGGAAGTTGCATTTCATTCTCCGGTCCAGTCGAGCGGGCATAATCAGCAAGATCTCTGGTGGAAATCTTCGCCATTCTAGGGTCGCGCGGTTCTCCCAGAGGATTTTTAGACCTCGAGGGCGAGCTCACAGGTCGCTGAGTATTCGACTGAGCAGGACTGGATTTGATGTTGTTAGGCAATGGTATTTTGGTGGCCGTCTGAGGATTTGATCGGAGACCATTGATGCTGCCTTTCGCCGAGCGAGACGACCTTGGCCGACTCACGTCTTCTCCTGGCGGGGCAGTGTTTCGGAAGAAGTCTGCCAGTTCTTGCGTCTGACTTTTGACTTTGGGCTTCTAGAAATAAGTTAGCGATGCTCTGTTCACGGGATGCAGTCAAAATACCTCATTAGTCGCTCTGGCAGTCTTTGGGGTGAGCGTAATATGGAGCGTTTCATCGCTATCGATGAGGACATCAAGGCTCTTCTTTGCTCGGTCCATCTCGGTTGGAGGAGCAATCCGACGTTGTCCATCATCAGCCTCAGACCGAAGCCGGACATGGGGCCGTCCAGCTGTTGAAGCCCTGAAGTCTTTACCTTCGCTGGGATCTTGCGTTTGAGGTGTCTGGAAAATGCCATTTTCGTCCCGACTGGCAGCGAAGGATGAGGTGGCATATCGTGGCGCTCGATCCTGCGAAACTTGGCCCATGTCTTCCTGAGTGGCTTCACGCTGTTTTGGAAAGTATTGAGGATGTTTGGACTGAGTTGAGGTTCGAGCAGAGGTTGTGCCCTCGCGAGATGATGTCCGCTCTTGAATAACCACAGGCCATGCTAAGGTCTCGGTTGCTCCTGCTTGGTCTGCGCTGGTATGTGCGGAGGCTGGTACGGAAACCTCATGCTGTCGTGACGGCATGTGAGGTACGGACTCAGGATATTGTGTATCGTGGCTTCCAGGTGGTCCCTGGTAGAAAATGGCAGCTGTCCCCAGAGCACCATCGTCCGTCTCGTCAGTCGCACTTTGTCTTCGAACAGGGTCATGATCACGCATGCCCGCTTCATGAGCGTCAGCGGTCACTGAACCCGCTTCAATGGAGGCAGATTGTTGATCATGTGTTAGAATCTCTTGCTCCGCTGCAGACACGCCAAATCCAGAATCCCTAAGATTTGTATGTTCATCTACAGAGGCTTCTCTTTCGACCTCAGAGCTCAATGCAAGGTCTTCTGGATCAGTATCATTTTCATTTCCTGCCTCAGCGAGGGGCGCAGCACGAGCGCTCTCACTGCTTGCAGAGGGCTCAACGTCTTCAGTTGCGCTATTATTTGGACTCGCCTGTAGAGTATCTGTGTTCGAAGCCTCGACTGATTTGAGATGCTTTGGTTGTTCTTTCCGGAATGCTCTGGACGCTTCAACGCTTAATGCTCCAGCAATGGTAGCGACAGTGCTGCTGATGCTGTTAGATGTCACACTGTGATTGCTCTCTTTCTCTACAGATCGAGACGTGGAGCCGGTAAGGTCTTCGGAGCTTGCCGAGGGGTTCAATGAATCGTCCCTGCTTTTACCATATGTCGCGCCTACTGCGTCGTGTCTCGACGGCACATCTGAAGCGGATTGGGGCGATGTTGGGACCGAATGTGGTCGTCTTCGCGTCAACAAGGATCTATCGTCGTTGTGTTCTTGGCCAGCGGGTGGAGACACTGCGTCTGGAAAGTTGCCGGGCATGATCAGCATGCTCGACGGTCTCCGTCTATCCAGTCCAGGGCGCTCATAGAACATTCTGTCGTCTGCGTGATCGGTCGAGGGGGAGAGACCTGGCACTTCGATCTCTTCCACATCGTTGTCCGACATTGGAAGTGGAACCTCAGTCGGTAACGGACTGGGCACCGGACGGATGGATGGGCTATGCTCTTCGTGAATGGTCGAGAATGGGGGAACAGAGGGAAACTTCCATTCATACGCGGGAGATTCTGGAGACCCAGGAGACATTACAAGCGGTGTCGTCGGGCGAGAAGACATGCTGACGCTGCCGCGGATGCTGCCCTTCCAGGAGCGCCAAAGCCGAATCAGTGGTCCTTCCTTACCAACACCTGACATGTCTATCTCCTCCAACACAATGATGTCCTGGTCTGAGGTTCGATTCGGGCCTGCGGATTGATCTGTGCTCTGGGTCTTGTTGACCGACTGACGCCTTCTCGCATGTTGGGCCGCAATGCAGAGAGCTTGCTCACCCAAGAATTCAAGGACCGTGGTCAGGAAGATGGCGGCGGACGGTGTGACTGCTGCAGCCGTTCTGACCGACTCCTTCACCCGGCCGATGTGTTCCCTTAAGTCGTCATCATCGAGGTATTCTTCTTCATCCTCTTCTTCCATGTCTCCAAGCTTCGCATAGACCATACAACGGAGTCTCGTGAGTTTCCAGGTGAGGTCGATGTCAAAGTCTGCTCTTGGATCCAAGACGGCTACTGTAGATTGTACTTCCTCCAACTCATCTTCATCCAGATAGTCTTGCAACTCTTCGTCGGCGGCTCTCAAAGCACTTTGTCCCAGCCTTTGTTTCAGGACGACCGGAACTGCCGATCTGATGGCGCTCAAGGTCACCGAATGCGATTTCGCGATAATGTCATAGAGGATCTGATCGAGGAAGCCATTGACCAAATGAAGTGCGTTTTGCGCGATTCTGGCAGGCCGCTCAATTTCCGCGTAAACCAATTTCTCCGCCTCACCATCCGAAATATAAGCTGGCTGTGGCCTCGCATGAGGGAGTGTGGCTTTTGTAGACTTCGCAGACATCGAGAGAACGTCGGTCCCTGAGCCCATACTGCGCAGAGCCCTCACAGTGCCAGTGTCCTGAGTATCATGTCTCGCGTTGCGTTGCGCCATCTTGCCCTGGAGGGTCTTGAAGGCCAGAGATTGTCTACCAGGTCTTCACAGCTCCCCACGAAACAGGGTACCCCGTCGCACCCACTAGATATCCATGAGGCGTACTTGAGTGATGCTAAGGTGAGGTTGTGGTGACTGTCCGAACCACGGGAGGCTGTCGGACGGCAGCAGACTCAAGAACAGTGACTGTACTGTCAGCGCCCTGATAATCTGGCCTTGGACGCAGTTTGTCCTCTTCGCAGATAGAGACTGTGACCGATCGCTGAAATACGAGGGTCCGCTGAATACGAAGGAAATCGGATACGAGGTGGCTGCGCACACCTCACCGTCGGTCGGTGGACGCAAGAACCAGGTAATCGAAAGGAGAGAATAGACTGAAGGAGGTTTACATGGCTGAGAGTATGGAGGTGTTTGTCTCTTGGACCTTGCAAATGGTGGGAGCGTAACAGGCAGCTGGGCACTTTCAAGTTTGGGGCTGGTGTTTCAAGCATGAATTGGAACACGGGGGGCTGTAGGCACCATCGCAGTGGATGCATCCAACTACGACGAATCCGCACCTGGTGGACCTCGATTGCGGGTGTGTCTCCCCATCCGTTCACCCTCCTTTCCCTATGCTTTCAAGTGGGCAACCTCTCGACGGTAGCTTCACGGCTCTACACGAAGATCTTTCCGCCATTGGCTTTGGTGTGTCTGTATCACCTGCGCCAGCCTCAGATTGGATGTTCGTGGGTGAGAAGGGCAAGCTCCATCCCCTTTTCACTACGAGATAAGCTAACAGACCCCAGGCTCTGATCCAAACCATGATCCGTCCTCAGAGCCTGAAGAAGCCAACCACCTGTTTGCACGGCGCTGACCCCTGATCACTCTGGCAATAGATCCATACCGTTTCTCTCTCTTCTCCGAACCTTGTGCGTCTTAGGGCGGAGTCAAGTCTATAAATTTAGGTGCACTAGCCTTTCGTAGACGTTGGTGCAGCAGGCGGTACCTCGGTATTGTAGGCAAGAAGATCATAGCGAGACTGGTTCGCGCATAGTTCTGCGCAGACATATTCAGACTCTATGAAGAACGAGTACTGTGACAATTTGTGTGAGGATGATGTGCGGCTCCTATCACAAGCGATCAAGGTTGTAATCGGGCCTGAGGACCTTGCTGCTTCAACAGTGTCTTGTGTATTCCTCTGGCATTGTCTGCGATGAATCGACCTGACTTGCACTGTGGGGCCATTCGCAGAAGGGCTTGACATCTGTGGCTACACATGGCTCGTAGGGAAAGGGTAGAAGCCTACTCTTCGGCTTTCATTGTGACTGTCCACTCTAGTCGGACACCAGGGGCCGTATTTTCACGCACCCATTGGGAGTCGGCGATAAGTTGACTCTGAACGGAATGTTTTCACAGATATTGGTCTGTGAGACGAGATCCCTGCAAACCGAGATTGGCGCTTAGCTCCCTCGCTCGCCTATGGGCTTCCTCGTCGTCGTGTGGCATAGGCGACACCGAATGCGACTCTCCGGTATTCTTGGGACTGCTGTCCTGTCATTGCTCACAAGAGACCATGTGTCCGTATGCGTCCGCAATATTCGCACAGGCGCTGACGTCTGGCAAACCAGGGCTAAGAAGTCTCCGAGTGAAGGTGCCTAGCTGAGTGCCATGGAAGGGCCTCTTTGATGTAATCGCCAAAGGCAGAGATCGCAAGCCAAGGCCAGACTCGTCCCAGTACAAGATGCCAGCTTCGTGCTGGGACGTATGACGACGGTTGAGGAGATCAGCATAGCCGAGTGATTATCTAGGTCTGCATCCCGTCATGATCGGCTCTCGCAACGCTTTTGCTGCTTGTACGTGAGGCGTCCATAGAGGGTGGGAGCAGTCGACAAAGGGTGAATGCTGGCAGCTGATGGAGATTCCAATATACCACCATCTTTACTGCGCCAAGCGAGAAAGAGGAGCTTCATCAGTGCCGTGACCAGGGAATAGACTCAGGACCTGTCGGGGAGTGATCCTCCATCTTGTCATCTTAGAAGGCCGCCGAGGTCTTTCTCTATGCCTGAGACACGAGCTTCCAGGGCTCTTTTCCTAGCTTCCAATTCTTTGATTTCATCTTCTTCGAACTGGAAGTCCTGGTCCGTAAGTCCCACGAACTTATCCTTGTTATCTGGTTGCTTTTCCAATGCGTTTGCCTCCCATTCTTCATCATGGTTTTGTCCTTTGTTGCGGCGCTCCAGCAGCGATTGTTGCTCATACACCCTCTCCTCCAGCGCCGAAATCGATGCTGAAATCTGTCCGTAGCGGTTGTGAAGCACCTGAATCTTATCATCCGCTCCAGCGACATTGTATATCTGACAAAGTCTTTGTGCACCCTGAAGTAGCGCTTCGACATTGACACCATCCTTGGATCGAGCAGTGTTGCTGCTTGATTTTCGGATCTCCTGAAGCATTTCGTTACCCAATAACCTGGTAATCACAGACTGTTTGACGGGCGGTGCACTTGGGAAAAGAAATTCGCGCCCATGCAGCCCAGACTCTGCGCCTGTAGACCGAATCCCATTTTGTTGCCGTGTTCTAATCAAAGCGCTCGGGTCAAGAGAAAAGAGGGCCCGCTCGTGGGGTTCAGTATCGCGAATCAGTGTGGTGATCTCATGATCTTTGAGAAGCGCGCTGGTAAAGATCTTTTGCGGAGGGAACCTAGAGGCGGTGAGAAGAGTCATGTGTCGTTTTCTGGTGTAGAACCTACTCCAGCTCTGCTATAGATTTGGCAGACGTTGATATCTGCTCCAAATGGCTTGCCAGAAGAGCCATGTTGGTAGAGAAATACAGGCACGTGTAAGATGTGTGGGTGTCTTCACCAAATGGCCTTGCCACCAATGCAGCACCCGTACGTCGGCTCCTTTCCAGTGCACATCAGAGGAGGACTCTATGGCGTCGACATCGAAGCGCCTTAAGTAAGTCGCGGGGGAAATGGTTATTGCAGGACGTTTGTTGATGCGGCTCCTCCTGTAATAATAGTGCGGAAGGAAACGCGTTTGTCGTGCCTGGCCTGCGCTTTTGCTCTATGACCGACCGAAGCCAGAAATGCGCATCTCCAACCTCAACCAACGGCACCTGACCTCATCACCACTTCCATCTTTGCTTCATTATTGCATCCATCCTCGCACCAGTACCAATCATCCACTGCCAAACCACGCCTGCTTGGACGCAATAGTCGTGGGTTCAGAACCGCAAGCTCAAATTCGCAGACTGTGACGGCTGATAGGCGCAACTCGTGATCAAACAAGGCCAGCCGGGCCCCTTCCAGAGAAAGACGAAAGATCAGGGACTGCTCCTCGAACTACGACCACCTATTGGGTCTCTGCTCGCCAGCGCGATCTACATCGTCCGGAACTAACTCAGTCCTTGACCAGCATACTCAAGCTCCGCCGAAGATATGAGCGGCGACAAACCCCATCTCAATGGCAGTGATCCGGCTGAGAAAGGCATCGATGGCTCGGAAGATGTTGAGATGAAGGAAGGATCACAAAACCCTAAGAAGGCTCTCAAGCTCAACAAGGACAAGGATGGTGATGACGAGATGACTGTCGTCGTTCCACCCGCAAAGGGTTCGAACTCCCCTAGCGCTCCTGAGAAACCGACCGAGGCGGACCTCAAAAACGGCGCTGTGAATGGCGACGCAGCAAATGAATCTGAAGCGCAAGTTGATCCTCAAGAAAAAGTCATCTTGGGTGAGTCGCTCCAGAATTTGATGGATCCTATTACATTTACTGACCTCTAGACAGAAATCAAAGCCAATCTCCCACTACTCGAACGAGGTGTAATCCAGTTTGATCCGCGATTCAGCTTGAGAGTGCTTCGTTCAATACCTTCCACCAGGAAACAGCTTTCTGCCTATGTTGTGGCTACTGTAGTCACCGACACCTACCCAATTCCCACGGCAACTGCGATATCTCTTCTGACGGCCGTCAAGGATGACCCATCCTTCCCTACCCAAAAGGTTGAAGATTGGCACAGCAAGAAGGATACATCTCTGCAAAAGAACTCCCAGAAAGAAATACTGCCGGAGATTGACATCTATCTCTCGATTCTGGTTCAGGTGTACCTTTACGATAAAAAGTCTATCGACGCCGGTGCTCAGTTCTCTAGCGCTCTCGTGGATCACCTGCGCACATTGAATCGTCGCACCCTGGACCCGCTGTCTGCACGCGTCTACTTCTACTATGCACTCTTTTTCGAAGAGCTGGCCCCGTTGCCACCATCTCCTGCAGCGGCAGTGATCTCAATTCGGAAGAATCTTCTGGATGCACTGAGGACGGCCACCTTGCGGAAAGATCAAGACATCCAGGCTGCTGTCACCACTCTTCTCTTGCGAAACTATCTGTCTACATCGCACATCACCCAAGCCGACCTGCTGATATCTCGTACCAAGTTTCCTGCGGCAGCGGCAAACAATCAATTTGCTCGTTATCTCTACTATCTTGGGCGCATTCGAGCAATACAGCTCTCTTATACAGAAGCCCATGAGCATCTCACGGGTGCGACTCGCAAATCACCGACCGCCTACAAGGCGAGTGGCTTCTATCAGGCATCGACCAAACTGCTCGTTGTGGTGGAGCTGTTGTTGGGGGATATCCCAGACCGCGCAATCTTCCGGCAACCAAGTCTGGAGCAGGCTCTGCGGCCGTACCTTCAACTCGTCGAAGCCGTCAGCTCCGGTGACATTATCGCCTTCCAAAATCTCGTTCAGCGATACAACTCGACTTTCCGAAAAGATGACACCTACACTCTCATCCTGAGACTGAGGCAGAACGTGATCAGAATGGGAATTCGCATGATGTCTCTTTCTTACGCCAGAATCTCGTTGCGCGACATGTGCCTGCGGTTGGGCCTGGATAGCGAGGAATCCGCCGAATATATGGTTGCAAAGGCGATTCGTGACGGAGTCATTGAAGCGAGTCTTGACCATGAACGTGGCTTCATGAAGAGTAAGGAGGTGGGTGACATCTACGCAACCAGAGAACCCGGTGACGTCTTCCACGAACGTATCCAGGCTTGTTTGGCTTTGCACGATGAGAGTGTCAAGGTATGTAATATCGCATCTCGATCTTGGAACCATTCTGACTCTTTCACAGGCCATGCGTTTTCCAATGAACCAGCATCGACTAGAGCTCAAGAATGCCCAGGAAGCACGCGATCGCGAGCGCGAGTTAGCCAAAGAAATAGTGGACGGAGACATGGACGACGATGACGCACCAGGCGGCGATTTCGAAGGGTTGTGAAGAAACCGAACTTGTTGTGTATCATAAGCGTGGACGGATCCGGCCAGCACAGAATCTTGCTTCCATTAGGCTCTCTCTGTGAGTGACCGCGGCTGGTAGGGAAGTCGGTTTCCCTGCAAAAATGGATTGCATGACCTCCGGGTTGGGATTGAACTCGATGCATTGGGGGGCATGTCGCTCAAGGCCACGTTCAACTGGAGTCACCGATGTCTAGACAGTGTTGTCGGTTACCGTGGCTGACCCATATAGACGAGCGACAGAAGTAATATCCCGTTACACTATGCTCATTCGATTGTAGACTTCCTCCAGGTGTTTTGCTTGAACAGCCGGCCTTGTTGCTCGTCTTGACTCTGTCGTCCTCTACCCACGGCACGTGACAACAATGTTCTTCGTCCGAAAGCGGTGATATCTCGGATGATGTTTGTCCGAAGCCCCGACGTCATTTTGTTTGCAACGCCTAAGACGCGTTTGTTTCGTATCTCTGTATAACAAACAACCTGAAGGAAGGGCCTTGCTGCATATTGCATTCTGCTTCCTGCACAGTCTGATCATTCACAACAAACCAGCAGCCCTGAATCAATCGATCCAAAAATGTCCCAGCCTCATACATCGTCCCAGACACGTCTGCCGACCAGGACCAGGTCTCGTTCTCCCGGATCTCGACCGACGACTCCCCTTCGCGCATCTTCTCGGTCCTCATTCCGGACGTCGCAAAGCCATGCTTTCGGGGGAGCGTCGCCTCTTGACAACTTTGAGCCACAGTTCGCAGAGTTGAGCGACTCAATGGCAGACCTTGAGGCGAACCTGATGCATCTGCAACTCATGCATGAGAGCCTAAGCCGATTTGCAGAGAGCTTTGCCAGTTTCTTGTATGGGTTGAACATGAATGCCTTTGTCGTGGACTTTCCCGAAGTAAGTCGTCTCTCTTGGATATATTTCTTTGCCCCAGAACTAACGCTCCCTGTCAGGCTCCGTTACCTGAATCTTTTAAGCGCTTCCAGAAACGCCAGGGTCAAGGGGATATGGACGAACAGACCATCTTGCCGAACAATAGCATTGACAGTCGGTTGGGAGAGGGTGAGGCGAGCATGTTGAATGCAGACGCCAGCTTCACGAGCTTGAAAGCTACACCACGTCGGAAGACAATGGCACCGTCAGTCACTCCTAGCACGATGTCAACATCAACGTCGACATCAAAACAAAGCCATATACCAGGTCGTGGAGGGATGGCAGGGAGAGCGAGCAGAGCCACTGGTCGTGGAGCAAGAGGGAGCGGTCTACCACGCGGGAAAGGAAGAGGTGCAAGATAGGCACGATGTCATAGAACAGCTATTCCCAGGCGCTGTAAAGGGCAACAGGGTGGTGATATTGTTTACGTGCCCGCGACCTCACCGTCAACTTCTTCTCTCAATCATCTCACTCAGTTCAGCTCGCTGTCGACAAGATCCTGATCAGATCACCTTCCAAAGAGACTTCAGAGCCAAACAGAATCACTCAGAGATTGCCTCAAAGCCACCGGATACCTCCTTGCCCCTCGAGTACGATCAACCGCCTCAGGATTCACCCGATTCGCTTTTCACGAAAGCCAGAGATCCGCCGCAGAAGAGACGGGCCGAAAGTACAAGCCAGCGGATCTAAGAGAAATTCTACAGACTCTCCTACCGGCAAGATGTCCAATACTCCTCCTTATGCCCGTAAGTGTTACAGTGTCGTTGCTTTACACTAGATTAGTCGAGTATTAACTGCTACAGAAACCATGCTGTCACTCGCCCCAACGATGCCCGAGCTGCGCGGCTACATAAACCTCTGGTTTATGCTGGTCTTGCGATCCTCCACATTGAAGTGGGCGATCGAGAAGATCGAGCGCCGGGCCGTCAGCCTCGGGGGCCGCCTGCGCCGCCCACCCCTGCCGACGCAGGAGCAGCTGGGTGCGCTGCTGGAGGAGGTGGGGGCGCTGCAGCGGACGCTGGCCTCAGCGGAGACGGCCTGGTACCGGACGTCGAGGATCGTCGAGGTCTGTGTCGGGGTCACCACCAGTATGGGCAGCATCTGGTTTGAGAATGGGGATTGGCGGTCGGCGCGAGGCGTCAGCCTGGGGATGGTGGTCGCCGGTCTGCATACCTTGCGGCAGCTGTACGAGGAGGATTCGGTGACGGTCGCCCGGTTCAATGAGATCCCGTTGGAGTTCTTTGATTGAGTAAACCTAGGCTCGCGATGCGAGCGGTCGCCGCTGTGACGGCAAGACCATGATAACAGAGGGAAGCTTGACGACCTGTTGACTGTGCTCTTTGTTCTGTCTCTTGTGCAAGACGTTTGCCAGTCGCTAACATCGTTACAGCCTGGACTGAGATGGTGTTATGTCTGTCCCTATCGTGCCCTGTTTCACGGTAGCAGTGGTTCGCACCGCATCAATATTGTAGATCAGTGACCTTACTGTACTGTCGCCCACCGTGACTGTTGATAAAATACCTATGTTGATATAGGTAGTCGCCCACGCTGTATAATTCATACTATCTACTATCAGGCTGCTGTCTTTACTCAGAGGTATTGATAATGCAGGCTCGATGCTCACAAGACTCCTCCCGACCATATCGACGAGGTCTGTTTAATGACCTCTGTGACATACTGTTACCCACCTGTATCGTCGATAACCTATAGTAGATGACTGAAACGTCCTCCTGAGATGCTCAACCATGAATATCTCCGACAATACAAGGCTGTCAATGTGTTTGATATCTGATGGCGTGCAATATCCGGTGTCGTCAGGGCAAACGGTGCATTTACCCGATTGGGCGACGAAGCCTCATTCAACTTCGTCCAGAACTTTTGAAATCTCGCTGTGTTTCTTTTCTGCCAGAACCACCCAACGCAACACGCGCTCGATGCTATTGTCTCTTGAATCGACTATTGTCCATGCTTCTGTACCTCCCACAATAGCCACTTGAGGCTATTCAACCATTCAAGCCATCGGCGAACGAGCAAACTCTTGCCCATAGAGATCGATTCGCCTCCTCCTCTCCTGAACTCGGATTTCACAACCTATCCACCACTCCTCTACTTCTACACACAGATCGTCTTCTCTGTTCAGATAGACTCCATCACTTCTACCCAACATGGCTCTCACCGTTTCTATGCCGACAGCAGGCTGCGAGCATCTAGACACCGAGACCATCGAGAAGATTCGTCACTTCCGGCAATCGCCGCCGCCCGGCATGGATGCCAACTTCGCCCAGTACGCGTGTCTGCAATGCTCGACGCCAGGCAGCTTCCCAAGTCTAGACGAGCATTTCGCCGAAAGCAAGCACACGTTCGCGGTCAGCCAGAAGTCGGTGTATTGCGGGCGCTGCCATGACCTGGTCTACGACCCAGCCTTGCTGGGCAACGGCAAGAAACGCAAACTGACCGAGAGCAACGACGAAGACGACTCTTATCTGACTTCCAACACGTCGCAACGACCGTGTGGCCGCAGCGGCGTGCGAGGCCTGTTCAACCTCGGCGAGACATGCTACATGAACGCCGTGCTGCAGATGATGGTGCACAATCCGCTGCTGGCCAGCTATTTTCTCGGCATGGGCCATTCCATGCACACGTGTCCGATCTCCAAGGAACCGGAGAAGAAGGCTGAGTCGTCGGACGACGAAGACGAAGCTTCCGAAGATGTCAACGGCAGCCAGAGCCAAAAGAAAGAAATGCAGGTCTGCGTCGCCTGTGGTATGACCGATCTCTTCTCCGACGTCACCATGGTCGACCAACCCCTTCCTGCACACGCGGTTAATCTCCTGTTCGCTTCTTGGAAGAACATTCCTGTAAGTCGACGACTTGTCTCTTTCAAGCTTCTCTCCAACACCTCTTCTCTCTCTCTCTCTCTTTTGTTTGCGCATTACTAATTCCATGGTGTCCATGACTGCAGCAAATGTCCGGCAAAGGCCAACAAGACGCGCAAGAATGGTTCATGTACATCATCGACCGGCTGCACGAGGCTGTGGCGCAGTACGCGACCCCAGACAAAACCAACAGCGTCAACGCGGCCAACGGCATCGCGCCGATCGACAAGCAATGCGTCTGTTTCTTCCACAAGGTCTTCTACGGCCGCTACCACAGCCAGATCACATGCGACACGTGCCACACCGTGTCGGCGCGCGAAGACGAGTTCTCCAGCATCAGCCTGGACTTCAAGAAACAAGTCAAGCGGAAGCGGAAGGCTGCCAAGGACGCCGCCGCCGCCGCTGCGACCAGCAGTACCGGTGCTGTCACCACCACGACTAACAAAAAGGACGCCGACAAGGACAAGCCGCCGCTCAAAATCGCCATCCCCAACCTGCACGAGTGTCTGCGCAGCTATACCGCCCCGGAGCCGCTGAGCCCGGAACAGTACAGCTGCACGACCTGCAACGCGCGGCGCTCCGCCAGCAAGCAGACGCGCCTGCGCAAGCTGCCGGCCATCCTGTGCGTGCATGTCAAGCGCTTCGGCATGAAACAGCTGGGCACCGGCGTCTGGGTCCCCGAAAAGTACGAGGGCAAGCTGGACTTCCCGCTGCATCTCGACATGGGCCCTTACACCACCAAGCCGCCGTCGAGGACGACCACAACTCCGCAGAACGGCACGGCGCGGACCACCGCCGCCGGCACCTCACCCGCCGAACGAAAGCCCGACGCCTACATGTACGACCTCGACTGCGTGGTCGTGCACCAGGGCGACCACGCCCAGAACGGCCACTACTTCGCCTTCTGCCGGCAGGACAACAAGTGGTTCCGCTTCGACGACGAGATCGTCTCCGCCACCACCACCGAGGACGTCTTGAGGCAGGAAGCCTACCTTTTGTTCTACTCGTTGAGGAGCCTGGAACAGGTCTAGATTTGCGTGCTGCAGGTCCTTAGGGGGAGGCAAGAAGGCAATGTTGGAGCGGGCCACAGCAGGGACGGCCGGTGGACAGCACTGAGCAGAACAGCGCAGAATAGAAGAATTATCTAATATCATTTTTGGGCGGCGATATACAGGGAGCTTTCCTACTACCCCGGAACATTTGCTTCGCTTTGAGTCTCATCCGCGCCCGGGTTACGATGCCCCGGCTCGAGAGAGGTGCCGAATCCCTTGGACGACATTGGCAGCCCCTATTCGCCCGTATGTCAGAGCTAACATGATAACAATATATTCAAGTCGGCTCCTCGAGACACCGGCGGACTCCTTTCAGAGACGGCTGTGTTCTACACAATGGCAACAGCATCAGTCAACGCCTGCCGGCTTCGCTTTCTTCTGGGGGAGGCCATGGGATCAAGTTGGCTTCTGACCGGAGCCCCGCGTCATTGCATCGGCCAGCGATTCTCCATATGTGCTTGCAGATTTCCCCGGATAGAGAAATCTTGGTCTTGGATGGAAATAATGACTGCATCAGTAAGTTATGCATCATGTCGGCGGCATTATCCAGTTGTGCAACTATGGTGGCCACGCGAGCCACGACTCTGTCTATTACTCACCTTCACGCAACGAACGGTACGGTGTCGACGAGACTTGTCAGTAGGAGTTCGTCTCAGCCAGTAGAGCAGTATCAGCCAGTGGGGCGGGCCAGGGGCGGACGAGACCGCCAATGCAGAGAGATACCTGTAGTACGTACTTGAAGGCAACAATCGAAGCAGAGCCTTGTCACCAGCGGCATAGCTAATGGAGCTAACAACTGGTGGGGTACACAAACGGTGCATCGCAGCGCGCCGGCGGCGGGTCAACCCAAGAGTCAACCGCAAGAGTATATCCTCTGAGTATCGTGTAGGTTGATTGAGATTGATACCTGGACCTAGTATTGTGTAGGAATTCGCAGGACAGTCAACAGCCCATGAGATCGATGGTATGCAAAGAGTTAAGCAGAGCAGAACGGCCCGGGCGAAAGATCGACAGGGGGTAACAGTAACTGGCCATCGCAGAGGTTGACTCGCTATCCCGTATTCTTGTCGTCGGTTTAGTAGTACGTGCGGATTGTTCCCGTTATCTGAATTGCGGCGCCGTCGGGGTTGTGGACAAGACGCGTCGGTTGAGTCGGCAGTGATAAGAGAAGAATAATATGATCTTGGTCCATTTTTTGTCGACCGCGAAAACCTAATAAAAGTTGAAGTGGCAGTCATCCCCAAGCCTCTTGAGAGAAATTTTTGCCTGGCTCCGCAGCTAACAGGGAGTTGCCCGGCATCCTGCAAGTGGCTAAATCGAAGATCGAGATGCAGGCACCCGGATGGAGTACTGGGTCACAATGGAACAAGGGGCGTTTTCGGCGCCGGCAGTATCAAACTTCTTAGTGGGCGGCTTCCGGCTTCGGCGGATACCAATGATGGACTGAAGGCGATTCGTGCGTATGGATCAGAAAATGTGACGGTACTGCTGTCGTTCATCACGCCGCGGGTGTCTCGAGAAGTGACTTGAGGTGAACAGGTTGCGTACACGAGCTCAGACAAGCCCGACAACCCCCGTCTCGAAGGTGTGGGCGGCATGGCGATGCCGTCACGAGAGGGCCATATTCCACTGCAGTGTGTTACATGTCTGAGTTGGCAAGCGGGGATGTTCGGGGTCGGGTAGACGCGAACAAGAGAGGCTCGATGTCCGAAAGGGGTATGATGTTGCGAGAAAGACCACCGTAGATGTTCACATAGAGTCTCACATTCAGGCCAAAGCAGAACGGATCGGACGATGTCATGTTGTCGTTTTGACCAGTGGCTCTTGTGGCTCCAGGAAAGCCATACCCTCAAGTATCCTATTGGCACAAATAATGATGAGTCTCAGGGAGGAGGAGGAGAAGAGGAGAGGATCGATGGTAAGCGAATAGACTGGGGAACAAATCGGCCGATCATCGTATGTGAGGTAGGTAGGTATGTAGGCAGCTTAGTTGTACTGGGGGATGTATGCGGAGGTCTCTGTAAAGTGCAACTGGGTGAGACCGCTGCCCCCATATCATTGCTCATATTACAAAGAATAACACCTAGCTGGAGATGCAGTGGTGGAGGACTCGGGGTGATCGTGCCAGTGGGTTGTCATGATAAACGAGCGCAGGCGCAGGCAGACACAACGCTGCCAGATTCTGCAAACTGCATTTTGTACAGAGAAGGTGCGGTTTCCACCAGTCAGTCCACTACTAGCTACTACTACTTGTGTTTCTCTCCGCGATCGTGATGAAGGAATATCAACAAATACTGCGTATTTTACTGGGCTATCGTTTTCTCGCACACTGACACTTGATACTACTTTTCATCAGTCATCTAGGTATCCGCACCCATGCGGCAAGCGAGGCCCGTTCCCAGCCCCCCGGCCTTTAGAGAGATACACTATGCCACCGTGCGTGATATTTCTTAGGCAACAGCAGTCCCCACACGAGATCGACGATCACCCTTGTGGAAGCTTCTTCGATGCTGTTGTCCTCAGACCACCACAAACAAAAACAGTGGTTTCGGCCAGTTCGTGAAGCCCATACTACGTACTAGTGGGCGCGGTCTTAGGGCTCGGAGGTAAAAGGATATAGCATCGGGGGCGTACAGAATGACTAGCAGTGGTAGTACAAGCAATATGGGAGGGGCACTGGCACCTTACCCGCACTACAGGTATCTATGCCATATAGCTGCAATGCATAGATATACATACCTTATGCATCAAGGTACTGGGAGGCACTTCATAAGCCAATACTGAACGTGGCATACATGTCTACCTAGGTACCTGTAGGTAGCTAGGGACACAACACATCTTACATTGACGATCCTACTACTGCTATACCAATGCACGGTGTTCTCTGTGATTGGGGTTTGTATTCAATCAATAATAGGTATCTATACATGCCAATAAGGCGACATGTGATGTCCCAATATCAAATGATAGTCAAGCACTGGCATATTAATCACAATGCTAGTACCTATTATGTGTTTTGCTCTGCATTCGGTGCATTGACATCATTTTATCCAGTTGCGCACCCGGATCCTTGGGCCGGATGGGTTGTGCCGGGAGGTCATGAGATGCCACTTCCAAGTGGTAGCATGCGAAAGGACAGTACCGTCTAGTAACAAATTGTGGTACGCCGTGGTCATCATCCATTGCAACAGTGCAGCTCCCTGCAAAATATGTCTGGACTAAATGAATAACCCGGCGTAATAACGGGGAATAATATATTAACAAGGAATAATAATGGCTGATGGTGGCAACTTAGTGCCATCAACCCACCGCTCTTGGTCAGCATTATTGCCTGAGTGAGTGCAGGTGTGTAGTGCACCTGTGCAAACTGTACTCCGAGTCTGTCACTGTTCGCCGTCAAACCCCATTAATACTGTCAATCGATGTGCCTGCGGAGGCTTTGTACGATGCATTTTTTTCCCATTTCGAATGCAATGGAAGAGCGTGGACCGCCCGTTGCCGTCGGTTCACGCGCTTTGCCTTTCGCTTGGGCCGAGTTATCCACCTCCGCTTCCAGTAGGTACTATACTACTATACTTACTACTAGTGCACCATCAGCCTTGGGCTCCCACACACTAGTAGTAGTCGAGCAGCCGGAGCCTGAGGGCTCCTGTTCCCTTAGCTCGAGGCTCTACGACACTACAATCCCTGCCACGAGTCGCTTTGTCTCCTGTCCGACTGACGTGCCCTCTACAGTTGGCGCCCGTTCCTCATCCGGTCCGCCCAATCAGTCCACCCGTGCCACGGCCTCGTCCCCTCTGTCCAGCGCCTTGCTCACCCGACACCGCGACAACAGATCTTGACCGACACATGCACTACCTATAGCGCATCCGAGCACTCCGGCTGCCTATGGAGAACTAGAATGTCCTTCGCGACTTCTAGTATCCTATACGTCTGTTCGCTGTCGCGCCTCCGCCCTCGCGCTCGCGCCCGATGGGTCGATGCCGATGACTCGATCGATCCAAAGCTGGCAGGCTCTGATTTTTACTAATATTGCCGGCCATGCTTCCTGCGATATGCGCTCACTCCTGCGATTTGCGCTCATACTAGTACCTGCGATTTGTTTCCTTGTCCCCGTCTCTCTCTCCGACGTATAATTCAGTATTGCCTCTGTGCAAGATATCTTTACCCTCCCCCTCGCCTCGCCGTCGTGACCATCGTAACCAAACTACCGCAGCAGAATACCCCGACTTCCCACTGACAGAATTCTTCTCTGTCTCTCCAGTGGAATACCGTCCTGTCGTTCTGGAAGATAGAACTTCCTTTCGTCCAAGTCAACATTCGGTCGGTTGAAGCCAGTGCCACCGGTTGTTGTGGAGGCATCATTGGTGTAACAGAAGGACCTGTTGATATACCCCGGGGGAGTGCTCAGACCTGATGTTGCCGTCAAGACACACCATAGCAGCTGTGCTGCTCCACCTGGCGTGGTTGACTGCAGCCCATGGCGGCGACGAGCATGCGGCCATGGACATGGGCGATGGCGACGCCCACGAGAAAAAGCCCCTAGATGACAATGATCAGTACAGCCTGCCGAGCTATGCTGGGTTGGGGATGCATGGGAATATGATCATGGCGCACATCGTTCTCATGGTGCTGGCGTGGTTTTTTATCCTGCCTATTGGTATGTCAGCCAGCAACGTTCATGGACTCGAACACTAACATTGTCAGGTGTGGTTTTCAGCGTTTCTCGCTCAAGATTTGCGCTTCCAGTCCAGTTCCTTTTCCTCATTTTGAATGGTCTGGGAGTCTTGTTCGGGACTGTGTACAATATCAATACTCCGGATCTGTATGAAAACAACGCCCATCACAAGATTGGCTGGATTGCAACTTGGGTGGTAGCCGCCCAGGTCATCATGAGCCTCTTGTTCACCTATTCGGGCAGAGGAAAGGCCAACCAGGTGTCCGCTGCTGAGCGAGCCGCATTTTTGCCCGTCTCAATTGAGAACATGGCTCACCATGACACCACCCCATACACCGATCACCGCTGGTCAGGGGATAGTGGCCAGGGTACGGAGCAGTCATCAACCCTCCATAGCCGTGACGGATCCCTCTCCACTCCTCACCGCGACGGCTTCGATGACTTCGAGAAACCGGAGCCTGAGCCAGAACCGGAATCCGAGGATGACGAGCCCGCCATTCCACAATCGCACCCGAGCCCGCGATGGCGCCGCTTCAATGTCTTGGACAAGTACCTGTCCGCTCGAGTCCCGAACCTCCTCTCGGCCAAGCTTCTGCGCATCTTCGAAATCGCATACGAAGTCATTGACCGAACAATTCTGGTCCTTGGTTTCATTGCCCTGGTCACAGGAGGGGTAACCTACGCCGGGATTTTCGTAAGTCTCCAGTCCCGCGCAGCCGCAAGGCTGGGCGCAGTTTGAGAAAAGAACACTACTGACCATTGACAGCGAGCGAACAACATTTTCAACGGACTCGCACACTTTATCAAAGGAGGAATCTTCTTCTGGTACGGATTGCTGACACTTGGACGTTGGATGGGCTGCTTTGCCGATCTGGGGTGGGCCTGGAATGTCAAACCCACCCGCAGCGAGGTTGGCCAATGGAAAGCCGCCGTACCATCAGCCGAGTTCGTCGAGTCCGCCGTCATTTTCCTCTACGGCAGCAGCAACGTCTTCCTTGAACATCTGGCTGCTTGGGGTGGTGCTTGGACGGCGCAGGATCTGGAGCATGTGTCCATCTCCATCATGTTCTTCGGTGGTGGCCTGGTAAGCGCCCTCCCCGTACAAAGCCCATATTATCCAGACCTTTTCTAACCATGACATAGTGCGGCATGCTCGTCGAATCCAAGTTCGTTCGGAGATGTCTCAACGCCGTTGTCGAGAACATGCCAGCCAGAACCGAGGTGCACCCCAGTGACGCCATTGAAGTGCGCACTCCGCCCAAGCAATATACCACCTCTCTGAACCCGATGCCGGCATTGATCATCATGCTCCTGGGTGTGATGATGTCTGCTCACCATCAAAATTCGATGGTCTCGACCATGGTTCACAAACAATGGGGCACCATGCTCGTCGGCTTCTCCGTGGCCCGGTTCTTCACCTACATCGTCAACTATATCTCGCCACCGACCTCAATCTACCCATCTCGCCCACCCACTGAACTGGTCTCCTCATTCTGTCTGATCTCCGGCGGCCTGATCTTCATGGCTAGCACGAGAGATATCATCCACTACATGGAGAGGGCCGACCTGATGGCCATGTTCGTCTTCACCGTCACCATGGGTTTTACGGCTTTCATCATGTCCTACGAAGTCATTGTGCTCTCCTTGAAGGGCTGGGCCACTCGAAAGGAGCTCCGAGCCGCTGAAAGATCCGTCAGCTATTGACTGACATCCTGTTGACTGTGTCAGTGGACGGCTACCAACCGACAACAAGAACAAACGAAAAGGCAGTCATGCCACATTTACAGGTTTCTCTTCTCGCATTCATTTACTGGCTGGCTAGCTGAGGCGACTCGATGCTTGATTCGCGAGCGATACCCCTTTGACGATGTTTGATGAAGGCTTCTTTGGACATGGGGGTCAGGGAATGGAGTTATTGGTTATTGCACGATACCCCGGACGCCGTCGCGTCGGCTGCTTTGGCACTGGGTAATATACCCAGGCTTGCATTATTATAGAGAGTCCTTAGCGACTGCCTGGCTGCATGTTGATAAGGCAACTAACTAATAAGAACAGCATAGAATCATATCTTTAATCCCAGTCCGCTCTAATCTTGAGGTATTTTGCTGCATTTCCTATGCCCACCTAGTCCTGGCTATACCCTTCAAGCCACTACAATTACTACGGTATCGGGTGAGGTATTGTAGAGTGATTTGGTCGACGGGCAGAGCAGGAGAGTTCTACATACTCACGCGGGACAAATAATGCGCTTCTCCGCAATCTGGGAGACAGTCGACAGAATGTCCAAAACAACTCGCAACTCGACGCCTCGACCTTTCAGCTTTTAGTGATACGGTGCGCATCTTCACATTCACACATATTTGACCACAATGGCGTATGAGAGCAGGGCTTCTACTATAATCTCCTGAGCCCAACTTTGATTGCGGTCTATCCCCAAGTTCCTCCAACGAAGCAGACCTCGACCTCGCAAGTCTCAACGACCACTCCACGAGATCCTTTCGCTTCGCCACGACCGTCCCGACCATGGCACCACCGAGGATAACTACCAATGGTCTGAATCTGCCGTTACCGACGCGCCTCATCAACATCTCCCGCTTACGGTCCTACCTGCTCCGACTCCCGCTGTTCACACGTCTAATTCTGCTGGCCATTGTCGCGTTTTGGGTCCTCGATCTTCAGACCGTATGGAGTGTGATCCAATGGGGCTCTCTGACCCCCAAGGAGGTGGGATTTGGAAGCATGTACCGGCTCAACACGTTCCCTCTGATACACATGGGCTTTTGGCATATGTTGTTGGACACGGCTTGCCTTATACCTCTGCTCGAAAGGTTCGAGGCCGAATGGGGGACCTTGAACAGCCTGGCACTTTTTATGGGCCGTAAGTTGATGCCCGCATCTGTTCATTAAAAGAAAAGAACACAGAAGAAACAGAAGAGAGCGCACTGCATATCGCAAGAGAACGGTACTAACAGCCTACACAGCGCTGGGCCAAATACCTGCGGCGTTATATCTGTTGGTGGATGGCGTAATTCTTCGAGACAACACTCCGGTGCTGGGTGCCAGGTATGGAAACAATTGCTTGCCCTCAGGCGGGCCACCCGGGCCATAACTGACTGTTCGGAATAGTATATGGGTCTTCCTCCTGCTGGCATCAGAGGCGATCAAAACATACAAGGTCCATCCTTTCATCGAGTATGCAACTCCTCGACTTGTGATTGCTTTCCTATGAAATCCGGCTCCAATGCGAGACTCTCTGACTGACCACTCTCCATAGGATCGCTGGCTACAATATACCCACCTGGATCTCGCCGTTAGCCCTCTTGGTGGTCACCTCGGTGCTGATCCCGAACACGTCGTTCCTTGGCCATTTGTGCGGCTGCGTTACAGGGTATCTATGTATGTGCATCTCTCCATTCCTTCGTCTCCTCCCAGCAGCTTTTCCATCCTGGACTTTTATGGTAAACCAGCCTGACAACCAAAAAGGGGGCCTAGGATACATTCGCTTCCTCGCGCCTCCCGAGAAAGTCCTTCGCTGGATTGAAGGGAAGTTCAACCTGTTGGGCCGACTGCCACACTACGTCTCGGTGGATCAACAGACCTACGGACGATATGGTGTTCTGCCGTCCAGTTCAACCACCAGCCCTGGTGAGCATGCGAGTCCCATCGGATTAGGCTGGGTCGGAGGAGGCAGTGGGCAAAGGCTCGGGCCTTGAGCCTCAAGCCATACTACAACGACTTTGTACCTTCAACTTAGCATTGGATGTGGCATTGCACTCGATCAACCCGGCTTAGCCAAGTGCAGAGACTGAAATGACACGGATCCTGCAATGTCCATGCCCGAAGAGCTTTGATGTATATAGACTGCTCCATGTATTTTACGCTAACGATACAACGAAAAGAATTGTTCTCCCGATTTTAAAGCACTTTGATTATGATACCACTGCAAAAAGAGGCTTCAATTCGTTTTCATGGCGAGTTCAGTGTACTGGTAATGTAGTGGCCAGTGACGAGTAGTAGTAGTAAGCACCAAGGCTGCCGCGGGAGATCTTCGGAAGATCGCGTAGAGTCCAAATCCATCCATCCATAAATGGTCCCACGGTATTTTTGAGCGCCATCGGTAAACAAGGGCCTTGCAGTGAAGCGTGAACTCTGGCCGAGCAAGGCCAAGATGGGACTGATACGTGAGTACGCTGACCACCAGTATTGTCTATCAGGCGTACTGCTGCCAGCAAGCGAGCGCTGACTTGGGCATCAGGAAACTCCATCTCCCGACTGCGCAAGGACGATCCGCGTCTGTTACGAATTCCTCCTTACTTGTCCGCCCTCTGCATTCTAGGAGGCATTATCTGGATCCTCCTCTTGCCGCTGAACGAATACTCCCGACAAACATACATCTCGGAAAACGCGCTTTTGCCTGGTCAAGTGCATACCTACTTCGGTGGTAGCGAGCAGAACGTGTTCAGAGCATACCGGCACGAGTTAGCGACGGTTTCGGGGTCTACACTGTCTCCTGGCGGAAATGAAACATCGTCGATTGAAGAAGAGCGAGCGTGGGCAGACAAGAGAAACGCGAAGATACAGGAATTGTTCCGCAATGCTGGCTTGAAGACCGCCAGACAACGTTACTCCTACACCTCTTCCGGGCAGACTTTCGAGGGCGAGAATGTCTACGCCGTACTGCACGCTCCTCGAGGCGATGGAACGGAGGCGATCGTGCTGCTTGCACCGCTGAAGAACATCGACGATGCCCTGAATGTCAACGGGGTACCCCTCTTAATCTCGCTTGCCAGATACTTCAAACGATGGTCGCTCTGGTCGAAGGACATCATCTTCCTGGTCACCCCGGACAGTTTCGCGGGACCTCAGGCCTGGATCGATGCGTACCATTCCACACACGATCCCCGAGCGGTTGAAGACTTGTCGTTGAAGTCCGGGGCTCTCCAGGCAGCCGTGTGCATCGACTACCCATTCGAACACCGGTTTGAGACTCTCCACATTGCATATGATGGAGTTAACGGCGCGCTGCCCAACCTTGACCTTTTCAACACCGCCGTGACGATTGCGTCCGGACAAATGGGAATTGGCACCTCTATTCAATTCCAACATACCTATACCGACCGCGACAGCCAGAGTGCATATCCATCCCGGCTTCAAATCCTCGTGCGTGGAATGGCGTCTCAAGCACTCGGCCAGGCCACGGGCCCGCATTCTAGTTTCATGACATACCACATCGATGCCATCACTTTGACTGCCATTGGGCAGGGGTGGCAGGACGAAATGGCTTTTGGCAGGACAGTCGAAAGCATCTGTCGCAGTCTGAATAATCTGCTGGAGAAGCTTCATCAGAGCTTTTTCTTCTACCTTCTGATGCAGTCCAATCGTTTCGTGAGCATTGGAACATATCTGCCCAGCGCCATGATCATCGCCGCGGCTTATACGTTCATGGCAATCTATCTCTGGGTTCTGAGTGGTTATCGGCTGAAAGAGAAGACCGCTGTCACGGTGGATGGCACCGCCGAGCAGGAAGCAAAAGAAAAGGATCGCGCTGCCGATAAGCAGACACCAACGAGTATTGAGCAGGTCCCAAAGGTTGAGTTTATCTCCATCGACAGGAACCTCATACTTCCCATCGCTCTGCTGGCTGGCATCCATCTGGCGTCGCTCATCCCCCTATATCTACTCACTTCACTTACTCTCAAGGTCATGCCGTCGACCTTCTTCCTGCTGGCACTCTTCTCTATCGTTCTACCTATCGTCTTGGCATCAGCCTTGCCCGAAATGCCAAACAACACGACCCTGCCAGCCTTTGCTGCACCGACCAATGAACAATATGTCCTGATCAAATCCTTGAGTCTGTTACTATTAGGCTTGTTCCTGACAGTGTTGGCAACTTTGAACTTCAGTCTCAGCATGTTCCTTGGCATCGCCTGTGTGCCTCTGGCGTTTGTGGATCGGATGCCTGGCAAGAAGCGACTTGCTGTGCTTCAGTATTTGCTTCTCCTGATCTTCAGTCCGATGGGCTTGGCTGCCGGACTGGGTGTGTACGAGTATTTCGTCAGCGGACAGAATCATGTGCTTGTCGCTTGGCTTCAGAGACTGGCGTTTGGGTGGAATGTCTGGTCAAGTTGGGGCGTGCCGGTCGGAGTGTTGTGTATTTGGTTGCCGGCGTGGATCGTGGGTGCGACTTTGGTGGCAAGTTCGTGGTTCTCAGGGGTGAACAACACGACGTCGCAGTCGCCGGCGGCGGCACAGGGTCGGCGTGGGGTGGTCAAGCATTCCATCTGAGAAGGATAATGATTAAAATGCCCGGTTGTGGAAGGCAAAAAGTGGATGGATTTGGCACTTGCCGCAGCTTCTGCCGTTACAGCATTACAAAGGCCTCTCACGGGAGTGGCCTCGTCATCCGGCGATCATCATAATTTGCTCTTCTCCGTCTTGTTTCTAGCCTCCCAGTTCTTCTCCTTCATCTTGATCAGGGCATACAGACTCTGCATCCTCGGCATCTCGTAGCCCTTTTCCCGAGCCAAGCGAATAGGATTGCCCAGGATGACCTCCAGCTCCATGGGCTTCCCACTTTCCCAATCCAGCAGCATGCTCGGCTTACTGCCGCTTTTGTTCCTCAGCGTCGATCTCAGAATACCTTCAGAGGAAGCAAACGACGACGGGAACGGAGTGCCGACGACCTTGGGCCCAGTGGAGAGAACTTCGTCCATGACGCCTTTGAGATGGACATACAGCTCCGCGTCGGAAGCCATGGCTTCATTATGACTGCCCCCGGAGAGCACGGCGGACGGGTTGAACGCGGCGTTGATGGCGATCTTGTGCCAGCGAACCAACTGCAATTTCTCGTGCGTGTCGGCAATTGCATCCTTGATACCTCCTTTCAGCAGTAATTCGACGAACCGTTGGTTTTGGGCTGTAGCTGTTACTTTCGCCTTCGGGTTCTGTTGATTCGACTCATTTGAGTCATCGAAGAATGGTCCTATATTGATCCGCGTCCATCGATTATGCCTGATATGGCCATTCGTAGGCTGTGCGGCCGACGCAACCGTCACGGCGCTCAAGATGGAAGCACTGGGAAACCGTCGAGCGTATGGTTGTTCAACGCCCAATCCGTTCTGGATCAACACGATGGCCGTGGTCGGACTGGTCACTAGACCCTCCAGCTGTTTCGAGTCATCTGAGATGTTGGGGAGCGCTTTGGTGCTGACCACGACGTAGTCCCATTGCACGCCGCTCTTTCTGGCCGACTCGGCCGAATCGAACGTCCGGGTCGGTGTCCATTGGTAGTCGCCGTACTGAGGCGATGTCACGCGAAACCCTTGGCTTTTCACCGCCGCGTAGTTGGACCGGCATACGACCGAGACGTTGGTGTCGGCATTGGTGGCGATGCGGGAGGCATAGAATGCCCCGATCGCACCGGCTCCGAAGAAGAGGATCTCGAGAGGCATATTTCTCTTCCAATATCTTGAGGTTTAGTCGGTGATGGGCCTCAGGGGATGGTGGAAGGAGATGTTTCTGTGAGAACAGAGAGCCGGGGGTTGATTGAGGTTATCAGGTACCGTATGTATGTTCTACTAGTACTGGCACTGGTAGCTCCTCACGATGGCTTGATGTCTTCGAAGTGAACTTCAAGTTGAATGATGCCATGCTGCCGAGGCTGCAATGGACAAGCAGTGGTGGAGATGGAGGACGAAGTCAGCCACGATGGTTTTGTGCACCGCCTCAATACGTCAGCCACATGTTTTGCTCCAGTGCACCACTGCACTGGCACTGCATCTAACAGCGGCGTGCGACTGCATCACTCCGGTACATTCCTGCACGTCTGGGTACCTCAGTCATACGTACCGTAGTAGTACAGGCAGACGTCGTTCAAGGTGAGACAAACAATCACGGTTTAGTCGACCTTTGGTCACTCAGCCTCAGCCTCACTCTAATATCAACCAACGGGGCTTGATGGCTTAGATGCTTCTTGAGTATTAAAGCCTCTTCCTCTGTCGGTCCCCCTTCCAATTTCGAATGCCAGCATTCTCCATTGTAACTCTACTCTTGGTTTTGTTCTTACACCTCTCTCCCTCGCTGACACAGTTCGTTCCCCAACTGACCTTCGACGAAACCAATCTCGCCATGATGGGTGGCGGTCACGGTATCCGCTCGGTAGTGTACTACGTCAACTGGGCGCCCTATGGCCGCAATCATCATCCGCAGGACCTGCCCGCGGAACATCTCACCCACGTCCTCTATGCCTTTGCCAACGTCAGGCCGGAAAGCGGTGAAGTCTATCTGACCGACGCCTGGTCAGACACGGACAAGCACTACGATGGCGACAGTTGGAACGACACGGGTACCAATGTATATGGATGTGTGAAACAGCTGTTTCTGCAGAAGAAGAGAAACCGCAATCTCAAAGTCTTGCTGAGTATCGGTGGCTGGACCTACTCTTCCAATTTCGCCCAACCCGCCAGCACCGAAAGCGGACGGAGACGATTTGCAGAAAGCGCCGTCAAGATCGTGGAGGATCTGGGATTCGATGGTCTCGACGTGGACTGGGAATACCCGAAGAACCAGCACGAGGCTGAAGACTTTGTCAAACTCCTGGACGAGACCAGAAGGGCTCTGGACGATGCTGCCGCTGCTACCGCTACCACGGAACATCAACACCCTCGATTCTACTTGACCGTTGCATGTCCCGCTGGGCCGTCGAATTTTGAGAAGTTGAAGATCGCAGAGATGGACCATCTGCTGGATTTCTGGAATCTCATGGCCTACGACTATGCAGGGTCATGGGACCAGCGGGCAGGTCATCAGGCGAATCTGTTCCCTTCGCGCTCCCATCCCGAGACTACACCGTTCAACACGATCGCCGCTGTCGAGCATTATACCCGGCATGGAGTCCACCCATCTAAAATCGTTCTGGGAATGCCCTTGTACGGTCGAGCGTTCACGTCTACCGAGGGACTGGGATATCCATATAACGGGGTCGGCGAGGGTAGTTGGGAGCAGGGGGTCTGGGACTACAAGGCTCTTCCCAAACCGGACAGTTCTGAGCACCATGACCCTGAGATCGGTGCGAGTTGGAGTTACACGCCGTCGACCAAGACGATGATCAGCTACGACACGCCTGCCGTGGTGGCCCAGAAGGCGGCCTTCGTCCGAGACTATGGCCTCGGTGGAGGGATGTGGTGGGAATCGAGTGGAGATAAACCTATCGGTCAGGGTAGCCTTGTTGAGACGTTTGTGACACACAGCGGCGGCAAGGGTCGCTTGGAGGAAGTCGGGAATTGTCTCGATTACCCGGAGAGCAAATATGACAATCTCCGGAACAAGTTTGAATAGGGGAGAGCCATGGTGACGTTGGTACAACCTCATTGAAGCATCTTGCGGCTCTTTCCTAAGAGCAGACCGCGGAACTGAGTGCCAGGGTCATATGATCTTGACTCCTAATTGGGAGGAGTCTGCCTCCTCCTTCCAAGTGGATTCGAGCTCGTGCTCGACGGCGAACCCTATATCATCTGCCAAAGACGTGGTGCCGCTCGATCGAACAACCGGTCAAGAAACTGGCGATATCTGCAGCTAGACACCAGGTAGATGGACGGACAACCGACTGCAGCTGTTGCTGAGCGAGATCACCGCCGAAGGTTTTATTGACATATCCGGTTTACCTCGTTGGCCTTGACAGAGTCTACCGCTGTCTGTAGTAGACTACAGAGTTATAAAGCTGTCATAAAGGAGATGTACGAACTTCACCGCGTACAAACAGCGACCACCGCTACAGACTAGACACCTATGTATCTGGAAGACGCCGGGAGTTACCATGCGAGCGGACAAGTGATGATTCGTTTGAGAGGTGCTCCTGCCATATCCCTTGACCACAAGGAAACTTGAAGCTTTGAGACGGACACCATGACCACTAAATGAATCCTGTCGACACTGAGTCAGCATGCCTACAACTTGAAGCCATTATTCAAACGCACCTGGAAAAGCTCCACCAGCTACCAGAGCCATGTAATAAATATCATGACGGCACGACTGCCTGGAGATCTAACAGATGTCAACTTCGTGTCAGATAGAAGACTCCTCCTTTGTCGCCACGTCTGACCTATCAGGGCTCAGGAGTAGTATCAGAGTACATGTCCCTCTCAAGCAGCGGCTGGAATCCGGACTTGAGGGTGTAAGCCACTACGAAATCCCAGATCGACCGTTTTTGAACGAGTGGAAGCGCTCTGCATAGGTAGGTAGGTGAGCAAGAGGTGGAACAGACAGGCGAAGTCGGTTGGTTGGTTGATTCATTCATTCACGAGTCATGACACGGTCAATATCATTTGCGGCCACGCCTCCTCTTCGTCTTGCCTCTCGCTAGAGAATCTTGACCGGTTCTTTGAGACTTGAGACCGGGTACTAGCAGGGGAACGAACTTCTCCTTGCATGTCACGGTGTCCTGACGTTAATGAGCAGAATATGGTTTCGAGGAATAAAGAAAATTGCATGCCGGCCAGACTGGAATGCGCGAGATTGCCCAGTTTTCAGGGCGCCCGTCAGGCTGAGAGGCCTGGTCCCGGACGCAACATACGAGGAAGACAAAAGGAGGGGAAGAAGGATACGAGGAGCGGGACGGATAAGAAGAAGAATCATGCTGGATTTGTATTTGCCTGAGTCTGGAGCCGTTGAACCTGAAGAGAGCGCAGTTCCGGTAGTAGGCCACTGACCAGTTATTGCCGGCTGGAAGATCCCGCAAGGATAACCGGTTTCCGGTATCTAAGGAGCGTCAACATGTAACGGCACCAGGCGGTGGTTGTTGACATTGTTATGCTGGCCATCATGTATGTACAGAGTATTGCCTTATTGTCCAGAGTCACAATGGGAACAAACATGTACCTTACGCATCCATCCGCCTGCGGCTTGATAAAGTAAGGTCGGTGATGCCACACGGGTGATACTATCTGTGGTACTAGGTGTAAGTAGGCAGTTTGTCACCAAGCTGCCAGCTGTCAGTTGCCAGCTGAAACTCGAGCACTACCAGCTAGTGAACCGATTTACCCCTGAAGCCGCACCTCCCTCACGCCCGTAGCCGCGCCCGCGCATCCACCATTACCCACCATCATCCACCCTCCCGAGTCGCATGTTTAGGCATCAGGCACCAGGCACTGCAGGTTAAGGCTAGGGAGGACTCCCAGTGTGAGATGTTTATAGAGAAAATACTGGACTCAAGAGTGTCCACTCACACTGCACAAGATGTCCGTCCGCTTTACCGCCCATCGCCATCGCCAACCCCAATCAACAACCATCCCTCTCCTATCTTCTCCTTGTTCTGCTGCCACCACCACCACCTCCTCCTCCTCCTCTGTCCCATGCCGGATCAGATGGCCGTTGGACAACCCCTGTCAACTGGTCCTCCCACGGATGCGTCTCACCGAACCTGAGGGTTGACACTCCCCCTCCGACCCATCCAGCCATATCCTCCCTATCATTGCGCACCACCGCCTTCTCCCACCTCATTCGTTCATTGCTGTTCCTGGTTCCTGACTTTCTGATCTCTCTGCTCGCTGTTCGACTTCAGCGTCGTTCCTCTGCCTTGTTCTCTTTGTCCCTCTTATCTTCCTCATCCCTGGCTCAGGCCAACCAGTACTCCACCGCTGCTACCTACGACTTTGTCCTGAACGAACCGCGTTGCGCACCACTCCCGTCGGCACGTCTATACCTTTGGCTTTGAATAGCATCCACACCAGTTCTTGAAACCGCTATCTTCCCGCGCCCGTCCGGTGTCAGGAAGAGGAAGAGGAAGAGGAAGAGACCGCCATCATACTATTTGGGGTGGAGCGTCTACTGCCCTTTGTTGTCGAGGCGTTGTCGCGAGGGCAAATATAATCTGATCTACCATCGCGCTGGTCGCAACAGCCTGCATTCCCGGCCGAACCAACATATCAAATCTGCGAACCCTGTTGGGAACCGGGCTGCCTCCATCCTGGAGGGAAGCATTGTGCGTCCGTCGCTGCACCCGATGAGCTGCGGCCGGTTCTGAAACACGTCCAACACTACAGTCACCCAACCCCCGAGGCTGCAACAACACATAATTTGCCCTTGAGCTGTCACCTGGTGCCCCGAATAAATGAGCTCTTCAATCCGCTCCGAGGTTCCTAGACGTGTCTCCAGTGCGAAAGATCGCCCAAAGGCACGGCGCAGCAAGACAAGCGAGATGTCTGTCGCAACCATGCTTCAACCCGCCTCGCGAGGCTCGACCTCGACCAACTCCTCCTTCGAACCCGTCAGCCGTCAAAACACCTTCTCGAGCCACGATGGCGCGCGGTCTTTGCGCCAAAGTAAACGTGTTAGCATGACGGCCCTGTATGCCAGCATGAGCGCAAAAGACAAGGATCTGGAGATTAGTGATGATCTCGCCCGAGCACAACGCACCTTAAGGGACCTGAAAGTCAAGATCTCAAATCAGTCAAAGAAAAACTTCGTTCTCGAGAAGGATGTCCGGTACTTGGACTCGAGAATTGCCCTCCTGATCCAGAACCGCATGGCTTTAGAAGAGGTATGCGATAATCTTTCCAAGCCGACGAAGAGCCTAGCTAACATCTTACAGCAAAATGAGGTCGCCAGTCATCTAGATGACGCTGCTGAACTGCAGGAAGGCTCGTTTCCAAACGACGACAAGACGCAGAAGTACGGCAATCTTCTTTTCATGCTACAATCGGAACCTCGACACATCGCCCACCTGTGTCGCTTGGTCACCATGGCCGAAATAGATTCCCTCTTGCAGACGGTGATGTTCACCATTTACGGAAATCAGTACGAAAGTCGAGAGGAACATCTGCTCTTGACCATGTTTCAATCAGTCCTGACACACCAGTTCGAGACGACCCCTGAATACTCGTCCTTACTGCGGCAGAATACGCCCGTCTCAAGAATGATGACGACCTACACCAGACGCGGTCCAGGCCAGAGCTTTCTGAAGGAGGTCCTTGCGGAGAAGATCAACTCCCTGACGGAGCTAAACGATGTGGACCTCGAAATTAATCCGCTGAAAGTTTATGAGGCCATGGTTAAACAGATCGAACAAGATACCGGTTCGCTACCAGATGATCTGCCGAGGTCTGTGACGGCCGAATTTGCGGCCGAGAACGTGCAAGTTCAAGCGATCATTGCGCCCCGGCTCAAAATGCTGACCGAGGTCGCGGAGGGGTTCCTGTCCGCGATCATTGATTGTTTGGAGGACACCCCGTACGGGATCCGCTGGATCTGCAAACAGATCCGGAATCTCTCTCGTCGCAAGTATCCCGAAGCTCAAGATCAATCAATCTGCACCTTGATTGGCGGATTCTTCTTCTTGCGGTTCATCAATCCCGCCATCGTCACACCGAAGTCATACATGCTGATAGAACGAGTACCGGATGAAAAGCCAAAACGGACGCTTACTTACATTGCCAAGATGCTCCAGAATCTGGCGAACAAGCCTTCATATGCAAAGGAACCATATATGGCCAAGTTGCAACCTTTTATCCAGCGGAACAAGGATCGTTGCAACAAATTCTTGCTTGATCTTTGCGAGGTCCAAGATTTCTATGAGAGCTTGGAGATGGACAACTACGTTGCACTGTCCAAGCGTGACCTCGAGCTGCAGATCAGCTTGAACGAGGTCTATGCCACTCATGCTTTGCTCGAAAAGCACAGCGCCGAGTTGGCCAAAGATCCCTCCTCTCACCTCGGTATCTTGCTCCAGGAACTTGGCCCGGCCCCTCCCCAACTGCCTAGGAAGGAGAACAGGGCAATCACTCTTCCGCTCTTCAGCAAGTGGGAAGCGTCGTTCGATGACCTCACTCATGCGCTCGACATCACTCAGGAAGAAATCTTCTTCATGGAAGCCAAGAGCACCTTTGTGCAGATCATGCGGACTCTGCCATCAAGCGCGGCTGTTATGCGGCGACCGTTACGCCTTGACCGCATCGCAGAGGCGGCGGGGACCTTGAAGAACGACGCGGTCATGGTGCGCAAGGGCATCCGCTGCATGGAGCTGCTATCACAACTGTCTGCAATGGGTGTGATTGATCCCGCAGACGACTACGCCATCCTGCGCGACGAGGTGGAGCAAGAACTTGCCCACCTTGGTTCCATGAAAGAGAAAGTGCTTGAAGAGACGATCAAATTGGAAGATGTCTACAAGACGATTCGGGACCACAACGCCTACTTGCTTTCTCAGCTCGATACGTACAAGAACTACTTGCACAATGTCCGAAGCCAGTCAGAGGGAGCAAGGAGAGGCAAGGCCGAAAAGGTTCGGGAATTGGGCCCGTACAAGTTTACCCACGCCCAGCTGGAGAAGGACGGGGTCATTACGAGAAGCAATGTGCCAGAAAATCGACGGGGCAACATCTACTTCATGTTCCGGAGCCCTCTTGCGGGCACCTTTGTCATCAGCCTGCATTACAAAGGTGAGTTTCAACGTTCCAACCTGCCACTGTCGAGTTTTGCGGCTAACAGCCAGACAGGGCGTGCTCGGGGTCTGCTTGAACTAGACCTGAAGTTGGACGATTTGCTCGAAATGCAAAAGGATGGTCAGGATGACCTCGACCTGGAGTACGTCCAATTCGACGTTTCAAAAGTCCTCGCTCTCCTCAACAAGAGGTTTGCGAGGAAGAAGTAAAGACAGCCCATCACGATCTATGTCATCTACGCCCACAGGACAGGAACCATGGCGGCCGAGAGAGCCTCCTGAGATTATGACGACGAAAAACGACGCGCACCCGACCGGAGCAATCGAAGTGAAGCATTGCTCGAGTTATCCGGCACTTCGCTGGCAAGGGCCATGGCCTTGTCCACCATTGTTTTGTTACGCAACCCAGTTGATCTTGGAATTGTAATATACCGGCGGACAGGGATGACGGTTGAAGGAATTGTTTGCTTGTTATTGGACGCGCTTGAGGAGAGTTGATTTACATAGGGTGTAATCTGGAAGGCGATGCGGGCGCGGCGGCTGCATTGAACGAGCCAGATGAATTCGGAAGGATACCACTGTACTAGTAGTAGGAAGCATTTCGTGGGGGATTGGTGCAAATTGATCTGAATGGAATCACCCGCCCCTTGTAGTTGAGAGATCTTTGTTACTGGAAGAAAGTAAAGTAGACTTGAAGATTCTACACGCAGGTGCGCAGGAGATGTAGATCGCCAGGATCTAGGTGTCGAGGTGTCTCGGTATGAAGTGGAACACAGGGTGGATAGCAGGCATCATCAGGCCTGAGCCCCATTTCACATGATTATCACCATCATCATCCACACCGGGAACGATGCCTGCCTGAAAGTGCGGGGTGAGAGGCTAGAGGCGTGTGTCGGCGTTGATCCTCCTGTGTCCGCGTCCGCAGGCCAAACCTGCTGCCTGCTATCCACGTTACTCGAGTTTCACGGCAGCCTCGTTTCTCACCCATTCATCCTTCTCGACTCCTCCTCTTTGGCAAGAGTATCTCTTGAATCCTCCCTCTCCCTCTCTCTAGTCCACCTTATGAGATCTCCTCGACTTCTGGATTGATCGATATCCTTTCTTGATCGTACAGGGCGATTCGTCATGGCCGACTCGTGCCCTCAGCCGTTGCTCCCGGCATTTGCCATACGAGACTTGAACGGTGCTGAGACGCCTCCAGCCGTCGTCCAGATCACAGCCCATCAGTACGATTCCACCGTCCAGACCGAGCCTGATGTCGTTCTCTCCTACATGGACGATGATGATGGCGAGCTCATCACAGTCGGAAGTTCGTTCGAGCTGGAACAACGTCTCGATGAACCTGCCCGACATTCAACCATGCCCATCCCCATGCCACTGAAGACCAGCCCGGATGCCGAAGATAGCATGATGCATATCTTTGATATTCAGCACAACGGCAAGAGCTTGACTACGTGGAAGAACTACGAGGCATACACGAGCAAGAAGATGACCAGTGGTGGTCCGCCTGCAACTGCTGGGAAAGTCAACCAATATGAGTCGACCTCACCCCAATCTCAGTCCGCCCCCAAAGCATCCGCACACGAAGCCAGCATGGGCCAGGTCATTGTCAAGCCAGATCAATCGACGAAAGATTCTCTCTTGAGCAACCTGAACGCACCTCCAGCAATGTCGGAGCATGCCACCAGTGGTGCCACCCCAACTGCACCGAAGTCAGGCCGGTCCTCGGACAAAGGCTCAAGCTGGTCCGACAACCAACTGTTCGAACTCTTCGATAACTTGGGCTTGAGTCTCGCCCCCATAGCAAACATGCTCGACACAGCCGCCGTTGGTCTGCGGCAGGTCGCCGACAAGACGGCCAAGGCAGAACCTGTCCCGGTGGAGGATCTCCTGAGCGGGTTGAAAGCGATCATAGCAGATGTTGGTGAACTTGGGCGCGAAGTTTTGGCCACACTTGATCTTGGGCTCGATCACTACAAGGCCAACAGAGAAAACGACAAGATTGAAACATCTGTCTCCAAGCCCGTAGCGCAACCATCACCCTTCGTACCAAGCCATGTCTCTGGCAAGGCTGAAGCACCACTCAAGGCCGAGGCTAGCGCGAAGAAAGTCTACTTCATCGACACAACTCCTTTTTCGGCAGAGCAGAAGGCAGACTCAGTCAATGCGCCAGCTCCTCCGGCTCGAAGATGCTCCGGCTCGAAGATCTCGTTCCATCTCCCTGGCACTCAGAAGCCGATGTTGTCCGAGCGATCACAGCACAACCCTCTGCACTCAGTCGGGTCGTATTTAACCGAGACTGAGGCACTGCGTCCCTCAAATACGAAAGCGTCGATCCTCGATTTGGAACCGTCCGAACCTGACTTCTCTGCTAGATACCCTCCATTGCTGTCGCTCCGAAAAGCAAAGAGTGTTGGAGGGTTGCATAATAAGTCTCAGGTCCCTTCTTCCCTCAATCACACTGGTATGAACGCGGCTTCGGCTTCCACCCGTTATCCTACTATCGGACAGTTTGAGCAACAGACCCGCTTGAAGCCGGTAGCCACTTTCGATGAGAAGCAGGACAGTAGGTACAACGCCGCTGTCGGTGTGACATCACCTGGAGATGTGCCCAAGTCCAGAAAGACCGAGGTTTACAAGAAGCCTTCGGTGGAGGACGATCTCGTCTTAGAACAAGCAGGAAAGAAGAGCAAAGGAGCCATGCCAGACATCAAGAACAACACCGCATTGCCACCGACGTCTGTCCCAGGAGCCTGGCCGGAGCACAAGGCAGAAGAACTGCATCCTGTCGGTGCCGCGACCACCCAATCCTACTTGGACTCAATCATTAGTGTTGCTCCTAATATTTCGGCTGCATCCACTCGCGCCGAGATATCAGAAGGTCTTTCGCAGCGCGCCTATGGTCCTATCAGCGACATGTACCACCGTGCAGAAACAGCTTCTCTTCCACGCAGATACCATACTGTGGGCGGCACCAATCCTGCTGCAAGACTCAACGGACCATTTGACCCACTGGTGCCACTCATTTCCCATCACTCTGACCGCCCTGCCGGAGGACGATCTGCTGCCTACACTCCTACCTGGATGACTTCGAATGACTACCCAGCTCTTGACAAGAGACGTCCGACCCATTCCACATTGACCGCAGAAGATCGTCGACCCAATGGCCAGCCCGAGGATTTCACATATCCCTACGCACCTGGTAATGGCGACTGGTCTTGCTCTCCACCAATCTCTGCCGCACGTCATGCTGATGCTCTTTCTAGAGCCCAGAGCACAAGTGCCCGTTACCGACACGTGGCTGGACATTCTCCCCAATTCAGTCGCCTGCGAGCCCGCCATGCAGATTTCTTCCGACCCAGTTTCGACGGCTTGACCACGAAACCATCTGTGGTTCGCCCAAGCAGCGACTCCACGACTGTTGGCCTTGCCCCACCGGTTCCGACCCAGACTCGTCTCTCGTCATTGACAATTCCCATCGATACTCAAGTCCGCTACAAAGACTCCAGTCCCGAAGCTGGACGCCCGGCACTCTCAACCACCTCGTCCCGTATGGCACGTCCAAGTCTGACTCTGTCACCAATCATTACTCCGACCCCGTACACCCGACCAAGAGGTCGATCTGGCGCCTCCGCACCTGCCCCGACCTCTACCGCCTTGGTTGACTTATGTGTCAAAAATCTCAAAGCAATGGGCTACGGCGTCGAGGACTGCAACGAGATGTCACGACTGACCATCTATGCCAGTGCCGCAGCGGGTGATATCGCCACTGCCATCGAGATGATCGAGGAGGACCGTGAAGCTGCCAAGGAACTCACTGAACGTTGAGACTGAGGACAGCGAGCCGTCAAGGCCATTCGAAAGGATCTGATGGTGCCATCCCAAACCTTCTGTGTCGTTCTCACTTGAGGCATCATCTTACGGTCGACAAGAAGTCGAAATCAACACGCCCCTTTGTCAATCCCACCACACTCTTGCTTAATTTGCTGCACTTGCGCTTTTCGGAACTAGCTGGAGAGTTAGATCATTGCGCGCACGACGAATCAGTTCTTGCTGGACTTGATACCTGACCTGATATGCTTTCTGTACCTTGCCTTATCCATCAACATGGGGCAAACATTCGGCATCTTCCTTGTGACATGACGGGTTCTCTCTTTCGGCCGTGAGTCGAATCATGATCCGCCATGACGGAGTGGTGTCTGCCGTAGGGGCAAGGTGGAGACTCTGGCGCTGCTCGAGTGCCATGTTCTGCCTTCGTTCGAGTGGGACGGGGGCCAATGCAGAGCATGTTGCTGTTAGCCGAGTCTTCACCCACCAACCGATCCTTGATTGCTTCCTTTGTGGTTCTCGTAATCTCAGCGAGAAGACAGAGTGAAACCGATCGAGGCATTGCACGGTACCGACTTCGCACCGATGTGCACTAATTTCTGGGATGAAGCCTACCCTGTTTGCGAATGTGAAATGGATAATTGAGCTACGCCTGAATGGAAGGTCTGTCTGCCAACATATGGTCGGAAATGGAAAAAAAGAAGATTCCAAGGGACAAAGGCGAGGGCATATTACGAGCTGACAGGTTGCACTGACAGGTTGCAAGAAACAATTAATTGTGCTCGAGATCCAGCAATGAGACTAATAATGCGAAAAATAATAATTCCATGAAACCCAGTTCTGTTTCTGTTTCTCTCTATCTCTTTCCAGCTATAGTCTGCCTGAAAGGTGCGGAAAGGCGTTCATAGGAAGCATGATTAGTATCACAAGCGACCTGGATTCAAGCAAAGGACGAATAGTTTGAGTCCCACCACTGACTGTACTACTGCGAGCAACTGATGAACGGGACAGCGTAGCAAGGGGAGATGGTAGGACTCAAGTAACCTATAAGCCGACAGACTACAGCTAGTAAGTCTTTCAAGAAGGATCATTGATTGTCCCACGTCAACTCCAAGCATCTTTTAAGATATGTGCCACACAATATGAATATGTGGTGGAGCAAAACACGAGCAAGGCTATATACGGCACGCACGCGCAGGGGGGAACGGGGGTTGCTGATTGAATCAGTCAGTCCCATGGCCTCGTCGTCCCCAGTACTAGTAGTAGTAGTCCCAGCAGAGCCATCCCTTCCGGTGTCGCTTTTCGATCTTCCAAGGATTGCCTGTCCTGATGAACTCCGATCATGCCACTGCCAATAAGTACGCGGGTTGGAGCTGATAGTAGGTAGTCCCAATCGTCTTGGTCGTCAGCTTTTTTTGTTGGATCGAATTGAGAGACGCCTCCAAAGCTGGAGGGAATATAGCAAGCAAATCACCCCGCGGTCCAGCATTCGAGGACAGGGGGTTGTATGTAAGGGGGTTTTCAGATAAGAGCATGTCTTGGTCGGCTTCGGGCTGGGGGGCTGTCCGTTTTCGGGCGGACTTCTCTCACGGTCATACCGAGAAGTAGCTCTTCCAACGTGCGGTGAATGCAATTGGACACGGCACTTTCCATGGCTAGATCTAGAAAGTCTTGAGATCGGCGGCGACCTCGAACGGCGCTTCGGTCTTGGACTTGATCTCGTCGACGGTCACGCCTTCGGCGATCTCGATGAGAGTCAGGCCCTTGGTGAAGTCGATGTCGAAGACGGCCTAGATAGAAAGAAGAAAATATCGTTAGTCAAAGAACAGCAGACGCAGTCAAGACGCGTCAGGAACAGCAGGGAACGGGATTTGATGATTGCAGACGCGTTTCGTCTGTGGTTTTTGTTTGTAACAGGGGTATTTCTGTAAGAACTTACCAACTCGGTGATGATGCGACTGACACAGGCTCTACCGGTGAGAGGGAATTCGCACTGTTTCAGGATCTTCGGGTTGCCCCTCTTGTCGGTGTGTTCCATGAGGACGACGACCTTTGTCTTCTCCGGGTTGGAGACGAGATCCATGGCGCCGCCGAAGCCCTTGACCTTACCGGGCAACATCCAGTTGGCGAGGTCGCCGCGGGCGGAGACCTGCATGGCGCCCAACATGGACATGTTGATGCGGCCGGAGCGGATCATGCCGAAGGACTCTTCGGAGCCGAAGCACGAGGCGCCTGGCAGCAGGGTGACGGTCTCCTTGCCGGCGTTGATCAGATCCGGGTCCTCCTCGCCTTTCCTGGGGTAGGGGCCCAAGCCCAAAATGCCGTTCTCCGACTGCAGCTGGACCTCGACCGAGGGGTCGACGAAGGACGGGGCCAGCATGGGCATGCCGATGCCCAGGTTGGCGTACATGCCGTTCTGGAACTCCTTTGCGGCGCGCTTGACGATGCGCTCGCGCTTGGACGCGGTGTCGCCCTTGCCCAGGCTGTCCTTGACGGCGTCGGCGCCTTCTTCTTTACGATGGACGTACTTTTCAATCTTCTTTTCTGTGGTCGACTGGATGACTTTTTTGACGTAGATGCCCGGCAGGTGCACGGCGACGGGGTCGATTTCGCCTACCTCGACAATGTGCTCGGCCTCGACGATGGTGACCTTGGCGTTGCGGCCCATGGCGCCGTTGAAGTTGTGCGCCGCCAGCCGGAACTGGCAGTTGCCCAGCTTGTCGGCCCGGTAGGCCTTGACGAAGGCGTAGTCGCCCGGGATGGCCTCCTCCATCACGTAGCTCTTGCCGTTGAACACCTTGACGTCACGCGGCTTGCCGAACGCCGCCACGGTGCCGTCGGCGTTGTGCCGCAGCGGGATCTCGCCCGTCTGCACCACAGTGCCGAACGCCGCCGGCGTGTAGAAGGCCGGAATTCCCTTGCCGCCCGCCGCACACCGCTCTGCCAGCGTGCCCTGCGGCGTGAGTTCGAGCTCACATTCGCCCGTCAGATACATGCGCTCCAGCACCTTGTTTTCGCCCACGTAGCTGGCAATCATCTTCTTGACCTGTCGGCTCTCCAGCAACTGCCCGAGCCCGGCCCCGGGGATCCCGGCATTGTTCGACACCGCCGTCAGCCCAGTGATCGACGGCGTCTTGGCCACCTCGTTGATCAACGTGTCGGGGACACCGCAAAGACCAAACCCTCCACAGAGCACGATGCTGTCGGATTTCATGTCCTTGATGGCCTCCGCCGCCGACGGCACCACCTTGTTGATTTCATTGCGGCCGAGGGTCGATGAGAAGGACCGTGCCAGCAGGAGATTTTGCTGTATTCATCAATGTTGTCCGTCAGCCACAGTCACAGTCACAGTTGTTGTTTCAGGGAGAACCAATGAATCACTGGCTAGTTACCTTTCGCTGGTTGCGTATAAAGTATCGTGCTGTCCGCCAACACCTCGATGCCTGCGTAGGGACGCGCATGGTAGAGTCAAGGAAAGACATGGTGACCCTTGGTTTCAGTCTCGGGAGTGATGGATGGCCTCTGGTCGACCTCAAGAAGAGAAGGGAATACAACGACAGCCAGGGACGAAGGCGGGCGAGAGGATTGGAGCTATAGAAGAAGAGAGGACAACGTCCAAGGGCAGTGTAAGTGGATGATATGAGTGTGGGGAAGCCGTGGAAGGGAACCTCGACGACAACAGAAAGTAGAAAGGGCTATCCGAGCATCCATCGGCCTGTGCAAACTTGAACGTGGAGGCGAGCTTGTCGGTATCGGCGGGGAGGGCGTGCCATCCGGCAAACAGCTCGGAATTATTCCTCCTGAGCCTAGCAATAATAGGAATAGAAAGAAATACACCATACCAAACCGTAGCTGTGAAGGCCTTGGGGCCTGTGGCCGGGCGGTACACATCCGATGGGGCACGAGAACCAGAGGCGCAGACGGATAAGGCACTGCGGAACGTGGGGGACGCACAACCACCTACAGTGTACAACCTTCTTACCTGCTCCATTCGAATACCTCCCAACGGTATTAATTCATTTCATTCATTCATTCATTCTCTACCAATAATGATACGGACCATGCGCGGCGCCAGATGTGGCATTCTCGGTCGTTTCCTGTTCCTGAAATCCGATGACTTGACTGCATTCTATCAGATTGATCTTCCACATACCCCTAACGCAAAGGGCTTCTAAGACATCCAAGCCTGAGAGCCTGTCTCCTCCGAGCCTCACCCGGCTATACCCGTGTACGGCTCTCCCTCGGACATTGCACGCATCCGATGCAACACGACTTTGTAGTCCACAGCGAATTGCCACGTACAAGACTAGAGGGAGGGATTAACATGACTCAAGAGCACTAGGTCAATCTGGTCGAAGGAATGAAAGTTTGGTCGAGGATTGTACGGTACCCAGGCACCGTGTCATATAGTATTTCATAACCCTGACTTAGTGATAATATATGGTCACCCTAGTCATCAAGAGTGATTCAGCCTCAGGGCAAAGCTGTGACAAGTGAGGGTATCGTCTCGTTTCGTGGTTTCTCCAGAAAACCGAATTACACCGTCGCCATGCTATCCGCGTGTGGAAAAAAAAGGGCCCAAGATGATAAGGGGTATCTCAATAACATATACGTGAGAAACTGCCATGTCGTCCAACCCGGCGACTTCACTCGAAATCCATGCCGCTGAGCGACACCTCTCCCCCACCAACCCGCTCGGCATCGGCCAGCGAGGCCGCGCTGTAGCTTGCACCTGCTGTCGCTGCAAGACTGCCATTCACGGTGGCTCCCGTTTGGGTGGTGAGAATATCCAGATCTTCCGCACGTCCGCCTTCGGCATTCGCGCTCCTCGCCCGCGCTGCCTGCAAGGCACCCAGCGAGCTGTCCTCGGAAAGATCCTCGCCAGCTCGCCGCTCGTTGGACGAGCTTGACGACCACTTCCACAAGTAGCCTGCCAGCGCAGGAGACTCATCGGCGTCAGAGGTCTCACTAGAGGCATCGGCCTCCAGATAATCCTGTTCCCCGCTGGACGACGAGCTCGTGAAGAAAACATAGCTTGGCGGCGGAAGGCGGGGTGGCTGGAGCTCCAGCTTCGTGCATTGGATAACCCGGTAAGCGTAAAGAGATGGCTTCCGCGTTCCCGTAATCCCGGTTGCCGGACACTGAAGCCTTACTCTTTCGATCTTTACGTCCAACGCGAAGTTGTCTTCCGGGATAACGCCACCGATCCCAGAGGCAGGCAATTCGATGGGTTGCGTCTCATCTTCACCCGCTGCGGTGATCGGTGAGATATGCCAATGGAGATCAGGACAACGAAATTGCGCGACGAGGTTGTCGGACTGTCCTCCGTCGCTCTGCTGGATAAAATAGCAAGCTGATGCATCTCGAAGGGTGTCATCTACACCCGCCGGCTGTTCCGGAGTCCCCAAGAAGCCTTCCGAGCAAGAGTGAACGTCAGACTTGGACGCCGCGGGGGTTTTATCCCCGCTCAAATCGACGAAGAAGTACGGATTGCTGAAAAAGGTGAGAAACCCTGGACGAAACTCTGTACTCTGTCCCAATGTTGGCCGGCCCAACACATGGGCCAGACCAGTCGAATCGGGTGACAAGTCACCAGACGAACTGGACGAATCTAAGTACGACTTCTGAGGGATGAGCGAGTTCGAGTTCCTCGTCTTCTTGTGATACACCAATGGCCGGTAGTCAAACGATGACGGGGTCTTGGACAGCGTCGAAGGTTTCCCCACGGCCAGGTTGGACGATGAGGTCGTCGAGTCTTGCCGCTTCGATGTCGTGCTCATCATTTCCTGCGGCCCTCTGTCGTCGGTCAGCGACACCGGTGTACCATCGTTGACTGTGCTCGTGGCGCTCCTGCCGCCTCGCTGCGTGCCGCCGTCTTCGCCCATGGCATCCAAGTTCCGTGCCAGCAGAGCCATTGGACTCCCAGGGGCTGGCCACGCGCCGCCTGTTGACGCATCGCCCTTCCAGCGAATCTTGTGTCCATCTTTGGAGAGTTCAAATTTGGTACTCATCGACTGGACCGCTTTCCGAACGAAAGCTGGGGTGACGTTGAGTGTGTGGAGCTGGGCCATGCTGACCAGTAGATTCAGGTACATCCATGGCTGTGCGTGACCAGCGGCGCCGGAGCCAACCTGCGGCGACGAGAAACCCAAATGCTGGATGTACCGAATGTTATCCGACGCAACTTGTGCCCGATGTATGTCGAGGTCCAGGGGCCGGGTGGGTCGTTGGTCCGGAGTCCCAGGAACGTCCGTGTTGGATTTGGGAGTCCCAGAAGAGGAAGCCGCGTAGCCACCTTGATGACCCAGCCGCTGAGGATCGATTGCGTCGAGGTTGATCTTCGAATCCGGTGGGAAGACGTGCGCCTCACGGGTGCCTTCAGCTCTGGAGGCCCGATTCATCTTCTCATCTTCTCGGCGATCTGCCTTGGCAGCTGAGCGAGAAATCTTCTGTTGTTGATCCGGTAGACTGTGGTCGCCGGGGAGGGCCAATTTACCGGTGAAAAGCTGCTCTAGCCTCTGCACCACCATGTCCATCTTCGCGCTGTCGCTTACGGAGAGGGATTTCTGTGGGAAGAGGGAATCCGGGATGTCGTGCAGGTAATTCTTGATATCTGTGTCCTTCTTACTCTTCGAGTCGGTGTCGTTCGGGACCCCGGAGTAGGACGTCGAGTTGAGAGCCGAGTTGGACATGGATGCATAACCAGAGTCGGTGTGGTGCGTGAGATCCATGTGTGGTAGTTTGGCGGCTGAGGCGCCGCCGTTACCGCTGCTTGTTGCGGATTCGTCAACAGGCGTGGAGTGGCTTTGACGAGCCGGCTTGTCGCCAGTGAGGCTGGTGCTGAAGTTTTTCAGAAGCTCTTCCAACTCTCTCTTCTTCTCGGGCGGGAGGCCATGCGTGCGCACTTCGATGACGCGTTCGGAATCACTGCTGCCAGGACTTTCTTGAGGCTGCCGGGTCCGGAGGAGAGTCTTCAATTTTTTGTTTTGCACCGTGAGATCATCAATGACTTCACGCAGCTCATCAGCCACGGTGTCGTCCTTGGCCAGATAGCCGCCAAAACTCTCGGCATTGACGGAGCGCAGGTGGTTCGGAGGCTGGTATCTGTTCTGGCGTGACATATAAAAAGGCGACTCATCTAACCCATCATTAGCATACCAGAGGGCTGAGGAAGGATAGTGCCTTCCACCTTCACGCTTCTCTGGTTTCTTCGCCGGACCATTGACGTTCTCGTTCGCTCGCTTGAACCACTTTTCGGCACTCTGGTCGCTGCTCGACTCCCTCTCCACCGCAGCAGGGGCCGTGGAAGATGTCTCTGCCACGGCCTCGGGTTGGACGGGGCCTGCAATTGATCCATCTGAGCCGTGTGCGGTCTTGACTTTCTTATGTCTCGGGAGAGACTTGGACTGCGAGGGGGAAGTACGGCGCGGGTTGTCGCTGATCTCGACGAAAGACCTCTTAGGTGACGGTGCAATTGAGGTTGGCTCGTCGACCATGCTGTCGCATGGCTTTGGAGGCCTGACCCTTTCGAGAGGATGAGCTGGGACGGTGGGCAGGACGTGAAGAGGACGAGGTCGGTGGATGGGTGACGTCGAGTTAGGCGGGGGTTTCGTGGTTAGGGGGCTGAGGAAGGATGCTGTGTTCCCTCCCGATTTTGCGTGGTTAATTCGATCAATAATGGACAGATTAGGATGTCAGGGACCTGCGGTGGTTTTATTCAGGTTGTGGCAGTCTCCGCGCAGTCGTGGAACGACGAAGCAGTGTCGCGGAAGATGAGCAGGGCGAAGCGGCTGTGGCATTCTGCGGACCTGGCCATTCTCGCTCCCTACAGAGCACGCCCACCGCAGGGGGCGTCGAAGGAGAATGGTAGCAGGTATGTGTTTGGTCCGATCGTCGAAGCCTTGGGAAGAAGGGCAAAAAAAGAGCACACAGATCGGCCATCAGGCTGCGGGATCGCAATTGCGGTAAAAGGAAGCCAGACATGCTGGCTCCCAATGGTCACATCCTCCTGGGCTTGGCGGGGCGGATGGGCCAGTTGACCCTGGCGTTAAGCCAGAATAGGTGTCGGTTGCACCAAGCCATGTCAATGCCCTCTGCTGGCCATCATGGTCCCTGGCCATGATCTGCCAATTGCCTTCTACGCCACCAGATACATCGTCGATGGTCTGTCATGTCTCGACCCATGATTTACACGTGATCGTCGCGGTCTAGAACTGGCCATGGTCATCCCAGGCTGTCTCACCCAGAACCCAAGTGTCTGTAACTTGACGCAATCCCCAGATCGAGACTCCTATAAGGATCCGGAATGTTCCCAGAACACATCGCCGGTGACACTTCGGTGTAGAGGATACGCCTGGTCATCTAGATACAGTACCACAGCACAACTGTTTGGCTGCTGGGCACCTGCTCCATCAACGCATGAAAAGATACCTTAATAATCATTCTCACCGCCATGCCGTCAATAACAATAACAACATGGAGGCTGTCCGCACTGCTGAGGGTGTATGATTTTACCCACCTACCTAAGTACCTTAGGTAGGTGCTCCGCATCCCTACTACAGACCAGAAGCCGCCGGTGGTCTCGCTCTACTGATTATCAATAATGGCAGGCGTGCCGGACGCATCCTTCCATCGAACATGTACTGCGAGAAACCTTTAGAAGCAAATGACGTCACGTCTTATTATCAAGGTCGTGACAAACTCTGTACACGTGACTGTGAAGTATCACGTGATATTGATTTCAAGGTATTTTGGCAGTGACGATAATGACAATGGAAGATTTATCCTCGTCACCAATCAACAATCGTCTGAATGTCAACACTCTACTACCAATCTCTATAACCCCAGCAATGATGATAATGACCTTTTAGCTTGACAAATGCGCACATTTCAACCTCTTCATGCTGATTGATCCCTGACCTTATCAAAAATGCAGCAGCAACTACTAACGGATCCTCTACTTTGCCCAATGCCTGGCGCCCCTGATGAAGTGTACGAATGCAGTGAATGTAACCTGCACCACTGACGTTACAGATCGACCACCAATTGCCCGCGACTAACTGGACATGGGCAAATTTTGCGGTGGACTCCGGATCGTTCATGGTGCAATCGTTCAGATGGACACGGCTGTTGGCTGAATACCCAGCTCTTGCCATACAATCCACCTCCTTATCAGCAACGGAACCGACAATAATGGCGCAGGGTTGTTGCACTTCTCCGCCTCTTCTGGGGATTTTAGTCCCTGTGAGCTTAGCAAAAGTCAAAGGATACCCCAGGTAATAATGGCTCTCCTTTCCCACACAGCTACCTGTCTATCTCAAGCAATCGACATGCAGAAGTAGGCGTCGGTACTCGCCCAGCGCCCCAAAAGACCATGTCTGTTGCAAATGCAGGCTTGGCCGCAGCTGCAACCGCCCCCGAGGCGACAGATGCAAGGAAAGATAGTGAACAGCTGGGTCTCGACGTCGTCGACCAGGACCGTCCCGTGGCGCCCGACCAATTCGACCCAAATTACGAGACCACAAGATGGGAACGCTGGGCGTATTACTGCTATTACATTGGAAACAACGGGTTGACCCTGTTCAACTTCGCGCCTACCTCTTTCCAGGATCTCTTATATGAGGCTGCCGGCGATAGTGGCCGGCTTCAATTCCTGGGGGCCTCCCGAACCATTAACAGTATCGTCTTGCTGGCCAACGGAATATCGTTCGCCATCCAAGTTGTGCTGTTCCTTCTGCTTGGTAGCATGGCAGATTATGGCCGATGGCGGCCTTGGATCCTGGTGTTTTGGTCTGTCGTGGCCTTCGCCCTGGGCTTCGGGTGGCTAGGAGTTCACACGGAAGACAAATGGCCCGTTGCGACCGGGCTGTACATGGTCGGCTTGATCGCCTATCAAATGTGTATCACCTTCTGGACAGCGGCATTCCCTGGATTGGCGAGAAACATGCCAGACATGCGACGGAAGGCAGAACAATATGAGAATGGAGAAACGACTCGAGAAGACTACGACTTTGCCGACATGATGGCCCGCAACCGTATCTACAACGTTGCTTTCATCATGCAAAGTGCGGGAGAAATCATTATTCTCGCCGTGCTTGTAGGCATTCTTTTTGCTTTGGATGTCAATGCAAGTGCCGCCAACAATCTCTGGGGCCTGTCCGTCCTGATCGCCTACGCCACCGGCGTCTGGGTTCTGCTGTCTATCCCCTGGTTCATCCTGGAGAAACGAAGACCGGGACAAAAGTTGCCAGCTGGCATGAACATCATCAGCGTTGGTTTCTGGAACCTTTACCGTGCATTTACGCAGATCTGGGAGTTGAAGCAGAGTTTGCTATATCTCATTGGTAAGGCACTCGTCCGTCGCAGTCATATCCCATCACAAGCTCTGACTCATAGACAGGGTATTTCTTACTCGGCGACTCTTTGAACACCACTGTGACCGTGATTGGAACCCTTCAAAACTCGGTAGTCTCTTACAATACGTTGACATTGACATATTTGCTCATTGTGGGTATCGCAGCTCAATTAATTGGCATCTTTGGTTTTTGGACGATCCAGAAACGATATGGTCTCAGCACCAAGAACATGTTCGATGCGGTTATGATCGGCATCGTTCTGCTCGACGGTTGGGGGATGGTTGGCATATGGCAATCTAACTTCGGTTTCCATCACGCCTGGGAGTTTTGGCTCTACCAGGTCTTTTATGGGTTGTTCGTCTGCCAGTGGTATGCCTATAGCCAGACGATGATCAGCGAGGTAACGCCACGTGGCAAGGAGTTCCTCTTCTTCAGTCTATACTCGGTTATGGGCAAGGTATGTTGGACATTCACATCCCTCCATACTTGATAAATGATCAACTGATTCTTCTTCTTCTGTTCCTTCAAGACATCTGCGTTTGTTGGACCTCTGATCTCCAGCGCAATCATCGACGCGGATCCGAAAGGGAACAACAGTCTGCCTTTCTACTTTCTCTTTGGTCTCAGCCTCTTGAGCTTTGGTCTGCTGTTCTTCTTCGTGGACTTGAAGAAGAGTCGACGGGAACAAGAACGGTTCTTGGCCAAAGAACAAGCTGCAAAAGAGCGTCGAGCGAGCGTTATCAGTCAAGGTCGGCCCATTGATGATGCTAGTACAAGTGAGAGTCCAGAGAGGCCGAAAGTCGATAAGGTCAAGGCGGGAGAGTAGAGCATGGTTTGGATGTGGCCAAGCATGAGATGGTATCTCAGCCTCGCCGGACGGATGGAGCTCCGGCCTTCGACGGGTTCATATCATCAAGACTGGAGGGATCGTGTCGGGACCACCAGGAAGATGTGTGGAAAGAAGGCCCATTTCTGTTTCTTCGACACTACGTATTTCCCTTTTTGTCCAGACCCACCTACCTTCATATCATCATCCCATGGGCTGGGGTGGCATTCATTGTCTGGTCTGCGGAGGACAAGGGAGCGTTTCGAAAGGAGCCATATCAAAAATCCCAGCATACCCTGTTATGTCCAAGACGTGAGAACGCATGTCGATCGTAAGGCTGAAGTAGGGTAGTTATGGCGTGAAAACCTTCCACACACCCACAGTCCACCGGCGTAGATGCCTAGGTACTATATATATATACTGTATACACAGTAGTAAGGAAGATATACTCTGTACTCTGAGAATACGTACTCAGCAACCCACCCCCGGATGACCCACCAACTCCATTCATCCACGGCCACGCTTCTACCCGCAGGACACAACAGCCACTCTACAAACTCTGTTCTGCTAGCAGCAACCTATCTCATACCCATGGCACCAAAAGAGACCTCTCATTTACCGGTCATCCTCGTATGTCATCCTCGGAATCACTCTCTTCCGGAGTGTCAGACTGGGAAGCATTGCCAAGCACTGGCATGTCAACGGACCCGACAACTTCAACGGGCCTACTTCAACACCTCGGGTGCTGGACCTGACCGAAGCCGCAGACCGGGGTTACGAGAGCGACGGAGCAAGAAGCCAATAGCTTTGTGGTAGAATAGGCGACTGGTTGAGACAGCGACAACGCTGCCATGCCAACTGACATGCTGTTCGTCGACCATGTTCATGATAACGACCATCGATTTAAGAGGAGCAAAAGAGACGCCCAAGACCACCCGTCAACTCACCGCTTACTCCAGGGTATGTGCTGTGTACGGTACCTCTGTACTAGGGCGCAGAGGACACGGGTTATATGTTTAAACCGCGCAAAATGACCGGCACGGCAAGAGACGGACCTGGACGATGAGTCAGTGCCCAATGTGGGTTTCGATCACATTTGACAGCGCCATCGGCCCAGTCAGAAGAGACTGATGCCACGGATCCAGTTTATCTCCGGCCCATGGCTTGTGTTCTGGGCGGTGAGAAGTGTCAAGACTCCCAGAAAAGAGACTTCCTGAGCCTATGGGTTGCCCACCGGCTTCGATCTTGCCGGCCGGACCAACACGAACTCGATTCAATCCTTCATCCCCTACGACTAGCGTCTTGACATTTACATGTGGCGCCTTGAGGCTTTACCCGTGCAGCCAATCTCGCCCACGACTGCCATATCTGGGTTTCCTAGAGCGTGAGTCAAGAGGGCCTGCTGATTCGGTGAGGATTTCGAGACCCGACACGGGTCTTTGCTGGCGCCCTAGGACTCGGTCGCTCGTACGCATCTCTTGCGCCCTATAGCAATTTGACTGCTTCGACGCGCCCAGCCGGCGTTTAGTGGACGAACTCGTACTTACGACCCGGCTGACGGACAAGTGTCCAATTCCCATCCCGTCGGACCATGGCTCCTAGCATTACCATTTTTGATTAGACCGGTATATTATTGTGACTCAGGCATCCACCCAGAAAATCTCTCCTGACTGATCAAGGATCCATATGTACGACTGCCTACAACTATAACATCAAGCGCGTGTCGTCAGGGAAAATTTTTCCTAACACTCGCACAACAATCACAGACCTTTTGATCCTCCTGTACGGACTGACGCGCTGGTTGTTCGCTTCGCTATTCGCTGGAAAAGTTTCTGCCGTCGCCTCGCAGTACGAGCTATGTACGAAACCATCGGGGGTGGGGAAATCTTACGGACTCGTGATCTCACTATTCACCAAGAAAAAAGGGGTCCACCGAACTTTTCAGCCTTTGCGCGCTCGCGCTCGCATGTGAAAGGCGAGGCTGTTCGGTTCCCTTTCTGAATATTGAAGTTGTCACTTCAAGTCTACTACTATTATACCCGTCCCACCGCCATCTTCAAAAAGATATTTTCCTCTCTGACATTGTATCCACTTGGAACGTATTCCAGAACAACAAAAAGCCAACACATCCGCTGCGGCTTGTTCCTCTTCCTACAAAGTACACCATCGATACACAACTAGACATCAATCGCTCGCCCAAACAACACGAACGACAAGATGCCGCTTTCCATGATGACACCACTCACCAGGCCGCCTTCACGTGACCTGGACGCCAACACCATCGGTCGTTCTCTGTCGCGTGAAGAGGCGTACCATCTGGCCGACACAGCCCGAAGAAAGTCGTCGAACAGAGTAGTGTGCGACGATCTTCGGCTCAAACTCAGCCATGTCCACCTGCTAGACATGCTGCTGCAGGATCTCGCCCGAACAGAGCGGGAACTTCAAACATCCCCCACCGAGGAGAAGTACTTGTTGCCAGAGGAGAGGAAGAGATCGAAGAGGACGCCGCATACGACATCTTCGTCATCTTCATCTTCATCGTCACCGTCACCGTCAAGGTCACCGTCGCCTTCAGCAGAGGTGGACGAATATGGGTTTCCTCTCGAAGAGGAAGACAGCGAGGAGGACCTCGGTGGTCTAGCGCTGATGAGGACGGAGTCGAGACGACCCATGAGATGAATCTGCCCGAAATGCAACGCAATGCAATGCAGCGCTTCGCAGCATCTCGACCATGGACGAATCGACACGACCTGATACGACACGCACACGACTTACTCTACTTTAGCGACACGACATTGATTTATGTCTTTTTTTTTGCAACATGATACCCAAACCTAATACATACTCTCTCGCCGATGATGCTGCCTCGCAGAGTTGAAGAGGCGGGAAACCAATCACGGCTGAGGCGTGCGGAAGAGACCCCGTCAATTCAACGATCGGGTCGAATCGGAATAATATCATATCATATTACGGACTCAGACCCCTCGGGGCTGTCCAATATATTCACGGACACAGACCTCGACAGATGGCTGCTCGGAAAATGACGAATGGAATAGAGTGGATATTCGGACAGGGAAGGATTGGCTTGAACTGGGATGGGATTCAGACCGTTCATGCCGTGGAAGCAGCAACATTAAGACACATGATTCAAAGACACCAGGAATTCGGATTTCACAACGACGACAGCAACACTGACATCGACAATGACAAAGCGACAACTCGACGGGCTCGAGACTCGACAGGGGGCCCATCAGAGAGAAGCGTTCGCACACAGGCTATTGGATGAGGCTTCGCACTCTACACCTGCGGTCCGCGTTTTCTCTCTTCCGACACCCTATGTCGCTACTCTCTTGCTACGAGATCACTATTGTCGTCGTTGTTTGCACTGTTTTTTTCTCGACACAGTGCAACACTTGGTTGTCACGGTCTTCTTTTAAGTCGACAGCTGTGGATTCCCAGACAGGGACAGGGACACAGTATATTTTATTAATGTCCAGCAGCTTCTCTGCATCTAGATAGATGATATAGAAGAACGAACGAGAAAAGGATGGACTGATTCTTTACTCCATGTCGATTACCTACCTAAATACGTATTTTCCTCTCTTTCGTAACATTGATCGCTGTCGTTTCTTTGGCAAGACTGACGGCCAAGGTGCATCACCAACGGATTTTCCTTGAATGATAGGAATCTGCAATATCATTGTCTAATAGGTAGAACTCCATGACATCGATCTCCCGACCAGTTAGCCGTGGATTACTAAAATTCGTACGAAAGCATGGAGTGTTGTATTGATTGTGTACACAGTACCTAGTTAACTCAATTTCACATGTTCCGAAAAGTTCGAATGGATCCAATTGCCGGAAGAGGGAACCAAACCAATCCATCTTTTTTGGCAGTGGTCTGGATGTGTCTCCGGGTGGGCCAGAACAAAACTATAATGGAGAGCGAATAATACCAGGAAAGAAGTTTTTTCTCCCTATTCAATATTCCTATTCTGTCAGTAGCCTTGGTAATACTGGATCAGTGGATCTTAGATGCTACTTTTATCCCACTGGGGCTCCACTCTGTTGCGGGCCGGGCCAGAAAACTTGAAATCGCGTTCGAACATCTTGAACTGAGATCTGTGGGAAATTGTATTGAAAGGACCACGTGGGTCCATCGCACTGCAACGCGCTGAAGAGAGGCTTTTTGATAGTATACAGGAAAAGGATTTCCTCCCGGAGGAATAACCAGTGGTGGACGCCGTACAGCGTAGCGCGTAAGGCAGTAATGATGAGTTGTGGGGTCGGACAGGAGGCAAAGAGTTTGAATGATTTTGGCAGGCATCAAGGGAGTTTGGACAAAAGAACTCTTCTGGACCTCGCTACTGTGTAAATGCTGGAAGTGTCCCATAACCGGGAGGAGGATACATTTGCCTCTGGTTTGAGAGGTTTGAGAGGAAGCCTTGCTCTCGTGGCGAGGCTGTGGTGGAAAAAAAGTTTGCTCTTACCTAAGATATAATGCAAGTGCATGCCACAGTGCCACCAGACTGTACGTACTGCCTCACAGCCACAGGACACCCGAGTGGAACGGATCCCCCCGAGGGACCCAGACTCCACCAGTGACTGATCCAGTCCTTCGGTAGAAGCAGGTAAGCATTCCTTGTCCGAGCATGCTTCCACTGGGCTGCGGTGCTTGATATAGATGGGGTCGTGAAAGTGGAATAACACGTTCCAGGGTTCGCCCTCGGCCAAGTCGTTTGAGCGTGGCCTCTGATATCGCCCAATGACTTCGCCCCCGATGTAGTCGACGGCAGCAGCTTGAACCAGTTGGCACGTCCAGTTGACCGTGGCCAGCCGTGTCAGGATCATCCATTGGTCGGACATCTCTTGAAAAGCCCAACCATGATTTGAGATTCGACCTAGGTTGGTAGGCACGGTGTTGGCAAGTAACTTAACTTATCTGTAGTTGACAGCCCATTAGGAGATCGTATACGCCATACTCCCAGGTGCTAGTACAATCATATTGTGTCTGCTTGGGAGCTTCAAGACGACCGGGGATTAGGATTAGGATTTGAGATGTTTGATACGTTTTATTTACGGCTAATGATCGGCAAAACTCCTCTTCACGTGATGATTTCCCCGCGTCCTCGGTTGACCTGCCTAGTATGACCTCCAGTATCACGCCCCGGGTAAACTTCGTCACTTTTTCCAGGCGCAGCTGCGCTCATCTTGGATGCCACAATGTGTGAATAGACTGCTCTCTTCCCTCACACTGCAACGTTTCACAAAATGGCCTGCCAGCACCGTTGAATGCTTTGACTGCCAGAATGGGAATGGGATGCGCGCCGTACAGAACTAGCAGAGGAGCAGCACGGCTTTCCTCACTTCCGGCATGCCTCGACGTCGTCCGTTATATGAATGCTTGGATTCATGCTGTGCAATGAACCCTTTCTTCGGACGATCACTGAACTGACCTGCTTCAAGACTCTCTAAGCAATGCCTTTTGTACGCAGCTACCGGGCTTCGGATGAAGATGATATGGTCCACATCGTGTGTTGACTTTGCTATACTTTCTGCCCTCCGCCGCCTAACATGACGTTAGTTTCGGGAGACTGCCGCCACAGAACTGCGTGATGCAGGTGATCCTGTCCTTCATTACGCCTCCTACATCTGGTGTCGACCGTACCTGATGTTGCGACCGGAGACGTGCCTGGTCCTTGACGACGGCACCGGCCGTGCAGTGGGATACTTGCTCGGAGCGGCTGATACAGCTTCGTTTGTGGACAGCTATGAAACCACTTATCTACCATACCTGCAGTCTCTGGGCTTTGAGAAGCCCATCCCCGATGATCCGGCCGCCTGGGAAACGGACTTGCCAACCGCTTTGAAGCAGATCATGTTCACTCCGGAAGGGATGCTTCATCGGGAACACCATGAACTGCTCGCGCAATGGCCGGCACATCTGCACGTTGATATTCTGCCGCCATATCAGAAGCAAGGTTACGGTCGACAATTGATCAAGCACTATTGCACAATGGCCCGTGTAAGTGGGGCAATCGGTATCCATCTATTAATGGCGACATCGAACGAAGAGGCTCAGATGTTTTACGATCGTGTGGGATTCAAAAGGTTCCCTTATGTGCTTGATGATGGCAACAGTGGCCAGCACGGCAGAGACCGAACCACTATATGGCTGGTGAAAGATCTGTAAGCATAAAACTAATCCCCCTCAGCGATCGCCCATCCATGAACCTTTATGTACGGGAATGCAATCAGCTCCTTTGTCTTGTCGGAAACGGTGGGTATGAAGGCATCATATCCAGGACGCGCGTCTCTAGCCGATTCAGCCCGTCGAAAGCTGCTCCTTGCTGTATAAAACTTTGCAGAGCGCACCCCCGCCTTTTGCAAATTACTCCAACCTCTCTCTTATTGCCGGGCAAATAGCTACAAGAGTATAAACTTCAGCTCCCCAAAACTACATCAGACCTTCTTCAGGGAGGAAGTCGGCTCTATCTGTCACAAAGTGTCGACGTCAGTGGAAGAGCGCAGACTGACACCCCTGAGACAGGGATCCACAAGATAAGACTCGTTAAATGATGGACATGGGTCAATTCTATTGGTGTTCTCAGGACTCCATGCTCGCTTCCACACCAGGTACGCTGCCTAAGGTTTTTCTGGAGCTCGCACTAATCCGCTTCTTATATCCGTGTCGACAACAGCAGAAGCGCATCTGTCGACTGCAAGATTTGCTGTATCCGGCGCCATGATTCTCTCCCTAGCGGCACGGGAGCCCACCCGTCCACGGATCCAAGACTTCCAACAATGCATGCCCGTGTTCAGATCATGATCGAGGAGGGACGGCTCAAACCTTGAATGAGCCAGCATGCAGAGCGATTCCAGAACTGGTGCACAGGCGAAACATTGATGCTGGCGATACCAGGTGTTTGCGTGTATCATCCGACCCATAGAGAGCACCCTTCCCTGACTTGCATAGGCCCTATCGAGCAAGGGTGCCGGGAGTCGTTATCGAGCGGATGCTGTGTCAACTGACCAATGACTCTCGACGCCTGTTCCCCTCTTCTGTGGGCCGAATAAAGTGGGTTTGGACCGCGACGGTTTCTTCTACGTCGGACAACATCGCGCACTGGGATAGCCCATTGAGACACGCCGTATACCCGTATACGGCGCCGCCGCAGAAGGCAATGACAGCGATTCCGCAGCTTTCACCGATTTTTCCCCTCGAAACGGAGTGTGCCTTACCCGCTCACTGGCTCAAATACTCGAGGCCATTGTGGTTGACATTTCGATCGTCTGCGGGATGGGCGATAAAAGTGCTTTGACGGTCTTCACACACCTGGTATGGTAACCAGCACCTCCTAGGCCAAGTCCGATGCCAGCGACTTCTGCGGGTAAGTTTTCTGGCTGAGTAAAAGCGTCGCGGACGACAGTGTGCGCTGGTCGAGATCAAACTCAAGAATAGTTCTGGGATACCCTCAAGTGAACACTGAAGAAGTTGGCTGGAGAGAGAGCGCAACAATCAAAACACCGACCAAGCTGAATGAAACCATCTTTGTCGCGGGGTTGGGCCACCCAAGCGGCTGGAGATGAGGATCTTTTCGAAAGGGTTCCTGGAAGGTCCACTCCAATCCAGTGGATGCGTATGTCGTCTTGTCCGGGGCTTGCAACAGATCTGGCACAGGAGATGTGATATATATGGATAATTCAATGGCGGGAGGTGGGAATTGCGGGCCGCCGAAAGCAAGTGGCACCTTGACAGGGCCGACCTGTCTTATTGTGTGTTTGCAGAAATGGCGTGTTGGATGAAGCGGCAATCGCAAAAGCTGTGACGTAAAACCTCGTTCCGAAGGGAGACGACCTCGTCATGCAAGGCGTGGACGAGCGAGGTTTGAATATGCATTTTCTGTTCCTCCCGCCGGCAACGCTCCTGCAAGTTCTCGACGAACGCCTTCTGCCGGTTGCGGCACTTTGTGGCAGCTTTCCGGTTAAGCTCGAGTTCACGAGCGTGCTTGTCGTCACGAGGCTTGATTCGCGTGGTCGTCGCCCTCCTGGGCCGCAGCGGGCTGCTGCGAGGTCGGTAGGAGTCGCCAGCGTCAGCATCCAGGGTGGCAAGAGACAGCCGCCGCAGCACCTCTCGGCGGTCTGGAGACAGATAGCTGGATGTCGAGGAGTCGATGGAGTTGTGTCTGCTACTCGGCGAATGTGATGTCTCGGACGACGGCGACGGCCCGTGAAGATTTCGCGGTTGCACGGTAGAAGGGACACCATGGTCGTGAAACATGGGCGAGATGCTGCTGGCACCACTGGAGTCTGATGGCCGAGAAAAGATGGCCTGTTCATCGAACAGTGCCATGTCTTTGAACTCGGGGTCCTCCTGAGACTGGAAGTCGTCTGTCGCCATGGGAAACTGCCACATATTGGAATCATCCAACATAGGGAAGTGAGGTACAAGGCCAGCACTGTTCAGGGCCATGGGGAAGGCAGCGGGAGCCAAATCGTAGGACAATGCAGTGTCGTCCACCGTGAAGATTGCTTAATCTTTGTTGGGCTAGCAACGTTCGTTCGCCTGGTTAAAATTCCTGCTGCTTGTTCGTGTTGCTTTCGCTGTCACTGTGTTATCGCCATTTGTCTTTCCAGTCGTGCAGGGCCGTTCAGGGTAATAAATAACAATCACAATCGTAACTCTTGGGGACACCTGGACTTTCGGAGAGGGGATTGTCTCCAAAATGTCCTAATCAGCATGCTGGAAGCGAGATGTCGTCATGTCCGGGACCTGTCTCCGGAGTCATCAATCCTTATCATCACCGCGGAGCTGCAGTCGCTGATATGAAAGGGACCGAGGGTGGAAGTATGTTCCGGGCCATGGCGCATATGGAGAACGACAACAAGTCGATCCTAATTGTGGTGGGGTGGGGATGTGTTCTCCCATCAAGGGAACATCAACGACATGCTCTTTTGTGCAGAGGATCCCTGGCAGTGGCTGCATTCGCTTAAACTTTGTGGTATGTACAGCTGCAGGAGGACTTTTGACCCGGAGAGCAGATTAGAGCTCCGGCACACGCACAGTACTAGTGCGCAGGTAGCTCTGTACGGCCTCAGGGGGCGGAAGCGCCGGTAGAGAGGATCGTTGACTGACCTCCGCAGCTGAGACGTGTGCCGCTTCAGGTAGAGCTTCACATGCAACCGCGAAGGCCAGAATACCAACGGGCGCCGCTTGCGTGGATGATGAGCCGCAGAGTGAAAGGAAAGAGGTGGCAATGGCGGTGAGGACCCATTCAAGTTGCACCTACTTGGAAATAGCTGGTGCTGGCGGAAATCGTTCTCCGGCCAGCACAGGGAATGGCGGGAGGTGGAAAGAAACTTGGAGGTGACAGCGCCAAGAATGGGCGCGGAATTGACATGGGTTCGCGTCGTCAAGTTTACTAGTATCCACTAGTAGTACTAGTTGGTACCTGCCAGCTAAGGGCTTTCCTTCGAGTTTCGGCGTCTTTTTCTGCAAAGTTACTACCGGTAGTACTACCTACAGCCTCGTTTCATGTAGGTACTTACCTTCAGGTATCTGCCTACCTTAACGTGCCTTAGGTAGATACATGAATAGGTAGGTAGGTACCTAGTAGGTACGTACCTTTGAGTTGACATCACCTACAGCTCTTGGTACCCAATACTAATGAGGGAGGCAATTCAACAACATCATAACAAAGAGGTGTAGGGGTCAAATGACATTACCGTTCCGTATCGTAAACGTAACTAGCAGAGGCAGCAACGATGTTCCAGGCACTCAGTCTTTCATGTGTATCTCGGATTTCTCTCTGCGCTTGACAGGGTCTGATCTTAATGGTCGAGCCATGTCACGAGAAACTTCAACAGCCCGTCAGGGCGCTATCAAGCCAGCCAACGTACCAGTCTCTGAACCGCATAAGCTTTCCCGGTCCTGACCTCACGAATGGGCCACCATGGTCTTTGCAGCCAGAGGCGACAACCTGTATGTCTTTGCGCCTGCCCAGCCGCGATCTCCTGTGCTGGAGGACGTTCTTATCATGAACTGTCCTGGATCCCGATCCATGAATGCGTGGGCCTGTCAGCCATCTCTTTCAAAATTCTTCCCTAGGCGGCCCTCCACCTCTCGAGCACCTAGAACTCAAACGAGACCGCAAGATCGTGCCTGACCCGACTGCTCTGGCCTGATCGACAGCAGACCCCATAGTGACTTGCCATACCTGCCAACGAGTGCAGGGGCAGTGGTCAAGAAGAAGGATGGACGGAACAGAGCCGCGCAACAAGAGTAGGGGGTTAAACGGCGACAAAACAGGCGCAAGGGTTTCTCGTGCATGTGATCGATGCAGGGTCAAGAAGGCAAAGGTAGGTATACAGTCGAACCGGTTCGGGTACAGCCAAGGGTTGTACTGACCGTACATGTATACAGTGCGATGGCAAGCCTCGATGCAGGACGTGTGAGCTCAGTGGGAGCAGCTGCAACTACAAGACGAGGAGAGGCAGAGAAGTCAGGAGCTAGTGAGTCCCTCGACCCAACTCCATGGCCGCAGCGAAAATGGAACCGCCCTGACTATCATTCTGTGCAGTTACGCGCAGCTCTGTCAAGTGACAGAGGAGGCTCTCCAACGGCTCTACTGGGCTTGTCGAAGAGGAACAGGGTTTCCTGGCACTGTATGCGATGAATCCAAAGGCTATGTCACTGCAAACGAGATCCTCCTCGGCCTAGGCTTGGTCGGCCCCGACCTGGACGAATTTGGCTTCCCACGAGAACTCTTCCCAACCACCAACGCTTCTTATCCACCGGTGTGGATTCGGGCCGTGTCTCATGCCCCCACATCCAAATTTCTGTACGCTCAAGGCTCTTGTCACATGCCTGTCTTGATGCCTGACCAAAGCTTGAGCTCCAGCAACGCGACTTATGCAAGATCGATGACTCCAGATGAGATGACCATGCAAGAGCAGTCTATGCATGCCTCATCTCCTACCTTGCCCCACGAGGAGGCTTCTCATTTGTCGTGGAAATACCATCATCGACAGGGAGACGACCGAGGTAATGGCCATCAGCCGTACATGGACGTCGATGTCTGTTCGGACACCGGACCCTGCCTCGTATCCTGCTCATCCCACTCATCGAGTGACTTTCGTGTGCCGTGGGAAGACGACATGCAGGCATTCAGCAACCCGACCATTTCGCCCTCAGAAAACCATCCAATCTCACAACCTCTGTTGTGCGATGGTTATCTACTACACTGGCCGGAGACTCTGGCAGCCGCTCAGCAGTCCGTCACCACTGTACAATAAGGCTTGTCCCTAAGACAGCGTCGTGAAGAGAAGAGGTCAGGTTCTGGCAAGGAATGAATCAATCGTCAATTGATTCGATGCAGCAACGCTGGTGAATTTCTGAACGTTCTTTCTCAAGTCTGCTTACTCCTAGTCTCCTATCAAGGTTAAACTTCTTCTGCTCACCGTTCCTTGTGTGGTCGGTGGTACCGCCCACTTCAGAGATGGTTGAACTGTGACGTTTCTTCCCATCATTGCTTCAGTCCATCCGCCGATTGGGTGCCCCTTGTTCAATTGCGTGCGAGATTAGACCGCGACGTCGCACCCATGAGCAACAATCGATTGATGGTACACAAGAACTACATTCCTAACAAGCAGCTAACGATGGGTGCTCGTCGCCGTATCCACAACTTGCAGAATCCCATGGCGCATACTATGACATGAGGGTCTTGTGCTCCTGAGAAGGAATGGAATGGGTAATAGGTCCGCGCCCCGCCACCGTGCAGACGAAGCCGCCCTACTACCCTAGGATCGGCCTCTGCTGTTGTCTGTTGAGCACAAAACGTTCGCAATGTCTATGCCAGCGGATGTAATTGTAGCGGACCCGCTAGTTAGCATCCTTGTCTCTCTAACACATGGTAGCCACCACGCGCTGCGTGCTGCGATGTCTGTGATTGTCGAGGCGCCTTCGAGGCGTCAAGGCTTGTAAAGACTTCGATACAGCTACGTACCTAGGTACAGGTAGTGCTTGCATCGCAAGTCGAAACTTGAAAAGGTTATCTCGCGTTACGGCGCACAGGCTAGTACCTGCCAAGCATGCTAGATACCTACCACTAGTGACCTAGTATATCAGATAGCCTGACGAGGCTCCCGGCCGTCATCGAAATAGGACATGTCCTCCGTTAAATCACATGTCCTACCATAACACTTCCCGATGCTCATGATGATCGGACAGCAAGCGTAGGTACTAGTATATCGGGGTTATTTGGAATGGAAATGTCCACAAGAGATCAACAAGAGGCTATGGAGATTTGAAGTCATGCATTAGGTCGACGGGTCTGTTCAGCACCACGATCGACCTGGTCATCTTGCCTCCTCGGTCGCGGCCGCTACTGATTACTGATCCCCGCCTCGTCCGAACAGGCCAACGTTCACTTTAATTCCGGTACGGGGAGTTATGATCAACGATCCTTGCGGTCCACCGTCTTCATGGGAATTACCTATCCATGTTGAAAAAGGTGGTGAAGAGCTGAGGCGGAAACTTCTCCCATGATCAGTGGCGATCCGTCGTCAAAGCCTGCTACGTTACCGCGACTATGGTCGAAGATTCGGAACCGAAACCCTCCATGCTCCAGTTCTGCCGCTTCTCTACCCGGTGGAGTGAAATTGACATTGAACTCGGCCGACTCCTGTGCCTAGGTACCTGGAGTCGAGAATGAAAGATTAATGATACGATGGGTACGCGGCCGCATATCCTGAGGGACTGTCTCAGGGCACCAACTTCAACACCAAGTTGTTCATGCCTCTACAGAGTACATCATTGCCTCGCCACGGGGCTCGATCATACGAGGCTTCATTGTATTCATTATGCGTGCCAAGGGCCGCGTGCCGCTGCTAGTTTTTTCATAACAGTCGAGGTGTTGCTCTAAGCATGATCAACCTGGCAGCAATGGTTACCATTTCTTTGGAGCCGAGACTACTATCCGCGAGAACGAGGCACTCGCCAGCTCCAGCTTCTTCTGTCGCTCTCGTGCCATGATGCCCGTTCGGTCTGTGACTGGCGTGGCGTTTGCAATCTGGTCGAAATCGTCGTAGTCTTCCTCAGCTGAACCGGACTCGGCGTCAGAATCCATCAGCTGCGGTGGTTCTGTGCTTAACATGGCTGTCGACTCGGCAGGTCCTTCGCGACCTTGCTGAGCCTCTTTCCTGCGTGCTTCCATAGATATGGAATCACTGAAGGGCTTGGACGCCAGTATCTTGCGCCTGATCTCTGCCATTTCCGCCTCCTCGTCTTCGTCGTCTTCATTGGGCGGCAGATCCAGCGAAACGCCTTGTTGCATGGGTAACGCAGCGTCCTCGTCACCTGAAGCCTCAGAGCTGTCGTCTGCGTCTTCGTCGTCTTCGCCTTCGTCACCATCCTCGTCTTCATCCGAGTCTAGAACATCTCGTCGATTCGTGTTCCCCCCCGCCCAGACATCGTCACCCTCGGCATTGAGACGGCTGTTGGAGTACTCCTTCTCCAGCTTGGCGAGCCACGTCTCTTCGGCCTTTTTGACCTCTTCTTCGTTCTGACATGCGGCGTACCGCTTGAAAAGCTGCGAGTTGATTTCCATAAACGGCTTGCCGTAGGGGAAGTGTTGCAGTGCAATCTCCGCCCAATCCTCGTGGCCGCAGATGGCAAAACACGCAGCCAGAGCCTCAACGCAGTTGAGCCGCCATGGTTTCCCGTAGTTAACAGGGTTCGCCGCCACAAGGTACGGCAGAAGCCTTTCACATTTCCCGCCAATCTTCGACCAGGGAACCTCCTGTATCCTGACCCAGGAGCATTCAACCACTGCGGCACCATATTGCTCCAGCAGCTCCCGATCAGCAGGCGACACGACTCGCTTCGCATTGGGCCTGAATGGTATGTCAGCTCGTGACCGCCGCCGAACAGCTTAGTCAGCCCCAACTTACGAGATCACCACGCCGGGCCACTTCTGACCGATGGGCAACTCGCGCATCATTCCAAAGCGCATGAGCCGCTTCCCGCTGCATCGTTTGGCGTCGCAATGTCCGAAATCCCAGCAGGCTGCTTTGAACGGGGGCCGTTCAGCCACGCTGCCCTCTTCGCCGCCTTCTCGTGGAGCCCGGGGTGTGTGCCGCGTCTTCCCTGAGAATCGTTTCGCTTTGGAGGAGCCGCCCTCTTTCTTGTGTCGTACCATAATTGATGTGATTGATATAGAAGGAGATGTAATAGGGTCCGGGTAGGCGCAGAGTCGGGGAACTCGTCGTTCAAATGAATGGGTATCTTTATAAAGTACGAAGAGTCAGGTGTTGCCCATCATTCCGATGACCTCAGGGCAGTTTTTCCGGCGCGGCCGATAACAACCGCCAAGACTCTTATCGCCACGTGAATACCCGAAATTCTGCCAGCAACTTGGACTGAACGTCCGTCTGCGCTGGGTTTCCAGTTGATCAAGAAATCAACTACAGTCGCATTCGAGATTCGATCGCAGCGTGTGTTTCTGCCGCCGATCGCAACAATGGGCCTCGCTGTACTTCCCCCTGATGTTGAAGACGAATTGGTGCAGCCCGATACTCGCAAATATGACGAATACCAGGAAGACAGCGACATGTCGATGGACGACACGGACGGCCGACCCTCGAAAAGACCTCGATTGTCCGCTCTGACGTCTAGTCACATAGTACTCCCCGGCGAGGCAATCACAGATGACAGTCAATGGATGAGGTAGGTACGCACAGTGTGCTGCTCATTCAAGATGGCCATCAGGCTGATCCGTGGTAACAGAGGCCACGGGACCTACATGACCGAAGCGTCAACAACCATCATCGCCACACTCGCCGGTCTTCTGAAGACGACCAACAAACTGCTGTCAGTTGCCCCTTTACGGGCAAGATACACTCCCGAGATCGGTGACCTCGTGGTTGGGCGGATTGTCGAGGTGCAGAAGAATCGGTGGAAGGTGGATGTTGCGGCCCCGTTACTGGCGCAGTTGCCTCTGTCGTCAATCAATCTTCCAGGAGGTGTTTTAAGGCGACGGACAACGGCAGATGAGCTGCAGATGCGCAATTACTTCCAAGAAGGGGATTTGGTGGTCGCCGAAGTCCAGCAGATCGGTAGCACCGACGGCACCGCAAGCTTGCATACCCGAAGTCTGAAATACGGCAAGTTACGCAACGGAACTTTCCTGGCCGTATCTGGCACCGGTGGTGGAGGTGGTGTGGTCCGCAGTCGGAGGCAGGTCTTCACCATCAACAGTGGTGCTCAGGGGGGCGGAGATGTTGACGTGATCCTCGGAGTGAATGGTTACATCTGGCTAAGCAAGCATGCGGAACAAGCCCAGGACCAGGGAAGGCTGAGTGGAGGGGTCAGCATCTCGAATCTGGATGATGTCGTCAGTACTGTCATCTATTCGAGCCAGAACGACGACATTTCCGAAGGGACTAGACGCGAGATTGCGCGCATCTCAGAGTGCATCAAGATCCTGGCCGAGGATGGGGTCCGAGTGGACGAAGACAGTGTCATCAAAGCTTATGAGGCTGCTGTTGATGCTGAGATGAGTGTCATGGACCAGGCGGGGACTGGTACTCGTGTCAGTGATGAGGTGCGAAGAAGGATTGTCGATGCTGCAATTCATTGAACACGATACACGTCCTACGCGTACTCGTTGACATTATGGTTACCTACGCCTACCGACAACAAGTCAAAGTATGGACCGGCCGCAGAACTTACAAAGCTTGCGACATCTGATGCATCGCAAGGGATATGAGCTGGCCAAGTCCAGTGTCTTGCGAAGAGAAGGCCCTTATCCGCATCCATCTCCTGGCACATGAGGACACTGTACAGAGAAGATGTTTCCATTGTTTCAACCGCGCTACTAATCATACCAACCGCTGGTCTCTACATATCTACCCTCGGCGTTGGCAACCTTCTTGCTCGGCTTTTCTCTGCCATGTGTTCCGACCTTCACGGCTGGGTTGGTGGGAGCATCCCGCAACGTACCTTTTGCCAGCCAATGCCCTTCACGTTTGTGTTTTCGCGTCGTCCCCGGCAAAGTCCGCACAATTGTTCGAGCGGCATACCTTCTACCAAGGCCAGCGATCATCAAATTCGGAAGGAAACCGTCTCTGTGAGGATATGGTTGTGAGACGTCAATTGGAGCTGGATGCAAGCCAGAGCCCTCATAACGAAGCGATTGGGAGCGTGACCGGACTGACCAATCCGTGGAATAATGCGAAGAAGAGACCGGCGACCATTCAGCCTGGCCATGCGACCTAATGAATGCAGCCAGTTGATCAGTCGTCTTCACAGACAGCGGCAAACCTTGGTCTCGGACAAGTCGAGGATCTAGCCTCCCTGTCCCGTTATCATACATGAAGCTAGCCGCAGTAGACGTGGTGCTTCGGTCTGGTAGATATTGAGGCGGCGGTTGAGGCCGGTGCGGCATACCGTTGTAACTTGGGGCAGTTGCAGGCCTTACCGGAGTAAATTCGGAATGCGAATGTCTTTCGGACCTACCGGTCGACGTCAAATCAGACAGTCTGAAACGCATATCGGTGTGCGATGTGATCAAGGGTCTTGGTTGAGTTGGTTCGATGTTCGTTTCTGCGTGCAGAATGAGAAAAGATACGAGGAAGCAAGCAACAGGGCTGTCCGGGAATCACAAGAATAATAAGGCAGATACTGCGGCAGTGTGGTCGCACCTGCTTCCAACAATGCACTCTTTGTGTTCTTTCACCCCCGAGATATTTACGTATAAAGAAAGGAATCTGGCATCTTGCCCTTGTTCCTCAACAAAGACGCTGTCTCCTTGTTTCATTCAGCAGCAGAAACTATCGAAATAGCGTAGTGCTAGCGCAGCCTCGCGCCGTCAACATTACTCTTTTGGGACATTAGTCTGGGCTTCCACAGTACCTACCAAAATACTCTACTATTATCCACGTCTCCCCATCAAGCTGCCAAGGCGGGGATCTGCCGTGACAAGCCTCAAAGCTTAATAGCCAAATCCCACGACCCGCTGATTGGCAACATCGAACTCATGGCAGGCAGCCATTTCAACCCTTGTCGCCGATGCGACCTTATCAGCAGCCACAGACACGCCCAAGCTTGTTAGATTGCTGCGACAAAGTGTCAGCTACGCCTGCTAGTTGCTTGTTTGACGTCCGTGGTCGAAGCGTGGCGCAACGACGATCAATGATCGGCTGTTCAAACAATGCTTAGCGGTTTCACGAACTACTGCTTCCGCATGGCCAGATATCATGGGAGGCCGATAGCGCGCGCGCACACACACCTCTTGCAGAGTGAGTGAAGCTTGTGGACCACGTAAGCTTCTTGCCGTTCGCTTCAATCGGGACAAGCCTTGCATGAACCTTAGTCTGATGCTTGAGAGTTCCACTATCAGGTACAATCTGTTTTCTTACACAAAGGGTTTCGGGTCGCCTCTACTCTCATGACTTGTCGAAGGTGGACAGTCGCAACATTCACTGGTGTGTGTGCGCTAATGCCTTTTGCTCTGACTACAGAGGAAAAGAAAGTCGGCCTTCTCGGCTTCAGGATGGTCCAGCTCCCGAACGTGGGGGACATCTGAAAAGGGGTATACGCGGGACGGATCACTTGGTGTGTTCGAACTTCGTCCCCAGCTTATCTCCATGCTACAGTGACCATCCCACACCCCTGTGCATCCTTCTCGGAGGTCTCAGGGCATGCCGGACTAGCGCACACCTCAACTGCATCTTGCTTGTCCAGGCCACGCTTTCTTCGGCCTAAGGAGCCCCCCTCTTCCAGCTTGCGCGGCAGACTATCGGACGGAACTAATTAGCCCGTCGCGTCCTGCAGGCGCCCCAAAATCAAATTGATTTGTTTAGGGTCTCTGCCTCAGATTCGGGTCCTGGTCAAGTCCGGGACGAGGCGAGATGTTCTGAAGAAGCATTGCGTCTGGGCTGGGGAGTTCATGTCATGACATCGGCTTCTGCCACAGGCGTGGCTGTTACTTGGATCGTAGCGATAAGAGCCATGCAGGTACAACAATAGATGGTTCACCCTCGGAACTGGATCTGGACGGCATTCTCGAGTCTTGTCCTTCCACCGACAACATGGAGCCGGAGAAACCACTGGGAGTGATATCCCCCGACAATCAGTCAGGTCTGATTCTCATTCTGACTGCGCTGAGTCTATCTTTCGTCGTTGTCTCGTTCATCATCCGACTCTATATCCGAGTACCCCAACGACTGTGGAAGTGGGACGACAACACCTTGACAGCTGCGACAGTAAGCAAGCTCCAAACCACGTCTGGGCTTGTTGGAAATCAGCCTAACCATCTCTCTTTAAGGTTCTGTCTTGTATTCAGACCTCGCTCGTATTCTACGAAGTACACATAGGTCTGGGCGACAGGAAGGTCGTTGAAAGCAATGACGAGGTCGGGAACCGAGTCAAAAAGGTATGTTATTTGTTGTTGTCATCATCGAGTGCGCTGCCGTTGCTGACAGAGTCCTAGTACTATTATGCCAACGATTTCCTGTACCTTGCAGTCCTCGTCTTTTCCAAAGCCGCCGTGGGCTGTCTATTTCTGCGATTGACTCGCCAGCGAGCACATATAAGGGCGATATGGGCTATTCTGGGCTCGTGTGCCGCTTGGTTCGTGCTTTCTATTCTCCTGATCAGTATTGGGTCTTCTTGGACGAGAGCATACAGTCTGCCGGTAAGTTTCTCCTTACCAGAATTCATATATCCAACCCACACGAGAGAAGTTGAGCTGACTCGCCCGGACAGTTTGGCCGATGGCTTGCAGTAGGCATTACCGACGCGCTCACTGAGCTTTTTCTTGTCCTGATGGCAGCGTTCCTGGTCCACGGCCTCCGCATGAGCCGAGTGCAAAAAGGCACAGTCGTGTTCGCCTTCGGTCTCCGTCTTCTGTAAGTCTTTCGAAATTACACAACCCAGAGTATCCATATGTATAGATACACACTATAAATCCAGCAAACCCCCTCACTTCATATACTGACCCAGCTTGACCGTCCAGGGCGATCCCAGCGCTCGCCATCCGCCTCTACTACCTCAACCCCACGACACTATCGGACAACCGCAGCCTCGCCCGCTCCCTAGTGGTGGTGTGCACGCAGATCCAGCTCGGGTACGGAATCATGGCCGCCTCAGTGACGGTGCTGAAGCCGTTCATGGTCGTCTACGAGAAACCCACGGGCTCCTCGAACTACACGGCCGGACGGAGCAAGCAGTACGGCGTCGGCACGAACAATAGCGAACATCTATCGTTCAAAATGAAGTCCCTCGCCCGCTCGACTGAGGTTGGAGACAACAAAAGACCCGCAGCGGGCGCGGATCCCACGCAGCCATATAACTCGTACAACGTCACCGCGGCGGCAGCTGGCCATGAAAAGGACGATAGCATTCACAGCCAGGACAGCAGGCGGTTGATCATTGAGCGCAAAACAGATTGGTCCGTGAGATATGAAGAGGCAGAGAGCCATAAGAGCAATGTCAGCGAGGCGGGGGGTTCTGTCTGAGTCCTGACAGTCTGAGGGGAACGCCAAGGACGACGACGGACGGCTGCTATCTCCCGCACTGCAAAGAAAGAAAGTGTATCAGTCAGACTCTGACTCTGACTTGCTGTCACGTTTTGTCAACCTTGTTCGAGATATATACGTACGACAAAGGTCGTTGGCAATGGGATACTGGTACTACAGTACTATGCTCTACCACCGCTGGTGAGGGTGGGAATCGGATGGGCTATACTACTACTCCGTTGTGTCATAAAGAATTGGTGCTGCTGCTACAGTGTACACTGATATGTCTGAAGTTTACTCCTCCCAGAGAAAGAGAGAGAAAATTTGCCACGAGACACCTACTTGAGCAATCCCTGTAGTTCCAAGTCCATTTTGAATATGAATTCGAATAAGACAGTTGTAGTATTGGTATGCGTTCACGATAACGAGATCTCCAGGTAGCCACCGAGATAACCGGATGGCTAGATGTGTTTCGCGTATTGTCGGCCCCCCTTGCTCGAGATAGGTATCTAGCTGGTCTGCGAGGTCTGTTGAGGTCGTATTACACACACACTACTAGTACATTATAGATTGCACAAAGGTTTTATCGGGCAAGCCAGACCCATGGTCAAGCGGCATTGCCATCATGGGCGATGTTCTTGACACAAAGAGTCGGCGGTAGCGTGGTAGGTGTCTTCTGAGAAGGTTACCAACGGGCAGTGAGTGCTACTAGTGTGTTGGTCTGCTGTGTGGGCTAGGCCTCAGAGTTGTTTGTGCGCCTACATTATGCCTCCATAGTAGTCTGGTGATCGTGGTGGACTTGAAGGTTTTCCGCGAATATGCGCCTCCGTCCCAATGCGGCAAGCGAGAACGACGAGGCGGGATCCACTCCGAGATGCGAGAGACGCTGCAAGGCTGCGATGGAGATGGAAGGGAACGAACATAAAACGGCCTCCCAGATGTGGCCATCATCCACTGCAGTATGTATCGAGAACCCCTTTGCCGTCTGAAGCTGGACCTTTCGTTTTCGTTTCCTTTCCCATCTCCTGCTCATCGAATTCAGACCAGAATTCAAATCGAGGAATTGAACAGAAGGAAAAAAAGGACTGACTGTGCTGTGCGACCATGTCGCAACACACCATCAAGGAGGCAGAGGCGCCGTTTGGGACCTGGGAGAGTCCCATCTCCGCTGACCTGGTCTCCAATGCAGTTCTCCGGTTCGACGCAGTGACTGCACATGTACGTGAACTCCTCCAATCATCCTCCCCGGATTCAGGATCATGGGGGAAACGGTCGAGTGTGGCAGACCTTCCGCCCGAGCCCTTCCTGTTTGTCTTGTTGACCTAGTGTTTTTCTAGGAGTCAACTGGGAAAATCTATCTCACGGAGATGCGGCCGATGGAGCATGGCCGAGTGTGCATCGTGGAGTTGGACGCTGCGACGGGCGCCTGTCGAGACATTCTCCCTTCGCAGTACGGCGCCAGATCCCACGTCCACGGCTACGGGGGCGGCGCGATGACCATCGACCAGACATCCGGCCGAGTGATCTTTGTCGACTCCAAGAGTCACGGCATCTTCTCGATTGAACCCGCCTCGGGAGAGGTGCAAGCACTGAGTGATCCGGACGAGGCAGTCCTGTTTGGTGATTTCGACGTCAACCGGAAGGACGGCGCTTGGATTCTGGCCATTCAGGAAGACCATATGGGTTCTCCCGTGCAGAACAGCATGGTTGCGATCCATGGGCCGAGCAAGAAGATTGTGACCGTTGCCCAGGGAGCCGACTTCTACACCCATCCCAGGTTCAGCCCGGACGGGACTCGGGTCTGCTGGCTGCAGTGGAACTTTCCAAACATGCCTTGGGACAGTGTCGAGCTGCACGTCGCGCTCTGGAGAGAGGGAGAGGTCGTGGAGGAATACGTGGTGGCCGGTGGCCAAGGTGGAGAGAGTGTCCAGCAGCCGCGGTGGAATCTCGACGGCTCGCTGCTGTTCTGCAGTGATCGAACGGGCTTTTGGCAGCTGTACCGATACGACCCACGCAGCAACCAGACCGCTCACATCAATCTGCGTCCACTCGAGAAAGCCGAGTTCGCGTGGGCGGAGGTGTTTTTGGGAAGGTACGTCGGAAGAAGGATATCGCTGGCACAGATTGGGATACTGACTCCGTGACCCTTTCAGCAAAACGTATGCGTGCCTCACATCCAGCCTCGTGGTTGCCATGTACATACTGAACGGCCGGTTCGGCATGTGCCTGATCGACCTGGACCGACACACTTGCTCCGACCTCGCCTGCGATTATGCAGCGCCAAATTTCCAGACCGACACTCTTCACCGCCTCTCCGCAACCGAGTTCGTTACCATCGTCTGTAAAGAGGACGGTCCGATGAATGTTGCCACCCATCGAGTGGGCCCCCTTGGCGCTCTCGCTGCTGCTGCCGCTGCCACTGCCCTCACCGTGGAAGTAGACGTTCGGGTCTTGAAGAGCGTGGTCGCTCCCGACAGACTGCCACCCGCGGAATGGTTGTCTAGACCCCAGTTCATCTCGTTTCCTCGCATCGGATCGCCCTTTACCGGCGAATCCCACGCCATATTCTGGCCGCCAAGGAACCCATGCCACCACGGGCCACCTGGCTCCTTACCTCCGGTGATCGTGTCGGTCCACGGTGGTCCAACCCATGATGCGAGGGCGGCGCTCTCGATGGAGATCCAGTTCTGGACCACGCGAGGCTTCGCTTGGGTAGATGTGAACTATGCAGGCTCGACGGGGTTCGGCCGTGAATATCGCGAACTTCTCAAGGGCAACTGGGGGGTTATCGACGTCCAGGACATCGTCAGCTGTGTGGAATACTTGGTATCTCAATCCCTCGTTGACCCGTCCCGTGTCGGGATTCGAGGTGGCAGCGCCGGTGGCTATGCTGTACTCCAGTGTATGACGGTCTATCCGGAGATCTGGGCCGGCGGGGTCTCGCTTTTCGGCGTAAGCTGCCTCAGCACGATGGAGAAGGCCACTCACAAGTTCGAGTCGAGATACCTTGAAGGCCTTCTACTCCCTTCGATGCCTGTAAGTGAGGAGGACAAAGAACGAATATATCGCGAGCGCAGCCCGTTGTACCGCGTCCAAAATATCAAGGCACCGGTCCTGCTGCTGCAGGGCCGAGACGATATAGTGGTGCCGCCTGATCAGGCAACAATGATGGAGAGCGCCATCAAAGATGCTGTCAAGGGCAGAGGCAGTTCACAAAGTCCTGAATACATGGTCAAGGTGGTCATTTTCGAAGGAGAAGGCCATGGATTTTCCAAGGCCGAGACGTTGAGCAGACAGAAAGCAGAAGAGGTCGCGTGGTGGAGGAGGACGTTGCTCAGACTGGACTAGACAAGTATCGTATAGACAGCGGGCTATTAATTGTCGTCAAAATGAAAGGACCGATGCCCGGTTCCACAAATGGCCCGTCTTACGGTCCTTGCCACACATGGCAGTCCAAAAGTGTTCTCCCTTGGAGTAGATGTCGTCTCGATCCAGGTCTTTTGGCTCCAAGAGACTGACCAAGTAAAAATCCCGATCTTGCCTTTTCTCGTCCAGAATCTCCTGCAGAAGCCTTCTCACCACCGTATTGGGGAAGTTATTATCGAGCGCCAGGTCGTGGTGCTCAACTTCCTGCACCCTTTTGTCGACCCAGTCAGCGACTCGCAGGTCGGGGCACCACCCAGCACAGAACGTGAGAAGCGAGGTCATGCTGATGGCAAGCGGCGACTGATGGGCGCAATTCGAGGGGGAAATCCCTGCTGCGATGCGTAGGATGAGCATTTCCCAGCGACTCATTGAAGGCGGGCCGCCGCCGCCAGACGAGGTGGACTGAGATGTATTGGTTGTTACTCTCAGCCAGAATTCCATCGAACAGAGGAGTTGGGCGGCGACGTAGTAAGCATAGTTCATGGCAGATCTCTGGGTGTGGAACTTCAAGGGATGCACCACCAGGCCACCTGCAGGATCCCTTGCGTCGCCTCCGGATTGGGAGAGAAACGACTCCACGGGCAGCTCAAAGTCGTCTAAACCCGAGTGCCAGTGGTCCAATCGAATTCTTTGCTCCCGCAATGAAGCCTGATAGGCGTCGTCAATCACAGCCAATTCGGAAGGAGACGACTGCGCTCTCGACGAGGGTAGAGAGACATGGTCCAGCATCGGGTCAAAGATCGGGTGTCGGTCTCCCTGCTTGTAAGCCCGATTCCTACAGACGGCGAAGTCGAGAATGATGGTCCGCACCAAGTGTAGACCCTTGCACAAGAGGACGGTCATGGAATCGGAGGCTGACTGGAGATCTCCCAGACAGTCATCGACGATATCTGCGGTGCTCAGCCTCCAGAGGGCCGGTGTCTCTCGACTCCTGTCTGAAATCGCCAGGGCAAGTCTTCGATTCACTACCAGCGATCGACAGCTAAGCCACGTGGACAACAGCCTCTTGCCTGCCGGCGAGGAGATCAGTGGCTCTCGGATAGACGGGAGCAGCTTGTCCATCCCCTCCATGTGCACAAGCACTCCGGAAAATGATCCGAGCTCCAGCTCAAAGAAATGGAGCAGAAGGAGGGTGGCGAGTATATCTTGTGCTTGGCTCGATGAAGACGACGCGGATGTCTCCTGCGTGATGAGTGTCACGGCGTCGCTGTAGTAGCTCAACCCGTGGTGCCGGGGCCCGTTCGTGGTGAGTAGCGGCATGCGCTGCTGCGATCGATAACCTCCGACGGCAGGTGACTTGAAGTGAGCAAGGTGTGCGCACGAAACGGCCAGCACGGCATTTCGGAGGGGAAGAAATCGTGGTGGCTTCGCCACGATATCGCGGAATACTGGGGGAAGGGTTTCAACGACAGTCGACCTCCAATATTCGAAATAAAACCCATCCAAAGATGTCTTACTGTCCGATTCAAATGAAGAAGGCAGAGATGCTTCGGAGGATGGGGTTAGTAGCGCATGCTGATCGTCACTTTGTCGTGCCTCGATTATCCATTCATTCGTGGCTGTCAAGGCCGACTCAAAGATGGAGGCGACGGTTCTGGGACCCTGAGACTCGCCTTCGTCGCTCTGCGCAGAACTCATAGAACCTGGAAACGAATAGTCATCCAGGATATCGGAACAGAACGTCCAGGGCGTGGGCGTGGCGGACGACGGCGGGGAAGTCAATGGCATCGTCTCCGGGCCTCCTGAGGACAAGGATGCGGTGGTCGACGGTGTGACATGGTCTTCCGGTGGTCTGGGGACGTAGATAGGGCCCCATTCAGCAAACTTGACTGTTTGAGCGACATTCGGCACCGATTGAGGAGGCTGGTTGAATCTCAGACGGGTGCTGTATCCCTCACATTCCAGTTGGAGACGGGTGCAGGCACCGCAGCCAGGCCGGGCTTGGTCGCACTGAAGAGGTTGAGTACTTAGTAGGCCGTCCACGTAGCAGAGGAAACGAACAGCTCACCTTGACACGCCGGCGGCGACAAGTGTGACAGCCACCGCGACTGCGGACGATGTTTGTCTTCTTGGGCCGCGTGCTAATACTGGCCATCATTCCAGGATGTCAGTAGAGGGAGGACGGAGGGAGTCATCTAAACTCATCGTGGACCGCAGGCTTGAAGTTGGTAGAGTGAGGTGGCAAAGACCAAAGAAGTAGCGAGACAAATGGTAGTAGATAAGGTTAGTGGGTTAGTAGATACGCGAGATCTGCCACTGCCAATTCTCTTATCTCTTGCTCCCGGGGGTGGATCAGGCCAAAGAGGGTAGGGGGCTAGGCTGGTCGGGTACTTTAGATAAAGCATATCCGCCTAGAGATAGAGGTGGTTCTAGGCGCCATAGCGCACCCGTCCCCTAGAGAACACCCCTAAAGTCCCCTAACTTCTAGGTAGCTACGGCTATACCTACACCTATAACTTGGTGTCCATTGTCTTCGTCTCCGTCTCTTGTCTACTCGTGGTACTCATTCTTCTCACCTCTCCCGTTGTATATAACAAACACATCCCCAGTTCCTCGCGCGTAGAAGAACTCAATGCTACAATAATTTTCATTTCAATCACTGACAAGAGTGCTAATTCCATACCATCTACCACAGGTTCCTCGGTCTCGTGCTATCCCTCTGCCTCCGAAAGTCAAGCTTTGTCACATCGCTTGAACCAGATCATCTTGCCTCCCCCGGACAAAAAGTCCAGTTCGGCTCCAAATTCGTTCACTCGGCCCTGAACGTCCAGCTGGAACTGGGCCTTGAGAGCTGCAACTGGCTCTGTGCCATGCGTAAATAAGATGAGGTTCGCTACGAAGTACTCTCCCGTCACATGCCTCAGGTTAAGAACTACTTTCACCAGACCTTCTGCCACGGCTCGGAGAGCTGATTGGGGGCCGGTTGACGGAGTGATCACAAATGGGCGGTACGCAGGATGGCTATATGTCCCGCTATATTCAGACAGCGGCAGTGAAAGTGGTAGAGGAGGATTCGGAGCTGACGGGTAAAGACGGCCTGGAGCATCGGCAATCTGCCTTTTCGCTTCGGCCAGAGCCTTTGCGTTCCTGGTAGCTTTTGTCAGCCCTCACAATTCCCTGAAGTCAAACCTGTTCGGAGAGAATCAACTGACCACTCGAAAAGATCGAGGCGCTCTTCCTCTGGCACCCCGAGAAGATTGTCGATCAAGAACCATGCCGGCACTTCCGTCCCACGAGTCTGGCCATTCGCGAAGATGACGACTCCAAATTCCCTGTCCGGAAGGTACATCATGACCGAGGAGAAGCCATCAAGGCCGCCGCCGTGGGTGACGACACTCTCTCCGTGATAGATGCCATTGATCCAGCCCAGGCTGTACAGCAGAGGCTGGCGGAAGTGCGGATCGAAAGGCGGCATGATGGACCGGGGAGTTGCCAGGTCTAAGTACGCCTGTTTGGGCAGCGGCCCAGATTGATGGATCATGGATCGGACGTATTTTGCATAATCGACAACGTTGGATATGATGGCCCCGGCTCCGGAGACAACGGCGTCTCGCCACAAGGGCACGGGTCTGGCAGCCGCACTCTGCTCATCCCATGAGTACCCAATGGCCAGATTACAGTCTTGTTCCTGGCCCTGTTCGAGATACTTTTCGGCATCGCTCAGTCGGAAGAAGGTCTGTTTCATCCCAAGAGGCTCCCAGATCTTCTCCCTCAGAAAGTCGCCCAGCCATGTGCGCGTCACCACCTCCATCATGTGAGAGACTGCCATGTACATGAGGTTGCAGTATTGCCAAGTCGTCCTGATCGCCTTGTTGAGGTACAAATGGCGCAGGCTGCGCACTGATTCTTTCAGTGTGTCGCCGCCGAAGGTGAGCGTGTGTCCTGGCATGCCCGTGCGATGAGAGAGGGCATCCTCAATGGTCACTCGAGAGGTCGCATACTCATCCTCGAGCACGAAATCCTCACGAATGAGCTCACTGATTGGTGTATCCCATTGCACATGGCCATACTTGTCGTTGTCATGGACCACCAGCGATACCGCCGCGGCCAGGAAGGATTTGGTGGTGCTTCCCGTGTGGAACAATGTAGAAGCGCGAACAGGGACGTCAGGAAGGGTCGCAAAGCCGTAGCCCTGGATGGGGTCAGAGGAGCATTCAGAGCAGGCGTTTTCGAAACAGGAAGAGGCGGAGAACCTACTGACCTCTGTCCAGATGTCTTCACCTTCAATGACCGCCACGGACATGCCTTGGATGTGCCATTTCTCCAGTGTGTCACGGACAATGTTCTCGAAGCTCGAGTTCAAGGGCGACTTCTTGACTACAGCAGGCTTCTCCTCATGGTGTCCATTGACAGAGGGTTTATGGCTGCTCGGGACCGACATATCCTCGATGACTTGGGAAGACTCTCCTGGAGGTGCCATCTGCGTTCAACGACAGCCGGTAGACAATTGAATTGATGAGCTGAGAAGGCGCGATCTTGGCTGGGGACTCATCTGTGTATGTATCGCGCCAACACTGTTGGCAACTACCTCTCGTGCCGACATCTGTGTACACACCCTCAGGGGGAGACGGCGCAATCGCCTCGATTCACGCACGGCATGGGAGACAAGCCCCAACCATCCTTGTGCCAACGGATATTCGAATGGTCAATAGCCAAAGCTCGGCCCATATCAATGGCTCCATATGGAGGAGACGCTGGAGACAAAGGACGGCGCTAGACCGAAGTGGAAAGCGAGAACGACGGATGGCAGACGACACACGAGACACGACATTCTTATCACTTCTGGTCCTGGCTAGCGAGAGGCTACACTCGACATCAGTGCATCTCATCTCCTGAGGATGGTCAAGTCAAGCAGATAATGGCGGCCGACAGAGATAAGGGATCGCTGCACATCGCGTGGTATGAGTTAGGAGCTTTTGGCTAGGCGATGGTATAAGAAGTCATCAATCCTTCGAAGCATTGAGCACTCAGCATTCAGCCTTCTGTCCGAGTTTGTTCCATCTGCCATACAATCTGGGCCTTGTATTGTCAGGTATAAGAAAGTCTGGGACAAAGACCTTCAACTTCAAGAGGTTCCCAGCATGACAGGCACACGCAGCGACGACACCAAAAAGACGATGGTGGCAGTACCAGTACCCGAGGATGCTCTAGAGATGCAGCCTTCCAATCCAGCAGCAGCAGCAGCGGAGCAGCAACTTGCCGGCCTTGCTACCATCGAGACCATCAAAAAGTCATGGAACCTGCGAAGCATTGTCTTGACCTGGATTGGCGCTGCCCTCGTCAGCTTTGCTGTCAGCTATGACCAGCAAACCTACTCAACCTATCAGCCATACGCCACCAGCGAGTTTGGATCGCTGTCGCTTCTCAGTACCATTGCCGTCGTGCAGAATGTGGTGTCAAGTAAGTGGGCTTGAATTCTCCCAGGCCTCAATCCAAGCTGGCACGTTGTTGCTCTCTGACTGACCATCAACCACGCTTGCAGTCATCCAACAGCCTGTCGCAAAGCTTGCAGATGTCTACGGGTGAGTCGGCCACTCAGCGGCTGTGTCCTAGGATGCATAGTTGCCAACCTGACTTGTCTAACGTCTCACTAATCTCTAGCCGCCTTCCCTTGCTCGTTGCATGCGTGGTCATCGTGACCATCGGAGAAATACTGCTAGCATCAGCCAAAAACATCCAGACCTTTGCGGGAGCACAAGTCTTCTTCACTGTCGGCGTTGTGGGTAAGAAAAGATTGCAACGCCTGGTTGTTTTCTTCTGCACAGCACACTAATCACATTTATCTTGGTAACTAGGACTTCATTTACTTCTTGTCATCCTCGCGGGAGGTAGGCCTTCCCCTTCCGGTCTCTTATCTGACCCCTAGCAAGGCCATATTGACGTGACATAGATTCCAGCGATCTCCGCCATCGAGCGCTCATGAACGTGGTTCCATATGCTCCCGGTCTCATTACTGCTTGGGTAAGTCGGAGCACCTTCACTTTTTTGGGACTCACTCTAAACAAAGACAAAGACGGCTAGCTATGTCACCTCAGCCGTGCTTAAGGATACATCGTGGCGCTGGGGCTATGGGGTGTTTGCCATCATTGTAAGACTAAACTCTCCTTTCCTCGTCTTCCTTCCCAAATTTACGATCTGACAATGTGTTGTTGATGGGATGTCCAGGTCCCCATCATCTCCATTCCCTTGCTCGCGACGCTCTATTACCACCAGCGCAAAGCTCGGAAGCAGTACCCGGTGGAAACTGGTCCGTCTCTTGGATTGAAGCATCACTGTTTGGTGATCCAGCAGCTGGACCCGATCGGGTTGATTCTGTTCTGCGCCGGAATGGCGCTGATCCTGGTCCCAATCACACTGGCTTCTACATCCACAAACACTTGGAAGAGCGGACATATCATTGCGATGATTGTCGTCGGGGTTGTCTGCTTCGTTGGCTTTGTGCTCTGGGAGTGGAAATGGGCCCAATGGCCCGTCATCCCACTGACCATCCTCAAAGGCCGCACGGGATCCTTCGGCATCATTGGTATGTTACAAATGCAGTCTGGACGACTCGTCGGGCTCCGCACGAGCGTCAATCTAGTCTCGCTGAAATGCATCCTTGTGTCCATTGCCAATTGTGCAGCTGCTGACCAGTGCCCACTCACTGCCCAGCTGCGATTCTCGATTACGCCTCGTGGTACACGACCTCCCCTTATCTCTACACGTATCTCCTCGTCGTTCGCAACCTGAGCGTCAAGGCCGCGACCAATATCTCGATCATTATACCCTTCACAGCAGTTCTGGGCCAACTCGGGGCGGGAGTCGTCGCCAAATACGCCGGACGCTACAAATGGATCACCGCCGCCGGCATCGGTCTTAAAGTCCTCGGGCTAGGGCTGATGTTGCGCTACCGCCATGCAGACTCTTCCCTTGGATCGTTCGCCGTCGCCCAGGTCCTCCAGGGTCTCGGAGAAGGGATTTTCAACACGGTCATTGCCGGCATGCAGGGCGCTGTTTCGGAGAGTCGTAAGTAGCAGCTATTCTTCTTGTTGACCATAACGACGGCACTTTCTAACACTCGGTATCTCAATCACAGTTCTGGCCTCTATCGTCGCCTTATTCGTTTCCTCGTGTGGAGTCGGAGGAGCAATCGGTGCGGCTGTCGCGGGAGGAATCTGGACGAGTACGGACTTCAAACCCTCTATTCTTTCTGTGCTAACAAGACGTTTTGTTTCAGATGTCCTTCCACGCCAACTACACACAAACTTGCCGGCAAGCCTGCAGGCCCAGCTCGCCGAGATTTACGGTTCCGTGGTCGTGGCCATCCAGTTCCCATGGGGGACCACCGAACGGAACGACATCAACCGCTCGTACGATGCCACCATGCGCATCCTCATCATTGTCGCGCTGGTGCTGGCCAGCCTCGAGTTTCTGGCCGTGCTCATGCTGCAGGATTTCAACTTGAAGGTTGTCGATCAGGGGCGGGACTATGGCGGCGCCGTCATTGGCAAAACTACCGCCAAAGCCGCCGCTGTTCCGCCGACCGACTTCGATGGCATGGCTAAGCTGGATCATACCGACACTCCGCTGGAGCAGTTCGATGTCGACCGCGAAACTTGATCGGGAGTCTCGTATTGTGTCGACGCCTGTTCTGAATCTTCACCGCCGTACCCATCCTCCGACGAAAGTGAACGGACCTAGTCAAGACTCAAGGTCGGCCTCGCTGGTGACGCCGGATAGATGTATAGTCAGATAGAAAATCCCCTCTGGGGGCCCTTCGACTGTTGAACAAGCCCTGCGAAGCACCGCGCAAGAACCTGGGTAAGCGTTTGCTTCTTCAAGTTGTTATGCTTAATTGCTGGACGAAAATTTCTCCGGTGCATTAGATCATGGTTGCGGATTCTATCTCCTATTACTGGCAGTGGGTTTCTGGCTACCTTGTCTTACCTTCAAAAGGGTTTCGGGGGTCGGCACCATATGATGCTAAAGTTGACTGGAGGGAGACCATAGGCTCTTTCAAGGAAATATCGGTTGACGCCTCCTGGGAGAGAATGTACCTTGGCTTTTTGGGTGTATATACTGTACCCACATAGGCTATTTGCTAGAGAGATATATAAAATGTCCGGCGGCTGCATGGCTGTAGAAGGACCCATGACATAAGCCACATGACGGTTCAGGGAGGTCGACCACTCCAGGTGATTTGACCGTCCCTCCTTTGTGCCCACCCATCGCTTTCAACTGGGTGGTTACCCTAACGGACGCAACGCTGGCTCATAACGGCGGAAGACTGCGATTAGGTGCAAGTGGTGAACCAAACATGCGCCGAAGGAATTGGACGGGGATATTTCGATCTATATATATTGGTCCCCGCGACGATCGAATTCAGTTTCCACGTTCGACAGTCATGACCGGACCAGTGTAGACTTTCCTGCCGCGGATGGCGTACAAAGTCCCGCAGATAATCATGGTGCCGAAGAACAGGACAATGGCCCAATTGAAGGAGTTGGCGTCGACGGGGGTCTCGTTGGGCCAGAAACTCCAGAAGAAGGCGAAGATCGAGTAGACGATTCCCACGGCGTTGATGGGCACTCCCCACTTGCCCAAGCTCCAGCGTGCCTTGGGGAGGAGTTCGGGGTGGTAGACGCGGCGGAACAGGACGCAGGAGATTGAGATGGTGTAGCTGAACATCAGCGCACAGACCTGCAGGGAGATGATGGCGTTGAAGGCCGTCGCGCTGCCAATGTTGATGAGCGCCAGAAGACAACTGCAGATACAGGTCACGGCCACGGCGTTGGCAGGGATATGGAGCTTGGGGTTGACGGCGCCGATCCAGTTGGAGAACGGCAGGCCCTTGTCACGCGCAAAGGCGAAGGTCTGTCTCGAGGTCGAGGCATTGAACGAGATGTTGGATGCAATGACCAGGATGAGGATGATGATGGTCAGTGCGTTAACGCCGCCGGTAGACACGGCTTGACGGAACAGCCAGATGAAGGGATATTCCGTGGGGTCGTCGAGGGCGGCGTCAACGTCAGTCATGGTGAAATTGTAGGTGATGATCAGGACGAAGCCGAGGATGCCGTTCGAGACATAAGCCCAGAACATGGCGTTGGGGACGTTCCGCCCGGCGTCCTTGACTTCTTCGGCCATATGAGCGGTGCAGTCGGAGCAGAGGGAGCCGTAGATGGCGGAGATTTGGCCGACCATCAAGGCGAGACCCATGCTGGACCATCCGCCTTCATTGGTGAACTGGGTGAAGGCAACCTTGGCCGAGTTTCGAGGCGCCATGACCCAGAGGACAATAATGGTCGCCAAGAAGGCAAAGACGTGGACGATCAGAAGAACGTTCTGGATCAGTGGCAAGTCACGAGCACCCCAGGTGTTGGCAATCCAGAGCACAAGAACCATGGCGAAAACCAACAAAGTACCTTGCCATGCTGTCGGTTCGTAGTCGGGGTTGTTGATCTGAATGAGTGCTTGGATGATAGTGCCCGTCAGAAACGACCCTGAAGCTGTACCCGCCTGCCACGACAAGGTGGACATCCATCCCGTAAGGTAGCTTAGACCCTTCTGATATTGAGGGGGAGCAAACTCGGACACCCAGTGATATTGGCCTCCACTCGTCGGGCACCTTTTTTCACGTCAGTAAGGAGAAGAGAAGTGAGAGCTCCAACATGTGTCTACTTACATCGAAGCCATTTCCGCAAGAGATGTCATGACAATGCCGAACCCGAAGAACGTCCAGACATAGGTCCAGAAGAAACCAGCCAGGCCGCCACATACCAGCACTTGGGTGTTTGCGCTGGAGGCCTGTTAGCGGGAACAAGATGAAAACGACAGAACTCAAAACTCACATCAGAAGAAATTCCCACGTCGCTTGCAGCAAAGCAGTGAAGGCCAAAGCAGAAATCGGACGGAAATTGCGGATCAACTCTTGACGCTTGCCCATACGTTGCATATCCTTTTGATCTTTGGCGGTATAACCTTTATCGAGGAAACCGACATCATTGTAGTTACCTCCATCCTCGATGCCGTCAAAAGAGGCCAGTTCTCGAGCCGTCAGCGACGACTCTTGAGCCTTCGCAGCATCCATCACTTTTGGTATATTTTTCCCTTCGGGTTGAAAGAAGGGCACAAACAAAAGCAATGAACAAGGTCAAACGTCCGCAAATTGCCTATACCATCAAATGTCAAGGAGGAAACAGGGAAAGAAACTTGCAGAAGTGATCTCTGGACTTGGAGAGCTGGCACATGTAATAGCTCAGTTGAAAATGGTTTCTCGCTAAAAGCCATTGGTGAGAACTTGAACCACGCCCTGATACCTTAGCCAGGGAGTTTGACCGGACCACTGCATGTGAACAGGGATCACTCGCCGCTAAAGGTCTGCGACGCCACGACAAGATACTGTCATTTAGACCGGACTTAGTTTCGGAGGAGTTGCAACAGTGGGAGTGGATCGAGGGTCGGATACGCTGAACTGCTGTATCATGCCGATCGACTCTCCTTGCGAGTTGCAGGCCGCAGCTCAAGCTCCCAGACACTGTTCTTCTCCTGACGCAGGAGGTGTACGTGATATGCTCACCTCAACAAGTCATTGGGTTTTAAGCGGCCAGAAAAGCGACCAGCAAGGCTCGCTCTCCATATTCAACCCAAGTTCATCTTCAAGTTCTTCCACACCCAAAGGGGATGGCTATGGGCCGCTCCGAATCAGCCCGTACGGCTTGTCACTGACATGGATTGTCATCTTGGTCTGTGCATACGACCTTAGCGTTGGGAAGGACCTGTCAATAGTCTGTTATTTGCTTTTGGTCAGGACAAGGATGTTGGCCAGCTGTATGGTCCAATCATGGACTGTGATCGAGGCAGACCAGCAAGGCAGGCCTCTTTCAGGGTCTTGAAGTGACAACGCTAACACTGGGGGAAACACGGAGGTTTGAGGTGCTCGAGGGCTTATCTCGAGCGAGCGAGCCATGTCCTTGTCTCCGCGATAGTGGAAGTGCGAGTGGAAGTGAAAGGGTCGGTGGATGCTTTGCCGTCAGTGGGGACGCGGACTTGAAGCTTGCAAGGCATAGCAGTATAGCGCTTTGAGTTGAGGTCAGGCCCCATTTTGACAATAGGGAGATTTGGAGAGTCAAGTTCATATGATCGCTAAGGGCTAGTGCCAAGCCTCTAATTGGCACCGTGTCTTGCCAAAGACTCGACTCTATGACCGTCGTGCTAAAGTTTCAAATTGGAGGGTCAAGTTCAAACTGCGGAGTATGAAATTTATTAATTGCAACGTTGAACATCACTCCTCCCCGTGCTGTGTGCTGTGTTGTGCCTAACATTGCTATCAGCCCAAGGCTATCTCTGCAGACTCTGCAACAACTACAGCCATGGCTCAAGGTCTGATCAAGAAACCGTCCAAAACCACCGCGTCCAAATCTTCGTCTGCGATCACAAAGAAAGGTTCACGAACCATCACGCCTAAGAAAACCAAACTGTTGAAACAGGCCAAGCTCAACAAGAAACTAACGTCAGGCTTGACAGCGAAAACCGAAGCTATGCTTGGTGAGCGCGCCGGCCACCTGGAAATGCTAGGTCATGGTAGAAAAAAGGGTGTGGCAGGCGGTAAAGCAGGCAGTGGCAAGAATAGTGGCAAGAAGTCCTAAAGAGACTGCGGATGTGGGAGACACATGATCATAGGATACGGAGATAGTTGCAGTGCCGAAGAACACAAAGTCTCAATGCGGACATGGGATGAGATGGCATGCTAAGGGCCTGGTGAAAACTCCTCACGGGCCAGAGTCTGTTGATACACGGCAGACTACACCATATCCCACACCACCTACCCTGTGCCTTCGATTTGCGGGAGCATACCTAGGCACCCCCCAGGGCAATTCAATGGCAGACCATCTCTACGCGACGTATGAACCGGGGCTGGCCGGACAAACAAGTGGACATGGTGGGATATCGAATATCAAACTTCTGTACGGGCAGGGTCTGCGGTGCAACGAATCATGCAACATTGGGGTGATATGGAAGAACATTTCGATTTGGTATTCCTATGATACCAAACGCGAGTCTGCGGCAACCGAGGCCAACTCCAAAACCCAACGCCGACCGTGGTATATCGGACCTGAACCTCTCCATCAAAACACCAAAACAGACGACTTTCATATCGCCCTAGCGGCCTCACCGCCACCGCTTTCCATCATGGCCTCTTGGTTCAAGTCAGCCTTTAGCTTGCCCTTCTTTGCACCACCTTCTCCGACACCCATTCTCTTGGCAACATATCTTTGGGCCACCACGCCGACCGCCAGAGTCAAACTCTCCTCAACCCATTCACTGACCCATTCTCTGGGATCGATGCCTCCACTTGCGATGATCTCCTCAATGCTTTCTGGCAAGGTGCCTTCACCGCCGCTGGGAGCGTCAAGCCAGTCAATCCACTGTCCGGGAAGAGCCTGGGAGATTGCCTGGAAGGCGATGCCATGGATCGGGTCGTGCAGATAGATCGCGAATACAATCTCTTCGTTGTCGTCGTCCTCTACTTCCTTGACTTGCCCTTCTTTCTCAGAGCTGGACGGGGCGGCAAACATCTCTTTTGACACGGCTTGCGAGACTGCCTGGATGGCGAGAAAGATTTCGCTGTCTCGGGTGGGGTTCGAGTCAGAGAGCGTCTCTGTTGCACGTTTCGCGGCCTCCTCTACCCCTCCTCTGCTGGAGAAGTACTCATCGGCATAGCCTTCCGCTGATGCTCTTGCCAATTTGCTTCCCTCGACGAGGCCTTTGACTGCGTTGATGCTGCGTCTCTCGCCGCTCCTCCACCACGGCCCATCGTGCCAGGATCCCAAGGGGCGGGACATGTCCTTGGAGTCGCGCTTCGGCCCAGCTTCGTGACCACGCTGGATGACCATGAGATCTCCGCCCTCCACCTGTGCCATGACACGACTGAAGACCTGGTAGATGATCGGGTCCAGGGTAGGATAGTTAGATAGGTCGTGAGTGATATGGATCTGTAGACGTTCGTGGGAGGAAATAGGAGGCGCGATGGTCTGCAAAATGTTCTGGAACGTCGGCATGGCAATAGATCTGAGTTCACCACCTACAACACACGGTTAGCAAACCATCTAGGCAGCAGACCTGAACAGATGGGATATATCTCCCCCCTTACCAAAGCCCTTGAGCAACCCCACGTTGCCTCGAACCTGTTCCGCCCATTTCTGTGCTTCCTCGTTCTTCTGAATCTCTTTCACGGCTGCTTGTGCTTGGGTCAGGGCCGTGGACGCTGTCGATAGTATCCCTCCCCACCATCCACCGCTTTTGGCAGGAGTTCGCTCGGGTTGCGGCTCGGGCTCTGCTGACTCCTCCGTGGTCGTGGTCGCGGGTGTGAAGCTCTGACGGAACGAGTGCGTGCTGTCACCGGACTTCCTCTGGCCATTGCTCGACTTCTCTTCACTGGTCCGTCCCGGGGGAGGTGTGGCTGCGGATGGCGGTTTGGGTGATCGAGTTCCGCCGGCGGTGGCTGTGTTCGGTCGTAAAGAAGGCGTCGCAGGTCTGCTGGCGGGTCGTTGAGCCAGATTGCCCAGCTCGGCAAGCAGGTCTTGTTCGGATTGTGACGATTGTGCGGGTTGCCCTTGTCTCGCTGTTCGCGTCGTGGGTTTGGGTGGTCGCGCCGTGGCCTGGGTGCTTAGATTGTCGAGCTGGGCCAGTAACTCGTCATCTGTGGGTGCCGTCTTCTTCGTAGCCATGGTCATTGAAAAGGTACCCCGGGGGTTTTGCTGCAGTGTATCAATCCAGGAGGTCGGTTGGAGGGCGGGTAGGTTGGCAAATGCCGGAGATGGGGTGTTGACGTCTATCTATCCACCGACTATTGAATCTGGGGTTCAAGTTCAATTGGGTCGACGAGCGATTCTCCATTCCGCCCCTTGGTACGAGAACAGAGACAGCACGTGATGAATAATACGTTAATCACGTGATAGCGACTTGACAGGCACTCGCCAGCTATTTACTGATTCTTACAGAACCCTCATGCCATCTGCTCTCTTCAAACGGAGGGTTGGATGTGCCACAGGGAGCTCATCGATGTATGCAGCGCAATGTCCGGCACCGCGAGAACTCTCGACTTCATTAAGCTGAAGGCTTCATCGAGGGGCTCATATAATGCACAACCCGTTTCGTTATGATGTGTCCACCTCGATCCTCACGATCAACCTACTATCCATCAGAAGAAGACTTCAAACTTTCGGCAAAGAAACCTTGTTCTGAGAAGAGGCAGGAGTATCAGTGCGGACTCCGGTGCTGGTCCCGCTCAAAAGAGAACGGAAGGACCAACTCTACCAGACAAATACATTCAAGAAATGCTTAGTGTCGGCACAATGAAGTTCCATAGAATGTTCAGACGTGTGTGATAGACTGGCACTCCGAAGGTTTGAAATCTGAAATCTTGCTGGAGCAATATTTGATCCTCAGACCCTTAAAGAGGACCTGCAGTAATCCCCATGACTTCTTCCCCGGCTGATTTCTTCAGTCTACCTGCGCTGCAATTACCGCACCGCACTCTCCCTAGGTTTTCATTCTTCTCTCACAGAATCCTCCCTGTGTACCTAGGTACTACTTACAGCGTGACATCCAGCAGCCTTTAGAGAGACGACAACATACCCCCTTCATCCACCGAAACCTGGGCAATTCCATCAAGACGTGAGAATGTTTCGTCCCTCCTTTGATACACTGCTAACATACTGTAGTCTTCCTCCACCGCGTCTTCAAGATGCTATCCAGAATCCGCCTACCTTTGACCGCTTGCTTGCTCGTCCTTCTCTCAACCATTTTTCCACTGGTTGCGAGTGCTCCTTTGGCCACCCCCGAAACTTTCAAGGCCATAGAAGGACTCTGCCGCGAGGGCTATCACTGGTCGGACGTGGAGCCTGTTGCATCAGTAGGCGCCACCTGCTGTCTGATAGGGTACCAAGCCAGGTCGGCAAAGTCGAGCGAGGAATCGGACTTGCAGACTGTCTTTTGCTGTCCAGCCAAGGATCAGACCGTGTCTTGTGAGGGCGGCCATCGAACACTTCCTAGCAAGCCTTTGACATGCCCCAAACCGGGCTGGTTTGCTGGAGCGATGTGCCAGGGATATTTCTGATGGGAACAAATCAGCCAACCCTAAATTCACAACCAGTGAATCTACGCCATGACCGCACCCCGACTCTGCGATCGACAATCCCAAGAAGGATATGACAGTCTTGAGGATCCTGCTGAGGTTCAGAAGTCTCAGCTCCGGTAGGAGGAGGGTGTTCAAGCATAGGAGGATGAGCAAGCATGGACCTCAACGTCATTTTACAGGCGCGCGGCCCATCAGGAACTGAAGTGATATCCTTCCTGAAAGGAAAGCCATATGATTATTCATGGCAGTCATAGTCGAACTCGGGTAGAACTCTTTTATCCTCAATTACCCTAGCTCTTCATGTTTCTTTTCTTTTTAGCTCCTCTGAGAGACTCATCCGCTTGGGGCAAGCATGTCTCTCCAACCCCTAAGACCACTTCGGCTGTCACGGCTGGTGCCAGTATCAGCCAGACCTACCATGCCATTGTGTTGGTCTTGGTGACATGATTGCTCGCCCGAATGTGATATTTGCCTTCATGGCCACTCGGGACAGCCATTTAACGGCATCGACGACGCCCTTTGCAACCTGGCCGTTGGTTGGCAAGGGGCACCAAGAGAGAGAGGCATGGGCAGACATGCCTGCCCAGACATGAGGCATTACCAGGATGGACTATGGAGATGGTCCAAGGCTAACTTCAAAAGCTGCAACAGTGAAGGTGGACACTCGATCATCCTCAGATCAACCAGCGGTTGCAGCCTTCTCTTCTTCTTGTGCTTCTTCTTTGTCGTCATCAAAATGACTCGAATGAAGCTCGGCAAGATTGAATCTCTTCAATGTCTCGAAATCATTCCCTACCACGCTCATGCCGACCACATTTCTATAGACGTCGACAAGCACGAGCTTATCATATCCCTTGAGGTCGACGGTGTGCTTGCCCTGACCCAACGCTGTGATCTTGTCCGCCACTGTTCGTATGACTATATCCCGGTTTAGTTTGTTGTTGTTCCGGATCGTTGGACGGATGGCGAATTTGACGGGTCTGGGCTGGTTGCTGTCTTCAGTCGCAGACTCTGGGTCCTGCGTCTCTGGAGCATCGGGCTTGATGAGGAAGTGTTGGGGAAGAATCTGGTCGCAGAGGGACTCGAGCCCGTCGTTCATTGTCTTCCGTATCAAGCTCACTGGAGTCAGCCTCTTGATGTACCGGCTTCTCGGCCCGGAATAGTCCTTTTGTGCAGCATTGATACAGATCCGGTGCACGATATCGACAGGGTCATGCCGGGATTCTGCAGTCGTCGTGCGGGGGAATCGGACGAACGACACACAAGGTATGTCTAGCATGATCAAGGAAAGTTTCTGCGACGATGAACCTTTTGTCGGTTTGGGCCGTAGCTCGTCCAACTCGGCAAGGATGTCGGCTTCGATATCGTTATCTTCGCCCAGGTCGTTGGCATGCCCGTTGTCTGTGTCTTGCTGTCCAGGCTGAGGGTCGTCCGTGATGTACTGGAGGTCGCGGTGAGTAGATACGCACGTGGTCAGACATGTTGGCTCGTACCTCGCCCAAGAGATCCGAGAGCTCCTCCAGGCATTTCCTCTCCTGCCCCTTGTCGCATGTGACAAATATGCCAACATCATCACTGTGGATGCCAGACGCACTGACTTGTGTTATCTGCCGATTGCCGCTCTTGCCTTGGGTCTGACTTGGATCTCTGGCGCTCTGTGCGCGGTATTTGCTTTTGTTTTTGCTAGCCTTTTGAAACGTCTGCGTATCAAAGTTTAGTCTCTGTGTACGACGGACAGGGAGCAATGTTCGGAAATGGGAACAACATGCAGAGATAATGTTGTTTAGCAATGTAGAGAATAGCCCCCGCATTTCTGCGGACAAGGTTCGACTTACCGCATGAATGCCTTCGCCCATCTTTAGCCGCTTGGATGGTCTTCCTGCTGAGCCTTCAGGACTCATGCCTTTCTCGTGCCCTGTGGATGGCCAGGCAAGAAAGTTCAACGGGGAACTTGGATGTGAGGTCGGGACGGCAGCAGGTCTTTCGGTTCAGTCTCATTCCCACCTGTCTTGGTTGACTGATTTCCTATTGTTCTCGACTCTTTCCCTTCTCAGACTGGTTTGCTTGGACATTGGAGGGAGGTTTCTATAGGTGGAAATGTCTCTTTCGTCGCGAGGCGAAGTCTGCAATCTGATCACGTGATATGGATGACTGTTGTATGACTAAGCGAGTTCAGAAGGCTCAAACGGGAAAAGGGGGAAAGGGGGCAGAGTTCTCTCCTTTTTGTGTTCTCTGCTTTCTCGACCTTCTATTCTTGCATGCTTACTGCACATTTTCCTGCCCGTCCTGTTGCCGCGGAGAGCTTCTTGATGATAACTCTCGTCTGCAACCTCCGTGTGACAGTGCTTCAGAAGCCGACTTGGCCAATGGCCGTCTCACTTTGACATTATATTCGGCAGCGTCAAAGCAAGAAAGCGTCTGGAGGCGACCTCGTGATGACCCATCTAAGCGCTTCCACGCTTGCTGAAGCACGATTCCCCCGATCTAATTGCCATCGAAGCCCCACTGTCCCCGATTCTTTGACCATAGACACTCGAATGTACATTGGTTGCGCAGCCAGATCTGGCGCTGGTCAAGCTCGAAGCATCGACATCGTGCGACCCCTTCTGCTTCAGGTTATGCAATGTCCACTATAGCAGTATGGCTGTTCCTGGATGAAATCTCATGTAGGTCTTCTAGAGTAAGTAGAGTGCGCTCTCCATTCTTTCTTCTCTCCGACATTGTGCTTGCTTTGCCCGCTCGTTCACTCTATACATACCTGTAATGGCGTCGTTCTTTACCATGAAGCCATCGGACAAAAAGAGATCCGTCCCTAATGGGGGACTGGGCGGGTTGGTCCTACCACAACTGGGAGCTGGTGGTCGAGAAGTGGCGGATGTTGCTTCACAACCACCCTCGAAGAAGTCCGAGTCTCGACGACGTCCACCTCCGATCCGAATCTTCTGCGGCGGTGACAATGATCCAACATGGCCTGCTCCTGCTTACGGAGGGTCGAGCATTGGATTGGGCGGCCTCTGGACTCCCAACACGCCTACCGATCGCCTCGGGCTGTCGTATCTGGCGGAACGCGACTTGAGTCCCGGGTCGGCACCATGGACATCGCACCATGAGTCTGCGGCACCTCGCGCACCATGCTGCTCACTGCCAGAGACACCGATCAGTCCGCTCAATTCACCGCCTGTCGAGTTACCTGGGTCACTTCTCCAACCCAGTCAAGGCTTCCCGCAAACAACTCCGATTTCACCTCCGCCTTCACTTCGGATTGTGCGCAGAGACACGGAGGACTCAACCGTAAGCTCTGTACCAACGTTGTCCACATCACTTTCTTCGGATGTAGACACGATGGAGACTTTCCGCAACCTAACCACCCCCTTGAGAAAGCACGACCGCACTCCCGACAGCACGATGCCTGGATATGTGATTGGAAGTCGCGCCGACGAGGGCGATTCTTCGATTACCAAACCGCTCTCTGCCATGTCTATCGACGAGTTACTAGATTCTCTACCTGAATGCAATCCTTCCGTGGTCACTCAACTCTGGCTACCTGCCGTCCGAGCGCAGTTTCAGAAGATGATAGATCTGCTGAACGACGTGGGCGAGCTCAAGATCGAGTCTAGTCTGAACCAAATAGCATTTCAGAAGGTGAGTCTCGTCTCGACCGCCTACACAGCGGCCATACTGATCGGTCGTAGGATCTGAAAAGCTTCTCCGACGAAATCCGCCTCATCGCCACGTCTTACCACAAAGTCCTCGAGTCAGCAGAGTCGCTCGTGGAGCGCGATACAAAAGTCTGTCATGAGCGTCTTAAAGAGCTGGAGGCACAGGTGGAAGAAGCCTTGAACAAGATGGAGGCGAAAGACGAGGAGATTGCGGAACAGGCCAGAACGAATGCCGATTTGACGCATACCATCCGTGACATTGTACACATCCTAGGATCGTTCATCCACGACTACGTCTCAAGCTGGGTGGGTTCGATCAACGAGCCGAGAACCGAACAAGTCCTGGAGATCATCTCCGATTATGCCCGCTACTCGGACTGCAAGAACGAGTCGATCCCATATGTTCGAGTCCCGAAGTCTACCATTGCGCAGTACACGAAAGAGGTCCGAGAGTCCCAGGCAGTTGCTAAGGAATATCGAGAGCTCTTGCACGAACAGAGTGCAATGATCCACGAACACTCTCGCAATTTGGACGTGTACACGAACAAATACGAGGTCGCCGTCAGAGTGATCAAGGAACGCGAGCATGAGGTATTGCTTCTCGTGCAAAACACCGACACCCTGACTAGCCGACTGGAGGAATGTGAAGCTGCACTAGCACAAAGTCAGGAGTCGATTGCAGAATTGGAAAGCAGTGCAGGCCGCTACGACGAGCTGCGCGGGAACATGGAGAGCCTGAAGATCGCACACACGCTGGAAATCGGGCAACGCGACGAAGAAATCGCCAGATTGCGACAGATGTTGGGCAGCGCTCGGGAAGAAGTGTTTGCGCGACGAGCAGACGTGAAGAACATCATCTCTCAGACCCAAGCCGGCCTTGCCGTGCCGGACATGCCTTCAGCAGCGACGGCGAGAGCCGGTCCCACCTCCAAAGCCCTGAGATTCTTTGGCATGGACCGAGACAAGGAGAGAGGGCGGAGACCTGCATTGCCTTCAAGCCAGAGCATGATTGGCTTCACGTCGTCCCATCATGATGCCACCACCCAGCCCTTGGACACCAGATACTCGTCAAAGGAGGTCGCACCGGTGAAAAGCAAATCGTTTCTTCGAAACGTCTCGCCGCTGGGGAGGCGTCGACAGGCGCAGACAACCCCCAACACTCCGGTCGATAGCTCCGACAGTGGCAGCGGCTCGATGGCTTCGTTGCCGGTACATGTAGGCATCAGCCCGCGGTCTGATTCCCTAGGCGCCACGCAGCGTCATGGCGTGCTCGCGTCCCCGATCAACACGCGTAAAGCTCTTCCACAACCTCCTGCCCGTCCACAGCCACAGTTCGCCTCGGCGGCTAGGCTGGCCGCCATCACACAGGCTGTCGAGAGCCCAAATGCCATGCAGATCGCTTCGGATTATCTAGAGCACAGTATCCTGGGACAGACCCAGACCGTGGCTCGACGGGTTCTCAGCAAAATCCCCGAATTGTCTATCCACAGTCCATCCCAGGCAGGAGATGCTACCGATGACAGACTGTCGGGCTCGGACAACGACAACGTCGACGACGACGAGGCGGAGAGCGTTGCCAGCAGTGATCGTGAAGTTTACCGCAAGAGCGTGTGTGCTCTGGACATGTTGAACGCTTCCACCCTCCCTTGCAGTGAGACCGAGACTGAGACTGAATTTGAGAGGATCCTTCGCGGAGTCGGAGTCGGAGTCACGGGCAAGCGAGGCGGAAACGAGCAGCAAGAGCGTGAGTACCGCGGTCATCATCATGACGAAGAAGACGGTTACGTTGATGGTGATGATGACGAACTCCAGACTGGTGTCGCGCGTGTCTTGCATTTGCGACGCGGAAACCATGATCTGAGAGCGCTGAGGGACAGAGAGCAGGATGGCAGTGGTAGTGATCGTGACCGTGACCGTGATCACGATCGACGGGAGAGATACAGATACAGTTTTCTGTCGGATGCTTCGGGCGAGCGATCTGAAGGCTCGGAGCCCAAGACTGTTGCGCAGTTGTATCATCAGGGAGGACATCGCCATATTTGAGGCTGAGCAGAGCAGGTTCCAAGGGCGGGTTTGTGTATCGAGAAACATCATCACATCAAACTCACATGTCAGGTTACGAGGCTGGGATTAGGGACGGGGAGTCAAGGTGCTCATTGTGAAGTTTGTACGAGTTCATTGCAGCAAAGCACGGGACGGACTTGGAAAGGAAAGCCTCAGCTACCTGGTGTCTATGTACCTGGGTCGCTGGGTATGGACGCGGACATCATGCTGCTTGGGTCTGCCGTTCAGGAAAGGTATCACAGCAAGTTCGTCTGGCTCAATAGGTAGTAACCCCAAAGAGAACATCGCTGGCATCTCCGATAGTGCCGCCCTTGCAGCCAACTCAATCAGTCCATACACGTACAAAGTCAATCGCCGAAGTTGTCCACAGAAATCCTTATTCTGTGCAGAGATTGAGAGATTGCACTGGAGTAGACGCTCAAGATAAAGCCTCGGAGGCGATGACAGCTGCAAGATCCACGTGATAGGGCTGGTGTCTTTCGCGATCTCGTCGCCGAGTACGGTTCCATGGTGGTAGCAGACCCTCCCAGGGGTCGTGCTAACAGAGTGTGTTGTGCTCGATGGCTTTTGACATCATTGCATCCTATCCCACAAATTGATTTTGTCAGACCGCCATTTGTTTTTTCATTTGGTGAAGAAATTCTGCTGTCGACTACACCTTTTGCCAAGGGATCCCATTTTCACTCGGCAAGCCAGGAATGGATCGTTGGCGGAGTTCGCTTTAGAGCAGATGTAGTTCGGGTGCGGTACCCCAAGATGGTTTCCTGTCGTTGGAGACAACTTCTCCCGGCGCTGTGTAGTTGGCGGTGTCTACGATTGAGATTGAGGGTAAAAGAGCATGCCCACCATCTTACTCTTGTATCTGGACGCTGTAGGAGCGGTTCAGAGCATTTGTCTCTTGCCGCGTCGAGCGCTGCTTCATAATGGGTCGTTTGTTCAGTTGTTCGTTCAATCTCACAGCTGGGCCGCGCTTTACGCTTCGTGCTCTCATTCCCCTTGTTCAATCCGTCGACCCGTTGATCCGTCATTAGTCATTTCCTTCGTTCCTCCAATTCGTAATCTCATCCATTCATCAAACCCTTCATGGGCTCCTGTTCCCTATTCATCCATTCATTCCTTCGTTCATCGACCTCTCTGTGTTCAGCCACACAAGACATATATAATGGCTCTCCTTAGCATTCTGCTCATTGTTGTCTTTTGAGTCGTTATGCGTTCTTGTTTGCTCCTGCTCCTGCTCCTCCAGTCTGTTTAGGCTTCATAGATTGCAATTCGATCTCCTTGCCAACACGGCTGGTATTAGCGGTCAAGCTGTCGGCGAGGCTTCGGATCTGAGGCTGGAAGACGCGTGAGATGTTGTGGTATCCGTGCTGGGGGACTTGGATTAGGAGCGCGTGGAGGTATCCGAGGAAAATGGAAATTTTGGCCATGGGTGACAATATTTGTCAAAGGACAGAAACTAATAAGGAATCAATTGATGCGCTTGTTCGTTGTTCGTTGTTCTGGTTTGTTGTGGTTGGGAACGAGGCGTGCTGGACCGGGGAAAAGGGGTATGCGACGCTTTGATGGGCTTCTGGGTAGTTCAGGGTGTTGGGATCGTAGAATCAAGGTGGAAAGATCCAGGGCAAAGACGCAGGTTACTACGTATCTGTGACTTGAAGTACCAGTACTTGGTAGAGGGGTGATGTAGCTTGCAATCGCTGATATAGAATGTTAGTACCAACCACCTACTATCATTCGACGAGAGTTAAGATAAAGAAGGCTGGCTGATGGAATGTATGATTGGTTGATTTGTGGTTGGTGGAGAAACGGAGCCGGTCGGAGTCGGAGAAAACGCGACGGAGTCCCGGGGCAGCATAGGATTCTGTCAGACCGCACTTTTTATGCCATTACGGTGCTGCCAGGGTCCGGGAATTGCAACTCTGGTACATACATGAGCGTCTGACGATAACATATCCACCATCATCTCCACTCCATCTGTTGAGGTCGCGGCTCCGCCGTGGATAAAAGGCTTGCTGGAAAGGAATCGAAATGCCTTTCTTTAATCAAAGTTGGCGGAGTACTATCCGGAGTACAGCCGGAGTAGAGCCGACATCGTCGTCAAAATCGCTGTCCATGCCCATCCCCCGGATGTCGTTTCTAGCAGATATCTCAGGCTCTACAAGTCTTTAGGTAAATTGCAAATATGGCCTCCGAAAAGCCAACCTGCCGATGGGGCATAGTCTGTAAGATGGAGTGATCCAACCGAAACGAAACAACAAATCCTGTTCATACTGACACTGTCTAGCAACCGGGTTCATCGCATCGTGGTTTGTCGACGACCTGGCGCTTGACCGGCCAGACGCGAACGTCAAGCATGTCATCCAATGCATCGGCTCGTCGTCTCTGGAAAAGGGCGAGGCGTTTGCAGCAAAGCACTGTCCCAACTCCAAGCCCGCCATATATTCGTCGTATGCCGAAGTGTACGCCGACCCCGACGTCGACTGTGTCTACATCGGCACGCCGCACTCGTTCCACAAGCAGAACTGCCTCGACGCCATCGCGGCCGGCAAGAACGTCTTGTGCGAGAAGGCCTTCACCATCAACGCCCGAGAAGCGCGGGAGGTCTTTGAAGCCGCGGCCAAGAAAGGCGTCTATGTCCATGAAGCCATGTGGCTCCGGCACCGACCGCTCGTCGCGGATCTGACGAAGCTGCTGCACCAAGACAAAGTCATTGGCGACGTGTTTCGCATGTCGTCCGACTTCGGCTTCTACATGGACATTGCGGGACTGCCGGAGACGTCGCGACTCAAGGATCCCAAGCTCGGCGCCGGCACATTGCTCGACATCGGTGTGTATTCGCTCACCTGGGCCATTCTGGCTCTCGACCCGGACTCGCCGAAGAACTCGCAAACCCCTAAACTCCTCGCCGCTCAGACCCAGAAGAACGGAGTTGAGGTGTTGTCGAGCGTGATCTTGCATTATCCATCGTCCGGACGACAGGGGATGATCACCTCCACGACCTTGTCGGATGCCCCCTCCGACGTCGTCTGTCGCATTCTGGGAACCGAGGGCTACATCGATGTCACAGGCTTGGCTCCGTCACACCCTGCGTCTTTCACAGTGTATACCAAGAAAAAGGACGGCGGCGGGTTCGAAGAAGCCAGTAGATCGAACTACACCGACATTGGCCATGGCTTCGTCCACGAGGCCGACGACACTGCCCTAGACATTGCCGCTGGACGAAAAGAGAGTCCGATCATGCCTTGGAAGGAGACCATTCGAGTCATGGAAATGATGGACGAGATTCGAAAGCAGGGCGGCACAAAATATCCCCAGGATGACGAATAGATAGGAACTACAAAAATGAGGAGACACATTGACCAAAACCTGTCCTTGAATGGAGTATTGTCATATGAAATAAAGAAGAGAGCAAGGCTGCGACCCTGACACCTTGAAGGATGGAAATAATGCATTACATCATCGATGCAGCTCTCAGCCTTGACACGTGCCGTAGCCTCGTCGATGTCATTCCTCAACGTCTTCCCCCTTGTTGTCAACCATACTAGTAACACTGTCACCTCCGTTGATGTACTTTTCGTCCATGATGGCTTAGAATGTCTAGAACCGATATTTATATACCTTGCCGCATCTCCTGACTCTACGATGCCTTCTCTATTTCAAAGTCTCTCTCAGCTTCCCCTACTTTCCTCACTCTTCAATCTCTCTCCAAACAGGAACAATAACATCAACAACCACAATGGCCAATCACTCAATCCACACCCTGTTCCATTCACCCAACAATGTCCATACCCATCAGTCCGATCATGTCCCTTCCCTCCGCCGCGGGACATCAACACCTGCTGCGTCAACCACCCATCCGGCCATTTCTTGCAGACCCAGTTCTGGGACACCTCGCCGGCCCTGGGCGCGCCAGATTCATGGACCATCCACGGTCTCTGGCCGGACCTGTGCACAGGCGGGTTCGATCAGTTTTGCGACTCCTCGCGACGCCACGACGATATCCCCGCAGCATTGAAAGCCGCGGCGCCGCCGGAATTGAGTGGTCCCCTACTCGCCTTTATGAATGAATACTGGCTCTCGTTGGACGGGGATAACGCGCATCTCTGGGCTCACGAGTGGAACAAGCATGGCACTTGTATCTCGACTTTGGAACCGACCTGTTATGCTGATGATGATGACGATGATGACGATGCTAGTGCTACCGGTCATGATCATCGTCATGGTCAAACATCTGGTCATTCCACCGTGGATCGCAACTACCCCGACGTCCTGGACTACATCATCCAAACGACCTCTCTATTTAAGACTCTTGACACGTACACTCTCCTCGCCGACGCGGGAATCGTGCCCTCCACCACGGCGACCTATACCCTCCGCGAACTGGAAGATGCCATGGAAACATCTGCGCACGGCGTGCCCGTGACGTTTCGCTGTAACCGATTCGGCGAACTCGATGAAGTATGGTATCACTTCGCAGTGATGGGGTCTCTCAGAACAGAATTGAGACGCGGTGACGGCGGAAAAGGCAGTAGGGTCAAAGACGTGGTATCAGCACCTCTGTCCGATTCAACAACTTATTCTCCATTCCTGAATGAATCCGCCATCCGCGAGATCTTCATCCCAACAGCCCCCGATGGAGTGATTTCAAACTGTCCAAGACAGGGGATCAAATATCGGCCGAAATCTACGGGTCACAAGCCTGGGTGGCCTCCCGCTCCCACCGGCACGAGAAGCTTATCAACTACAGCTACAGCCACTGCAACAGCGGCGCCATTCTCAGGAAAAGGGCATCTCAAAGTCCATGTGCTTGACGATCCTGCTGTGGCCTCCTCTCCCTCTGGCTCAACCCCCACGTCTACCTCTCCCAGCTTAGATGCCCTGGCAGACAAAGATGAAGGCTGTCTAATCCGCCTCGGCGACTGGTATACCTCTGGCACATGCGCCACCTTCAAGGCGCAAAGGGACATCGTCGACCCGGGCCACGCTGCCTTATTCTCCCTTTCGTCGAGCTACTCCCCGTGTCTCATCGACGGGGTTACGGGGAAATTCGAATGTACCAAGTCCAGTGCCGTGCAGAGCATCTTCTCTTCCGACCCGGAAAGGCCGGTGGTCTTGTCTTATCGGAATAGCACCGTCTTCTACGCGAGCCACAATCCCCGAAGGTTCGAAAAGGTGGGTATCTATGCCGACCAGGGCGATGACGGATCAAGGAAGATCCCATTGGAGATACATTGGATACCTACCTGAGACCATATAACTGCTGCCTGAATGTTAGTACTCCTATGAGGATTCTTTGCGTACGAGGCTGGGTGCTTTGTCCGACTCGATCGTAGTTCGGTCTTGTACAAGGATGCTCTGTATCCATGTCAGCCCTCCATTCAAGCCCATTCCTACTTGTAATCTGGCAGCAACAAGTCCTCGCTACTACCTCCCCACCCACCGACTCTGCGCCCCATCTTCTTCACTTCTCTCATTCCCGCCCCGAGAAAATTCCTCACAATCTCTCCGCTGATCTGGCGGTCGACCTTACGCCGAGACTTGACGAGCTTTTCTCTACCTCCACCTGGCACCTTGACAACGTGTACTCGAGGAGACCCAGTGTCTCGAGTTGGAAGGGGAGGTAGTGGATGCCCACTTTCAAGCATTGCGCAGTCCAAGGATCCAACCACTGAGTCGAAAGCGTTGACCTTCCTAATCTTGCTTTCACACCGGTCCTGCTCTGGTCGGACAGCAATTCGAGAAGATGACAGCAGCCTGGTTTGGCTTTCGCTCTTGGGGAACCCGAAAGACGAGAAACGAGGAGTTGACCTCCTGGATGCCTCAACTGCCCTCGGTGCGGCCTGATCTTTTCGACATTTCAGTGACTCGTTCAGGGTCTCGGGAGAGCGGTCAAAGAAAGATGTCCTTCTCCTGAGCGAAGTCTTCACTTCAGTACTCGGCATCGTCGCAGAGCTGGACGTAGAAACGGGTTGCTTCTTTGGTATGGTTGGAAGAAGAGAAGCCAGATTGCCAGTTGTCTTGCTCTTCGCAAAACCGCCGTTGCCATAAAACTTGCTTGATCGAAGACTCATGACAGCTTCGGCATTGACACTCGAGATTCTACTCGTGGTTGCCGAACTATTTCGTGGCGATTGCGGTGCATTCGATCCCGTCACAGGCTTCAACCCAGCGCGACCTGGAATTTTCTCCTTCCTGTCATGATTGATATCGCCAACTGAGAAGTTACCAGTTCGGTGGAGTGTTTGACGTGATACTCCGAACTTCTTGAGCAACTGTATCTCAAAGTCCTCGAAGCTGTCGACCGCTTCCTTTGTCCTACAGGACCCTTTAAGCTCGTTGAGGGCAGTCCTCATTCGATCCTTCTCCCTGTTATCGAGAAGATGTTCCGCTTTCCGGTTGGTCGTGTCCAACGGCGACAGGCTCTTCGCCTGGCTCATCTCTTCCGTTCGAAGATGATCGCATAGCGACACATAACGACCGGTCCAGTATTGTGAGTTCTCCGCCGAATAGACCTGCTCTGTTGTCAGCTACGGGACGGTAAATGCAACATCGGAGAGAGTTTGGCTCTCTGACCTGGTTGATATGGTTCATTCCTTCGCTTTGGCATGAGCTGGCGGTGCTGCCGACGGTGGTTGTAGTGGGTGGGCCGTCGTCAGGACCATTCGAATTCGCCATGGTCGAATTGACAAACAGAAAAGGTCCATGATGTGAACTCCTCTGGAAGCCTCCAAGATGCCTAGCGTTACCACTATCATTGGCCGGCAGCCTGATGGTAGCGATATCCTCGATTCCCTTTGAGGTCGGAGGGCCTGAGATCTGGCTGCGGTCAGGACCAGAATTGCCCTTTTGCGGAGAGTTGCCGAAAGAGTTTCTCAGACGAGTACGATTTGCAGCAGCCTCTCTTTGCACCTGTTTCATCATTTGCACCTCTTTCTCCGTCATCCTACTTTCCTGCAAAGCGTCTGTCATGTTTATCTCGCTAGTGTCATGGCGCCGATGGAATGAAGGCATTGCAACGTAGGGGGCTTTCCTAGGCGAGGGTGTCAAGCTTGCAGGGCCGAAGCATGATAAGCTGCCCAAGGTCTGAGTTCTCGGAAGCGGTGGGCCAAGAGGCTGAAGCAGGCGTCTTCTAGGCGTCGCAACGCGTGGAGAGGACAGTAGACTGCTCATGGTCTTGGACTTGGGAATACCCATGGGGTGGCCCACAGATCTGTCCCTGGCAGGTGCGGAAAGCCCTTCAGGCCTATCCAGAGACTGCGTGGAGAGTTCCTGCAAATGAAACTGCTGTTGGATGCCTGAAAGATCTCTCATACCCCTGTCTTTGTATGGCAACAGACATTCCGAGCTCGTCGAAGACGGCTGGGACATGTGGAACGAGGTGGGAGGAGCACCATCATTGGGATGCCACGACTTTCTGTGCAGATGTGAGGGGTTGAAGCTATTTGCATCCGAGTGAATAGTGGCGCCGGCTCTTCGACTGCTGGTGGGAGTAGCATGGCGCGAAGTGCCGGATGCCGGGCGCGGGATTGCAGACACAGAGGAACGGCGGCTCAGAGCACTGAGGGATGCAACGTCGATTGTTGCCGCTGGTTGAGACATGGTGTTCCCAGGTGAGGATGTGATAGCACGATAGAATGTACATGATGTTGTTGGCTCTTCTTTTGGGGATCGCAGGAAAATCAAAGCTGCGTGACCAGGGAATGGTAAAGGCTCGCAGAACGTAGAGGGAAAGGCCGGCATACCGGATGCAGCTGCGACTTCCTCTTCTCCCAGGGAGTGAAAGTATTGCAAAAGATTGGCCAGGGGTCTTGACAAGATGCCAGTGGGCAACAACTCTCGACGGCTTACCTCCCGACACGACCCTGACTACGGCTGGGGGCGAGGATGGCCTTGATCGTAGCAAGGAAGTCAATCGGGAGGCTTTGGCAGAACTCGAAATCACCGGGGCACTATAGAAGGAACAGAGTCACCGCAGGGATGCAGAGCGTTCACGGTGCAGGTTTTGCACCACACATCAGCATTATTCATTTGCACCTCACCTTGAAGCATTGCACTCCATGTGTTGTTTCCGGTGGCCATGACAGGTGCTAGCAAGTCAACTCAGCGCTGTGAACTGAGGGAGTGTGTATATTTTGTAACGAATGTGTGAGGGGACACTTCCTCTTTGTGAATGAACTGCGCATCGCAGGCATCAACCAGGTCAGCCTTGTTCTATTCCTAGAAGAGTCTACCCGATGTCATGATATTAGTAGCGCTGTGCTTCCCCGTATTGAATTATAGCATATTGCGCGTTGAATGATGATGATTCTCCGTAAATGGATCCTACCTCGTACCCTTTACTCGCACCTTACTGTTTACAGACTTAGCATGGTTCCTCTATGACGTGAACCAATGACATCACTAGTCCTCCACCATGACATTACATCGATATAGGCGAAGTATACAAATGCTTCTCGTTTCGACGACTCTCTTACATCTATCTATATTCTCCTCCCAACAAGACCTCCTCAAAGCAGAACCAACACTCAATTCCAAGAACCAACTTCTCTCGCACTAAACGAACTTTCAAGCATCCAAATACCTCAAACACAGCTTTCACACCACAGCCATGTCTGAGCAATACAAGGGTCAAGATCTCCTCGACATCGCCGCCAAAGCAGAACAAGACCTCGCAAACCCAAAGCTGAAGCATGGAGCACAAGACGGCGGGTTCGGTGGCAAGACCGTCCCCGGAGGTAGTGTCAGCAGTATGCTCACCCACCCTTACACATGAGATTCCTTTGATCGACATGCTGACCAGTGACTAGCCGTTGAATCTGGTATCGACCAGTCAGTAACAAATAAATTCCCCGGGAGCACGGCCGAGTACGGCAGCAAAGTGTCCGGCGCAGGCAACAACCGCGAGATCCCCCCGGAAGAAGGTGGTGGCATTCAGAAGGGAACAGGGAGGCCGACAAAGGCAGGAGACTTCGATCAAGGCGAGGCTGGCGAAGGTCCTGAAGACATCTCCGCCAAGTATGCCGCAGAAAACCCCGGGAATGACGATGTGAGGTCGAACATCCGCTGAGGTCGGAGCACTGGAAATAGTCATGCGGTTTGAACAAGCATAAAAGGAGTATTCTGTATAGTACAGAGGTAACATATTGCCACCTTGGATCTGGCAATCTAGCAGCAAAAAGTCTGCCATGAAAGGTTTCTTCCACACCAAACCGACCTGTAACAACACCATGCACTCTTTTTCTGATGTTGCGACAATGACTCCCAAACTCCCCGCTCAGGACCAACGCCTAACCCGTCGAAATCTGTTCAAACATCCATTGCCTCACAATACTTGGACGGACTGGAAGTATCGGTTGGCGGTGAGCTTCTCGTCACTCTTGACCAGATCTCTCATCACCTGGAGCTTCTCATCCTTGCTCATGTCCTGTCCTTCAACCTGGTCTTTCCACTTCTTCAGGATAGCTTTGAGTAGACGACTGCCCTCCTCCGCTTCCTCTTTGGAATATTGTGCTTGCTTCTGTTCTCCTTTGACTGCGGTGAAGTCTTCCAGTTCTTCCGCCTTTTGCCTCGCCATCTTGACCACCTTCTCCGGAAATCTGACGAGCTCGGCAACATGAATTCCAAAACTTTGGTCGCTGATTCCAGGTTCGACTCTGTACAGCAGCGTGACTTCTTGCCGCTTGGGTGCCGCCTCACTGTCGCCGTTGACCGCGGTCGTTGCTTGCTCACCCACAAACGCCACCACATGTAGGTTCTTGACAGCGTTAGGATATTTGTCCGCGAGGGCGGTCAATTCATGGAAATGAGTCGCAAAGCAGCCGAAAGCTCCAATGTTGGCCACGATTTCTTCACTTATTGCCCATGCGAGACCAAAGCCGTCGTATGTACTGGTACCTCGACCTAGCTCGTCAATGATGATCAACGAGTCCCGTGTCGCGCTCTTCAGGATATTTGCTGTCTCCAACATTTCGGCCATGAAGGTTGAAACGCCCTTCAGCTGTGAGTCCGAAGCACCTACACGGGCCAGGATGCAGTCGAAGATGGTCAATTCGGCTTCACTGCAGGGCACAAAGCATCCAATCTGAGCCATCAGGGCTATGCATCCAATGGTACGGATGTAGGTCGACTTGCCACCCATATTGGGGCCGGTTATGATCAAGAACCTCGAACTGTCACGTTTCAGTTCCACGTCGTTGGTGATAAAGTTGATGTCGTCCTGAGCTTCCATACATGGATGACGGGCCTCTTTCAATATCGTATCTCCACTGCCCCGTTCGTGGATCTTTGGCCGCACATACGCTGTGGGAGCATGCACGGAAACGTGGGCCAGACTGACCACCACATCCAGGTGAGCAATGATGGCTGCAAGTTGTTCGATCACGGGAGTATAAGAGGAGGCGACAGTGACAACTTCCGACACAAGTGATGACTGCTGCCGATTGTATGAACTGGAAAGCTGGTCGTATTCTCTCCTCAGTTCCTGCAGTGTTTGGGTTGTGAAATAGACACCATTCTTTTGGGTCGAGATTTCTTTATATTGACTCTTGTTGCGGATGCAACCCGCTTCATTGCGGGTCAACCTGAAGCAATATCCATGGACTCGGTGGTTTTCCAGGTAGAGTTTCTTGTCGAGCTCCTGGTTGAGATCTCTGCCTACACGGCGGTGCTCGTCGTTCATGCCGTGTTTCACCTTGTCGAGTTTCGTCTTGATGATGCGCAGTTTGTCATCGAATTCCGGTTTGATGATGAACTCATGACGATCCAGTGCATCGAGATCGATGGTCGTCTCGACCATCTCCGCGAGCTTGCCTAGAAAATTGGACAGCTCCTTCAACCTGGATGTGTACTGTGCTGCGAGCGGGACTTGATATTGCTCATCAACCACCGTTTCAAGGGCTTCAAGGAAGCCAGGCAGCCGTATGATGACTTGATAGGCGCGCACCACATCCTCCAAGGTGGCAGCTTTGCGCTGGAACTTTTTAGCTAGGCGATACAGATCGGGGATGGAACGGAGATGCTCTTCTTGCATGGTCTGACGCAGTTCTGTATCGTTGATGAAAGCCTCCACCAGCTGTTGTCGTTTCTCGATTTCAGAACGGTTCATCAATGGCTGCTTCAGCCACTGCGCCAATAAACGGCCACCAATGGGAGTCTTGCAGTGATTCAAGAGGCCGAACAAGCTCATGTTCTTCGATCCGTCCCTGGGTCCTGGCATGAGGTTAAGCGCCCTCAATGCAGCCGCGTCCAACTTCATGTACTGGCTCAAGTCATGCTGATATAGTCGAAACTGGCCGAAGTTGCTAGGATCTGTCAGCACCCCCAGGTACTTGATCAAGGCTGCTGCACTGCCCATAGCCAGCTTGAGCTCTGTTTGAGGCAACATGCCGATTGCATTCTCGCCCTTCAGGAGTCTGGCGAGATCTTGTTCAATGTCCCTGGTGCCATAGTCGGCTGCGGGTCTCTCCGAGATGGCGATCCCACATGAGTCAATGACTTGTTTGATCTTTGCCAGCTCGGGGTCCTTTTTGGAGCTGTCGCTGGACACGATGCACTCTTTGACCCCCAACTGAATGAGTAGACTCTCAAAGTTCGAGTAGAGGTCATTGTCGAGGAACTCGCTGACGCCAAGTTCCCGAACGCTGGCGTCTGCAAAACAGACCCCGACTGTTCTGGCTTCGCCTGCTCTCGCGCTGACCTTCACCGCCAGAATTATTGGAGCACTATCGCCCTGACTGTCCAGCCCAGATCCCAGCTCTTCCTCAACCGCCTGCAGATTGCCAGGACTGGCTTGGCGAGCCAATGTCCATTGTCCTCTTCCACTCGCCTCCCAGATCTCAACTCGTTTGCCCAGTTTGAAAAGTGCTTCTCGAAGAAGGTTGCGGAAAACCGTGGTCGACATGGTGACGCTGGGAAGGGCATTGTCGCTGCGTCCAAGATTCCTCAGCACCGCAGTGGTCTTGTAGACCGTTCTTGCGATGAACTCGGCATCTTCCCCATGTGCAGAATACCAGTCTGTCCGGTCAAAGACACGGATGGTGTTGTCCCCGTCAGGCTTGGGGGGTAGCGAGCGAAAGTTGCGGATGAAACCACCCTCATCGTCGACCTTATGGATAGTGTCAGAACTGGACAGGTTAAGGGATGAGGAGCAAAGCAGCGGCTATTTACCTTGAGTTCCGGCCTCGAAGCCATCTTTGAATAGCTTGTTGGTTGCTTCGGTGAGTGTAGCACTCAAAATACCCTCCTGCAGTGTATCGCAGGTCGACGCGCTATCAAAGTCGCAGGACACACGCTTAAAACTCGACGCGTAAAGTGCCACTCGCCGCTTGACGCGATTTCTTGGCAATTTAGGTCAGCTTCAAGTTCAAATTGAACTTCGACCTTTGGTTTCACTCCATAGAAGAGACAACCCCCGTCATACGCAAAAGAACAAGACTGGCATACTAGTATACGGTCATCATTCATTTTCTTAACCGAGCTATATCAGCTAGGTAAGCCTTTCCACAACTACGGCGGTTCAACAAGAGGTAGGTAAAAGGGAGCATATGCTATAACTTGTTCCTCCGAAAGCTCCCTATCAATCACTTAAAAGACACGAGATCTCCCTTCAAAGACTTTGAGATCATCGAAAGGTGGTGAGACAATGTTTTGGAAGACCAGCTGTTGGAACTCGTCGCCAATGTTTGACTTTCTGGTTTCGGTCCAAAAGAGGCACTTGGCCACTATATCGCCGTAGTGGCCGCCGCTCTCCAAGTAGACATCGTCAAGAACCCGGACGGCAGTTTTCAGGTTTGCGTTTGCTTCCACGGGGTCATCGTCTGCGGGAATCCTCAGAGCGGAAATGGTCTGGCAAAGAGAGAGTTCGACCAATGCCAGTCCAAGCGGAAACAAGACTTCATTGCGAATGAGCGCGCTTGTCGAAGTGCTTGTGGTCGGCACCGTCGCACCGAAGGGGGCTATCTGGTGACCGGACAGGTAAGGTTGTTCGATCACGGATTTACCGTTTCCCATCTTTTTTGGAAACAGGATATCCCGGCTCCTCCATTCGGGTTTGAGCCAGCTTCCGTGGAAACGAAGCACGGTTGAGGCAAGAGTCGCAGCCAGGAACAAGCGATTCCGTCCTCTCAACATACAGCCTGCGCGGGCCATGCGAGATCCGACAGTCCCCAAAGAAGAACCTAATATGTCCTCCAACGACTGCGTCTCCGGACTGTCATCAAGTTTCTCCACAAGATAGAGATAATATTGGTTCGACGGATCGCTATCCATCCGAGATGGAACCAATATATTCCTTGACGAGTTAGTCCATTTTGGCTTTGACCAAGGTGGAACATATGTCTGAAATCGGCAGGGATGGAGGCAGATTCTCCAGTTTGGGCCAGGGCAGGCTGTTCAAGGACGGCATGACAATTGCGAATCGGACTTTTCCTGCAGCCGTTGTTTGAGGAGTAATGGAGAGGGAGGAGGGCAACGAATGTGTCGTCACAGCACGCGTGTCCGTCATCATTGGAATTGTCTCGACTTCATGCCATTGCCAGGCCGCCACATTTCCTGCGGTAGGTGTCTTTGAGCTGAAGGCTATCCGCAGCTTTGACATCGCTGGTTTCGCCTCGTGGTCCTCATCCGTGTCCAACGCCAGCGGCTCGATGCGAAGATGTACGCAGTGAGAATCTCTGCATGGGCATTTCCAGTATTTGCCTCGCACGACGGCATTGTAAAGGTTCATGGCGTGTCTCCTCGCTGCCTTGTGCTTCAACAACGGCTTTTTGGAGACTGGATGCTTCCGCCGACTTTCCTGGAGCTGGCGCGACTGTTCGAAGAGCGTCCTGAGCGCCGTATTTGCCTTTTCGATGTCTCTGAGCAAGTTTGCATACACGGATTGCGAGAGAACGTCCTTGAGCTTTTTGATCTCCCGTTCAACCACTGAAGCGTCGTTCCAGTATATCTGGCGACATGTTGTCAACAAATCGACATCTCTCTGAACCGAGAACCAGGAGAAGCTGAAAAGAGAAGACATCCATCATCCTCCGTGCACGAAAAACCTACCTTTGAAGAATCTCCAGCCTCAAGACCGAGTTTTTTTTTCCCAGATCCTCCAACGAAGCCGACAGCTCAATCATCGTTCTGATAAAAGCATCATAGTTCCGGTCGAGCTTGTTCGCCAACTTCTTTTGGAACACAGGATCCCTCCACAACGGACCCCGAGGATTCTCGATAAGCTCGGCAACCTCGTGTTCGTAGTCCACAATGCCTTCTAACGCCTGGTCAAGCGTGTTGAGGAGAATCACATGTTGCGTCCCCAGCTGTGTTGAATATTGCTCCAAACGTCGGCGATATCGCTTGGTCCGAAACCCTTTCAACGTCTCGATGCCCTGGACGTACGCATCAAGTTAATTCACGACCAATGGAAGAATGGCGAGCACGACGCCTGCTGTCTCGATGCCAGTCATCGTGGCGGTTTCTTGCCCTACGATCTCTTGCTGTGGTGGACCCGAGGGTGAGAAGAAGCGAGGGTTTTGCGCGCTGAGACTGTGTACTCATTTCCCGTACCCCTCCTTGCCCTCTCTTCTGGAAAAGACCGAGGACAATCCCTGCTTCGCGCCCAATCTCATTGGGGGAGAGATTGGTGAGTGTGCAGCCTCAGCTTACACGACAACTGATGGGCGAAACCCCAGTTTCCTCTACTAGCTATATCGGCTGCGAGGTGTCCAGACGCGGTGCCACCCTTTGCCTTATTCAAGGTGTTGCAAAAGGAAGTTGGTTTGTGGATACTAGAATAAAAGGGCGCGACGGACCTTCCCGCGCCTGAAAGCCTCTACGGCGGGACGAAGCAGGATTGGACTCTTCTGACAATGGCGAATCCCAATTTCATCTCGTCTCTGCTTGTGGACAGTCTGAAGCTCTTCGATACTCTTATATCCCGCGCCGAATTGGGAGCTTATGCGGCTGAAGTACCCACGAACTTGTGGACCGATGAACTTGGCAGGTTGCGTCTCTGGGCGGCCAATATCGGCGCTCATCAAACCGGGCAGTCATCCCTTGATTATCGACTGAGAGATGCATCGCATATCAAAGGCCAGACCATTAAGCTCCTGGAGCGACTGCGACAGAATCTTCAAGACTTGGATGAGTTGTTGAATGGTGTTGACTATGGAGTGGAAGACCTCTCACTTCAAGAGGACGACGAGACCGAAGCACAGCAGATATACACTGGTCTTGTCACCACTGTCGATTGCCTCTTCCAGATCAGCATGATTATCCGCTGCCCGGCACAACACGACAGGCTTATAGGTACCAAGAAGTTGGACACTACAGCCTTTGAGCCTTATGACAAACAGCACGTCGCTCACAAGTATCCTCAGGCCCCCGCATTGTCGCCGACCGCCTGGGAGCAGCCAATTCACGACGCAGAGCAGCATTGAAATATCGTGAAAGACACCATGCGAAGCTCGGAAAAGGTATCGATCAATCCGATGCTGTTTCTACACGTCTCTCGGAAACAATTGCCACCGAGTTTCAGAACACCGATATTGATTTCGCCGAGACGGGCTTGAATGCAGGTCTTTCCCAAACCTCGTACGCCCCCAGCCTCTGGGAAGGTGGTGATCGGCTCACGGTTCCACGCCCTCCCAAAGAATCGAGCGGCGGGAAGCCATTTGAATGTCCATACTGTTACTATCTCATAACAGTGGCAGACAGACGTGCGTGGATTCGGCATGTTTTCAAGGATCTGATGCCTTACATATGCGCGTTTTCTGACTGCCCCACTTCGAATCGACTATATGATAGTCGTCGCGAATGGTCTCAACATCTTCAGACAAGATTTTTGTCAGGATTCGCTCCAGGTGACAATATTGATTGCTTGTTGCGCTGTGGAGCTAGGCTACCTGTCATGTCGCTTGAACGGCACCTTGGGAAACACCTGGAAGAGTTAGCATTGTTTGCTCTTCGGGGATTCGAAGAAGACGAGGAGCAAGATGAAGAGGAATATACAAAGCAGAGTCACAGCTCAATTGCAGATGCCACATCTGAGGACAGGGTCGGCAACAATTCGTGTGAAGACGAACGTGAGAGTGAAGCCAAGTTCACAGGACTCGCGAGAGAACTAGAACTGTACCTGCTGCAACTTGGAGAGTTGAACGAGAAGAGGTGGAAGAGCGCATCAAGGAACATAGAATAGTAGAAAGAGGGCCGTGGAATTGGAAGAAGCGGATTTTCAGCGCAGGGTGATAGAGAAGTTCAAGAAGGCTGGTAGGTCTAAAGTTAAGGGGTCTTCCTTTGAGAGCTTTGCTATGTCGCTTTACGATACATGGTCGATCCAGTCTCCCAATCTCTACTTATCCTCCAATGAGTATCTACTAACAACGTGCTCCCTTTTGGGGAAACCTTAGGCTATGATGAGGAGGTAATCAAAGAAGTGATATCCAAGAAACGGGATAGAGCGTGACCTTGAGATCAATCTGCACCGTCCGAACTCCTAGTACTTCAAGGTCAACCGAAAGTACTTACACCCGGACAATCTAGGGCGATCATGAAATGGACATTATCTTCCCTCGCCTGCCAATGCACACAATCTCTTCAGTCTCCACGTGGTGCTTGTGTGGTCTGCTCCTGCCTACTGACGGCGCTGTCAGTATCGTGGCTACTGGAACAGCGTTCGGCACCTTCTGCGGCCAGCGACCATGGATTACCTGCTTTTCTCAAGATCTTCTTCTGTTGACTCTCCATCTCATCTATCAGTCGATCCTCATCACCCTCCATCGGATCCTTTGTATTACATTCTCCCTATATCATTATTAGCACGACCATACTGCCACTCGACTCATTGATATCTCTTCAAGCCTACCGGTATTTCACTATTCCATCCATCATGCCCAGAACATGGACTTCGTCAAAACGCGCCAACCGTGTCGAACCAAAGGCGAGTGAATCTCTCCTTGAAGCTCAATCTCGCAAAGATGCAAACTTCTCGGAAGTCGAAGCCAGACTGCCGAAACGTTATGCCAGGTCGGAGATGGGCTTCATTGACAAGAGAATGAGTAAGACTCCATGTCATCGCCAAAGGCCAACAGTTGATTTCGAGAACAGGTTTTCTAGGCTCGCACAACCCCTTTGGCAGGAAGGCCTGTCCTAGGGACAACACAGTATGGGTCCTTGACAACACCGCATACAAACCTACCCGACAAGGGGATGATACGGCTCAGCCATGGGAAGCCGAATTTGTCTCTTATTTCTTTGGCTCGGGAGGTAGAGACCAAACAAAGTCTCTCAATGGCCTTGCAGAAGTTATGGGACTTGGCGACAACACCGCTCGGGACCCCGAGACCCGGAAGAGGATGGAGGAACGTCTCAAGCCCCTGTTGATGACCATCGCACCAGCACGTACGGTGGAAATTCTCATTCCTTCGCCCGATGCAGATGGAAGCCCTCAGACACGAGTGCTCGGGCCCTCCGGCTCCGATGGTATCAGTAGCCAAACTGTGGCGGTCGGAGGCTCTGATGAAGCTGACGGCAAGACTATCACCTGCACGAGTGAGGGTGAGCAATTTCCAGGCCTGAGTTGCAAAACACGCTATGTTGGTCCTGAGGGTTGGGCCATCATCTCCGACATCGACGATACGGTCAAAACCACCCAGACCCCTAGCCCTGCGGGAATCCTGCGATTCACGTTCACCGACACGCCCAAGACGGTTGCTGGAATGGAGGAATTCTACAAAGTACTTGCAGAGTCCTTCAGATCACCCGCTTGGTTCTACCTGTCGGCGTCACCTTACAACCTGTATCCGTTCCTCCGCGAGTTCCTCATCGAGCACTATCCGCCTGGGACGATTATCCTTCGTGATGCCCGATGGCTGCACTTTGGTGGCCTGCTACAATCCTTCACTGCTGGCGTGCAAGAGTACAAGACAAGCCGGATTGAGAAGATACGATCCTGGCTTCCAGACCGGCAGTTCATCTGCGTTGGTAATTCAACGCAATCAGATCCAGAGGCGTACGCCCAGATGTATGCCAAGTATCCTGGCTGGATCAAGGCGATATACATCAGGAAGGTGCTCGATGCGCCGCACATGGAGGAGCGAAACAAGAATCAGAGGTTCATCGAGGCATTCAAAGATGTCCCAGACCACGTCTGGAGAGTATTTATCCAGCCGCAGGAACTTTCCGACCATATCAAGCATCTCGCCGGTCAAGCGCACCCAGGAATGATCGGCACCCTATTGGGTCGGTGGTGCCAAACCGAACACGATATGAAAGCCATACCTCGTAAAGGGCAGCTAGCACTTCCTCCGCTGTCCCCTACTGCTGGAACCGCAATGGATGCTCCGAGTCCTCTGCCAGCGGACGACGCCACGGTCGGTACGGGAACAGCATAACCAGGACAGGAGTTCTCAGGCAACCAGACGGCGACTTTGGTCCCTTGATCCAAGGCACGTCCATATGGATGGGTAGCACAACTCCTTGATTGGGGGGATCGGGATCGGGATGTAATCGATCGACCGGCAGGTTGAGAGGAATGCGCATTGGAGAAGAGCAGGATTGAGGACGATTGACCTAAAACGAGGCTGCCTTTATATGAAGATGGCCTCGACCAAGTTACTCCCTATTTGGATGGAAGAACGACAGTGGCCGCAAGCACAGGAGTTCACGTCACACCGCCGGGCCCTGAGTAGGTATCCATAAAGACCAACAATGCTTCTAGACCATCCCTGAAGGACTCCCATTTTCCATGCCTTTCATCCAGTAGGCCGCTATCTCGCCATGCTCGGTGGTCGTCGGCACCCAGCCCTTTGTTGAGGCCATCTATCGCACTGATGAGAGGTAGATCCGATCTCGACGTTGCGAGGGTTGCTCACGGAGGAATTTGGCAGTACAAAGACACTACCTACCTAGACTCATGTATACCACAGTACCTGTAGGTACGTAACATATGAAGGGCACTCGATGTAGTTGATGGGAAAAGGAGCGTCACGTGCCGATAAAGGTATCAAGCCTTGGCAGATCTTTCCCACGTGACCTGAGCCCCAAACTCCAACAAGATCTTGAAGATGTCTGAAACCCGATGCGCGCATTCATTATTCTACAAACTACATTTCGCAAGCAAGCGTATCGACTGACTGTTCTCCCCTTCCCTAGAAGTCAGCGGAAGACCTGGTGGTACTGAGACGCAGACCATACACACAGCCATACAAGCCTTCAAGATGCCGCAAGCCTTCGACAAGTGCAAAGAGCGACCGGCGCACATTGAGGAAATCCTCAACGGCCTCAACCGATACAACCCCGAGACGACGACGACATTCCAAGAATACGTCACCCAACAATGCGAGGAGAAATTTTTTGATGCCTATGCGTGTCTGGCACTGCTGAAGCTGTGAGTGAAGGGCGCCCCAGTACAGGATGTGATGCTGTTCAAGTGTTATGATGAAGAGAATTTTCATACCACGTTTCCTATTACCTGACGTTCCCAAGGGGAAACATGGAGATTTGAATTATTAGCTCTATCTGACACACGGATCGCACTGCTTTGTGTGCATGACATTCAAGTTGGGTTTCACGGTTGGCGAACATACACTGACATGCTCGATTCCAACAGGTACCAATTCAATCCACAATTACTGCACCCGGAAACGGTGACCAACATCCTGGTCAAGGCGCTGACCGTGTTCCCTTCGCCCGCGTTTTCTCTCTGTCTCGCCCTCCTCCCTCCCTCGACGATCCCCTACCAACCGGGAAACACGTCGGTGCCCACCACCGATTTCACCGAATCGATACAAAAGCTCACCCGTCTGAACACGCTGCTCGAGTCGGCGCAGTACGATGTGTTCTGGTCCACGCTCGAGTCCGATGATCTGTATGCCGACCTCTACGCGGATGTGGCGGGATTCGAAGATCTGGTGCGCATCCGGATTGCAGGCGAGGTGGGAAAGACGTTTCGCCAGATCGACCTGGGCGTCCTCAGCGCGTGGCTCGATCTGCGGGCAGATCCCTTGGTCAAATTCGCCCAGACCGCTTGTGGCTGGAGGGTGAATGGCCAACAAGTCGATATTCCGGCGAACGCGGAGAACGAGGCCAAGAGCGAGGTAAAGGGCGAAAGAGTGGCCGTGGACATGTTTGGCCGTGTGTTTAGGAGAGCCTACGAGGCACCTGCGTGAGATGGAAATGAACTTGGCGCGGCTGTGTCCATATCGATATCACCCTTGAGCCAGCTCCCTTTATCTTTCGGAGGCTCGTCGAGGAGGACGCGCTTCCGTCCACGGGTGAGACCGGGCTCCAAATCCTCAAGACCGGACCGCGACGAAATCAATCGTGGGATGAGATTGAAACCAACACTGCTGCTTCAATTAGCTTAGCCACCATCCCAAGCAGCTGCGCAGCGCAGTTCTGCTGTAGTATCATGGTGGCTTGAATATTCAAGGTCCCGCTTCTGGCGTGGGTCTGTTCTTCTGTTCTGGCAGTGCTTACAGCGTGCCAGCTTATCTCCGGATGGGCAGCATGTGTTTGTCAGGTTGTGATGAATCTACCACGGACAAGGGGTTAGAAGATGGTGAAAAAGGAAAAGCAACTAGTGCTTCAATGATCAGGTCTACAAAATAGCAGATGCAATCAAACCCGCGTGTCATGCCGTGTCTTTGCACAATTGACTGGTTTCCGTATACATATACACACGATAAGGCTGAAGCTGAAGCAGTCAGTGATAAGGTGCGGAATATGCCTCTTAAAAGACTATAGGTAGAAAGGCAAGCTATTCTAGCCTTTTTGGGAGAACATTCGGAGGCTCTCTATATTCTTCATCTGCACACCATATACTTTTTGTAGATGCCCAACCCCGTCGTCCATTGGCATATAACGGCTTGTGACAATGTTACCCGAGCGAATGGACGTGCATGGAGCAGTCAGCCTTGCCCCTCGAACCATAAATTCACACCTATACCAAAGCACCCAGACATAGCGGTGACAGGTATGCCGGCTAGCAGCACTTCGCTATACTCCTCGACGTCTATGCCCTCGTCGTCTATTGTTTTGTGGGTGTCGCGACTCTCTCGGTTGAGGTCTATTTTCTTGCTGAAGTATATGCGTGTCCAGTCGAGCATTCACCAAAGCTATGTTCTGCGTTGTCAAGACTCTAGTGCAGATTGCGAAAGGTGTTCGAGGATGCTATTCCTCAGCCTCGGGGTTCAGCGTGCTAGCCTTTCGTCTATTCTCGTGTCTCATCAGCTCATGTCTCTAGGTACTACAACGCTCGCAATCTTGGTCCAATGACGCCGTGCCTGGCTAAAGATATTGCCGAGAATACCTCGGCCTCAACTTGGTCCACTTACTTCTTGATCAGCAAACTCGTCCCCGTCATCTCTTCAGGTTGGTCCAGGCCCATGGCCGCCAGGACTGTTGGTGCCACATCCCCAAGGACGCCGTTCTCTTTCTTCAAGGTCCATCCTTCCGGTGCATTGGCCATCACGAACGGCACCTTGTTGGTAGTATGGGAGGTCTTGGGGGTGCCCTCCTCGGTCAGCATTTCCTCGGCATTGCCGTGATCAGCGGTGACGAAGAGGATGTAGCCCTCCTTCTTGCAGGTTTCATACACAGTCTTAATGGCGGCGTCTGTGGCGGTAACAGCTTTGATGGCGGCTTCATAGACCCCCGTGTGGCCGACCATGTCCGGAGGGGCAAAGTTGTTCATGAGGAACTCGAACTTCTTGGTGGATATCCTCTCACTAAGCTTGTCCGCCACTTTCTGGGCACTCATAGGAGGTTCCAAGTCGTAAGTTGCCACCCTGGGGCTGGGAATCATCTCCCGTTCTTCTCCTTCGAACTGCTTCTCGACTCCACCGTTGAAAAAGAAGGTCACGTGTGCATACTTCTCGGTCTCGGCGACGTGACACTGCTTGACACCTTTCTTGCCTAGCCATTCAGCCAAGACATTGCCCATGTGCTGGGGTGGGAAGGCGACGGGGAAGGGATAGTCGGTCTTGTATTGGGTCATGGTCGTGATCTGGATATCCTTTGGGTAGGGGAAGTCGGGCTTGGGCGATCGGTCGTAGTCTCCTAGGAGTTGGGTGATCTCTCTGACCCGGTCAGAGCGGTAGTTGAAGAAGAACAGAGTGTCGCCATCCTTGACTCTTCGTTCGTCCCCACCTACGATGATTGGCTTCAGGAACTCGTCGTTTTCCCCCTTCTCGTAGCGGGCCTTGATCGTGGCGACGGGGTCGGATGACTCCTCTCCTTCGCCTGTGACTACACCCTTCATGCCAATCTCCACACGATCCCACCTCTTGTCACGATCCATGATGTAGTAGCGACCAACGACCGTAGCCAATTCGCCCACTCCTAGCTCTTGCAACTTGTCTAGCAGTTGTTGCATGTAGACGGCGGCACTCTTGGGGTCGGTATCTCTGCCATCACCGAAGAAGTGTATGAACACCTTTGGGACTTTGAGCTCTTTGGCGACCTCGAGCAGAGAGAAGAGATGGTTGATGTGGCTGTGGACACCTCCATCACTAACCAGACCGAGAAGATGGAGCCTTCCATTGCCGTCGACAGCTCTCTTAAAGGACTTGACCACGTTTTCGACCTTGTTCATTTTCCCATTCTTGATTGTCTGGTCAATCCGGACCACATCTTGCCAGACCACTCTGCCTGCGCCAATATTGAGATGGCCGACCTCAGAATTGCCCATGAGACCCTCGGGTAAGCCGACCGCGAGCCCAGAGGCGTCCAGTTCGGTATAACCTTGCGCGGTCTGAGAACCCTCTTTTGCAAAACCATCCATGACAGGAGTCTCGGCTGCGGCGATGGCATCGCCTTCTGGAGGCGACTTTTCAGAAGGAATGCCCCATCCGTCAATGACGACTGGCAGTGGCTGTTAATGCCCATCCCTCTTCAGAGCGACATCGAGGTGGGTGACTTACTCAGAACAGCCTTCTGGTCGACCTTCGCCATGTTGAACCGGGATTTATAGGAATCGGGGAGACTGGCAGCGAATAAAGAAAGAATTCAGAGAGCGACGATTGAGAAGTAATAAGCTGCTTTCTACCTTATGTGGATATGCTGCAGCGATTTCCTTGCACCAAGGTTTGGATTAATCAATGAATCGTTTGGAATAGTAACTTAGGAGAGAACACAGCTGTTGGCGGGGTCGAAATCGAGTTGGTGCCAGTGCCAGTGGGTGTTTTCTTTTCGAAGCTGCCAGACTGGAGCCCAATTGAAGGTGAATGAACGTCACAGGCTGCAAACTGCGCCTGCGCCTGCGCCTGCCTGCAGTCGCAGTCAACTCCCACAGCCATAGCGAAATGACTTCTATGCTCTATGCTCTATACTATGGTACTGTTAGGTGTCTATCCAATTTATCATTCAGCTCACCGTTGTGCTGACCGTGCGAGTCGTCGATCTCTCTGATCTCACCGTCGGCCTTTGCTCTTAGTTACCTGCATTCCCGAAACCACTGTCTTTGCTTCGAAGCACCTAGGTACCATATCGCTTGTACGTGGTCCGGAAAAACATCACACCACTTGAAGCTACGTCTCCTCGCTTCTACCCCAACTAACGCCATGATTACACGTACCAAAACCTTGTAAAAGAAGCCCTGACGAACATCAAGCATAGAAAAGACGTCTTCAAAAATGTCCCGGTCGACCATACGTATCGGCCATGGGGTTTCGCGCCTCGCAGATACACTCGATGCTGTCAGGCTGTCAGGGATTCCAGGGACTTGCCGTGCGTCACCGACAGAAAAGGCCACCAGAGATGAATAAAAATGCCCAGGGTTCCCCCTAAGGAGCTCAACGGACACGGTTAGGCCAGAACCACGTTTGCAAGCCACCATCGCCGACGGCCTACTACGTACCTGCTTGCTATTTTACCTGACTATAGGCTGTGCAGGTAACCTCGGCGGTGATCGCTCCAGACCAGACTTGGACCATCGAGATCTGTTGACCCCGCCTTCACCACAGATGGTTGGGTGTCGACCTTACACTGTGCTTTGGCCGCCCCTACAATCTTGTTAGTCGTGAACAACCCTGGACACCGGACAGTGGATACAAGCCCTGGCGCGGGAATGGACTCTGGAATCACAAATTTGTGCTCCGTCAGAGTTTTAAAAACACCATCGCCGCCTTTCGAATTCGCATGCATCGCCAGGTCACTGAATCATTCAGGGGTGGTGCAACGAGGCATCAATGGCCCGATGCCAGATACAAGCACTCGAGGAGCGAGGAGCGAAAAAAATGAGACGATGGGCCTTTTCAGACCTGTTGATCATGCCTTGCGCATCTTTCTACTTAGGTCCCTAGGCCTGACATCGCCCGGAAATAGTTTCCATGGAAAGATGGGAATGCTCTTGAGTCCACCCCAGGACGATCTCCCTGCTTGTTCGTCCTTCCTGAAGTCGAAGCCCTCACTCCTGATATATTGATATTCCCTATGATTATTATCGAAGCATATTCCGCAAAATCTAGCTGTTGTTCACTTTGTCCACTGTCGTGCGTACAACTCAACGGTGCTCATTGGCGGTGTCCAGCCATCGCGTATGTGGACGTACATGACCAAGCCACTCCCTCGATTACCCTACGAATTAAGAAAGACACGACATAGGTCTGACCATGGAGAAGATTCCGAGCCATTCTTCCTGGCGTCGGCCTGCACCGCCGCCGTCGCCGCACAGCTCTGGCTTCGGAAAGGTCCGTACGTCGCACGCCTGTGACCGTTGTCGGTTGATGAGGACAAAGTGTTCGGGAGGAGATCGATGCGTCAAGTGTACCAAAGACAATGCGGCCTGTTTCTACGGGGACCGTAAGCGGGAACGCAACAAAAAGTACTTTCCCCCCTTTCTGGATCTCAATCGCACTTGTACTAATCAACAGCTATGCAGGGACTTGGTGGAAAGCATTGGTCGTATCCAGGAGCTGGAAGGACAGAACACGCGCCTGCTCTCCACTCTTCGTTCGCTGGTCGAGAGACCGGACTTTCCCCTTGACCAGCATGCCAACGTCCTGGATCTTTTGACTAAGGTGACTTCCCTAGACACTTGTCAAACGCCCAGACTGTTACTAAAGTTGCGTTCCAGTATTCGCCGAAAGATTATTCCGATGATCCTCAAGACCAAGGTTTAAGGTCTCCAAGCATGACCAGCACGTCCAAGGAATGGCAGTCCATGACTGATTCTGGTGGAAAATCCAAGGAGCAAGGCACCGGACCGTCCGGCGAGAACAAGACAGCTTCCAGTGCTGGATCTCCTGGGCGCCAAGGGGAATTGACCGAAGTCGTTGACCTGGACCATGGCTCGGGGGCGACAGGCTTCGTGGGCAAAATGTCCGAGATGTCGTGGATCCGGCGCGCTTTTGAGTGTGTCCGCTCTGGAGGCGACCAGACGGTTCCAGACATTGGTGTGTCGGAGATCAGTCATCAGCTTACCACCGTGCCCGACTACAGTTATTTCATGGACAACACGGATGTGCTGGCCATTGACGAAGACCACGTCGAGCAGTACGAATGGCCGCCTGGCGACTCGGCCGTGGTGCTGGTCGAAGCATACTTCCACGCGATGCAAGGCGCTTTCCAATTCGTCCTTCGCGAACCCTTCCTTCGGGAATTGGTTGACTTTCCACGGCACAAGATGCCATCATGGAGCGAACGGCGCTGGCTGGCCATGGCCAACCTGGTCTGGGCGGTCGGATCTTTGTGGCTCCAGATCACCAAATTGGACCCCTCGGACAAGCCAGACGGCCACCTTGTATACTATGCGCGAGCGCGCGCCCTTGGAATCGACCACAGGATCTTGTTCGACCACCCGGACATTGAAAGGGTGCAGGGCATCGGTTTACTCACATTCTACCTACTAGTCAATGGATCGGTGACCAGGTGAGTTACGGGTAGTGCTTTCAATGCGACCTCCCTCTAACAACCATTCTAGGGCTTGGAATATTCTAGGGCAGGCCATCCGTCATGCGACAGCACTCGGCCTGCACTTGCGAGTGTCCGATCCCAGTGTCAGCCGAGAGGATCGAGAACGCCGAGCGCGAACGTGGTATTCCCTGTACAGTCTGGAAATCCTGCTATGTGAAATCGTGGGGCGGCCCAAGGCCATTTGTTCCGCGGATATGACCGTGGATGTCGAGCTACTGAAGGAATCATACGTAGAGCGCGAGAGCTCTGTACACGGAAGCGAGCCCCAGCTTCTGGAAAGATCAAGGAAGCTTTGGCTCGACTTCTTGAGGGCCAGCCGGAACATCCCGCAGAGTATGGGCGCCGGAGCGCTGCCGTGGAAGAGTCTGGCGTCTGTGGGACAGAACATATCACCGGCATACCTTCCCGAAAGACTGAAACTCTGTCGTCTCAGTGATAAGATAGCGGCGAAGTTGTACAGTGGATCGTCGGCGGATTCGTGGTCGGAGACGCAACGCAAGATCGGTGAACTGCAGACGGAGATGAGGAGATGGGCGGACAATCTCCCCGAGGAGCTGGCCATGCAGAGCTCCATCTCCACCAACACGGACCCCAGGGTCAAGGTCGAACTGGCCTTGTACTATCACAGCCTACAGATGATTCTATATCGACCGTGTTTGTGTGAGGTGAAGATTGAGAACGAGTCCGTTCGGTCGCAGGACTTCAATCGAAGTACTGCGAGGGCCTGTGTGCACGCCGCGATGTCATTGTTGGCCATCATCCCTGACAATCCCAGCGCCCACGAAGCGTACCAGCTCCTTCCCTGGTGGGCGCTTCTCCATTATGTGGCACAGGCGACGGCAGTACTGTTGTTGGAGCTGTCTATTGACGCCGCCCACTTCAAAAACGAAGTGGGCGATTTGGCCGACCATTTGCGCAAGGCGATGGCCTACCTGTGGTGCATGGCCGAAGGGTCTCTGTCGGCGTACCGGGCGTGGAGAATTTTCCGGCACTTGTTGTCAGAGGTGACCAGCCGATGTGGCGACGACCTGGGTCTCACTGATGTCCCGGTACACGCACCACAGCCTCATGGATGGAGAGGAGAGCACGAGATGGGGGTCAAGAGGGCTTTTGGTTGAATGGGTAGGACGACAGCCGGAGGATATCGACTTGAGTAGGAAGCGTGTCCAAGTAGGAGGGGATGTATCGGCGACGAATACTGATCAGAGCGAGGATGCTCCGGATCAAAATCCGGCGTTATCATTAATGACTCGTGTGCTGGAATAAGACAAAAGTGCATAGTTGACGTTGCGACGAGGCTGAATCCACAATACTACTACGTAGTAAGGAACTTGAAGGGGGAAAGAAGTTGGGGATTTGATGGAGAGAGATAGAGAAAAGTTGTGCAGGCATTTCGCTCCAATCATCATCAGCAACTAACAAATTGCCTGCCTGCCTAATATTGTAGTCTCTACACACATCACTTCGTTGTAGAATCAACTGTGAGATATCTCAACTGGTTCTTCTTAGCACGACGGTTGCTCTTGCTCTTGCTTCGACTTGTGCCGACAAGACTCTACTCTCTACCGCCTTAGCAGCCGCTCCTTCCACCACTGACTGCCCGATGCGCCTGCCACCATCACTTCGATTCATCTCCTTCGCTCCCCGCGGCAGATGACCAGCATTGTCGTCAGCCCGATCGTTCTCATCCTTTCGCCTTGTATTGTATTCCTCGGCGCGCCCACTCACCATGAAGTCGACATATTCCCTCGTCAGCCTCAAGCGCTGGTCATGCAAGAGCAAGGATATTCCAGGCATATCCGCTGTCAAGGCCATCCACGTCTACGACTTCGACAACACCCTTTTCAGCAGTCCTCTCCCAAACCCTCAGATATGGAGTCCGCCTGCGATCGGAATGCTTCAGGCTTATGAGACACTGGCATATGGAGGATGGTGGCATGACGCTAGCATCCTCGCTGCAACAGGAGAGGGCATCGAAAAGGAAGAGCCTCGTGCTTGGGAGGGATGGTGGAATGAGACCATCGTACAACTCGTCGAGATGAGCGTGGAGTCCAAAGACGTGGTCACTGTACTGCTGACCGGGAGGTCAGAAACCAATTTCGCCGACCTGATCAACCGAATAGTCAATTCCAAAAAGCTCGACTTCGACTTGGTCGTGCTGAAGCCGGAAGTAGGTCCTTCTGGCCAGCGGTTCGAGTCGACCATGAGCTTCAAACAAGAATTCTTGAAGGAGTTGGTCTTCACATACAAACAGGCGGAGGAGATTCGAATTTACGAAGATCGCCCGAAACATGTCAAGGGTTTCCGCGACTACTTTGAGCGCCTGAACAAGTCGTTACTTTCCCATCCTACAGACCAGCCACCTCCTCCTCGAAAACCGATCAACACCGAAGTCATTCATGTATGTGAACTGAGATCGGCCCTCAACCCCGAGACCGAGGTCGAGGTCGTGCAACGAGCCATCAACCGTCACAATCATGCCATTGCCACCGGTGGCCCGAATCCGACCAAAAGTGTCCGGAAACAATTGAAGATTGTCGAGCAATTTTCATACTTTGGGTACCTGATCAACCAAAGCGATTCCGCCCGTCTCATCACCCTGTGCAACGCGTCACCGCACCAGATCGATTCGGGCGAGGTGCGCCTGCTCGCTTCCAGCATCCTCATTACTCCATACTACCCTCGTAAAGACACCCTTAAGAAGGTTGGCGGGCGCGGGAAAAAGGTGACCTGGCAAGTGACTGGCATTGCCAAATTCGAAGATCGTATCTGGGCAGCTCGAGTGGCCCCTGTGACCGAAACCCAGATCTACACCCAAGATCCCACGCCTCTCGTTGTCCTTGCCATTCGAAAAGGTTCCCGACAAGTGGATGCGGCGAGGATTCAGAACTGGCAACCGGTCGCTCCGGAGAAGGCATTCATGTTTGAAACCACTGTCGGCGACAAGGTCATGTTGAGGATTGAGGAGGTCGATTACCCCGTACATCAGTCTGCTTCTGTTGGAGCACGAAAGAATCAAAACAGCTTTGAGGCCGATGGTGGTCACAAGCGCAAATACGTCCCAGACGATTCGGACAACAGAAACAAGGAGAATTACGCTCGTGTTGCTGGTGGTGGCGGGGATCGGGCCGATGGAGCTGCTTGGCCTGCCAAACACGGAGCCAACGCTGGAGGCGGAAAGTTCTCACAGCGGAACTACATCAGTAAGAGTCAGTTCAACAATCGTGGTAACCCGAACGCGTCTGGTGGAGGTCGAAATAGCCACAACAACAACAATAATCAGGGTCAGAACGCCAACCCGAGACAACGTGGTGGTGGTGCCGGCGGAGGTTCAGGACCAGCCACTCGAGGAAGGGGCGGCGGCGGTGGAGGCGGCGGCAATCGAGGCCCAGGAGGTTACAAGAGTCTAGATGACTACGGAACGGGCAATTATGACGGGACGAATGATATGAAGCCTGGGTCGGGCGAGATGGTGATGAACTATTGACGGGTGACCATCATCTACCACTATGACCAAAGGAGAGTGCAGAAGGTGACCATCACCGACGGGTTCGTTTTCTCTCTGTGTGCATGTATCGAGTATCAAAAGCGACAGGGAAAGGGCGTGAATTGGGCTGGACAGGTCGAGCAGGTCGGGTCAGGTGGGTTAGGTGACAACAAATGAAACTTCCACACCAGGCCGGTGGGAAACTGTTTCGTGCGTGTTGTTTTATGGGAGTAGCATTTCTGAACGAAACAAGGCAAAATGGGCCGCGGCGTGTTGGTGTTCCGGGTCATGTTCCTCTAGACACTCTATGTCAGGTAGAACTACGAGGTCAGTAATACTATTTATTACACGACACCTGCTTGTCGTTACCCATGAAATGCATATCATGAACTGTTCAATTTTGCGATAACATGATTCGATCATCCTGATATAGATGCGTCCAGGATCGCGGCTCTCGTGGTGGACAAGCAAGAAAAGCGCCATTTCTCTCGTGCAATCGCTCTCATCCAGACCTGATGCGCTTTTTCGATGTGGCCGGCCGAAACAGGACTTGGGAGCTGCCGGTGCGGGTGTCGAGCCCGCCGTGACGACTATACAGCCCTCCAAGACCAAGATCGAGACCAAGACGAGATCGTGTCCCCCGAAGTTGAGGTCGAATGTAACCGTGTCGTGTCCTGAAGTTGTTGAAGCCAAGAGGATCGCCAGCTCCCACTGCATTGTCAAACAACGTTGCTAACCCGACACGGTATCAAAAGAATAGACCCCTCAAAGTCAATGTTGGTATGACTAGAATCCATCCCCCTCATGCCATTCACGACCACATTCCTCGGCCCTCGTTTTCGGATCGAAGCCCCTCCGCAGAGCCTGCTCACGCATACTGTCCAACAAGTCGGCGAGATGCTTCCTGTCCCGGGCGAGACGCTTATACTTCTCCGCGGCGAAGTTGCCGCCATGATCCCAGACGCCGACGAGCTTGCGGTCGATGTTCTCCTTCTCCTTGACGGTGTCCAGCCAAGTCTGCAAGCCGCGCTCGCCGTCAAAGCAGATGCCGTAGCCGTCGCAATAGCATCTGTGCTGGGACGGGCAGAACTCGAACTTGCCCGTGAAGATATACTGCCACGAGTACTCCATGATGCGGCCGGACGTGCGGTCGTCCAGGTCCGTGGCCAACAGCCAGTCGCGGTAGCGGACATAGTCGGCGCGGGGACGCTGGCGGATGCGCTCGCCCGAGACGGCGAACTGGGCACAGCACGGCTGCGAGATGGCTTTTGGAATGGGCACGTCGGCGCCGTGCAGGGCGTGGAACAGCGCGCTCGTCCACGCCGGCTCCTCGGGCTTGTGTTTCAGGTCGTGCCGCCACCACGGCCGGTCGACGTGCAGCCAGTCCGGACAGCCCGGGTCCAGGTGGCAGCGCGTGTTGAAGTAGCCTTGCCGCACGACGTGCGCGTCGCTGAGCAGCTTGATCGTCGTCGCGCTGTCGACATCTAACAAAATGTTGTTGTGCCATGTCTTGCGGTGTGGGTGGAAGAACAGCACCACATCCGGGAGCGCGTCGTAGTGCTCGATGATGTAGGTTAGGTAGACCATTGCTTCGTGACCTTTGTTGGCTGGCAAGCCGGAGGGAGAACCAGATCCAGATCCAGAGTCAGAAGTAGAAGTAGAAGCCGATTCTTCGTTCGCATCCTCCTCTGCGTCCACGGTGTAGATCTTGGTCGGTAGATCAGGCAGCTCGGTCGCTACCCAGCTCACGTCTTCGCTGCGGAGGTGGCCCATGACCAGCACGCGCGAGTAGTTCTGACCGGCCGGTTTGACTGTCCCGGGCGAGAAGAGGTCAGGGTTGTAGAGAAGCCCATCTTGGCCGTAGAGATATCTGGGGCCTGACACCAGGTAGACATGTCTGATTAGGTAGATCGCGGCCAGTAGGACCAGGGCTAGAGAGATGAGGCTTGTCTTGCGGAGTAGGGGCATAGTAGAAGCAACAATAGACCAAGAGTAGTAGCCGCACCACAGAGAAAACGATCAGAACATTTCATCCCTTGCTTCCATCGTATGTTGTATTATAAATCTGGCCAACCGAGAAAAGGGGGCAAGAAAAGGCTGGCTTGATAAAAACAAAGGTGTTGATTTTGTTCACCGACCCCCTCAAGCGGATCGCACGCAAATGCAGCACTGGGGATCTAGATAGACAGACAGATATGTGACCGAGATGATATGATGGGACAGGCAACAAACACGCAACAGCACAACAGACCACACAAAGGGAGAAATCACGAGCGAAGAATGAGGTGGAGCGATACGATACGACGGCTTCTGGTGGATCAATTCCTAGTTCGTTTCGCTTCCTCTTTGGGACTCTTCTATACGCCTCTTTAGGCTTTGATGATGCTAATGGTATTTTAGTCCATTTTAGTCTGCGAGTTAGTGGTGTTCTTTACCCTTTTCGTGCCTTACTTAGTATTCTATATTTCTACGACGCCTACTTACTCTATTTCTCTCAAATGCCTTATATCCTCTTTATACCCTCGAGAGGATGAGAGGTGTGGCCACTTGACGAACAGCCTTCGAGGCCCAATTGTGACATACTCAGAGAGCTGGAAAACTGACTACTGATGTGACCAGATGCCCTGTTGAGTCCAACGAAAGTCACAGTTGCCGCCATTCATTATATACAAACCTGTATCTTATACCCGATATAAAAAAGTCTGGTCTGCCAGCACCATGAGAGGAGATGCGCTATCGCTGATGCTGCCATGTATGAAGTACCTTCCACAAGGCAAATGACCCCAAGTCTAATCCAACCAATGCAATTTCTCTTTCTTCGTTTTGAGAGGGGGGTATCATCCATTTCAATCCAGACCGTGACACTTCTTTTCTTGTGTCTTTCTGTTCATACACATCCATCCAGCCATCGGTTACCCGTATGCAAAGCATTATTCACCCTTATCTTCAGCCTCTCAATCGCACCTCCCATCCTTCCAGCCATCCTTCCATCTCTGCTTCCACAGTGTACAGTCGAACTCGGATTTGCCCAGTTTGACATTGACCGCGTTATGAGCCTGACACATCCACATGCCCAGTTCATCCTGGCCCTTGACTTTCGGCTCATTGCCCGGCTGGGCGAGCCAGCTGCGGAAGTCCTCGGCGCAGACCCAGCACGGATATAGTTTCGAGAAAGTCGACAGAAACTGCTGCATGACGGATTGCGTCTCGGGCGGCGCATTCGCCGGGTATGTGGCCGCCATGCTGTGCAGGAGCGTCCAGGTCGAGCGGCCGAGTTCTTCGACGTCCGGAGGACAGTCTGATCGTGGGGCGGCGGCAACAGATGTGGTCTTGGGTTTTTTGCCGGCCGACTTCATCATCGTCACCCACGCCGCGGAGGATGTGCATGTTCGACACCTGTTGGCCGGACTCGTAAGTATATACATGGGATTGACACTGCAGCCACTCCATAGTGCAGTGCAGTGCAGTGCAGTGGTTGGTGAGAACTCACGGCTTTCCATCTGGACCCAACACCACTCCGGGAGGAGCGGCGGGTTTGGGTGATGCCGGTGCATCGTGAGTGCTCGAGTTGTCTTTGCTGCCGGATGCCTGTGCCTGAATGAAATCGGAGAGGGACATCTCTGTGCGGCTCGATCGGAGACCTGGCCACCAGCACTTCTTCCCCTGATCTCCAGCGCGCCAACAAAATGTGTAAACACCTTGGTGGAAAGAGGTGGGATGCTTATGAATACAATTGAATGAATGGAATCTGTGGAGCGTGGACCTGCCTGGTGGCGGACTGGCGACAAATCCGATATGTCCGATGCAGGTTCGGCTAAGTTGTTTTAAACCACTTTATCAGATGCGATAGAGTACTCACTAACTACGTAGTACTAATACCTGGAGTGTGCTAGTAGTACGTAGTACTAGGTAGTACTATTGTTAGACTAAGGTATCTCCTAGCATGTTTACTACTGTAAGGTACTAAAAGTGTATCACCAAATACTGTTGTTTTGCGGGGAATCTTGTTGTTGGATCACACTGGCTGTGTGCAGTATGCAAATCGCATCCCCGGCGATCGTCACACCAGACCAAAGCGATCGACGCGTCTTGGGATTCGCAGCGCAGAACACACCCCGACCCGTGTGTTATACTCGCTCTTCGCAGCAGACAATAGTCCAATACACGTAGCGCGCGGCGCGTTCGCCGGTCCCTACACACTGCGCAAAATGTCCGACTCTGAACTCTCCGAGGCTTCGGCCACGCCTCTCCCGCCCGATCACGAACTCGAGAAGAGTCTACGCCGCGAAGTGGTCAAGGCGCAGAAAGACGGGGTGGACTTTTCCTACAACTACATCCGCGCAGCTTCGGAGAAGAGTCTAGGTTTGGCTCAAGGCTTCTACAAGAGCCACTCGGATTGGAAACAGCGGAGTAAAGAAGTGATAGACACGCAATTGGTATAATGAAATCTTGGACACATACGTTTTTTGCGCTGTAATTGACATTGGTGAAGGAGGAGGAGACAGAGGAAGAACCACAGAGTTCGCCTCCCAAACCGACCAAATCCAAGCCTGCCCCGAAGCCCAAAGCCAAGTCCCAACCCAAGCAAAAGGAACCACCAGCACAGCTTCCGAAAAAGCGCGCTTCAGCAGAGAAAGAGCCGGTGCCCAGGAAAAGACAGAAAACAGCCGACAAGGACAGCGACAGCGATGATTCGGAAGATCTGTCTTCGTCTTTGAGCGATCTCGACTCCGAAACGGACCAGGAACCACCCAAGAAGAAGCAGACGCAACGCAAACCCGGCGAGAAACCGGGCGCGACCAAACCGAAACCGAAGCCGACCAAAAAGGCAAAGGCTGCCAAGTCAAAGTCTGATGAAGAGGAGGACGAGGATGTTGACGAAGCAAATGAGGCTTCGTCAGACGTTGGTGATGGGGATGCAGATGGAGCACGTCCAGCGGCGGCCGACGACGCCGAAGATGGTTCTGAAAGCGAGTTATCGGTCCTCCTAGACGAGGCTCCTGCGCCGACAAAGAATCGGAAACCGAAAAGCCCTTCGCAATCAGGCCAGAAATCCAAAGCGAAAAAGCCGGCGGCCAAAGGTAAAGCCGATGCAGACGCAGACCCCGACCAAGTCGAGATCAAACGTCTTCAAGGCTGGCTGGTCAAATGCGGCATTCGCAAGCTGTGGGGCAAAGAGCTCAAGCCGTACGAGACGCCCAAGGCCAAGATCAAACATCTCAAGGAGATGCTGGCGGATGTCGGCATGACGGGCCGCTATTCGATCGAAAAGGCCAACCAGATCAGAGAGGCGCGGGAGTTGGCCGCAGACATTGAAGCGGTGCAGGAAGGTGCTGAGCGATGGGGTGCTGATGAGGACGGCAGCCAGGATGAGAAGCAGGCTGGCCGTGGTGCTGGCGCGGGTGCGGGTGCAGCTCCCCGACGGCTGGTGAGAGGTGCAAAGAATTATGATTTTCTGAGCAGTGATGGTGAAGAGACTGATTGACCGATCGGGAAGAGATGAGATGCGATGGCGAAGAGACTGACTGACCGATCGGTGTGAGATGAGATGAGATGGTCTGAGATTCGAGAGGGGAGCCGGTGTCTGCTGCAGGATGGGGAATATTGCTGTAGACTGGGAGATATCGTTACCGTCCACCGTCCACCGTCCACCGTCGTAGACAATAAAGGTCCATAATATCAATAGCAATGCCGACAGAAAGACTGAAGCATAGCCTGATACCCAGCCCAGCCTTGCACCATATCAAAGCATGATACCTTCCTTTCATCCCTTTCATTCAATATCCATACTCCTCCAAGTTCTTCACGATCATCATTTCATCGTCTTGCCCGTATTCCCACTCATCCGCTGCGCCACGAGACTGAACACCGCCACCGACGAGATGAAGAGAACAAGATTATAGAACTGGGTGCCAACACACAACATTCAAGTCAGTCAGACAATCAATCAATCGTTCATTTAAGTAAGTCAGACAATCAATCAATCGTTTTGGTTTTGATAACTCCAGATCTCCAGACCTCCATCAACAACAGGAATCAAGAACCTCAACAAGACAAGACAAGACCATAATGTATAAACATACCGCGTTGCGAGAGTATTCATTCTCTTCAGCCTCGGTGCGTGCCTCGACGAAGAGACGACGGAGATTGGGGAGGGCCATTCTTGTCTTGTCGTACTAAGTGAAATGAATCACCACCGCGGAACCCCTTACTTCTCACTTCGAGGTTCTGTCGACGGGTCAGGGGGTTTCCACTTGAGTCGAAGTAAATCGTGTACGAGTGATCATGGTCATAGGATAGTAGGGACTGTGCGTAGTAGTGGTTGTAGAGAGTGAGTGAGTGGTAAAGGGGAAATATACATACCTGTATAAATATACCTTATACATATATGTAGTTAGAGCTTGGCGCTCCACCACCACCACCAAGATAGTACCTAGGTACTCTCACATAAAGGAGATATTGACATGCCAAAAGCTGATCAGCGGGACAAATCAAAAGTATGTAGGTACAGGTAGGTATCACGGATCACACATAGCTCCTTCATATAAATCAATACCTTACTGCATACTTATCTGCAAGTTGTGCTCTAACCTTCATGCTGTTTATTGCTTTCGCTCCCACAAGGCTGAGAATCAAGGAGGGAGGCACTTCCTTCCGACCTCGTACGTCAAAACTGGCCTATTCTCCAAAGACACGTAGCAAGCAGCATCCGCACTCCATGCTGTGCCGAAGTGCCACACTTCCAATCGAACATGGCGCTGTTTGAAGTTCGTTGCTCAACAGTTGGTACAGTCTAGATCTCTATTGGTACCATACATGTAGGTATCTAGGTATCTCCCGCCACGCCAATGTTTTTGTTTCTGTTCCCATTTCATAGCTCGTCCCGTCTCCTCTCTTCTTCCACCACATGCTGATCGGGGCCTTGTTGTGATTCTGTCGTCGAATGCTCTCTCTCTTCTCCTCTTGCCGCTTCAATAACAGCTGCAACCTCCTCATCATACTCCGTCCACTCCGGAACCTGTCGTCTGGCCCGGTCCAGCTTCGGCTCCTTGGTCAAAGGGTTATTGCACAGATCGATTGTCTTGGCCGAACTCAGACTCTCGTCACTACACCACGTCTCGCACCAAAGCCACTCCTGGCTCAGACTGTAGATGGGTAGGGTATGTTGCATGTGGTTGGGCAAGTCCTGGTCGAGATTGCTGAGACTGTTGGGATCGGACGAGAGAGACTGATACTGTTGTCTCAATCGATCACCGGCCGCCAACTGTCGGAATCTTTTGAGGTCCACCACGTAAAGAGCCGAGATGTGGTACGGTTTGCCCTTGAGGTATGACTCCCAGTATCCTTGTTTCCAAAACCGGAAGCCTTCCATTTCCGTCCGCGAGTCGCACATGGGCGTGAACCCGTACGGGGCGCCTTTCAAGTCGACCTTGACCAGTTCCATCATGTCGGTCCGCACGATCTGGTCGGCATCGACGAAAATGACTTTATCCAGGTCGAGAGGAAATAAGACATCCAAAAATAGGATCTTGTATCCCCAGATCTCTCGTTGTTTCTCCTTTTGTCCTCGCAACCAATGAGGCCATTTGTATGTGACCATCTCATATTCAAATCCGTAATGCTCGGCGAGGATGGGCACCGTGGCCTTGAAGGAAGGGGACAAGAACTGTTCGATGAACCAGAATTTGACGCTGTGCTGGGTGTGTTTCATCACCGACACCATCATGATGTTCAACATCCGTTCGTACAGATGTCCAGACGCGACAGAAAAGATGTTGATCTCGGCGTTGCTGCCGGACGTCTTTTTCAGTCCGAGAGACGAGAGCGCCGACGAAGCAAATGATGCTCCCTTGCTGATGTAGTCCAGCGCTCCACCGTGACCCGAAGACTCCAACACATCTTCTTCTTCCATACCGGGTCGCCGCGACAAACGAGGGAACAATGTCAGGCCTTGGAATGACAAAAGTGCCACGGACGTGGTCTCATCACCCGGCTGAGGAGCATATCCATTTGGTCCGACACTGTCCAGTTGGAAGATTTTGGAAGATCTGCCGGGTTTCAGTGAGATCTGCCAATGTCCCGGCTTCGCCTTAAATTGGAAATATCCCAGATTGGCCATCACGATGGTGTCGGTGAAATGTGGTTCCTGCTCCGTTCCAAGCAATAACTGAACACCGCGCGGTGGTGGGCCAACGGTCACGTCTCGAGCATGACCTTCAATCAAAATATATTCCAATTCGTACAGTGCATCGATGTTCTCCCCGTCGGCTAGATTGCTGAGCTTGATGTTGTCGAGGTCATGGATTGACTCTTTCGGTGCCACCAGCCATGACGGAGGCACAATCATCCCGAGGTTGAACAACGTGTCTTTCGGCACACCCGAAAATGATGCGGTCGGAATCGCCAGTGACCCATCCTCTTGGAAACTGGGTTCTGAATTGATGACTTGACGATAAAAGCGCTTGACGGGAAGTTCAGACAACCTGTCCTTGGGATTCAAAAAGATCTGGACACTGACACCATGGAGTTGCGACAAGGTCTCCAATATTGGCACCCACTGTTGCACAATTTCAGAGGCCGGGTCGACCACAGCAACAACTTGGATACTGGGATCATCCGTGTTGGACACCTTGATCGAGGTGTGAGTGCCGTTCCAGATCTTGAACCGATCCATTCGGATTAGAGGTACTGATTCCCTCAACCCTTCGGGTAGATCGGATTTCAAGGCTCTAGCCACAAGCGAGGTGACTTTGGCGAGATCTAGGGCATCGGAAAATCGATCTTCTAACCCTAGTGAAGTGATTGCGGTCGTTACAGGCGCAATTCTTTCTCTCCGTTCCGACTCAAGCAGCGATGCCATATCATCGAGCGTGAACTCTTGCTTCAAAGGTCCGACTACTCGACCATTCAGCCATAGTCCACTTTGGCCAGGTAAGAAACCCAGACTACGCGTCAAGGCTACCTTGGAGCTCCAAAAAGCAGCACATGCATCATCTCCGGGAGTTCCATCCGCCAGGCTGGAGTCACTTTCGAGGATCAATTGCAATTCTTCCGGAGCGAAATCTCGACCGTTGTCTTGCGTCAGCATATAGACGGCACACGCCAGTTTGGACGGTTGTGATGCTGACGCAGGGTTATGCAGGATCAACACGTCTGTTTCCGGACGCTGTTGCCGAAATGCAAGAACATCCCCCAGAAGTTTCCTGCCATCTTCGGATTCCAAGTCTGTCACAATCAAAAGATGAGCGCGATCACTCAACAAAGTCGCTTCCGAGCCACGTATCCGGGGTAAAGTGTCAAGCTCGGTTGAAAAGTCGGCAGCCAGACGGCTTATGTCCTCGATTCTAACGTCCTTGGGGTCATGGGGAAAGACTATCTCATTCCGTCGGGGAGAAGCTTCCAGGAGGAAGAACTGAGGAATCCAGCCGTCCTCTGGGACGATGCCTTGGTAAACAGCCTGCTGCAATAGTTGAAGGTCGGCGAACAGCCGCGAGCTCATAGGTTCGAACCAGTTGTCAGTCCGAGGCAGAACCACGCCATTGATGATGAACGGAGGATCCGATTTGTTCAGAGCTAGCCGGCTCAGATAATCGTTTCGAGCTTGGATCCTCTGCGTCAGATCTTCCGAACTTAATATGTCGTGGTAGCTCAACGGTTGTTTGCCCTCCCGTACAGGACGACCTTTGACAGCTTTCTGGAAGCTCTTCTCTGGACTCGACGGTAACTTCTTGGCTGCGGCAAGATCTGAGTAGAACGCCATCAGTGGTGCCAGACCGTATGTATCCAAGAGATGATACGACACACGGGCATAGATGTCTGCGGTCGCGCCAGTTCCAGCCGGAACCAGAGCCACTCTAAGCGGCACCAGTCTTCTGACGAGGCCCTGTAAGGACGTGGCAGTAAGTTCGATGTCTTTGATGTTGCTCATGTCTATTGGCACAACGAGATTGTGTATATCGCGGCGCAGTTGGGGCAATTGTCCCGGATAGACCCTTTGAAATAGATGTCGCAAATCTGTTGGCCAGGCTGCATATCGTCTGTCGTGTTCCAAATCATTCAGCCACATCAACACGTTGTCTTCCTCAATGGCATCTCGCCAGTCAAATCTCTGAGGCATGTCATTCGCCTGTGCTTCGGCAATCACCTCACTTGACAGCAGGTTGATGGCTTCCGAAGATGTAAGTCCGATGTCTTTGAGGTCACCGATGATGCGTCTTTCGCGTCGCAAGTGATCGAGAAGCGAGTACGCGTTGATCTGACGAGGCTCAATCTGGACGCCGTTGATCCAAAAGACACTGTAGCCGGATGGCAAGAATCGTTCGCGATTTGATTTGTGCTCCAATAGAAATTCTTTGCTAGCATTGGTAGATGCGAGGAGGGATGAGTATCGAGGAAAGTCTGAGGTGATCTGTATCAGGCTTTGCAACGGGTCAGAGCTCGATGCTATAAAACTGGCAGCGTTCAGACCGAGATTGACCACCTCTGAGGTGGTCAGCGGTTTCAGATCTGAGATATCGTCGTCTTTTGCCTTCTGCAGGGATATATCGTCCGCATTGGGTGATTCAGGTGTTGAAGAATCCCGATCATCGATCACGATATAGTCTGTCCGCTTGAGCACCAGTTCCACTCCATACCCGCTGACAAACAGAGGTTTGCTGTCGGCAACAGCCGAAGGTCTGTAGCGGAGTCTGTACGTGGACCTTCCTTCGCGGGCGGTCTGGCTAACGACATGGTGGAATTGGCCAAAGAGTGGATGTGTGATGTCCGCATAAAGGATCGAAGCCGGGCCACCAGGGTTCGAACCAAGGACACGATCGAAAGGGAGTTGTTCGGTACCGTCTGGGAGGGACACTGCCTGCTGAGCACGATCCAGCTCGGGCGAACAGTACTGCTGGCCATCCAAATAGACCCACACTGGACAAACAGCGTCCTGCGCCGCCATTAGACGTGGTTGCACCGAAGTATTGTAGTATTGGAAATGAGCCTCGACTCGAGGAGCGGCGGCATGCAGGGCGAGGGCGAACTTGAAGGAAGAAAGGGATTCGGGACGGGAAATGTGTCCATCTTGTTGTAACACGTCTATGAATGTATTGTACAGCTCTTGCTCAGTTTGAAAATCCGAAAAGGCGCCATCTGCAATGCGATCGAGGAGAGGGTAATAAGCCGACGAGTTCTCGAGAGCCGCTGTCTCCCTGGAGTTGCGTTAGCGGTGGAGGACAGTCTGGGAGGATGCTGGCCGGCGTACAGTAGTTCCACCAAGTATGGCCCTGCGGCGAAAGATGCTTCGAGGGCGACATTGACCGTAGGACCACACAGAGCCGGAGACGTGAAGAGACCCAGAGCCCAAAGAGTGAACGCTGCGATCCCCCAAGGAGCGACGGAGGGACGCATGCTGACGAGGCTGGATGGAAAAGGAGTTCAAAGAGGAAGACGGAGCAGCAGCATAGCCACAGGAGCCAATTCAACGCATGGTTTGAAAGTACAAGTCGACGAGGCGCTCAAAGACAAGAGTGAAAGCAGACAACAACCCTCATGAGACAGTGAACAGGAGATCAGATCGACTTGGAATGTGAGACTGAAGCAGTGGAAAGATGATAGAGGCCAGATGTAGCAAAAAGTGTCTCTACATCTCTATCTCCATTTCCATCTTCTCCATTTACAGCATCGAATCGATTGCGGAGAAGACGCGATACTAGTAATTAAACAAAATATCCTGGTCTATCGATCATCATCATCATGACATGTCCATAAAATTTATTTTCTATTAGACGTGCAACGTCTGGAGCTGCGCAATCTTTGCTCTCTATCTAGGTCTCATACTCCAGCAACCTCCTCCAGATCAGGCGACACATCCTCGTCCACCTCCTGCGACCAAGACTACTTTACTCTCGCCCTCGAGGCATGTCCACGAACTTCCTGCAGTGTCGAAGAGCCGCGACTTTTCCACACCGAAAGCCCAAGCACTACTGCATTGGACCCAATGCCTCCTTGTCAGCCACCCTGTTGAGGCGCCAGAATTCAACATCAACTCAACCCTCACGGTCAGGCGGACAGAACCCAGGAAAACGACTGGAAGAGCTTTTCCCCGAACTCTTCTCACCTAAACCGCGGCACAAAGGTCTCAACCTCTCACCCGAGAACCCACGAAATGGATTCCCCTCAGACCTGTCCTGTCTAAGACCACCAGTCCTGGAATATGTGGAAGACCCAACCCCTGGACCAGATGGCAGCATCCCCATTGCCCAGCGGTTGAAGTACTGGCAACGTCTAGCGAAGACACACTACCGGTTCTACAAAGAAGGCGTGATCAAAGTGTGGCACAACCAGAAAGAAAGACGGAAGATCCTACAGCGTCTAGGACCAACATGGGGAAAGCCGCAGCTGTTGCACGTCTGTGCCATGCTGGGCAGAGAACGGGAGCCCAAGGATGGCGCTCCTCCCAAGCTCACGCGGAAAGAATATCATCTATGTCTTCGCACAAGGAGCGATATTCACAGATTGATCCCCTTTTCCGTTGTCCTGGTTATCTTTGGCGAATGGACTCCGTTGGTGATGTGAGTTTGCTTGAGAAACAACCCTCCCTTTTGCATATCACAAGGATCGCATCTAGCCCTTCCCTGTCCACACATTACCGATGGTATTGCCCAGGTTCTTCTTCCTCTCCTTCACTCTCACCCTCACCGAGTATTCACTATTCGTCTGCTTCGAGGCTAATCATACTTGACCAGACCTCTAGCATTCATCCCCGAGACGTGCCACCGACCAAAAGACCAGATCAAGATCGTCAGCAGATGGTGCAAACGCAGTGAACACTTCATCTCGAAATTCGACGACAAGATCGACCACGCCGTAGCCGACAAAAGTGACAAGGACCCCGCGCCGTGGGCGCAGACATTGTTCTACCGCTACCTTCTCTGGGGCTACACGGCAAACGCGACCTTTTCCATCAAACTCCTCCCCTACATCCCCATCAAATGGAGCGCGTGGCTAGCGTCGCGTGGGCAGACTTTCATCCCACGCCACAATGAAATCCTCGCCGACACCGTCATGATCATGCGCGAGGGTGGCTTCCGCAAGCTCAGCGCCGAAGACATTGTCGAATACTGCATGAAATGCGGCTCCACTCAGTTTCTGGCCCAGGCCAGACTCGCCCTGAGCAATGGGGTCCATCCCGCCAACGAGGCTATGAGGAAACACATGGTGCCTATCCTCGAGGCGCATGCCCGCCGAATGCTGGATGTCGACTGGACCAGGTTGGATCCGGGCTTCTGGTGGCTTCAGGAGAGACATGTTCGGTCGGGAGGTGACCCGTCTGCCCCGGATGCGTGGGCTATTGAGCCTATCAAGAAGCAGCACCCTGCATGATGATTCTAGTCTGATACAACCCCAGTCAACAGCCGGCTCTCAATCGGACATATGACTGATGGCCTCACCTCGAGTTTGAAGGATTGAAGACAGCGCCGCACGCATTGAGTGAGTGAGTGGCATGGCATGGCATGGTCGAGCCATTCATCCTTCTTTTGGCCCATGGCCGGTAGAATATCTGCCTGCCCACCGCGCCATGCCTCAGCTCATGAAGCCCTCTTCACACGTCTGGCACGTCGACCAGTCCTCTCCCGATTGAAACAAGAAGAATCGATCACTTGCCACTGGCCTGCCGCATCAACGACGTGGCTGTGGTGCAAGAAACATGTTTACCCACAAACACAAACCTACCTGTGGAATGAGTCCTTCTATTACTGTTACGACTGGAAGTGAACAGGTCTCACCAGATGTTGAACTAGAGTCCTCCTATCCTCCAATTCCCCATACCAAGGACAGATCATGTCGTCTCTTATTAATGTATCACTATAATCCAACGATGCACTATCCGTATCGTCGAACTTGATGGGCCAAAAAGCATTGGAAATACATGGGTGTCGATTAATTCAGCAGCATCAGCATCAGCATCAGCATTATGAACTTCAACATGGATATGAGCAGCAGCAGCAGCGTTAAATCTAGGGACCTTCTCTTCCATCACAGACAAAGTCCACCTAGTACTTGTAGCAATATGATATCCTGCCCCTCTCCACTTCTGAACGCCTGTCTGTCTCCGTGTTCATCGGAGAAACACTGCCTTCCCAGCAGTCATATAGAACCAGGTAACAAGCAGTGATCAGACACCCAGGCAGTCCAGTCGTACTCTGTCTCCTCACCCTCATTCTTCAGACTGACCAGATCTGATCTGCTTCGCTTCTTCGCCATCCCCATCTCCATCCTCGCTTTCATCTTCATCTTCACTCCGGTTCCGGTTCCACTGCATCTTCAACCCTCCTCGAAGACCCTGCGAGCCAGACACAGAGCCAGACACAGAGCCAGACCCATTCGTTCTGCGTGACAGCCAATTGCTCTTGGCCCGACGCGCGGATTCGTTGATACTCTCCATAAAGTTGTTCATAATAGCACCTCTCCCTTTGGCTTTGGCTTTCGTGTTCGCTTTTGGTGTCGTTTTTCCATTCACGCTCAGCATGTTCTCGTCTGGTGTTGTCGATGATGATGATGACGATGACGATGACGATGATGACGATGACGATGATGTTGTATCGTCGTCGTCGTCGTCATCATCTCCATCATCGCCGGTTCCCTCTACTTCTTCTTCTTCTTCTTCTTCTTCTTCTGTCGCGTCTTGATTTTCGTCGTGATCGGCCCCTTCCTCCTCGGCGACTTCGACATCTTCACCGACTTGCAAATCGGACGCATCACCCTCATCTTCATTCTCGTCCGCGTCTTCAACGTCCGCGGGGTCGTCAGACTCATCTCCTCCCACAGGATCCTCTGCCTCTGCCTCATCCTCGTCGTCACTATCGAGGTGTAGATCGCCGTTTTCTTTGACCCTGATCTCCTGCAATGGAGACCGAGACGACATGACGCGCCGCTGGATAGGGATTTCGGGCGATGGTCGATCATCATCGCCATCCATATCCACTCCCAGTTCGGCCTCGAGGTGTCCTGCTCCATTTCTTTGCGAAGAAGCCTTGAGGGCGGACGTGTTGGCTTGAGTCTGTGCGAACAGTTGACTCGACCCGAGTGTCTTGCCGGGTGTTTTCGCGGTCAGAGGATTGCGACGGCCTTTTTGACGGGAGGTCTTTGCTGCCGATTCAGTCTCTTCCTCCGCCACTGAGGATGTTTGTTCGTTGAGGATTGAAGCTTGTACGTCTTTTCCGTTCTCTTCTTCATCGTCTCTATCCTCTTCTCCCTGCTGGCCATCCTTTTCGTCAGCCGAGTCTTCGTGATCGTCAGCCCCATCATCCTCGTGTTCTGCTCCACCTTCATCTTCTTCATCTTCATCTTCATCATCCTCATCCTCATCGTCCTCACGTACAAATTGTTCCGAAAGACTTTTTCGATCTCCCGATCTCAAAGCTTCCCCCTTCAACCGGCGCTCCATCTTGGACGGGGTCAAGATCCTACTGGATCCAGGCGTCCTCTCCAGCCCAGGAACCTTGTACCACCTGCCTCGGTTCTTCACACTGTGAAGGGAGCGCCAATGGTTCGAACATTGCTGGGCCGTCCTGGTGCCCATCCTCTCGCTGACTTGTTTCCAGGGAATGCGCCATTCGTCCAAGTCCGCGGTGGTGCCCGAATCGCGGCGCACCTGCTCCAGCACCTCCTTGAACTTGATCTGTTCAGCCTCCGACCATACACCCTGTTCGACGCGTCCGAATTGCAACTTGTGTCGCCACCGTTGGGTGACCGCATCGACCGTCCTCGTCAGTCTCCGAGCAATCTCCGACCATTTCGGACCGAGCTCTTTATGCAGCCGTATCAGGTCCTTGTCGTCCTCCGCCGTCCAGTCCCGGGAACCTGCGAGATTCTGGAAATTGCGTTCGCGGTAACGCAGCATCGACCGTTTGTTGCGGTGAGGGAGCACACCGCAGTATTCTTGGAGGAATTCGGATTTGCTGATAAACGGCCAATCCCACAGCTCGCCTGCCTTTCGCTGCAAGGTGTCGGTCATCATCTGGTTGAATTGTTCATGGGTGATGTTATGGTCTTCGCAGAACATGTCTCTCCAGTCGTACAGCTTCCGGACCTCCCTTTCGCTGAATGCACCAGTGGCGCCCTGTAGGCCGTTTCCTTTGCCATGCCCCGTGTCTCTTTCATGATTGGCCAGAGCGGTGATCGCGAAGAATTGCTCGGAGCAAGAATGGCACTTGTACAGGTTGGAATGAGAAGATGGGTTGCCGAGATGCCTCCGAAGACTGTTCTCGTTCGAAAAGGTACGATGACACCTGCGACACTCATGAGAACCCTTGTCGGTTGTGCCATTGGACCGAGTGCGTTTACGAGCGCGTTTACTTGGTCTCTCCTCTTCAGTGTGGTCGGCCTCTTCCTCTGCGAAGTCTGACCCGGACTCTTCCTCCTGTTCTGGCGGCTGTGGCTTTGAATTGACTGCTATGAAGGACCTTCTCGCCACTGTCGTTGCAAAGTTGGTCGGCTCGGATTCATGGCCGTCAGAAACATCGTTGGCTTTGTCGGTTTGCCCTTGAGAGGGAGTAGAGTAATCGATCCCGGATTCGGCCCGATTCTTGCCTTTCGGAGTCGTGTACGTTGATATCCGAGACTTGCCTTTCCTCAGTCCAATAGCCTCGAGCTGGTCGGTGTTGAGTTCGTTGTTACTGACAGCGCGGTCGGAATCCAGGGGCAGGTCATTGGCTGGATTGGTGCTGGAAGGTCCTCCTTGACTTGTTCTTGGAACGACCACTTCAACCCGTCGCGCGGTCGTGGATGTCGGCGACTTGGGATTGAATGCAGGGTGTCTGAGCTTAGATCCAGGAGTGTATTTCTGCGCCCAACCATCGATGCTACCTTGTCGGCTCTTCTGTAGCTTAGGTACAATCTTCTGAGTATCTTGCTGGCGACGTGGTCCCTGTGTGTCCTCCGCCGAATCGGACCTGCCCAAGTCCAACGACTGAGCGGATGTCGGAGGAGATTTAGAAGCTCTTTTTGCTTTCTTTCTAGGGTTGTCAATCCTCTGTTGAGAGGTGTCGGCCGTATCCACGGCATCACGTTTGCGCTTGAGTCCACCCTTCGGCATGGGTGTCTCCTTCACAATCGCCTCATCGGCCTCGTCGAAGATACTGGGTGGTGTAGGTGAATCATGTTCGGAAGGTTCCTGTCCAGCCTCACCATTTTGAGCTTCTGTACCGTTGACCTCGGCTTCGGCCGGCAGTTCTGGAAGCTCCTCGTGTCCATCTTGCTGGTCGGCCGCTTGGTCTTGAGAAGTCTCTTGCGGAGTTGCAAACTCAGCAGGACTTTCTTCGTGTTGTTCCTCTAATTGACCCGGAACAGGAGTCGTGCGTCTCTCGACTTTGTTCTTGTCTCCGCGACTGCGCTTGTCCTGACCCTCTTCCGCAGCCGCTTTATCTCCTGCTTCGGCAGAAGCGATCTCCAGCGCCGTATGTTTGCCCATATGCGCATTTAGCGTATCCGGCCGGCTCAACTTCTTACCGCAAACAGAGCAAGCAAAGCTCGAAGTGTGGATTGCACCATGTCGAATTGCCCCCTTCTTGTTAGCGAAAGTGATCTCGCATCCGTACTCTTCTGCGAATGGACATCGAAATCGACCCTCGCTGGTAACCTCCGGCCTAGGCACGGCGCCATTGGTCTTAGCAGCGGGGACTGCACCATCCACTTGAGTGGCCAACACAGAGACATCTTCCTCTTGCTGAACTTCCTCCGGTACTGGACTCGGGGCCAGAACGGCATGTGCATCCTCGAGGGAATGGTGTGACCTTTCGTCAGAACTCTCTTCGCCGTCTGCATCGTCGGCTGTAGCCACAGTCTTGGGCTTCGGCCTAGCATTGTCCGCTTCAGCATCACTGTCGTCAGAACTAGCATAGATGTGGTATGTCTCAGGCTCTCTTTCTCTCAGCGACCGAGTATCCTGTGCAGACTGCCCCCTCAGCGCCTTGGCCTCGTCTGGAAGCACTTCGCTTGGGGCTGGATTGCCCATGCTCGACGAAGACTTGCGAGACCTCTTGCGCTTCCGCTTCTTGCTGTGATGTGAATTCTCGCTTGGGGAGGAGACGCGCTGACTGGATTTGGCCATGCTAGCATCAGAATCGGGTGCGACGTCTCTGTCGTCGGGAATTTCAGAGATATCGAAGTCTAAAGTCGCGGTTAATAAGATGATGACCAGATGAGGGGCCGAAAAGGAAGTAAACTTCCGTTTACCTACGTTCTTCTGGCTCTGCCTGAGGAGCAGATTCTTGACTCTGCTCGTTTCCCATAACAGTATGGTGGATGTGAGAAGGTCATAGTAGATTGGCGGGACAAGCGTTCGCGAGTGAAATTCATCAACTGCAATGATGACTGAGGGAACGCGACCAGTCGATTTCTGGCCGACAGCAGCTTCGCAGGAGGACTGCTACGTTTGGAAGAGACCTATTGCAAGATAGAGTATAGGGTAAAAGGCGCGTTGCGCATTCAAATGTCAAACTAATTAAATCAAGCGGGCAGATGCGGCGGGCAACAAGTGAGTGGAGGAGGAGCACGAAACTATTCTCACTTGAGGTTGGGCGAGCCTTGCGACTGACAATAGTAGATCTAGTAGCCTTGGTACGTAGTAGTCAGTACTAAACTATCATTTGCAAGGCTGCCTCCTCTTCACTGCGACCGATACACCTACCTGGCCTACTTACTTCAGGTAGGTGAGGTATATACACCCAACACCTCAATCAATCGTCCATCAATCTCACTCCAGCACAACCCTCAAGCGACATGGTCCTCCTAGTAACAACCCCCCGCATCCTCGATGCCATCTCGTCGCTTTCCTCCTCCGATCGGTCCTCGCTCCCGCCTCTACCCACCACCCCCGGAGCTCCAATAGAGCATTCCGCAGTCATTGCTCTCTCCCGTCTGACAATATCGCAGGCTAGACGATATACTCTGAACACCCTACTCCTGGGCACACATGTCTACGTTCCGCCTCCAGCGCCCAAGCCACAGCCATCGCCGGAATATGTGGCCCTCATGGACCGGCTGCGCAAAGAGCAGGAGCAACGGGACTACGCGCACATGGTCTCAAAGCGAGCGTCAGTCTACGGAGGAGTAGAAGAAGGAGAAGGAGAAGAGCGAGATGATATTAGTCCTTCATTGGTGTTGAACATCCTTCTCAGCATTGTCCTGTGTGCCATCGCCATGTTCTACTTGACCCGATGGTGGCCCAATGATGGCTTACGGGTGTTGGTGTCGCTGTCGACGGGGATGGTGGTGGGTGTCGCCGAGGTCACTGTGTACGCGGGCTACTTGAGAAAGGTGCGACTGAGCAAAGAGAAAGAGAGGGCGAAACGAGAGAAGAAGCAGTTTATTGGCGAGTATCGGGGTGAAGCTATCCCGGAATCGGTCCTGTCCGTTCCAGCGGAGAAAGAAGAGATCTGGGGTCGTGGCGCCAACGGAGGCATGAGAAGAAGAGTCAGAGATAAATGGGAGAAGGACCAAGACCGGAACATATCGTGAAATATGGCCAGAATTCGATTGTTTCAAAGGGTATCCTGTGTTGCAGCTTTTGCTCAAAGTCTCGTGGACATTTTTCTATATCGGTGGTACCATCGATTCATCGATATCTCTGCCCCGTCTTTCCACCCCATCTCTATCTTCAGAAGTCGTAAATCCATCGCTTGAACCAACTCTTGACCTTCTTTAATTCTTTCTGACGTGGTTCCAACAGTAATTGCCCTGAACACTCCTTGCCGACAAACCCGTTGTTGGGCCCATCCCGGACAAAGACCTGTCGCCCTCGGAGCAAAGTCTCCTTCACTTGCCCTTTCATTGTTTTGCCCTGGTACGGGCTGCACTTGTTCCGGAACAACATGGTGCTTGGCTCCACGACCCATTCTGCCGTGTCGTCGAAGACGCAGATGTCGGCATCAAAGCCGACAGCAATGTCCCCTTTTTGCTTCTCCAGACCCACTTGAGTGGCGGTGTTGATACAGCACCACTTGACGACGTCAGTAATGGCGGAGTCGGTGCCGGTCAGCCCTCTTCTTGTCATCTCTGTCCACAAGATGGGGAGACCCAACCCGACAGAGGAGATACCGCCCCACGCCGAGAAGAAATCACCAGCATCGGTCTCGAGCGGCAGGTCCTTGACACTATCTTTTGGCAAACAGGCATGTCCGGGGAAGTGCGACGGGAGATGCTTGAGATCTGGGGTACAGGGAGAATGATCCGAAACCACCGTCTTAATAACACCTTCCTCACCATGTTGTCGTAACTCGTCCCAGAGCACGTCCTGATTCGATTGACTTCGAATGGGAGGACAGCATTTGTGACGCGTGTCACCCACGGCAACCTGTTCGGCTGCAAGGGATAGGTAGTGAGGACAAGTCTCGGCGGTAATGTTGATGCCTTGAGAGCGGGCTTTCCTCAAGAGTGGAATGGCTTCCATGGCGGACAAGTGGACAATATGTAAGGGCAAGTTAGGCGCCAGATGCGCCAGTGACAGAATCTCTTCGATCGCGTAAGTCTCGAACGACGGCGGCCTTGATTCCAAGAAAGTGCTGTATGCATCCAACGGTCCGTGTGGTTGGAGAGGGGGTAGTGAGGTCTGGACATCGTCACCCACTGAATCCGCAATGGGAGGAATCATCTCGGCATGAAACATGACTGTGGTAGGTTCATCCGCAAGTTCCTCGAATACTTTTTTAATATCTGTCGAGGAGACCGCCGGAAATTCTTCCACACCACTGTCGATCAGGAACCCTTTGAAGCCTCGTACTCCTTCTCTGACGAGAGGCCTGAGTTCCGCCTCGTTGCCGGGGACGATGCCACCATAGAAGCCAACGTCGACCCAGCATTTACCTTGCGCTGCTTTGATCTTCTCCTGCAGTCCTGCCACAGTTGTTGTCGGCGGTATAGCATTCAGTGGCATGTCCACCACTGTGGTGACTCCCCCAAAGGCCGCAGCCTGTGTGCCGGTGTAGAAGCCTTCCCATTCTGTTCGGCCAGGCTCATTGAGGTGTACATGAGCGTCTACCAGGCCCGGGAGCAAGATATGCGGGGAGTAATCGGTATATGGGGTGTTAGGGGGAAAGTCGGAGGGTGGGAGGATTGAATCGAAGGTCGCAGTTATCTTGCCAGTGGCATTTGATATAACAATTGTGGCCGCAGTAAGCTGTCCAGACCTGATGGCTCGAGAGGAAGCGATTACCGTGATGGGCGACTCCCCTGTGGCGTCTGATTGGCCATTGGGAGGAGACCGAGGAGGTGTGGGATAAGAATGGAAGGTGTTCGTCGTCCCGTCCATTGTTAAAGCGATGGTCACGACCGACGCCTAGGCCTTGATATGAGATAGAGAGTACCCGGGCACCAGGAAAGCGATAGATATGAGAGTGATGGGCTTGTGGAAGGGGTATGTAGTCCTTATCAAATGGAGATAAGCGAAATGGGCATTGAGCATCAGCAACAATGGAGAACAACACCAGGGGCCAGCAATTGCAGGGATAACAACAAAGAAGAGCCGAACAAAAGCAGATATACTCCCTCTCCGGTTCCTCGATTCGACCAGGCCATCGCTTCAACTTGCGGGCTATCGTAACCGTCGCGCCGGAGCACTCAGGATATTCGGAGCCCCGTCGACTCTAGAGTCCAGGGAGGTGTCGGGGACTCTGCAACGAGGTCCAGGCGGGCGATTCCGATGGGCCCTTGAGAGGCTCCTGGCATTCTGACGTTTGATTGGGGAGCGCATAGCGTGGGTAGGTACTGCTGCGGTCAGAGAGGGCTATCTGTTACTCGATCATATCGAGCAGAGATAAGAGGAGACAAATTTGGCCGTATGCGGACAAAGTGGGTTGGGGGAGAAGAGTCAGGGAGGCGCATTCGTGGGCTGACGCCTCCCGGTATCGTTGGGAACAGACACCGTGCGGCGCATAGTATTGCGGTGTCTTCAGCGACTCAGCGTGTCCCACGGCTTCCATTTCCACAATATCCCGGCGACTTCGGCATCGCTAAGACTCCTCGATGCGCCTAAGCCATCTTGGGCCTGGTGGAGTTCTTGTAGACTTCTCTTCATTACTCGATCTGAATGTTCTTTTACTCGATCAAAACTCCTGACTGGCACTGCTTGTGTACGTGTTTCCGTCTCGTCTCATCCACCGGCGGTGTTTATTGCTCATGTCTGCAAAAATTTGCCGGCGGCCTGTGCGAGGTTTGCAGGGCATCTCCCTGGAGTTGACCGCTTTCTCCCCAGTGGTGACGATGGCGTCGTAGTCACGAAGTCATTTATGATTGAGTCTCGCAAGAGCGGCAGAGCAGCTGTCATGAGGTTCGTCGATCGCAGTTCAGACAGGACAAGAGGCAGGAAGCGATCAGGCCAACCCCTGAGTACTCGTACATCGTCGTGGAAGAGGGAGGTAAAACGGGTTCCAGTCGTAGAAGCGGATCCAGGAACCGCTCGATCGGGGTTCGCCGACACACTGCAGAATGTTCATCGGGGCCATTGACAAAATGCAGCGGACTTGAGTTTCCGCTCAGAACGACAACGACATCATCTTAGCAGAGAACCGATTGGTAACAGGTGAAGAAGCATCTGGGGCAACGGTGGAAAGAGCACGAGTCTGGCTGAGATTTACTCTCAGGCTTCTGTGCTACTGCAGTGAGAGGCGAGAGCATCCAACTTGGAGCCTGCAGTGTGTTGCAATAATGACTTGGCGTGCGGAGGGGAGAAAACACACTGTGGTGGTAGGGCGGCCTGTAGGCTCTTATTAACATAGTACGTAGCACTGTGCAGGTAGGTACATGCTATAGTATACTACCTAGGTGCCTATCTACATGATGAAACTATTGTGAGATCTGCTTCTTCTCACATTCTGCAAGAGTCTTCCTTGAGTGTTATCGGGATGGTCTGCTTTGTGACTATGCTCTAGTACTGAAAAGCCACTGTGTCTGAATGATCCAGCTGCTTGGGTACATGGCTGAGGCAATAGTAGGGACTGGGACCAGTTGAATAGAATACACCTAGCTGAGTCGGTATGTTCTTTCCACATCGTTTCATTTGTCAGTGACCTCAATCACGTGACTAGCATCAACTACTACTAACCTGATTCTTGCTCTATACTAGCATCCGTATTGGGTTAGTAGCAACATCTACTTACTAATAGACCACACTGACACACCATTGGCTGCACCCAAACATGAAAATCCATGCCAAGATTTCGTCGAGACTGCGCCCTTCTCCACACTGCAGTCCCAGCCTGTGGCCCGTCAGTTAGTGAGCGGACGCCTCATCAGGAACTTTTTTGTCGCTGAGCTTGACCGACATACCAGTACTGTGACCAGCGTGCCGTCCGAGTTGTTCGATTGTCCAGTTGTTGAGATACCGTGCAACCAAGATGCCTGATGAATTGGAGGTCTGTCTCAACCGTACTGAATTCCATTTCAGACTTTTCGAAACTGACCAGAATCAGGAACGGCTGAAAAGCCATGCACGTGCCTTTGACAGTCTGTTGTCTCTCATCCCAGCAAACCTCTACTATGGAGGAGACGTCAGCGTATGTATTGGAGTCCTCACAATCAATGCAGACCGCTGATCGAGTCAGGATCAATGGCAGCGCAAAAAGCAAACCCCAGAGCAAAAGAAGGCGGCGAAAATGGCCAAATTGGACCCCGACAATTGGAAGAGTGCAAAAGACGTGATGGAAGAGAGGGCTGCCGCTGCCCTAAAGCGAAAACGGACCGACGATGAAGAATTACAAGACGACGAGCCCCCAGTAGACGAGACACTTGGGTTAGAGGTACCCAAGGCCCTTCAAGATGCCGAAGCCGTTGTGTCTAAAAAGCGGAAAATCGAAGCCAAAACCACGACTGACACCAATACCAATACTGCACAACCCAAGGAAGAATCAGCGGAGGACAAAAAACGTCGCAGAGCCGAGCAGAAGGCGGCGAAAAGGGAACGGAAACGAGACCAGAAATTAAAAGCCAAAGAGAAGCTGGAAAGACAAAAGGCCAGAAAGGCGGGAGTACAGCCTGGCGAAAGCCCTGCGACTACGGCTACGGCGCCTAGAAAGACCAAGAAAGAAGTACATCTGAAAGAGCCCATCAATCTGGATGTGGAGGAGCCAATGCCCGAGACGGCAGCTGATGACCATGAATCAACTGCCTCATCCGAGGCCGACCAGGCTGAGGAAGTCTTTTCCCCACAACACGAGTCCGCTACATCATCCACATCTTCCATCCAGCCCGCCACGATCGACGAGACACTCGAATCACAACAACCAGAACAAAAGCCTCACCAACAACCACCTCAACAAGCATCTTCAGACATCGACGCTGCTCAGCCAACATCCTCCAACTCCAACCCGTCTCACACATCCCAGACCCCCCGAGAACGTCTGCAAGCAGCGATCTCACAACTCCGCGCCTCCCGAAAAGCCGATGGAGGCGACGGCCGCGTCGCGCCCAAGAACCGCCAGGAACTACTGGAACAGCGCCGCCGCAAAGAAGAAGAGAGGAAAGCAGCGAAGAAAGAACAGAAACGACGAGAAAAGGAAGAAGAAGCCCGGCGCCAGGACGAGGAAATAGCACGCCGCTTCTCGCCCGGCGGGTCCGGCTCTCTCCTCGCATCCCCTCGATCCCCTATTCTCGGCGACAACGCCTCTGCATCTGGATCCGGATCCAACGCCAACAATAACTACAACTTCAATTTCAGCTACGGGCGGATCGCCTTTGAAGACGGATCCAAATTCGACCCCACGACCGCCGAGATCGTGGAAGAACACAAGAAAAAGGGACCGCGGGACCCTGCGAGCGCGCTCAAAGCCGCATTGGCCAAGAAGGAGCGTCTGACCAGCTTGGACGAGCAGAAACGCCAGGAAATCGAGCAGAAGGATATGTGGCTCAACGCCAAGAAACGCGCTCATGGCGAACACGTTCGCGACGACACGAGTCTGTTGAAAAAGGCCCTGAAGAGACAACAGGGCCAGAAGAGGAAGAGCGAGCGCGAGTGGAGTGAGCGCCTGCAGGGTGTGCAGAAGGCACAGGATGCAAGGCAGAAGAAACGCACCGAGAATCTGGCCCGGAGGAAGGACGAGAAGAAGTCTTCCGGTGGCGGTGTTAAAAAGGACAAGAAAGTCAAGAGACCTGGCTTTGAAGGCAGTTTCAAGGGCCGGACTGGTGGGAAACGCAAGTCATGAATCTGAACCTGAAGGCTTCCCTCCATAATGAGTTAAAAAAGTATGTCTGTCCACCACTTCGCCTGGAGACCTGTTGGATGAAGTGTGGTGGTTCATTGAAATGAAAAAGGAAGATAACAACTTTCGTACATTACGTGACTTGAGTTGACTTGAGCTGGGAGATGCCCTAATAGCCTCTTCGTGCCCAATCCCCTCAAAGACAACATAGCAATGCATAATCCGCGATCGACGTGGTCAACGTGTGACATGCCAAAATGCACCAAACACCCTCCCATATCGAGACTGACAAACCCGAGATACCGACCGCCCAAATGTGTTCTATCCATCTATCCGAAGAAACACTGTCCCTGTATCAAAGAACTCATCTGAAACGAGAGATATCCACCCTCAACCGCATCTTGACTTTCACTTTACATTCGAGCTCCGGACCTGCGTCCACAACAAACATCTGTAACGCAGACAAGTCACTCAGTCCGAACACTGATCCCTTGTGTGCGAACCATTAGTTCTTCGAATGTGTGTAAGCGCTCTTCTGCCGAATCTTCGGGCCGTACTTGTACAGCACCCACGGAAGCGGAAGGAGCGCAACCGTCACGAATGCCAGCAGGCTGGTGGCCCAGCCGACGCCCATGCCACGATACCTGTTCCCAAACAAAACCCCAGAAGTTAGCAACCAGCCCATCATATCGAACAAACAGCCCAGCCTATTCGCACAAAAGAATAGGAAAGGAAAGACACTCTTACTCACATCTGAACCGTGAACAGCGGAAACACGGCGCCGATAAGATATCTCAGAAATCCATTCGCCGCGACGGCACTCGCCCCGGCCAACGGCCCATACGTATCGATGAGATACAAGACACAAGAACAAAAGACGAGCAGATTGCCCGTGCCGAACGGGATGGTCGCCAACACCGGCGAGATCCAGTGGACATCGGCCCTCGCGGACCAGGCGAACCAGAACAGGCCGACAGGGAGCAAGAACGAGCCGAGCATGGCCGCCCACAACCGTTCCTCGGGCGGCAGCGGCACGAAATCACCCACGGCATGTCGTTTCAGCGTCTTCTTGCGATACACCAAGCGGTCGATGAGGATGAAGATCAGCGTCGCCAGGAACGTGCCGATGCCGATGCCCAAAAATACCAGGCCTGATTCGCCCGTGTTGAAGTGGTAGATCTGGATCTCGGGGTACGGGGATTGGAAGACGATCGGGAAGGCCGCGAAGAAGCCGAACAGCACGCTGAAGTTGAAGGCCGTGTAGAAGCTGAAGGCGGCTACGATCGTCTCGGTTGTGAGCATGGTCAGGGGTCGCAGGATGGTGACGACCACCAAGAAATGCACTTTCGACATTCCAGGCGGGAGTGGATTCGGGGGTGGGGCGAGACCCAGTTTCGCGGCCCGGTTCTTGAGGATGATCTTCTTGTATGTCTCCTTTTGTGGGATGCTGACTGCGTAAGCGATGATGCCCCAGAACAGGATCAGCCATTGTGTCCAGCGCCAGCCTTTCTTCATGGCGACGTAGCCGCCGATTGCGGGGCCAAGGGCCGGACCGAAGAACGGTGCGAGGAGGAACACGGCGCTGGCCACGGCCCGGTGGAGAGGTGAGAAGAGGTCTGAGTTGGTGCCAGCTCCGACGGCAAGACAGCCCGATCCAAGGAGTCCGGCTAGGAACCGACAGACCACGAGGGTGGCGAATGTTTTGGAAAACCCGGCCCCGAGCGTGAAGAGAAGAGACGGCGGAAAGAATATCAGATATACTGCGCGACGGCCGTACGTCTCGGACAGCGGTGCACTGATGACTGGACCAAACCCGAGGCCGAGAACGTACACGGTCAAAGGGACAATGGCAGCTGTGGAGCTGATACCAAAGTGGCGCGAAACTTCAGGGATACCTGTAAGAGTCATTAAAACCGCACAACCGCATATCAGAGCTGGATGATCCTACTAGGTGAATAGACGGAAGAGCCGAATGTGCTGTGATGGTTAGTACAGGTGTACACTCCAAGAGCCTGAGCACAATTCCACGTACATGGTGAAGCACTGGAGTGCCGGGATTAGAGTGTGATACGTCTTCTTTAGCAGCGGCCAGTTCAGCGGGTTGTCTGGATCGTCTGGTCCAACCCAATCTTGAGCTGTCGTAATCGTCCGATCGGAACGACGACTGCGCCTCGACGTCTGAGTGGTTCTGCTGATAGTCTTTTCAATCTCCTGTTCTGGAGGCGCGATAGGCACAGGCATTGATCGGGATGAGGAGCTGTCTGATTCGTACTGTGTCGACATGTTCTCGGTCTGAGCCTCGACCTTGGTCTCTGCCATGGCTGTGGAACTGTGAATGTATGTCATAGTCGAATGACGATGGGTATCAACCAGCAACGAGTCGAAGATCGGACTGAGGAGAGGGGTGAGTAGAGGAGGACCAAAGGAACCATTGCACATTCAAGTGTGATTTCGCGTTTATATTTAAACGCCTGGGCTGCGAGAGTAGCTCGCGGCAAAGGACCCAAGGCTGTCTTTCAAATACATTGCTCAACCTTGCCGTCCAGATTGCTCGCTCACCTTCTCAGCAGTTTCGACCAGATATCCGTGTGTGATCACAAACGTCGGACTCCCTGAAAGTTTGATGCTGCCGAGTAGCCGAAAAGCTGTTAGGAACTCAGAAAGCGAAGTTATCTGGTTAGTGAACGTCGCCCGAACTAGAGAGTGACTCCTCGGAAAGAGCATACACGGGCAGCCAGCAGGACCGGGTGACTAACTCCCCCTTCAGACGGCAATAGATTGCAGAGGAAAGGTCATTCAAGGGCTCACGTCCCCTTGCTACTGGCCTAGAGACAGCTGCCGCTTGTAACAGGAGGTCGACTAGCCAATCAGACTTGTGATGCTCGATCAGTAATCGAAGCACTCCTGAGATCGACCCGTCGGTTTTACGGCCGCAAAGGCGACGGGAGACCGCGCAAAGACGAGCACATCGAAGTCTGTACGTCCGGAGCATCTTGGCACCATGGGAACGAAGAGTTGGCAGGAGTTCGATGGTGGAACGGGATATATATCTCGCTCTTTCCTTCTCTCCCTCTCTCTGATACAATAATAGTCAGTCAGCCTTGACAAGAAAGGAGGTTGAATTGAAGTCCGGCGAGATCTCTATTGATACCCCGAACTGGCAACTCAGCCGAAAGTTACGGAACGGAGATGTGTGATTGGTCGAGTTATTGTACCGAGGCAATTTGCGTGTGCTCACGTGACTGTGCTGAATATGACGGTCACATGATCGTGGTGTTGGTTGCCGTCAACATGCGGCAGGACAGAGTACAGAGTGGTGAGTGTTAGCACCAGTTCAAGTTTACCTATGTATGTAGAGGGTTCTCCATCATGCGCTTGGAAACGAAAATGGAGCGACCAGGATCACACTTCACCAAGTAGCTTGCGTGGCGCCGATAGGTGGCATTTGAAGCAATAGCTGAGACATAGGATGCAGAACACGCCATAAACATGGACCACCACCAGCAATTCGAATTAGAACGATGACCATGTCCATTCAGCCATTCAGTCAACCCCAACAAAGACAAACGTGTTCAATACTCATAAATCTGCCCTGGTATAATGTTTGTGCGTTTCTGTCTTCGGGCTCCAACCATCCGCCGATCGAGAATTCCCGGTAGCCATAAAATCATCAATTCCTCAACTGGATCATTACACCTTAGGTCACCGTCCTGTGCTGGCTCAGAGGATCCAGTGACTCTCCAGCGTCATACTCCTCGCGTCTCATGATACTCTCCACCGGCCCTAAGAGCCGCTTGAATCCGTCCCGGCCCAGCCTGGCCACTTTCACATTGGTCTTCGCCACCACGCTCGCGGCACGAGGCTTGTCATCGAGCAAGGCCAGCTCACCAAAGAAATCCCCCCTCTTATACTCTTTGACCGGCTTATCAACGCCATGCTTGTATGCAACAGCCTCGCCCGATTCCAGAAGATAAAACGAGTCCCCGGGTTCTCCTTCAGTAATGATGTTTGTGCCGGCTTCGAACTTGGAAGTCTCAAGTGCATCGGCAATCTTGGCTCGTTCATATGGCTTCAGGGAGGATAGAAGCGGCACTTCTTCCAGGAAGCTTTCGTACATCTTGCGTTTTTGAAAGGCGTTGTCCATCAAGATTCTGCGGAACGTGACACGATCCAGGGCCCAGAGCAGCCCGCCTTTGGATGCACTGACGATAGTGGCCGCTCGGGGAGCGTTGTACATCAAGGCCAATTCACCGAAGCTGCCACCAGGACCAATCGTGCCGACTTTGTTGCCCAAGCCCTCGGGTCCCGACTCGACGTAACCACTGGGATTGATGTAGATGTCGAAGTCACCCGATTCGACGATGTAGAAGTAGTCACCTTCATCGCCCTGAGTGATGACTTTGATGTTGGCGGCAGGAATGGACTTCTCCATGAGGGCGTCCAGCACCAGCTGGAATGACTCTTCATCTAGACTCGAGAACAAGAAATTGCCGGCTACGGCGTGCCTGAGTCTGTCCAGCTGGTCAGGAGCCTTCGTATGTTTGGGAGCCTTCCAGTTGCCCGAGTTGGCGTCCGGTTGCATAGACTCGGCAGAGACCGAAGTCCGGCGAGAACTTGCATAGTTGTTTGGCAGAGGTTGAGCTGGTGTCTCTGACTCTGTCGAAGGGCTCCCTTGACCACCCAGCCAGTTTCCAAACGGCCCATCACTAGCGGTAGCACCAGCTACGGCGCCGAAACCCGAACCGCCAAAGGGAGAGCGTTCTGAGCCTCGAGACTTGAAGGTGGGATCAGTCGGCGAGCCGAAATTATCGCGTTCTTCATCCTCCTCTTCTATGCTATTGACGTTCTTCGCTCCAAAGGGATTGCGGTTGTCGAAAGGGCCTGCGGTGTCTGTCATGTTCGCTTTTGCGGCGGTGGCTGGCTTGGCTGCTTTTCTCTCGGAGGCCCGCTCGAGTTCGAGCTTGCGGCAGAAGTAATTCGCACAGTACTGAATAGGGTCGTCGGGGTTGGCTTGCAGGAGGTCTTTGATCAGGGCATCAACGATAGCTTGATGAGGAGGAGGGAGGGACATTGGCAGCGAAGGTTGCAGGTGTGGGGGTGGGAAGATTGGGACTCGCCTGCTGATGTAGGCCTTAGGATATTGTGCAATAGCAGACTGGGAAGAGGGACAAAGGAGGATCCCCTTGGGTGAGGCAGGGCCACAGAAGGCCTATGTGGTCCGTGGTCCGTGGTCCAGGTGGATTCTAGCGGTTCGAGAAGGGGCAGGGAAGGCGAGTTGTCGGAGTGTCAGACCCAGAATCAGTCTTCTGCGTAGCTTTTGCTCACTGGCGCTGTCCACTCAGTAGTGGTTAAGACTGCAACGGGTGCTGGTCTCTTCTTGCTGCGGAGCGAGCAGGGCCTGGGGTGGGGCGATACCAGAGTGTATACCTAGGCCGGTCTGTGAATCACTAGATGACGCACTTGGAGGGGAAGTCGAAGGGTTGCTGCAAGTGGTCGATATTGGTTTGTACGGTGACAGGCCCGGAGAAGATAAGAAACCACAGGAGAGGAGAAACCGGTGTGGAGGAAGACAGAAGAAGAGAAGAGTCTGGATGGGCCAGCAAGAGCAGAAGTCGGTCTCGAGAAGTACCAGGACAGATTGTTGTAGGGTATCTTACCTGGTAGATTGGAGGGTAGGAGCAGCCACAGCCCGCCGGTAGCTAGCAGAAATAACTATCGCTAGGTAGCAGTAGAGTAGTATTGCTTCTATTAGGCCTCTTCAACTGTGAACTGTGTCTGCGCAGTTCTTTACTTTCCAAATTCTTCTGGCCCGCTGGTTCATTCCATTTACACGGTTAACTTTGTCTATCTATATCTGCAGGGAGGTGAGTTGCTAACAATGTGGAAGCTACCGACTTACCTTTCTTCGACTGATATTATTATTGTTCCATCATGCTTCCTTGCTCACGGATCACAGTCGCTGTACCCCTCAGATCAGCTACGTATGACCACGATCTGCAGCCATTGACGATGGAGCAGCAGGCACCAGGCCCTGTCAACTCCATTGATTTCTAGCGGTCAGGGCAACCCGATAGACACCACGATTGGCCTTCCTAGGCCACCCAAGCCGCCACCAGCTTACCCAGAAGCCCTAGAACGAATAGGCATGAGGACCCTCCTTAGCCCCAAGCTACAGACCTCGGACCAGTGGAGAGAGGGCGGTTCAGGTTGCAGCAACGTGATCCAAGGCCAAACGCAGGATGCGAGGAGACTGAACAAATATTCGAATACGAGGATCTGCTTGATATCCTAAGGATCTAGGGTCAAAATAGGGGCCTTTAAAGGTGTAAGACCACAAGACATGCCTGCTGGGTGCCGATTGTCGACACGCCAGTTGCATCCAACTGCTGCTGCCTTTGCTTGGAGGATCTGGATCGACCGCAAGCTTCCACGCCCTCCACACCTTCGACAGCTTCGAGAATGCTTCTAGAAAACCAAGAGAATACATGCGTTATCGATCCACAAATAAGGTAACCACTTGATCTGTATTAATAGTATTATCGAACAAGCTATGCAGCCTCCGTCCTGTGAATCAAACACAACTGAAGGGGATATCTACAAGCAAACACCCAGAGCAAACGAAGTCGCTATCCTCCCAAGCAATGCGCCAACCTCTGCAATGCAGTCTCCACATCCCGTCTCCAGAACACATCCTTCACCCCAGATATGCAGTGTACCTTTTGCCAAGTATGCTGCGATTAGTCGAAGATCTTCTTGAACAGTGAGCTAATTCTGTTCTTCTTCTTCTTGTCTTTCGTTGCCGGACTGCTGGTGGGAGTGGTATCCGACTTCTTCGTGGGGGTGGACGTGGCACTAGAGGGAGTGGCTGGAGTGACTGCAGCCGTTTTCTTGGGCGCAGGAGATGCTGGTGTGGCAGCTTCAACTTTCGGGGCTGCACTCGTGGGTGGCAGAGTGGTGGCGGCAGCTGGTGTGGTCTCTGTTGCCGGAGGGATTGTCTCCTGCTTAGTGGTGGCCTCGTTCTGGTTCATCATTCGTACGGCAGGCTCATCGGCCAGAGTAGGATCTTCGGCAATCGTTGGCGCTGGCTCTCCCGCCTCGTTGGCGGTGGTAATCTTCTTCAACAATTCCTGCTCCACTTCAGCCTTCTCCTCCACAGCCTCAGCAGAAACTGTAGCTTCCGGAGAAACGTGTGCCTCTTCGATGGACTCTTTCACAACCTCGGGAACTCCAGATTCATCGGACGGCGCCAGGGTCGCCGAGGGAGCGGTAGCAGAAGTGGCTGCGGCAATCGTTGGCGCTGGCTCTCCCGCCTCCTCGGCGGTGGGAACCTTCTTCAACAATTCCTGCTCCACTTCAGCCTTCTCCTGCACAGCCTCAGCAGAAGTTGTAGCTTCCGGAGAAACGTGTGCCTCTTCTATGGACTCTTTCACAACCTCGGGAACCCCAGATTCAGGCTCGATGACCGTGGCTTCTTTCCTCTCCTCGAGAGGCACCTTGCCAGCCAGGTCAGCTGTTGTGGAAGTTGGTCCAGCCGAAGAGATTGTGGGACCTGCGTCAAGTGTCTCCCCAGCCGCCGAGCCCATTGGGAGAGAAGACTCCGGAATCAAGTTTTCCTTCTTCTCCGATGTGCCAAATCCCAGGGCTCCGGCTATCCCAGCGCCGAGGCCCGCCACTCCGCCGACGAGAGGCAGGCTCAGGCCTCCGGCGCTTTCATAATCCTTCTGGGATGTGGTGACACTGGAATGGATTGTGTTTGAAGTAACTTCGCTAGGAGGAGGAACCTTTTCGCCTGCTGGAAGATTAATCGGATTTCCTGTTCCGCTAGTGGCTGGAAGAGGATCGACGCTGACGCTGGTGTCAGGTGCGTGGTTCAAAGGCTCAGAAGCCTCATGCTGTGGTGTTTCTGGGAATGCGCCTGGTAAACTGTTCTTAGTTGTGTCTCTACGAAGGGTGTAACCATCATCCGTACCAGGTGTCACTAAGTGAAGTTGGCGTCAGCAGTGAGTCCGCCAGCAATTACTAGTCATTGGAGAACATTGACATACCTTCAGTGGCCTCTTTCCGAGGTTCGAGCGGCACTTGACCAGCCAATGTAGCGGTGGTGCTCACCGGCGCAGCACTTGACGTGGTCACTGCCTCAGGAACCATAGCCTGTTTGGGCTTGATTCGATCCGGATACAGCACATTATTAATGTTGCCATGGCCATCGTCCTCCTGCGGTGCCTGAGGGTCGATCACCCAGTTGTCATTTACAACAAACTTGTAGAGAATCTTCTTGTCCGCCTCGGGTAGTTCAACTTCTTTCTCCCACACGTCGCCGACTTTATTCAGCTTCTCGGTCTTTCCCCAGTCATCGAAGGTGCCGGTGACGTGGACGTCCGAAGCATCAGGGTGCGGCCTGTGAGCTGGTATTAGCGATTTCCGCGGTAGACGTCGCATAATACTAGTAGTTTAGGGGTTGCGCCAGCACGACCTGGCGCTATGTAACACGAAGCGTTCACTCACCATCTAAACAGGAAGCTTCCCATGACTGTAGTACCAGTAAGATAGACGTGCGAAGTTCGAGGTTCGACTTTTGGGTGATGTAGGCAAGGAGGGCAGGGTGAGCGCAATCAGGCGACAGCGTTCAGAAAGCTTGGGACGGTGTGAGATTCCAGAGGGCCGATCGGCGGCAGAGTCCAAGCTGACAGTACCAATGCGCGCGTATGGAAAAGTAGCAGAGGAATATGGATCCTGCTAGAAGGACTTTTGTGAAAGAGCTGCAGTCTGTGTGATTTTTGACGTTCAGGTTGGTAAAGAGCCTGAGACAGATGGAGATTGTTCGACTAATAACGGACGGGGGCTGCAGCGCGGCAGTGGTGGAGTTTGTTGGAGGCTGGGAACCTTGAACTGCTTACCGATTTTGGTATTTAGGCCTCAATCGCTAGTAGTAGGTATTGCTCACTAGCATTTTCGCCCGTCCCGAGATCAACGCCGCCAGAATCAGCTCCTTCAATTGAATTTTTACACTCCTCTCTCTGACTGGTGACGGTCTGTTAGCTTCCATCCATTTCTAATTTCAAGTCCGTCGTCCATATACGGCACGTCTACTTGCATGCACAGTGGGCGTGCGATAGATTGCTCTACATGAGGAGTCGGGACGTCAATCCACATAGTATACTGGAAGATCCTGTACCAGTGAATTCCAATGGCCATGAGCGGCTTCGGTGTAGACAGATAGTACTGCGGGCGTGGAACGCAGGCGAGCCTCACTAAAGAAGCTCTCTAGGTACATTAGTGAAGCTCCAGTGGGCAGTGATAAGATAAGGCTGATCAGGCTGGCTAAAGCTCCGCGTATGTCACTGCGGAGACCACCTCAAGTAAGGTATTCTACCTAAAGGTACGTGCCATATTGAATCCACCAATTTCGGTACACACTTCGCTGCTTCAACGAGACAGAACGTGTATGTCCTTGCAGGCCGACTTGGGCTGCCACTCACCTCTATTTCTCTTCCCTCAACACATTCTTCGTTGTCGCACTAAGTGCGACCTTCCACAATGCGCTTAATCAAGCGCCATATCGACGATGACGGCACTGGAAGTGTCACATTATGCCCCGAAGAGCCTGAGGACATGGTATAAGTGCTTCTCGCCATGCTTCCTTCCGGTCACGACTCACCTCGGTGTCCTAGTGGCATGCTTACAACCTGATACGACCTAGAGACCTTCTCACCGCTTCCGCGATACGTCGAGTAACCACAGAATCGGCCTCTACCGGCTCTACTGCCTCCCAGCGGGTCCATACCAACCTGACTATTCGGGTCAAATCAGTCGACTTCGACCCGCAGGCTGGACAGTTACACGTGTCTGGACAGATCGCTCGGGAAAACCGGTATACGAAGATCGGACAGTTTCACACGCTTGACCTTGAGTTGCAACGAAACTTCACGTTAGAAAAACAAGTTGGCGGAATCGATGGCGGCGAGGGCTGGGACAGTGTTGCTCGCGCGCAACTTGAAGAGGCAATCGACCCGGCAAGAGGCACAGAGGCGGTCGCGGTCGTTATGCAGGAAGGTCTTGCGAACATTTGTTTCATCACTCAACATCAGACCGTCCTGAGGCAAAGGATCGAGGTTTCGGTGCCCCGAAAACGTTCAGGAGCCGGTAGATCGGCCGATCATGACAAAGGCTTGGAGAAGTTCTTTGCCACGGTATTGGATACGTTGACGAGGCAAATTGAAGGGCTCATGGAAGGCAAAGACAGCAGCACCAACTTTCCCATTCTGCTTGCAAGTCCCGGATTCACTGCTGCCGGGTTCCTGAAATATATCACCGAGACTGCGGCCTCCAAAGGCAGCAAACTGTTGCAGGACATGGTCAAGCGGAAGGCATTCGTGGTTATTCACAGTAGCTCGGGTCATCTGCACAGTCTCAACGAGGTTCTCAACAGCCCCGAAGTGCTGGCCAGACTCCAAAATACCAAATACGCGAGGGAAACTGCATTGATGGACGAGTTTTTCGCTCTACTACGAAAAGACGACGGACGGGCATGGTATGGGCCGAAAGAGGTCGAGACAGCCGTGGAGAAAGGTGCCGTAGGTCGCGGTGGCGGAGTCCTTCTCATCAGCAATTCGTTGTTCAGGAGTCAAGATATAGCCACCCGAAGACGATGGGTGAGATTGGTAGACAGGGTAAGAGAAGTTGAGGGCGGCGAAGTCAGGGTCCTCAGCGGTGACCATGAGAGTGGGAAACGCTTGGAAGGACTTGGTGGCATTGCAGCCATACTGACATTTCCCATTGAGGAGATGGAGTCTGACGGTGAAGAGTCTAACGGCTCCGATAATGGTAGTGAAGCATCATGACATTTACTATCATCACCTGTAATTTATGTCCTACGTCAATTCTCCCTGGCTAATCTTAATATACACAACCCGCATCGTCATGTTCGCTTGTTTCTTTTGTCTCTCTTGACAAGAGTAGGGAGCATTCAGCCTCGTCAAAAGGGGCGGAGGATGGATGACTAAGCGAGACCTCCGCCTGCGGTGCCTGCGGCCTGGTTACTCACGTCAGTGGCTGGACTTGGTTTGTTTGGACGATCCAGAGTTATACACCACGAACGCTGTAAATCCCAACCCATCCAACCCGCACCATGCCTCAGCCTGCTAAACCTCCCATGACCCTGCGGGAGGCGAAGCGGGCATACAAAAAAGATGGTGCCCCGTTTCAATTCACCGCGTCGCAGATGGCGCGTGCAGACCGACAGGACGTACGGGAGGAACAACGCAAGAAAGCGATCGACAGGGAAAAGCAACGGCAAGAGAACAAACGCAAACGAGACGAAAAGCTAGAGCGAGAACGCACCGTCAAGCAAAAGATGCTGGACGAGGGCAGGATCAAACTTGAGGATACTTGGGGGAAAGTCACCGCAAGCCAGCCACGATTGAGCAGGTTCTTCGTACCGCGCCCGGCCCTGGTGCCTGCGAAGCGAAGTATCCGAGATGAAATGATAGAGGACCAGGAATCAGCTCTTAATGAGAAGCCTCACAGCCAGGAACAAAGAGAACATGTTGACAGGGTTCGGGAGGAGCAAGTAACGAAGGAGTCAGACAGGATTTTCTCTGTTGCTCACACAATGGCCGACACTGACGGTCATAACAAGACATCTCCAACACAAAATCCGTCGGCATCCCTCTCATCCCTCTCGCGCATTTTCTGTCAACCTCATCGACCTAGTAGGTCTCAAGGTGGGGAGGAGAGGCAAAATCTCCGGAGCCAGCCAGCGGCCCTACAGGAACTCAGCACATCGCAGACAAATGTGCGTTCGAGGGTGAAGCAACGGCCATCCCAGTCACTCAAGAGTGGAAGCAATCCAAGCTTCGCGGAAAGAAGTTTGGAGGGAAACAATCAAGCTATCCCTCTGTCATCACAGGCTGCAAGCAGATCTTCGACAGGCGTGTTGGCATTCCCTGAGAGCAGCCCAATTTCAGACTCTCTGCCTTCCCAGTTGGACAATCCAGGAGTACTAGATAACTCAAAGGATGGGGAGGGTACACAAAAGACCTATCACAGCCCGACAGGTTCCGAAGTCAACGCAGAAACCTGCAATGCCAACCCATCAACATCAGGCCTCGACACGGACGAGGAAGACGACTTCACAGACGGCATGGATGATGAGACATTCCTGATGCTCTGCTCGACGCAAAAGCCTACAGAAGCCGGAGTGACTGCGGAGCATATATGTTCAGCGATAGAGCAGGGAGAAGCTCGCTTGACTGACATCTCAGCCGCACCGGTATCTGCACCTCCAAAGAAAGAAGGAGATCAAGCCTGCCTTGATTCAAAGCCTCCAGCAGATGCGGCGGTGGCTCCCACGCCTATCATCGTATACGAAAGTTTCAGTGCTGAATTCAATGAGATCGAAGACGACGACCTGATTGCTCTTGCGGAGCAAGTCGAGGCTGATATTGCCACTCAACCAACCCACATGGGTACTCCATCCGTCCCTGTAATTAGCAATTCTCCGCCGAGACGAGAACCTGCATCAGACCCATTTCTGAAGCCAGCACACAAGTCCGACTTCAGACGAAAGATAGAGACAGATGTTGCGCCGGAAGATTTCGACGCACCTGGCCCCTCGACGCAGGCGTTGATGGTCGAACTGGCCGAGCAAGCTGAAGCGGCGCTTGGACAATGAGTTGGGCGATTACATCTCACGGCACTCCTATGAAACGCTATACTTGCATTGGCATAGCGGCAGAGTTGGACACTGTCCTGCTCGCCGTTTGAATACTGCGGCGCCCGAACGATATCATATCATGAATGAATGAATGAATGACTGAATGGCTGTTTGGTTAACACCGGCCATAGCAACGATACTAATTACGACCATAAGCATGGCACGAGCGACGGAGCATTTGAATTCACTAGATCAACAGGATCACTGGGCATCGAAGTCGGTATTGCATTGAGCAGCTGGACCCAGACCGGCTTTTTCATGGCTCCTCCTTTCTTCTGGTTCATTCCAGCCCAGCACAGCACAGCAAGAGATTGGATCTGGGTCCGAGGAGCATGGCTTCATGACTGTCTTTTGTTTTGGAAAAGCACGGCAGCAAGATACGTGATCAAGTGCATGGGCAGCCCAGCGACTCGATCAGCTCTGGTCTAGCTCCTAACATGTCGGAATACCGAAATGTGGACAACGTGACTTATGACCTGGTAGCCGTAAAACTGTTGGCTAGCTTTCTGTATTCTCTCTTGCCTGGAAGAAAGCCGAATACACCCGCCTTCCCGATAAAGGGGCAAGGCTGTGGTGACCCTTATGTTAATGACACGGGCCCCTAATTCAATTCCGATGTAGACGACGTTATGCTAACATTCCTATACCTGATGTGTCTGAGGACGCTATCTTTTGGTCGGTTGCACGAGAGGTGAAAGACAGTGGCTGCTGCCTGTCCACTAAAGGAGAATGCTAAGTCCTAGTAGACACTATCCGGTATTCATATGGCGGGCAGGCTTGCCAGGGACAATTCAATATATCCATATCAAGAGAGACCCTATAAACACTGCACCGAATAGAACCAACCTCTTTGTCTCCCTGGTGGTTCTACCTCATGTTACGTGTTTTGTGTCTATAAGGCCATGCCTACTAACCAGCCCATCAGTCTGTGGCAGCCTGATTCCTCTTGCTCTATCTACTCCTCTCCCAGTCACCCTCCCACCGCTCGTGGCACCCTGTTAGATGTCCCTGTCCTCACCCCAAGCACTTCTCAAGTCTGATGGCGAATGAAGCAGCAATTGAGTCTTACGCCCAGATGTACAGAGGACAAGGGATCACCTTCCTCTACCTCGGCATCCGGTGATAGGAACGCTCAATATCCCGTTCCTCTGCAACGAGCAATACGACGGTGGCCCCTTTCTTACCTATCCCGCTCGGGCAGGCTGGAATGTGACAGAAGACGATTGGCCCGAATCACTCCGTCACGGAGACAAAGAAATCAAGGATGAAGATGAAGATGAAATCATCTCGTTTCTACAGACGTGGCTCTACCTTGGCCTGCTCTGCGAGATCACCGGTCAAACGATCGACGCAGCCGCCTTCAAAGCACGGGGACGCACAAGGGGTACTCAGCGATTCGCATCTGAGCGTCTTGTGGACATTGTAGGTAAGTGGTCTGTCGAGGCAGTGAGCATGACTTGCAACGAGGATGAAGCTCTCCTGGAAAGACTCGGCGAGGACGCCGAATATCTGGGAGACCCGTTCAACACGTGGCCCTCGAATCGTCAAGATATCCTCGACGTTGCGGAGGATATATGGCAACGCGTCGCTGAGAGATATAGTGGCAGCTCAAGCACCAGGCTCAATCTCGTCTGTCTCAGCATCGCAGCTTTGGGAGACTACCTGAGCCAGGCTCTTGCCGATATTGCACGCGCGAGAGGTGTCGACGACGACGCTCGAAGCGCCATCTGGCTATTACCGGAAAGCGTCTGCCGACCTCTCTTGTGCTCCATGAAGAACTGGTGTCCGAACAGACTACATGGCTTTCTGAATGCCCAGAGCTGTACCGTTGGAGTCTTGTGGTACCTGGCGAATCTGAAGCCGCCATCTGTACATGATGGCCACCGTACCTGCACTGCTGAGCAATGTTCCTCTTTACACGTGGACTGGCATGACTATACCATCAACCATATCTCCAGAGGCTGTCGTTGCGCTCTGATAGGGCCATCGACGGAGGAAATGGCACGGATAGTGCGCCGAGGCTCGATCGCCCTGTTCAATGTGCAGCATGATTCAGGGAGAGCCAGGGTTACTGTCCAAGATGAAACCCGTGCAGGGGAGTACGTGGCGGTATCTCATGTTTGGGCAGACGGACATGGCAATCTGACGGAGAACTCTCTGCCGACCTGTGTGCTCGAGAAACTGCAGAAAGAGGTCGACGCACTAGGAGTCTCATCGACGAAGACTCATCGACGAAGACTCATACTCCGATATGGATGGACACCATATGCTTGCCTCGATATCCACTGGACATAAGGAGGGAGGCAATACTACGTCTCAGCGATGTCTTCCGCAATGCTACTGGCGTTCTGGTCCTCGACTCCTATCTACAGGCTCTGGAATGCTCCGACATGCCTCCCATGGAGGTTCTTGCTCGGATTTCCATCTCAGGCTGGACTTCGAGACTGTGGACATTCTCTGAAGGCTACCTGGCGAGACGGATCTGGTTTCAATTTTATGACAAGGCAATCTATCTACATGATCTCATGAGCCACTGGCAGGAAGCGCTGACATTGCGAATTCCTGCCAATCCCCTGACTGGTGTATCTTATGAAATGACGACTTTATACTCAGCTACCAGTCTCCTAGGTAGCCACCAGGAAGAGCAGCAGCAACAACCAGGACTTGGCAATATCAAGGTGGCTCTGACATCCAGGCAAAACAGCTGGCCCAGTGACGAAGCCTTGTGTCTTGGAGCCATCCTGGACCTTGACCTTTCCAAGATCGTTTACGCCGACGACAACAAGAAGATGGCCGCTTTCTGGCGACAGAGGGAAGCTGTGCCAATCGAGATTCTCTTCTTCAGGTGCCTACCCAAGATCGAAGATTCTGGTTGTTGATGGGCACCGGCTACAATGTTGGGCGGCGCAAATCACGATCTTGGAAAGCTGTTTCTCGAAATGGGTGGCTACGCCACGCCCACGGACACCGGGCTGGCATTCACCATGGACATGATACTTCCAGTTTCCACGATCACTCCGGTCTCCGACGATGCTGCAGACTCGCTCGGGTCAAAGCGCAACTTCATAGATATTTGCAGCCAGCCGTTCAAGCCCATGGCTGGCGAAGACATCATGCTCAAAGACGAAGCTGGAACATGGGGCAGTTGTCGTGTCAGGGATCTCTGGCATCAGACACCTGCAACCCCAGACTACGAACATGATAGACCTATGATATTCCTTCGCGTGAAGAACAGGATTGAAAACTTGAGGGAGCAGGACCAAGACGAATGGACGCGGAATCTGGGGATTTTTGCGACCTACAAGCCCTCTGACGAACCCCTTCTCGCCAAAGCTCACACGCTCGTCGTGGTCAATGAGCTTGTCGAAGAAACGTGGCAGTATTTCGATGAGCTGGCACAGTATGCTGTCGATTTCTTGGAACAGCAGCAGCGAGTTGAACTGAAAACAGTGAGTGATGAGGATGAGATGCTAGACAGCATCATCGCGTGGTTGGAAAGTCACCATCCCGACGTAGCACTGGTTGACCTCACAACAGGTGTTGTCTCCCCTGAGCTGATCGAGGCAGATGTCAAATCTAGGCTGATGGTGTGCGCTCGGTATGTTCGCTATTTCTGCCTAGTGGGCGAGTGGCACAAGGTCAAGATTGCAGATTCTCTTGAGGGGACTAGTTGGTGTGTTGATTGAAGGACGGATATGTTGAGTATGGCCCATGCTGTGCCTTGAACCTCAGGGTATAACAATGGGCTTGAGGTCTGTAAGTCTGTGGACGATACCACAAATACTTTGGGTGTTTATCAACTCCACTAACTCCCACACGCTAATTTAAACTAGTCGTTATCTAAGCTTCTTAGTACGGCAGATAAGCCTAAGGAGGTCTTTATCCCAGTACTAGTACAAGCTTCGGTCTAGTGCCATCATAGTCCCGTAGTGATACTACTAGTATGGAATCCCCCATCTCCAACTTCAAGTTGAATATGTCAGTCTGCTTCATCCCATACAAGATCCGAATTCTCCTTTCTTCAACCAGAGAATGATGTGATCCCAACCCGAGTAGAGGACATGGCGTCCTCCTACTGACACCTATACCTACGCACCCGCGAGACTGGCCTTTACGTTGCCGCGGCTACCACGACTGCGCGACCGCACCGCTGCTAGAAAATGTCCATCAAAGCCATTTTCTACAGCAAATTCGATCCCCATGAAGGTATGCCTGAAGCACTCTCACGAATCTACCTTCTACCAATCCAGCACTAACACGCTCTCTATCCAGGCCCGAAGATCGTGCACCAAGTCCCCGAGGGATGCATCTTGACGAGCGGCGACAATGCAGCGTCCAACGGCGACGGGCCGACCACGACGACTCCGTCACCATCCAGCCCGCTGCTATCGTTCTCGACGATCTCGCGCTTCGTGATCCCTCGCCAGTCCCTATGCGGGAACCTGATGACGCTGACGCCGCCGCCGCTGACGCCGAACACGCCTCCGACGCTGGTGCTCTCGTACCCACTATGCCTGACGTCGGCGCACTACCCGCGCAACGAATTCATCTTCAACTTCGCGCTGGTGCTCAGCGACCCGGCGACGATCGACGTGACCTCGTACAAGTCGGTGGTGAAGAAACTGGCGCACCTGATGCGCAGTCTGGAAGAGCAGTCGTATTTTCTGAGCGATGACACGGCGCCCGCGAATTCCGGCAAGATCTACAGTCTCTGCGAGATGCTGATGGAGGACCTGAACGACTACTGCGAGTGCATGGTGCCGATCGACGAGCTGAACACGCTGAACATCAAGCTGTTCCCGACGCTGCCGAACCCGGTCGGCGTCAAGCCGTGGTACGTGCCGCTGTTCACCGTGCGCATCGAGACCATGGTCGACGAGAACTGGGACCTGACCATGCTGCGCATCCTGCCCTACATCAACGGCGTCAACAGCGTCACGCGCATCGCCGCCCTGGCCGACGCCGACATCAAGCTCACCAAGAAATGTGTCAAGCATTTACTCTATTACGGCTGCGTCTTGCTGCTCGACATCTTCAGCTTCAACGCCATCTATGCGCCCACCGCCGACTTTGCCAACATGATCGCCAAGGATGTCGACATGCAGAAGGAGTGCGCGCGCTACGTCAACACCGCGTTCGCCCCGGGCGCTCAGGAGGAGGCCATCATTGATGGCGGTGGTGGTGCAGGCGGCGGCGCGGCTGATCGCCGGACGAGTCAGGGGGGCCTGATGACCACCGCTGCGTCGCTCACGTTGGGTGACGATAGAGAAGATGACGAGATCTGGCCGTTGACGGCTAAAGGCGAGCCCATCGACGGCGTGGCGATTGTCCAACTGTTCGCGTCGCTGCGACAGGGCTTGACCGTGAGGGAGTGGTATGCTCAGAACGCGAATATGCTGGCCAACATCGACATGCGCCGCTTCGTGACTTTTGGCGTCATCAAGGGCTTCTTGTACCGGGTCCATCGCTATGCCATTCGGACACGGAAGGGAGGTCCACACGCCCTGCACGGTCAATATGTCGATGCCGATGCAGAACATGTCGACTATTTGTCCCGGAGCATGTCCAGCGAGCGCGATCTGGCCGAAGACTCTTTGCGGAGTAGAAAGAAACAGGCTCGGGATCGTCCCGGTGCAGGCAAATCACATGACAGCAATCTCTTGAATTCCAAGATCGTCGAGTACTTGGATGGCACCCACTGCTTCGATGAAATCTGTACAGACCTGGAAATCAGCGAGAAAGAACTCATCGACCGGCTGAAGAGTCGAGAGATTGGCGAGGTGACCATTATCTGCAGATAGGTAGACCTGAGAACCTACCTCCTTTGCGACGTACCCAACTTGAACGAGGTCCCATCTTATCATCTGGATTTACGAGAATTCCGCCGCATCCGTGCAGACTTCAACGAGACACTCTCCCAAACCTGTGCCGGAAGGGTCTGAAGACGCAACCACTCCCGTATTGCGTTATGGCTTGATCAACCCAGTCTAATCAAGATACCTCGAATAGTAGACATGGTCTCATCTGCATGTCTCAAGAGGAAGAGAAATCTACCACCAGTAAGGAGTAGCAACAGCAAGCTTGGCCCCGTACTTGTGACAAGGACGTATCGGGAACATACATACATAACATATTCATTCGGTTTCGCAATATCCTTTCAGGTCCAGCCCACCACACTCCCACATCAGAGCAAAGGGCCCCCAAATACTCCGGTATCATGAGCACCCCCTCTGTATCAAACCCAGCCAGGTGTTGCTCGTCCAAAGATACTCATAGCTCACGTTCATCCATAGTCCATGTCATTGTCGTCAACATCGATACAATTGCATTACCGCTTCATTCATCAAGTTCATCTCGTCGTACGCAACATCTCTCTCAGAATCAACATGTCTCTTTGGCTCCCGCGAGCCCAAGTTGGCCAGATCTAGTTGCACAAATGCTTTGCGTCTGTGGCATATCGAGGGTCAGTTCCGCGCATAGGGTTTATTCATGGCAGCGATTTCTCTGGCCACTGTCGCCCACTCGAGTTCTCGCCTAGCCGGGACGCCTCGCTTCTCTTGTTGATATTCATCCCACTTCATCAATTCATACACAAACTTCAGATGTGGCTGAATGATGACATTCAGGCGCCGGGCCCGCACAAAGCAACTGCGCAGGTCAGTCAATACACTTTTTGAGGCGTAAAAGAGGTACCTACTATGCTCGAGGGAAGCTTAACCCTAGACGGGCCATGACTTCTGCAATGCAGATGGTGGCAGATCGGCTGACTCCCACACGACAATGCACCAGCGTCGCTGTGCCATCGGAACGACCCCTGCCTTCACAAGCGTGAGTCTTTGCATACGGTTGGTCTTGGTGGGAGTTCGCTTACCAATAAACTCCAAACAACGCTCCATCTCAAGAGTAAGTTCATCGATTCCATTATCTTGCACCCGGTCAACCATAAGGAGGTTTTCACGACCCCAAGACTGCATTTCCATTTCTGACCATGACACCGGTTCTCCGACACTGAGGATACGACGGATCCCCAACAGTCGAAGCATTTCTGGGTTATTTGCATGGTTGAGATTCCCCAAGTACATATAGGGCAGGATGCGGCTTGGGAGGCTACCATCGAATTTCGATACCCAGGATGGCGCCACTATTGACGGAGGTTTTGCGTCGATAAACTTTGGACTTTCCCGCAGGAGGCGGTCTTGGATAGCAGTCAACAGAGCAACATCGGAAGGGTAGGCGAAGAAGTTTCGCTTCTTCTCAGAGTGCAGCCGTATCCATGCCTCGTGGACAGAAACGCCTTCCGCATACATGAAGTACGCGACCGCCAACATGGACGTCTCAGTGTACCCATCTGCACAATGCAACAAGACCCGACGTGACCGAGGCGTTAATTCAGACATCCGAATGTCGCCATCTTTGTCTTTCGTACTCTGGACTGGCTCGGTGGCATGTGTCAACTTGTACAGCCATCGACACATGCGGAGTATCCCGGCAACTTCAGCATAAGACCAAGAAGGGGGCAAAACACTTCCGGAACTTGGAAAGACAAGATGGACAGGTTCGTCATCATCGCGATCGTGCAGCTCGCTTGATTTGGCATCCAGCAACTTATCGTCCGGAAGCGATGCATGGTCGCTGGCTTCCACGTAAAGATCATAGGTGGGATCATCAATGGTCGACGGTGGGTCTGTGGAGGCTCCAGGAGTCGGACCTTGGAATACACCCTGAGAAATCTCCGATGCTTTGGACATGGCGCACATTTCTCGCCTCTCTTGTTGGACAAAGTCTAAGGTATGATCTGTAAACTTTCCCTGGGAGTCGATGGCCACCAGCTCGGGATATCGGCGTTCAAAATCTTCAAAGGGTACAGTCAGGACGAAGGTATGGTACGTCTCAGGACATTGCCCCATATTCTCCAACTCCTTCCGCCATCGTCTTTGGACAGACGCGGTCCGCTCAGCGATAGATTTGATGATGCGGTGGTCGGTATCTTCGTCGCCGTATATAACAATGTCGGATACCAAAGCCATTTTGGCAGCTTGGATGTGGAAGTTGCGCACAGAGAAACCCTCTCGAGGGTCGCATTCCAAAAAGCCATGTCCATTGCTGTCGGATAGGTTGAGGATCTCGTCGGGCGCCACAGCACCTTTTATCCGCGACCGAGTGAGGTCTCCCCCTGCTTTTATGATGGTTATGCCCCGGAAACACTTTGGAATCCTTCGCAACGACTTCTTCCTTGCCACAAAGAAGGCCAACTGGATGTGGTTCTCGGGGTGGAGCCCGTGCAGCCACGGGAACACTGCAGATGGATTGGGGAGGGGCTGAGAAGCATAGTGCTCAAGGGCTTCGGCTAGGCTCTGTGCATTGATGCCATAGATGGGTGGGGAATTGCATAGCTTTGGATAGTCGTGAGGAGGATGAAGGAGCGACGTCGGCTTCGAAGCGACCTGTCTGAGCGGAGGGGAGTTGGGGGGAGTGATTTGGGACTGTGCAGGGACCGGTCCTGGAGGACAGTAAGGGAGATGTTTGTTAGGAACGGGTGTTGATGGTCGAGGTTGATGCAATGGTATTGTCGGGGCAAGTGGCGGGGGAGTTGGCTGTCGAACCGGGGATTGTTGCTGAACGACAATAGTTGCCATTTTCCTCAAGGCTATCAGTCGACAGAAGGGGTTTTGATCAGATGTCGCCAGCGATGTCTCGGAGGCTCATCCTGCGTGGACAGGAGTTCTTGCCAGACTTGCTGGATGACCGGTATATAGGAGGGGCCCTCTTGGGAGGTACGTGAAGTGAGCCGCCAGCAGTATTATGGAAGGCTGAGTGCAGGACCTGGGGCCCAAAGAAATGGCAGAAGTTCTGGGGAAGCAACCTCAAGAGTGTCCAAGTGCTTTGATCACCAAGGGTAGAGACAAATACTTGGGACAACTGCAGAGGAATGCTTTGCTTTGCAAGATACCACAAGTCCTCGCCCGTTGACAGTCACGACCAGTTGTAGACGGCAGGCTCGATCGTCGGAGGCTGGGAAAGGGATTCTGATGGCGTAGTATGCCACAAGATGAACCGAGCTGGCTGGTTTCGCGGAGAAGTGTATCAGATAGAAAAGCAATGGACGTCAGTATTGTTCACCACCGCTCGACGTCTGGAGAGGGACCAGAGTAGGTCCACCGACGAGACTCTGGAGGAGGGATGGATGGATGGTGGGGCAGGCACTTGTTCGAAGGTCGAGCCTAGGCCAGAAGGAGGCCCAAGCAAAGGGCTCAATCGTGCCGGGGGACCAGAGCCAGGGCCAGGGCTGTGGTATGAGCTCCATCAAGGCGGCTCGGGTGGTTGAACAAGGGCGACGAGGTGTAGGTGGTGTGGACCATGGGAGTGGTCGAGCTGGATAGAAGTGGAGGGGTCGTGGCCATGGTGTGCATGTAGTAGCAGGCCGGGGATGTCAAACGCCTGCAATTGAATGCAGTAGCGCGGGCGTTAACATGAGGAGGACGAGGAGGACGAGGAGATAGAGGGCGGCGATGGCGTGTTCGGATATGCAAAGTACAGTTGACATGGACAGAGGGTGCTAATGTGGACTCGCAGAAGCGTTGGTATAGAGAGAGAGACAGAGAGAGTCAACGGTGGGAGAGATGTTGGAGGGACGATGGAGGGGCAGAACGGGACGAGCGCAGTCTGCAGTCTGCAGTCTGCAGTTGGTCAGTGTTGATGCAGGCTGGCGACCGGCATGGACAGTAGGACAGTAGTTGGGCAGTTGGAGCGAGATGACGGGTAGGCGAGCAGGGGCTGATACGGGCTGATGCGGGCTAAGGCTGGTGGGTAGCGGCATGGTTGAAGCCTTAGCTGCTTCCTCTGGTCAACAGCTGCGGCGGCGATGATGATGGTGATGGTGTTGACGGTGGGTGGCTACATGCATACTTTGTATTTAGCATCCTGACAAACACACACACACACACACACACACACACACACACACACATACACACCTATCGCATCGAGACAGAGCTGCATAAGGGGCAGTGCCGCTCAACATCAACACCCATGATCTTGACGCCCTACAGCTCAAGGGTATAGTACTGTCTATACAGCACCTACTCTTCTCATCCTCAGCATCTGCGATAACATGCCTCAGCCACCCTGATTAACCGATCTTTAGGCCCTACGCCTCCCGAGCCTCTGACACGCTCCACCCAGAACTCTACCTCTTGATCTTCGATCCCTCGCTGATCGACCTGCCGTCCACGAGCCTCCCGTATCTCGACATGGATCCATATCAGCTACCGTTCCAAGCTCCAAGCCTAGAACCCCTCTGATAGACGCTTGACAGCGTCGTCCGGACTAATGCCAACCCCAGGCACCGTGCCGTTCTGCACCATCCTGCGGCCATGCCAGGGATCTTATGTCGAGCAAGCAACTGCACTCATACACCAACAGTTATTTTGGCTGTAGAAACAGTCGGCTGTTGCTCTACGTGGAGAATACAATACTGCAAGATCTCTTGCATCCTGCTTTGACCGCAACAGACGTTCGTCTTAGAAGCTCAATGTATCTCAAGAGGTGAAATACAAAACCCACATATTAGCCCCCTCCAGCATCGTCCCTTCTCAGCCGGTCTCGCTGAGATCTAGGCAGAACAACGACTCCACGTTGTCGTTCTCTTTCTTGGTGGGATCATAATGGGCACATCCCCCAACGGACGCTGCAAAATCTTCGGCAAATTTCCACGAGGCTGTCCGCGATTCTTCCCAGCCGACCCTTTGCCCGTCAAACGATATTAATGGTATGTCCGACGCCTCTGTAGAGCCCTCTTTTGGCTGTCCGACACTCATCGCGGCGAGCAACGGAGCGACGATGGAATCGATATACACCTGTTTCTCTTTTTGCATCAGCCGTTCGATCTCGTCGGCCGCGGTAAGTGGTTGGTCTTCTGCCAGAATGCCGCTTGGCTTTTGTTGCATCAAGGACTCATCCGAGTCTTGCACGTCATTCATATATTCTTCCGGCAGTTGATGCAGCTCACGATGGACCGTCACAGGCGACAGCCCTTCTTTGAGGGCGAACGCGGGATACATCATGTAGTAGTTGCGGGTTTGCATCAACTCTAGGACATTCTGAAGCCACGCGGGATATTCGCGGGAAAGACGCGGGGTTGATTTCGCCCTCTGGGTGAAAGCCGAATCGACCTGGACTCGATGAGACAAGAAAGTGTGCAGCTCCACCCACCGATCACCAAAATACAGCCCTGCATTTGATGATGGTGCTTGCCAAAGCACGAGTGGCTCTGAAACAGGGCCTGACTCCCAGGGCGCCTTGGTCTCCATATCAGGAGCATAGGTTGGCAACTCCAACGAGATGCCGCAAAGATGCTGCCCCAGCTCACCGTGCCCTGATGCAAATCTGTATTCGAGTATGGTATGCATCAAAAACTGGAAATAACCCGAGGACAATTCCACCCTAGGCGACAGCACCAAGACATAGGATTCACTGGGCGACAAAGGATAGAACGATTCCACGGTCTGCAGAGCGGCCCGTTCAGGTGAGATGAAGTTGGCATCGATTCTATGCCGGATGATAAGCCTAGAATCGCTTCCTCTAGCATCGGGGGGCCATCGAAATTTGGATAGATATTCGCCGAGGAATGGGTCGACATGCGCAGGGAGTTCGATGATGATCCGCGGTAATTTCCAGCTAGTATAGTCGGCATCCTTGATGGACCGCAAGAGCCTGATCAAGGAGGCTGAAGATTCAGGCGGAGCCTGGATGATGATGTCGACATTGACCTTGTTTGACTGCTTGAGCGCGGGCGCATCCAAGTTCGAGATCCACGAAACGGCCCCGAGACCACCCGCAGGAAGAGGAATAAGCGACAGATCTAGTGCATTGATCTTGTCCCTCAGTCCCTCCAAGAGCCATGCATCCTCATAGTCAGTGTCTCCAGCGAGCACTGCCTGCAAGGTCATGGTAGCGTGAATGTGTCCCAAGCTTGCGCCAGCACTGACGCGCAGCCTCTTTTCTGACGACTGCGCTGAGAGGTCGGGCCGCGCATCATGGACCGTTATACCACACTCATTCTCGGGTATTCCATTGAATTTCCTGATGTCCTCCATCTCTGCATACTGGCGGCCCATAAAAGCGAGATGGACGTGAGTACGGTTGTGATGTGCCATAGAACAGGCCACAGGGAGGATTCGCGCGATGCTTTCCAACCTCGAGACGGCGAACAAGACGTTTCCTTTCGAGTCGGGAATATAGACTCTGCCGCGCAATGTCTTGGGCAGGCCGTAGAACTTGATGGGTCCATCATAGGTGTGAGAACTCGCGCCAGTTCCTTCTGTGTGCTGTTCTTGAGATCCCCATGCTTTCGGCCCAGGTAGTCCTGGATGCAGTCGTCCGTAGCGGAGATCATAACGCTCGGAGGTAGGAGGCAGGTCCGTCGGTATGTGTTTGAAAAACAGGTAGAGCGCCCATACTGCCAGCAGTAGAAGGACCACACGCCTGCGACGAAAGGGTTTCAGGCGACTGAGAAACGAACGTGGATTCGAGCGCCGGGGGATGAAAGCATCGTCTTTCTTGTCATGTTCTCTGCCCTCACCGAGGATTCGGCTCCTGGCAGCCATTCATATTACGTATAGATAGCTCGCATCTGGTGACAGAAGCAAGCTGGCACTCAGAAGAGTAGACAGTAGGTACCTAGGTAGATAATGGAACAACTTGGGTTTCAACCAAGTATGACTTCAGTGTAGTATTAGTACTAGTAGTACTGGGTGTCTGGGGTCAGTAATAGCGCTACCCAAAATGTATCTCGTCTGACCCAGATGTGCAGTTACAACTGGGACTTGTAAATGGTGGAATTGAGTAATCCCTCTTGTCAGACCAAATCCATATTTCGCATCCCTGATCACGTGATAGCTTCCAAGCTTTCAAAGCGCGTCCAATTGAACTGGGATCATTCCACCACGGCGATACCTACCAAGGTAATGGTTTGCAAACTTCATTCTTTATTCTCTGCATTTGTGAACTCCATGGTCGCTCGTCGGGTGGAGGGTTGTTGCTCGAGGAAATGAGAGCGTTATGGTCTCAAATCCCTCGACCAAGATTGAGCGGCTCTCCCTCTTTCTCGTCAACTGATTCAATCGCTTCTGCACTGATTCGGAAAACCACCACGGCACCCTTGAGAAGACGCCCGACCTTCAACGATGCCTTTACAATTTTGTTAGCGCCGGTCCTTGCCGCCGCCCTCATCGTGGATACGAGTTGGAAGGCGAAGCAGCGGAGAGACTGGGATGAGAAGCTTGAAACCATCAAAGAAGAGATAGACGAACTCAAGCAACGGGAGATGCAGGCATGGCGGTCACTTCAGCTACGGTCCATTGGAAGCGCGATATCCCAGCAGAGGAGAGGCTATGCAACGGCCGTCCACGTGCAAGAACCACAGGAAGAGACGGAATTTGATATTGACATGCCGATGTGGGAGGATCGAGAAACCAGCCCGTTAAGCCACAAGGAGTCCTCCAAAGATGTGACAAACCCCAGCGGTGCACAACAGAAGTCAAAACTATCCGAAGAGCGCATGTACTCACCCGAAGACATGGCCAACTTCCACCGGTATCATCGCCTGAATGCGATAATGCTCGCCATCAAGATGCTTCTTCACCTCCGAATTGGACCAAGTCCGTTCTTTGAAATGTTCCCGGATGACGATGGGTTAGACAGGACAGATCTGCAGTTCCCTCAAGATACCAACCAACTGGTCGACTTGTTGAAAATGACGCGCAAAGAGATCCGACCTCTCAAGAAATGGGACGATCTCTTCATTGTTGCGCCACAGATCGAAGCGCAGGCCAAAAAGGGAGCTCTCACCAAGGACATAAGGAAGCTGACGCACAGTTTCGACGAAGGCAAAATCCCACTGACAGACCTGATCGATGGATTTGGAAAGGCACTCATGCAGTCAGACGAGATTCCTTCCGTTTGGGCCTATACTGGACTCATTCGAAGCCTTTCCAAAATCGGAAGTTTCAGTCTGGCTTACCATGTGACGGCTGCGCTGAAGAACAGCACTCTCCCTCTGTCGGATGATGCCATTTTCCATATGATCTTCCAAATTGGCAAGGCATGCGACTCGCGGTCACTGAACCATATTCTGCAAGTCATTGCAAGATCAGACAGGCAGATGAATTTAGAGACCAAGTGGGAGAAGGTCTACGCCAACGGATTGGATCTCCCGGTCCCAGTGTCGTTACACCCAGGCATCCTGCAGGTCTTGATCTATGCCGCTCTCCGATGCGAACAGCCAGAGCGAGCCGAAGGCTGGTTGACATTGCTGCAGGAGGCCGACTACAGCACCATGTGGAAGGACCATCTGTTCAGAAGCTTTCTCTCGTACTACAGCTCGCACACCAACTGGGACCGAGGGAAGATCTGGCTCCGGCGGTCAGTTCAACACGCGTTGTCCATTGCGACCCAAAACATGGACGGCCTCGCCCGGGTAATATTTCGAATGCTGGATCTGTGTGTGCGGTGCCGCAGACTCCCCGAGTATACCATGATCCTCGATGCGGCAGTCAACGCAGGCATCACACCACCGATCGTCGCGAAGAACCGCAACAATCGGAAACCATTTCATGCCCGAGGTCGTAGCATTCTACTCGAGTGGGAGTCACTGCCATTTCCAGACGATGCAAACTCATTGTCGACCGAGGAGAAAGTGCGAAGATTTCAAGCATCGTGTAGACCTCTGATGGAGGAGAAACCCGGCCAGACCAATGAGATCAAAAGACCTTCTCAAGTCGACGACAGCAGTGAACTGGTCCTCATGCCTGCAACGACGCACTTCCTGCGTTATTCTGTGCGCCGGAAGCCTAAAGAAGAGCCCGGCAACGCAACGCAGACCCAGACCCAGTTCAGCGACGCCAGTCTCAACGATATCATCAATCTCCAAGGGAAGATCGCAACACAGGATGCTGCCATTGCCACGCTCAAGGGACAATTGGCCATTGCAGAACAGAAGCAGGCCACTTCTCAGCAGCAGGAACAAGAAAGGATGGCAAGGGAGGAAGAGTTGCAGAAGACCTCCGCCGAGTTGCAGGCTGCTCTGCGGGAATCAAAGGCCGCGCTGGTACAGTTACAATCCCAGAACCAGACCTACGCGAAGGAGCACGCCGAGCTTCGCGAGGAGATATCCGATCTGAAAGAGATGGCTCGACGACTGATGCAGCAACAGCAGTTGGCAAACGCCGTTCAACGCAGCATGCAGTCGCAGCTTCAGGAAACCGGTGCCGCAGCGCCCGCGGCACCGGCATCAAAATTGTCGTCCGGTCCAACCGCGCCGCCGGAGGATGCGAAACTCGCATCTTCTGAAGTCCACGCCCCAGTGGCGAGGCTACCTGCAGGCGATGCGGTGTCGAAGAAGAAGAGCGGAGCCGCCCCGGGCAAGTCCCTCTACAATGTCAAGACTCAACCAGTGCAAGTCGGAACGGATGACGTCGACGTGAAGATTCGAATGCACGGCTGTCGCGAGCCGTTCTATCCTCCCCGTGCGAAGGGATGGCATCGAGTCGATTTTCGGACATGACATGCCAGTGACATGCATCTCAGGCCGCAGTGCGATATGACTTCAAACAAGGTGGCTGACACCGCGTCGCAGTCCGGCGTTGGGCTTGCCGTTCTCTACAAACCTCAAGAACGTGCCGGACGACAATGCAGGACTTCCGCGGTCTACTACTGCCAGCCAGCCGGTAGGTAATACACCGACCTGACCGATCGAAAGAGGAAGTCAAAGCCAGCGGCGGGTTTGACAACCTACTCATCAGTCATTCTTCCATCCAGGAGCACTGGATCGCAGACAATTTGCCTAGTCAGTACAGACTGCCATGGAGAGCAAGCAGCTGCAGTACCATGACACCTCGCTCTTGTGGGAGCACTAATTCAACTGCATCTCTTTCGCAGCCACACTCAGACTCGGAACTCCTGCAGAGGCAAGCTATCTAACCGTGCAGATGAAGACTCCCACAAACAGAAAAATGGAGTACTTGCCCACGTGGTCGATCGGTTGAGTGATTCGTTGTTCAAGGGCAGTCATGATTGAAACTGACAGCCCGCCTGGAACTGAACCTTGATGGTCTCACAATGCCGTCCAAGAATATCTATGTCTGATGGTCTCGGAATGCTGTCCAACAATACCTATGTCTGACGAGTCTGACTGTTGCTGAGATATATACACCCAGATACCCACACCCGTGCACGCCCGCTGCCAGTTTAGTCCCGTCTGTAGGGAGAGACCGGACATGACGAGCCGGAGAACAAGACACGATAGGGGGATCGAAAGTCGAGATCCTGAAGGAGAATGGGTGAATGAATCGATGTCCTGTATACACAAATAGAGATTTAGATCCCAAGGGGTTGCCTTAAACCATCACAATCTGAGGATGCTGGAACGAAATCCGCCCCCTGAATCGAACTCTTGATGAGCAGTATATGACATTTGAAGTCGAAAGAAAGATTTAAACTCCTCGATTCTTGACTCTCTGTACGCTATTGCTATTCGATGTGCACCATGCACCATAACTCCAAAGCTCCAAGATGACAATGTCTTTGATCCATTGGTTTCCGAACACGCATCTTTGTAAACAGTCATTCCGATTTAGGTGTAACAAACGGCAGACAGAATTGGATAAAGGCATGGAAATAGCTCTCGTCCTGATAAACCCAGACACTGAAGTCCAATGCACTTCATCCATTCACATAGTACCTTTTCTCCATGTCCGTGTCCATGTAAACTCCGAAGAGATGCAAAAAAAAAAAAAAAAAAGCGAATTCTTCGTAACAGCATATGGCGGCGTGGCATACTTTTCTCTATTACCGTCACAATCTTCATAAGGGCGTGGTTCTCTGGTGATGGCTTCTCTCTTCTGAGTGCCGACCGCAGTCCGGATACACAAGGTCATTATTCTTCATTGTTTCTTGGTACCGACCAAGACTTTGAGCGCGTCAACGCCGATCTGCAACAACGCCGGGTCTTTCGTCTTCTTCAGCGCCGTCTTCAGCTTCTCCGCGGCACCATTCTTGATCAACGCTTCTTTCGCTCTGTTGACGAGTTCCACATCATCATGTTCACATAACAGATTTCTCACAACGACCAATCCCCTGTGAACCACGGCTGGGTCATCATCTTGACACAGATCCAAAAGAATCTCTGGAGCACGGGCGAGGTCGAGCAGAGCAGAGACCACGGAGGGATACTGTTCCGTGAGCATGGCTAAAGCGCCACCGGCCGCTCGTCGGGTCGGTAGGTCGTCCACGTCAGCCATGGCGACGAGAAGATGGAGTCTCGTGTTGGCACGTTTGGAGCCATCCGCGAATTTCTCCGCCCCGGTGGGTATGACTGTCAAATTGCAAATCAGTTCACAGGCGGCACGTCGGATCATCTTGTTGTTTCCCATCAAAAGATCTTCAATCTCGTCCCAGGCCGACTTGATGATACTGTTGGCCGCATATGGCTCCGGGGCTGTGGCGAGATTGGTCAGCGCGAGGAGACTTTCGAAGACCGGGAGTAAATCGCGTGGTTGATCATTACTTAGACCTTCACTCCGAACCGATTTCAGTAGTGCCACCAGTGGTGGTACCGCCTCAGTGACGTCTGGCCTGGCTCCGGCTGCAAATAAATGCGCTGGATTAAGTGAAATTAGAATCCTGGCGAGCGCATGAGCGGCGTCGGTATTGTCGCTCTCCGATGACTCCAGGTTTTGCTGGGCGTGAGAGATTAAGAGTTTCACTGCCCCCTGCTGAGCGATCTTGCCTCTGTCTTTCGAATTCCTGGACAGGGCCAGGAGAATTCGATCCGTCAGCTGGGCGGCAGCTGGAGATCTGCCCTTGTTCAATTTGGTCAACAGGGCCACGGTTCCTGCCTCGACTACGGCAGTACACCGGGCTCGGACGTGGTCATCGTTCTCCAGAGGACTTGGATCGGCCGGTTTCGTGGCGTTGGCATATGCCTTGAGCTGGGAGATTTTCTTCTGTTCTTCTGAGAGGACTGGGGCGTACTGGGTAAGGTTTGAGATGATGCTCAACCCCCCAACGACGATCTCTGGAGAGTCGGGATTTGCTTCGAGAGCACCGAGCAAAGACTTGAGAAAGGCAGGATCTTTGGCTAGGGCTTCCTTGACCTCGGGTTTCAGAGATGTATACGCAAGGCCTTCAATCGAGTCAGATACGTTCCGTCCTTCTTCAACAGCTAGAGTGTTTTTAAAGAGATCAACGAGTTCACTAACATCATCATCCGCCCGGTTGGCTCTCTGATCTCCGGTCTTGACGCCCGAAGTCCTCAATTTTGCCAGGACGGTGGCTGCCACTGCCGGCTGTTTGCCTGTGCCGTTGCCGACTTTTTGTGATAACCAAGCCGAGCAATACTGGGCGATCGCCGTGCGGCATGCACCGTCTATGCATGCGGCGTTGAGGAGAAGAAGGAAAGCATCGTGCACAGCATTGCTGCTGAAATGTTTTTCTAGGAGAGGCATGATGGAGCTGAGGAAGCCGTCGGTTAAGAATAATTCGGCCACCATGGTGGGAATGACGGGGAAGAGACTTGCGGCAGCAGAGAAAGCAAGGACCAGATCGTCGCCTTTCTGGCGTTGAACATGGGTAGTGATATACTTGTAGAGAAATTCTTGCCCGGTGGCGTTGGCGACTTCAAAATATTTGGAGAGCACGAGCGTGGCTTGACCTCGAACGTCGGCGGGTAGTCTCAAGTCCAAGGAGCCCATGAGAGCCTCGAATGCTTCCTCGTCGACGAAGGACTGTAATCGATGCATATCGGCCATGAGTAGGAGGGCGATGCCTTTGAGAGCTCTCCCATCATGGTCGTGGCCACTCTCCATCAGTTTGGCCAGGAACAGCTGGAACAGGTCGTCTTCCACGCGAAGTCTAACCTCTTCAGACGGCCAGAGTTTGTCATCGAGGACGACGGATCGAAGGCAGTTAGCCGCATCGTCCCCACGGTCATAGACATTGTCGAAGAATTTGGTCGTGGATTCTTGGAGTTCCGAGGCGAAATACTCGCGCACAGCTGGAAATTGTCTTGCAAGCTCGGCGATGATGAAATTTTGGGCGTTGGACATGGAGGGCACCGGCTGGTTCTCGAGGATCGTTCGGAGACATTCCAACGCTGCCGGAGCAGCATTTGAGGCTTCCGGGCTGGTCAAGTATTTGACGGCTTCATCTCCGGCACGATTATCCCGGTACAGTGCGTATTTTCGACACAAGTCTAGAAGTGGCGAATTGAGCTGGTCGTTGTGGATGGCCAGAAAGGCCGCTTGAACGTCCGTATTGTCATGAGTCAGAGCGGCGGCCTCTCTGAGCTTTCTCGAAGCTTGCTGTTGGGTGTTAGAGAATGGATGATCTTGAAGAGTCACAACGTCTAGACATACTGTTTTGTCACCTGCCAGAGACAATTCAACGGCTTCTTTGGCCAAGACCGAGGCACGCTCTTCAGACAGTTTCCGGGTCATCCGCTGAACTGCCGCCATGGTCGACATTGAGGAGACCTGGCAGAAGATGGGCGAACAGAAGTTTGCCCGAGACTCGACAAGTCGTGTAAAGGAGGGAACCCCCGGTGGTAACGAAGGAGGTCGAGGGAACAAAGTCGCCACGAGCGTGAGTCGAAGTTTATGAGGCGAAGGACATGCTTAGTTATATGGTCGAGCTGAGGAAGCAGGCCTGTGAGGAAGATAGGTGGATGGCGAAGGCGCGTAAACGAGGGCAAAAAATGTCCAAAGGCAGTAAATGTGAGTGAAGGCGACACTGGACAAGGAAGTTGTACTGCCGTGTAGGTGGAGATCAAAAGTCGAGCTGATGATTACTGGCGGTCAGACGATGTGGTGTTGTTGGATGTGCAAGTGACACAACAACTTGAGTTGTGGTCACGGTGTATCGTCGAATCTGTGAGGCTGAGGAGGCGAGGAGGACAAGCAGATGCGGGCACAGAGGCGACCGACCGGTGTGGTCGTAGTAATCGAGTGGATTGAACGGGAGAAGTCGAAAGAGACAGGTAAGAAGGTCGAGTACTATCGAGTGTCTTCTCTAGTTATTCCTCAAGTTCCGCAGAGACGAATGGCGGTGATTGTGATTGTTTTGTTTTGCACAAGAAGGAAAAGAAAAGTAGAGTCTTGGTGGTTTGAGGTTGAAGGATGCAACAGCGAAAGCGACAGCGACAGCGACAGCGACAGCGCCCACCACCGATTTGACGGAGACTAAATGATGATGACTGCTAGCAACTTGGACCACACGGGATGGGATGCCGATATCGATCCGAGAAGAGGACGAAGGGCGAAGGGCGAAGGGCGACAGGGAGGTATTTTCTTCTCTTGTGTTTCTTCTCTTTTCTTTTGAGCTGGCGGGACGTAAAATCAGGTCGGAGGCGAGGATGAGAAAAATTGAATAGTATGGCTGAAGAAAAAGAAATGGTTTGTAGCGAATGGAATGGCTACAGTACTACGCAGGGAACTGAAGTATAAGGAGCACTGAGCATCTCTTTCGCAGTCAACAGTAAACGCAGGGCAGTCAATCAATGAGCCTTGCAGAGCAATATACAATCTATTTCCTACCTAGTATCGAGACGAGCGACAAGATTTGTTGTTCCAAGGTTCATGCATCCGTCGCCTTCAATTGTTGTACTCTGTAACTAGTATTTGGAGGAGTCAATTCCCATCCATTCAATCCCGCCACGTTGGCCGCTGGCTGGCTGGTTGGTTCAAGTTGGTATCTGACAGCGCCCAAGAACAGCAAATCCCGGGCCTTAGGCTCACAGAAAACACCTTATTAGGCAACCATCTAACCGAAGGGGCCGGTGCCTTAAATCCCAAGGCGGGTAAGCCTGAACTGGCGCCTAATCTTACTTGTTTAGGCTATGCTTTTGGCGGCCGCTTAGGTATCGATTATTACTAGTAGGTAAAGTGGCACCGCCAGATCTTGGTAGGGGCGCCCTTCAAACATTCAAGAGGCGGTAGGTACACCCACGTTGAAGGAGAACGCCTATTGTATCAACCTTCAGGAGTGCTTACCTACCAGGTACCTTAGGCACCTATAACCGTTATGCGGTGCGAACTTATGTTGTAGGGTGGCTTGGTAGGTAGAGAGGACCTACCTTAGGTAGAGGCTCATGGTTGGGGTACCAGGGCTGGTGAGGCTGATGATGAGGCTGACGGCTAGTAGGCCCGGTGCCTTTGATGCCAGTGCAGTGCTTCAACAAAATCGGCGCAGCGCAGCGCAGGCACCAGCCTCAGTGGCTGATGCAGTCAGTGGCTTGAAACGGCCGCACTCCGGGGTCAAGGACTAGCAGCATCGACTATCCTACTAGTAGTACTGCATGAGTAGAGCATCTCATCATTCATTTCCACCTCATCTCCTTCCAAACTGTCCTTCATCACGACTCTCCAACATGAACGCTGTCGATGGTTCTGACCATTTCGGCAGAGCCTCCCATGGTACGTTTGTCCTATCTGCTTGAATCGCCGCACGCCTAACATGCTACTCTGCACTACACTCCCTACTCAGCCCATCCCATCACGAGCTATTGCACAAGGCTCTACAACTCAACAAGGCTGTACTCTTCAGAACACTCATCCAATAAGCCTTGTGGTCTATGACCACTAACTACCACTATCATCGACCTCAGTCTTTTCTTTTTCAATCAATCAATCACTGACATGCCTTAACTACTATAGACCAAGCCCCGTCCCTACTCACCATCATCCTCGACACCAACCCAGCAGCCTGGTCTCTCCTCTCTTCCACTCTCCCATTCTCCTCCGCCATCGCCAACATCCTGGTCTTCATCAACGCCCACCTGGCAGGAAATTACACCAATAAAGTCGCCGTGATCGCCTCCCACTGCGACAGAGCGACATGGCTCTACCCTACGCCGACCGAACAGAAACCACCTCCACCTCGCTCATCTTCTTCTTCCGCAGACCCCAACAACCGCACCGCCGACGGTGCTAGCGGTGTGCGTCACGACTTATCCGAATCCACGAAACGACTGAAACTCAACCCCCACGACGCAAACAACGACCATGACTCTTCCAAGACGCCGCTCAACCTCGACTCTTCATCCCCCTCATCTCTCGAAACAGGCAACAAGTACCGCCCCTTCCGCCTCGTCGAGGAGGAAGTCCTGCAGAACCTGACCGCCCTCCTCTCCAGCACCACGCCCGACGCCGTTTCGCGAAGTCCGACCACGATGATCGCAGGAGCATTGACTTTAGCACTGAGCTACATCAACCGCGAATCCATCGCGTACGCCGAATCGCTGATCGGCATGACCGCCGCGGTCGCGGAAACTTCCACCACCGGCGCAACGGGTGGTGGAGGAGGTGGTGTTTCATCGTCGACGACGACCACAGGGGACGCGAGTACCAATTCATCCCTGCAGTCGCGGATACTGTTGGTCTCGGTGTCGCCCTCGACGGATCTGGCGCACCAGTACATTCCCATCATGAATGCCATTTTCGCCTGTCAGAGATTGGCTATTCCAATTGATATTATGCAGTTACCTCTTCCGACGCAACAGGGGCAGCAACCACAGCCACCAAAACAACCTACCAATAACAACACCTCGACAACGAACACTACGACATCCAATTCACAATCTACATCGTCGTCGTCGTCATCGAATTCAACAGTCTTTCTTCAACAAGCAGCCGACGCCACACACGGGATCTTCATCGCTGTACAACTCCCGTCCCCATCCCCGTCTCTCTCTGGCTCTACGTCAACATCAGATACTCCATCAACGTCTCCCTCTTCGACAACAACGACAAAGGCATCACAGGCCTTTCTGTCCTATCTTCTCGCCTCCTTGCTCCCGTCTCCCTCCACCCGGGCCGCGCATCTGATCCTGCCCACCCGCATCGACGTCGACTTCCGCGCCGCCTGCTTCTGCCACCGCAACGTCGTGAGCATCGGCTTCGTGTGCAGCATCTGTCTGAGTATCTTCTGCTCCGTGCCCGACAATGGCGATTGCCTGACGTGCGGCACACACTTGTCGCTGGGCCGCTACGGCGCCAGACCGGTTGTGGTGGCCAAGAAATCCAAAAAGAAACAGCACTCGGCTGCTGCAAAGTGACACGACAGAGTTGAAAGAGATTGGTTAGAAAACGATAGTTAGTCGAGCTTCGAGTCTCGATTGTCATCTATCTAGGTCGGTATCCTCTTCTAGGGCCACGAGAGAGTCTCTAAAGACCCATGGATAGTTAAAGATATGCCCTTCACCCTTGGGGTCCTCTTGTCGGTGTCCCAGCCTCGTTTGCGCCCCCTTCAGGCTCAGTAGCACGTTTGTTGTTCTATCACAGGTTCCTGTCATCTTCATGCGCCTCCTCGCCCTGCATGCAACGTTCTTTCTCCGTGGCACGCAGCTTCGGTTCGATTTCTGTTTACGCGATGCACGGTCAGACACCTTTTCCCCAGTCTGAGCCATCGATCCCCAGCACAGACTGCCTGGCCATGTCAGCCACGGAGGCGACCGCTCTTGATTCGAGTAGATCGCCCTCCCTGCGCAATCGACCCATGACCTTTGCTGCGTGACATGGTACACACCGGTTTCCGTTCTTCCGAGTGCATCGATGCCAAGGCGAACGAATCCGTGTTGTGACCAAAGTAAAAGTGAATGCCGTCGCGGGACTTCTTCACCGCCAGGATGCCAATGGCGCCTGCGCAGTGGCTGTTGCTGACTCCAGGGTGGGTCATGAAGTCGTGCTGGATGACGGAATACATGGCTTCATCCTCGTTACACGGCTTCAGCTTCCCGTTCTCCTTGCGCACCGAACTGTAGATCCGATCGGCCGCCGTGGCCGCCGCCGTGGTCGTGACCATGTGTTCTCCCGTACCACTTGTGACAGTGGCAACGCAGGTTTGTGCTGGATCTTGTGGATCGGCAGGGATCACAGAGGTCCCGATTCCGACTAGAGCGGCCGGGCCACAACGTCCTTTGTGCTTCATACCGATGCCTCCGGAAGACGAACCGGCTGCGATTCGACCAAAGCAATCCACCGCTATTGCTCCGACTGTGTCGGTGATGTTGTCTTCTCGTTCCTCGGTTATCTCACAACTTGCCTGTGTGCCCACCAGGAGCTGATCTTTGGGATCCTCGTCCTCGTCGCTCATTCCCATTGGGCCGTCGAAAGATCCATTTAATCTCTGTCGTTTAGAGGCCGAGGTCATCCACGGCATGTTGTCATCAATCGCAGTTTCAGATTCATCGGTTGAGCCAGGCTCGGTGGAACCGGGTAGCTCTGGTGTAAAGTTGGGCGACGTCTTCATGGGCGATGGGAGCCTGGGGGTTCTGTCATCTCCGACCCGTGCCAAAGTCGGTATGTCCGCAGTAGAAGCGACCAGGGGTCGAACCATGGCAGGTAACTTTGACAGGGTTGGAGGCTGCCCAAGAGCTGAAGGGGAAGATGAAGGACTGGCGAAGACTGATGCAGAAGGGATGGAGGAAAATCCATGGGCGACCATGGAAGCTTGTCCGTGAGTTTGTTCTTGCTCCTGGGCCTCAGCTTCTTTCAACCGGGCATCTTCAAGATCTATTTTCCATCTGACCCAACGTTGACGTGCATTTGACGAGACTAGGAAATCAGGAGGCAGGATAGGTACACCTTTGTCAGCTGCAAAGTCGGTTGCTCCGGGCCCGACAAGAAGATTCGGTGGTACGCGTTGTAGAGACAGAGGTTTCGTGGATTCCTCGAGAACCAGGCGAGCCACGGCAATTGGATTTTTGACCTGTGAGATTGCCCCGACTGCACCGCTGCGACCCAGGTGGTCCATCATGGTAGCATCACATTCAACCTGTCCTTGCATGGTCAAATTGCTCCCGTATCCTGCATTGGTAATCTCCTTGTCTTCCAGTAACCGAATTGCCATCTCGACCGCATCAGCGGCATCGCCTCCATTCTTCAAGACAGCCATAGCAACTTTGGCCGCATCATTTACAGCAGTTAGGTGCATTCGTTCGTTCTGGTGACTATGATACCCGGCTCCTGCATGGATGAATACGGCACAAAGGTCGCCACTATCGTGGGATCGACGCGGCATTGGATTATGTCAATTGGCGAAGACATGAAATAGAATGATGTCAAGGGAAGACAAGGTGGCTCTCAGGCTTGTTCTTTTGAAGCTCGATGTTCCAGATCGAGCTCTTCCAGATCATTGGCCGAGAGAACCGGGAGCGAAAGAGAGGTTGTGTCCCAGCCGAAAGGGCAGCTTGCGGGTGAGAATCAGTCAAAGAAGAATCAGTGTAGAGATTAGGAGGGGTGCAAGCAGCACATCGAAGCCAGTGTCACTTGAAAGGAAGAAGAGGACCGCTCGAGGTAGCAAGTAGTGAGGAGTGAGTAGTGACTTGACAAAAGAATGAAGAGTGAAGAAGGCTCAAAGCCTACAAGCTGTAAAAGCTGTGCTGGGCATAAAGGTGCTTGAAGAGACAAGATGAAAGATAAAGATCATCTGCTGTACTGGTAGTAGTAATACTAAATGATGGTGGTGGTCACGGTGGCCGCAGGCTGTGCCAAAGGTGAACAGGACGAGGAAGAGGCAGATGGAGAGGCGGCGTCACCATCGACGACCTGCACTGCGTTGGTATTTTAATGCACTGGCAGTGTTCCTTAAACCTCAGCAACAGGCGCAAGCTTGGCATGGACTGATGAACTCACTGCAGGCTGCAGGCTGCAGTGCAGTGAAGTGTCCTTCACAGTGCAGCTACGAGTGTGTCATGTTCAATATTTTCATCGTGCCTTGATACCTAAGATACTTTTGGTCTGATTGAGAGTATCAAAGAAGAGCGAGTGAATAGCGGCAGGAAGAAAAGGGGGAGCGGCACTTAGTAATACATGCTCACGTGATATATATCACGTGCATCCCACTTTGCCCCTAGTAACATTAGGTACCTAACCTGTTAGTAGGTGCTACGTACTCCAAGCAATGCGCCCACCTTGTAACATTGGTCGTCGTCTCACTCACTGTCTGCTGGTATAAGGTAACGAAGCTGCCTGCGACCAGCATTATATTGGCCAACACCAGTTGCCAGCCATACTCTGACCTGTACTCAGTTCTTGCTTCTCTCTGCGATGAGCATACACAAGACTCGTGCTTTCTCCTAGCGACCTCTCCCGAACTTTGTCGAGCCGCACCCTCACTACCGCTCGAGGCCGCCTAATTGCTGATCCTACAAAATGGCCTCTCAAACCCCAGCCGTTGTCATGGACAAGTATGTACAGCTACAAACCGCTGCTGGAATCCCTGCTAACAGATCGCCAGCGGAACTGGGTTCTCCAAACTCGGTGCGCTCACTGTCCCTCATCTTCATTCCCCCACCATCCTGTTCTGACCGGCCGAATATTAGGGTTTGCCGGCAATGATGCTCCTTCTTGGGTGTTTCCCACGGCCATCGCGATGAAGGGACCTGGAAGTGGTGCAGGATCAGGCTCAGGAAGACCATCCGTGGCCAACAAGCCGTCATACCTAACAGGCGGCGCGGGTGCCAGCTCGAATCTGGCAGGGAAACGTGGCACTGAAGATCTGGACTTCTTTATCGGCGACGAAGCACTTGCTGCTGCGAATGGACCCGGCTACAGTATACATTATCCCATCAGACACGGTCAGGTCGACAATTGGGACTACATGGAACGCTTTTGGTCCAACTCGATATTCAAGTACTTGAGAGTCGAGCCGGAAGACCATTACTTCCTCCTCACGGAGCCGGTAAGTGGTGCAGGCGTTTTCGGGGGCCAGCTGCTGATAGTGTCTACAGCCCTTGAACCCTCCCGAGAACCGTGAGAACACCGCCGAAATCATGTTCGAATCGTTCAACTGTGCTGGTCTATACATTGCGGTTCAAGCCGTGCTTGCTCTGGCTGCCTCGTGGACATCTTCGAAAGTCGTGGACCGGTCTCTTACAGGAACGGTGATCGACTCCGGGGACGGTGTCACTCATGTCATTCCCGTCGCCGAAGGTTACGTTATTGGATCGTCGATCAAGAGTATTCCGATAGCCGGACGAGACATCACCTATTTCGTGCAGAGCCTGCTGCGAGATCGAGGAGAACCCGATAGCAGTCTGAAGACGGCCGAACGGGTCAAGGAAGAATACTGTTACGTGTGTCCAGATATCGTCAAAGAATTTGCCCGCTACGACAAGGAGCCCGACCGATTCCTCAAACATACCGTCACCTCTCCCAATGGAAGATCCGTGACGATCGACGTCGGTTACGAACGATTCCTGGCCCCCGAAATCTTCTTCAACCCCGAAATCTACTCTTCGGATTTCCTCACCCCGCTACCCACCGTCGTCGATGGAGTCATTCAATCTTCGCCTATAGACGTGCGCAGAGGTCTGTACAAAAACATTGTCTTGTCCGGTGGCTCGACACTGTACAAGGACTTTGGCCGCCGATTACAGCGAGACATTCGACACTTGGTAGACGCACGCATCCGAGCATCCGAGGCTCGAAGTGGTGGAGCCAAGAGTGGTGGCCTGGATGTGCAAGTGGTCACACACAAGCGACAACGACATGGACCATGGTTCGGTGGTAGTTTGCTCGGTCAGACCCCCGAGTTTCGAAGTTACTGCCACACCAAGGCCGAGTATGAAGAGATAGGACCTAGCATTGTGAGAAGATTTGCCTTGTTGGGTGGTCCAGGCAGTACGTAGAGCTGCAAAGGAAAGTTTGGCAATCAAAACAGAGATATTTATCAACGTCCATCCCACTTGGTCCTGGTTCGAGCTCCAGTCTTGCCTTGAACCCATGACGTTCCCGTTGTATATGGTGAAACACAAGTGATGGATCAATAAAGGGCACCTCAATCACGAGAGAGTCGTCCACCTTATTCCTTATGACTTGATGTTACGGTTCCTTTTGCATATAAGCGATGACGCCGGCGCCGTTGCACAGAGACTGGCATATGGTCGGGAGACAAGAACGACTATCATCATATTTACCGCCTATTGTGACTATTCCTCCCTTCCAGGCTCGGCGTCGACCACACAAGTAGGTATTGTTTCTAATTTGCGCCAATAGTGATGACCATATAACATACATACCTGGTAGCGAGAGGAAAGGGAACGGGAAAGGGAAAGGGAAAGGGAGCAGCTCTTGAAGAATAGCTAGGTAGCTGTCCAGTTCTAGAACATCAGGTAAATATCCATTCTCTTGCTATCCCCTGTATTAATACATCCACCCTCACCCGAGTTTGATATAAGGTAATTTATCTACCTGCCTCTACTATCCATGGCCACCTGGGATCCAGCTGATCCAGTTTTTCGGTCGGTTCAATTCGGCACCCGATTCAAGAAACACACTCCCTCGACATGTCCCGTCTGTGGAAAGAAATCGAACCCTCTCAGACTCTCAATCTCGTATCTCCATTGAGGTCTAGGTCTAGCGGTGGCACCACCAAGAATCTTCCCATGTCCTCCGGGTTGTTTCTCATCTCCACCTCCTTGGGGTTTGACTTCATCAAACCCCGAAACCAACATGCCTACATCCCTCGCCTGGGTGTGCACATTGCAACTGACATAGACGACGCGCCGGGCGCCAAAGACACACAGCTGGCGGAGGAAATCCACACTGGCGCCCTTGCGCGGCGGGTCGATCACGACGGCCGTCTGGTCCGGCGGAAAGGGGACGTCGGCGAAGATGTATTCGGCGTCCGCGGCGATGAAGCCGGCGTTGGGGATGGCGTTGGCGGTGGCGTTGTGGCGCGCGGCTTCGACGCCTTGGACGTCGATGTCGATGCCGAGCACGGACGAGAAGAGCGGCGACAGACATACTGCGAAGAGGCCGCTGCCGCAGTAGGCGTCGAGGAGATATTTGATGGGTGGGGTTTTGGTAGAAGGAGTGCTGGGAGAGGTGGTGGGAGAGGTTATTGTAGGATTCTTGTTGGCCGTCTCAGTGTCATTGCTGTTGCTGTTGTTATTGTCATTGCTAGTAGTGTCGTCCTCCTCTCGTGGCAGACAATTCTCCCGCACATAGCGGATGAAGGAAAGCAGGATGGAATTGTTGTTCTGGAAGAAGGAATTGGCGCGACTCTCAAACACAAATTCCCCGACGTGTTCGGTCGTCCAGTCCGTCCCGGTCGACGTGTATGTTTTGATGTCCTTGTATGTGTCGTAGGTGTAGATGATCTCGGGCGAACCGCTGCTTCGTCTGCGACGTCGGACCGAGAGCGGTTTGGGGGCGGGTAGGGTCAGGGGCGAAGGAGCCGAATTGTGAGAGGCGATGTAGGCTTCTAGTCGTGACACGGAGTTCAAGTCCTCGTTCTTTGATGCCACTGACTCGCTGTTCGGTTCGGTCTGAACGGTCTGATCTGGCTTGCTGGTCAGACCAGCATCACGATTCGCTGCTGAATCACCGATATTCTGAGCCATAGTATCATCGTTTCGAGTAGCTTCACTCCCATTCTTCTCTGTATCGGACTGGATCGGTTTCCGTGACGTCGACTCGCGCAGCAGAATCGTCGCACCAGCCTTCCTCTTCCGAAACGTCTGATACACCTTCTTGCGCTCAATAGGGAATCCCTCATTCAAGATCGGCGTGCCGATCGGACACTGCTCGATATCCAGCACGCGGCGAGTCCCCTTCATCCCAAACCCGATGGCAGGTAGGGTCTTGTCGTCGGCCCCCTTGGGCGGCTTGTCGTAATGCGGCGTCAGTTTCGTGCGGTAGCCATACTGCAGCGGCGACCCGACCGTCTCACCGACGGGCGGGATACGCGACGGATCCAGGTTGGAGAAATACTTGAACGCCTTCTCCACGATCGTCTTCTTGTGTCGCAGCTGGTCCTCGTACGACATCATCTGGAGTTGACAGCCGGAGCAGACGGTGAAATACTTGCAGCCCGGCGTCACGCCTTCACGTTGGGCAGACGGCCGAAGGACCTGGATGAAATCCAGGTGCGTGAACAGAGGATTGGGCTTTTGCGGAAATGTCTTGGCCAGAACCCGGTCTCCGGGGATGGAGAAGGGCACGACGTAGACATGGTTCTTGTCGGCCGAGTAGGCCAGGCCGTCGCCGGTGGAGGAAAGCTGTTCGATTTCGAGTTCTAGTTCGGTCTGGGGCGGAGGGGGAGTATATTGAGATTGCTCTTCAGGAGGTTGGGTTGATTGTGGATTTGGGGTTTGTTCTGCTGATCTGTCGCCATTGGTTACGTCCGTGTCTGCTTCGTGTTGGTGTTGGTGTTGGTGTTCCTGTCGTTGGCCCAGGAGTGACAGTGCTTCGAACGTCAAGACTTCGGTCGGCGTGCCTTCGCTCAACAGCTTTTGAGCAGCCAGTTTCTGGCGCTTGGATGGAACGGCGGTCATCCTCATCTTTTGCATTATGTGGTTTGCTATCGCAACGGCATTGTAGTCCGTGAAGGGTAGGAACTTTTTTAATGAAAACCCTGTCGTTGGTTGTCGTCGACCATGGAAGAGTCGTGAATGAAAACTTGCTTTCAAGGGGCAGGTCGAGAAAACAGGAAAAACCGAGATTCGCTTGCAAAGTGGCCGGCTATACAACATCGGGCGCTGTCGACTAGCTGCTCATGGTATCACTCGGGGTCGTGTTCTAAACAGTCTCTTCTACAAACACAAGGCGAGTTTCATTACAGAAAATATACGGTCACGTGGAGACATGTCGTTGTTCTGTCCAATCAGATAAGGTCGATTAGACTAGATCAAAGAGATCTGGCAGATTAGATCTTGAAGATTAGATCTGGCGGTATGAAACCCCCTGTCTCTCAAGTAGTATTACTCTGTAGGCTCATCATGTCCAAGAAAGTGCCTCGATCCTATCTACCACTCAAACCTCCGAATCCCTAGATCCAGTCGATGTCCTAGATGGACTCCTGGAAAGCTGTGTTCTTAGATGCCCCATTCGTGGACTATTCCGGAGTCGCGATGTTCGATTAGTATGATTCATCTTCGCCTGATCCGACCTCGACTCCAAGAGCGGACTTGTAGCTCCCACATCAGGTGCACCCATAGACAGGCGTTCAGACGACGCCAGCTCGACAGGACGACCATCAAGAAGCTGAAACGGGGTCCTCGACTTGCTGCGCCGATTGAACTGTTCTGGCGTCAAGCCCAGGCCCATGATCTCTTGTGGTTCCGTGGTCTCTTGGTTCTGTTGGGTCCCCACCGAGGTATATGTAGGTGCAGGGGACGACGGGCTGTGCGAAGAGGATGACAGATGTGCGGCCATCTTGGTGTAGTTCGGCACAGGGGTCAAGACTGTCAAGTGGTTCAGCAATTAGTGATAACGTTCTTCATTCATTCGCAATCCTTCCGTATCAATGTTTTGGATGGATGACTCACCAGTCGCACCACCGGCGTCTTGGTAATAGCCTTTATGTTCGTGCGAGGGTGTTGCGTCGTTCGCGGCGGCACGCTTTGCTCTCCGTCGTCGGAGACAGCAATACAAAGCGAACCCGATGACTGCCATCAACAAAACTCCGCCGCCAACAGTGCCGCCTGCTATGGCTGCTGTGTTCGGCTTGGAAGTCGTTATCTGCTGGACGGGCTTCGCAGCGGTCGATGTCGTTGAGGCAGCGCCAGAGACGCCGGTCGGAGCGGCCGTCGCCACGGACGATGGGACCGTGAATGTCGAGCTTCCGGCAACAGCGACGGTGTGAAGCGCAGCCGCTCGTAGATCAGAGGCAGGGCAGCCTTGGCCGTTGCATGGATTGCTCTCGCAACAGCCTTGGAAGGCGATCGAGTTGTCGGCACAGGTATACCATAAGCCTCCGTAGGGACAAGAATGGTTCGGATAGTCGGGAGCTGGGGTCGTGATGGAGCCAAAGCCCATGGGATAGAGATTGTCTGCTGGGCACATCTGGCCGGAGCATGGATTGCTGGAACAGCATCCTATGAAAGTGGGATAGTTGATGTCCTGGCACTTCCACCACTCGCCTCCGACCGGACACGACTCGTAGTCCGAGTCATCGAAGGTATCTTGTCGTCGTAAGTGAACCATGTCGAGGTTTGTTGTTTGTTTCTTGTTCAGCTCGATACCCGACACTGACAGTCTGACTCGAGTTCAAGCCGCTGTCGCTCACAATCAATCAAAGCGATTCGATGGGAGAAGAGGGCGATCCAATCTCCGCCGAGATTGTGTGCAAGAAGACAAGACAAGCACAAGTACAAGTCTCCACGGCTCGAGAAAGAAGAAACGGACTTGGTCGCAGAACAGAATGGTCCTATACTCGTAAAAGCACCACCAACCGAAGCGTATCACTCAACGTTTCGATCGACAAGCAAACAATATCTTTGCGACGAGCAAACAACGTGCAGTGTGCAGATGCCAGAGGATACTAGCAGCAGCCGAACTTGGAGATTGGAATCAGAGTGAATTCCGTGCAAAGCTCACCAGAATAAGCTACAAGACAGAAGGAGAAGGATAAGAGAGGAAGAACCCCACAACCAAGCCCAACCCTTACCATCATCGAAAGACAACTCTTCAGGCCCCATGGCCATCGTGGGAGACGTGGTGGCGATGCCGTCGGGCCTGAAAGACAAGTCCCATGCCAAGGTCGACGAACATGTCGGCTGTAAGCTGGATTCAGGCTTGCACCTACCTGAGGCTAGGGTTATAGACCCTGGGAAGATGCCCGACATCCTGGATTGAGAACCGGGGCGTAGGCTAGATTTAGACCTGTATCACACAGATGTGTACAGAAACCCTGTCGTGAGAATCGGTCTCACTTCGGACTCCGTGGTCGGGCAGGCCAGTGCGTGGGCTGGTCTGGTCTGGTTTTGTTGATTCGTAGACCTGTGTGTGTGTGTGTGTCTGAATAGGATAGATAGAGATACCTGTTAGTAGGTCAAGTACTAGGTAAGTAGGTAGATAGATAGATAAGCCAGCCATGTCGGACTGGACGCCTCCCGACGCTGAAGCCCAACGGCTGAAATGAACCTGAACGAAAACCTCTAGACTTGGAGCTTGGCAAGACATGCTAGTGGTATTAGGTTCCGGGCCGAAAATGAACACAGGGATGGTAAGTGTAATAGTAGCGAAAGCCTGAGAGAGGCTGAAGAGGCTGAGCAAAAGGGTGTGGGCGGGAGAAAAGAGACAAGATAAAGACAAGAGGATCCAATAAGGATATATGTATGTGCTTCACTGACCAATAAAGGGGCCATGCAACAAGTTAGCGTCTGGTCCGTTTTAGAATCGTGTCTGTGATACTGAGGTACTTGTCAAGATATGTCTTTGAAGTGGTGATCGGAGAGGAGTAGTAGTAGTAAGAAGAGAGGTAGTAGTAAGAGAAGCTGATGCAATGTTTGAAATGCTCTACCACTCACAGTATGGAGGAGATGACATCCTCGGAATAATACTATTGAAGGTACTAGGAGTAGGATGCCATCATGAGCAGAACCCATCCATACTCTAGGAGTCTGTCTATCTCCATCCATTCCACCAGCATGATCTGGGACCGGGATGGGTCGAACGAATCCTTTCCAGGCCCCCTTCGCCTTGTGGCCCCTCAACATCCATCGAACTGATCCTCGTCTAGCCTGGGGACTAACCTGGGGACTGCTGACCGACGCGGACCGGGACACAGACAGGCAAGGACACCTGCTCTCCTGCGGTGACAGCTGTTCGCGAGGACCGGTGTACGGGTTCGAGAAGACCGCGACCAGGACATGTGCCGGCCTCGATTGGAATTTGAAACCCCATGAACGGTTGCTCCCCACATGCAGAAAGATGCCACTCTCCCATTCCATACTAGTTATGTGGACGCTCGTATCCCAGCCCTCACAGAGACAGAACAGAACTAGACACCCAAAATCTAGGTAGTCCGGCCTCTCCCGTCCAGACCAGACTAGACTTATCGGGCCCCCTTCATCTTCTGTCGTCGAGCCATTCTCTCCACTATTCGCTGCAACGCGGTCCTGACTTCGCCCTTGGGGAAACTGTCAATGTCGTAATATCCCGGCGCAATGTCGAACAACCACTCGCCGCGCACCGCGGTGACGGTGCGGATGTAATTTTTGCTGGTGAGCACAAACTCGTTGTACAGCACCCACTCACTCTCCTGGCCCAGGACCGTGCTCGGGTGCAGAAGAACGGTCTGGTTGTCTTTGACGGTCGTGTAGGTCTTGCCGTTGGCCTCCTTCTTGGCCACTTGCATGAAGAAGCCCGACACCAGGGCGCGTCGGATGTTGTCGTAGTACTTCTTGTCCTCGAAAGGTGTTGACATCAGCTCCAGTTCTTCGCGCTCCATGATGCGTTTGAGCTGCAGACGCACATTGTCGGCCGACTGTAGAGCCCGCAGACTGAGGAAGTGATCGTGACACCATTGTCTCGGATTCGCCTGCGCTTCGGGTCCCTTGAAGGCGTGATACACGTTGAGCAAGGTCAGATGATCGCCGTCCGGATGGGCGAACAGATTCTTCATCTCGTCTGCACGCTTACGCGCCGATGCCGGGCGGACAAAGACTTGAGGCACCGAAAGCAAAGCTGTCAAGCTCAGAATCTCGTTCGAGCAGTAGAACTCCGGGGACGAGATCAGCATCACCGCCAGTGCAGGATCCAGAGGGAACTCGGACGCCAATCGGCCCATGGTCGTCAAGTTGCCGTCGTCGTCTAAACAGGCAAGGTAGTTCAATTCTTCCAGCGCCCGCATCAACGTTTCTGGAGCGGGAGGATCCATCAGGTCGAAATGCACCAGATCGTCAACGCCCAGTTTCTTCAACTCCAAGACCGTGGATGACAGATTGGACCGCAGAATCTCGGGATAGGTTTGCTCGATTAGTTCTTTCTTGAATGCTCCTTCGGTGTACAGTCTGAAACACTTTCCGGGCCGGGTACGGCCCGCACGACCGGCTCTCTGTTGCGCCGAAGCCTTGGAGATTGGCGACACAAGTAAAGACTCGACACGGATGCGAGGGTTGTAGACCTTCTGTTTGGAGAATCCCGGGTCGACCACGTAGACGATTCCGTCGATGGTCAAAGACGTCTCGGCGATGTTGGTGGCAACGATACATTTCCGTCCCGGTCTACCGCCAGGTCGTCGCGGAGGTGGTGCGGGCTCGAAGATCTTTTGCTGCTGAGCAGGAGGCAAAGTTCCGTACAGAGGATAGACTTTCATCGGCCCAGCATCAGCTTCACGGATCATCTCATCTGCCTCGAGAGAGATCTTGCGGCATGCGTCCTCGATCTCTTCTTCTCCCGTCAAAAACAACAGAATATCACCCTCCGCCTCGGTCGCGTGTATCTGAAGAACAGTCCTGATGGCCGCTTCGACGTAGTCTCGCTCCGGTTCTGGAGTGTAGAAGATCTCGACGGGATGAGTGCGTCCAGGCACTGCCAACAGTGGCGCGTCGTTGAAGTAGCGCTGGAACTTCTGAGCATCCAACGTTGCAGACATGATGATCAATTTCAAGTCCGGTCTGCGTAGTACCACCTCCTTCAGAAGCGCCATCAGCACATCCGTGGCCAGGGTCCGCTCGTGGGCCTCGTCCAGGATGATGGTGCTGTATCTCTTCAACTCGTGGTCGTTCATGGCCTCTCTCAGAAGCATTCCATCCGTCATGTATTTGAGGACTGTCTTTTGGCTCGTCATGTCCTCGAATCGAATGCTGTACCCGACTTCCTCGCCGAGTTTGACGTCCATCTCTTGCGCAACACGCTCGGCTACCGACATGGCAGCCACTCGTCGGGGTTGGGTACATGCAACTATCTTGCCTGCCTGCTGCGGCAAGTCGTCGTACAGCACGAACTGGGGAATCTGGGTGGTCTTTCCGGAACCCGTTTCTCCGACGAAGACGAGAATCTGCGATTTCTGGTACAATCGGAGGAATTCGTCTCGCTGTGCATGCACAGGGAGGTCTCGTCTGGATCGCAGAATTGAAAAGTATCGCTCGGATAGAGGCCGTCCTGTGAACGGATTAACCTTGCCATCTTCGGCGGCTTGGGCCATGGCAGCAGTCGTCTGGTGGCGGGGGAATTTCGCCAGAGGGCTATCACTCTGGTTGGGAGGCGTGGCATAACCGTTCGCATAGCCATTCGACTCGTTGTCATGCCAGTGAGCGAGGTAGGGATTGTCTTGAGGATTCATATCGCCAGTCGTCTTCTGGCGCTTTGCTGGCGCACCGTCGGGATTCTCTGAATGTTTGCCTGCCATGCCGTGCAAAGGCGGATGATGAAATGATATGAGTTGAGGAGCAGCGCCCGCCAAGCAAACCTGCTGCGAGAAGTGGTCTGTCTGTGACCGCGCCGCGGACGCGAAAGGCGCAGAATGAATTAGACGCCGGTCTTGTCTATGTTGTTGTAGAACGTGAACACTTGAAGCGCTCTGTCAATGAACGTTCAACTCGCAGACGAAAAAAATATCGGACTCGATTTCGGCCGTCCATGGTGTCTGCTCCACCCTATGAAACCGGCGAATCATTCTAACGTGATATGCACTATCAACAACGAGGCTGGCAAGGTGGTTACACATTTCTCAGGGGAAGTCATAGCATACCTAGGTATCTTCATCATCGTTATAGGACTACTCAAATGGATTTGGCTCCAGCTTCTCCTTACAGACCGTCTTCCCATCAACAACATAAAGACGTGGAATACCTGTCGGCGGCGGCTTCGCTTCCGGCTCCTGTCTTCTCGGTCGCCACGTCGCTGCTCGTTGCTTGTCCAGATCCCCTCCGCCCATACCACTGAACGGACATTTGCTCTGTTCATTGCTCAAACTGATCTGCTCAATCGACCGGCCGAGACTCGTGGTGCTTTTCTCCGAAGTCATGGATGAAGCGTCGACTAAACCACTGTCCTCGCTTCCACTGCCCAACACTCTCCTGCCGTGCATGTACCCTTCCGGTTCGCGTGCTTCAGCTTGAATCTCCTCGTCGTCAACCGCGTCGGCAAATTCTTTGCCGTCATCGACATGCCATTTGGCCATCAGATCATTCTGAATCCAAATGACCTTGCCGATTGCTCTGACGATGGCGATCTTCTGCGTCAGGTCGAGTCGCGGATGGGAGAGGATCGCTTCGGTCATGGCGTCCTGGATATACCCCAGACAGGCACCCAGGAAGATATAGTCCACGTGTAGCGGGTTTCGACGACCTTGGCCAACGTGCATTAACCTATTCATTTGTTGATTGTCAGTCTCTCTCCTTTGTTTCGGCAGTCGATGAGAAGAGGCCACTTCCACCTACCCAACTTTATCCAAGTACTGCCAATATTCCATCTTGCTGGGATCGGAGTTGAGTTTCGTGAGGTACCACCTCAGGAACATCTTCCGGTGTCTGATCTGTGCATCGTCTTCTTTGATCCACCGGTCTGGATTCTCCTCGTTGCGGCTGTCTCGTGTGCTGAAGACTCGGGCAGTGATGTCGTGTTTCAGCAGTTTTTTGTAGACCATGTTGACGATGGCCGGGATGATGGCTTTGATGTATTTCTGTCCATCGATCAGAGCGACAACGTCGTCTGGAACACTTGCACGTCAGTATAACTGTCATCTGGTAACACTGACAAAAACATTAGTAGGCTGGAAGGGACTACTAACCTGCTCCAAACTCGAGGAATTGTTGAAGATACCGGATCCTGACGGGGAGCGAAGTATAAAGCTCTTTCCGGTCCACATGTTCCATTCCCTTTGGTACGTCCGCCATTTTGGCCGTCTGGTCTTCGATTTGTTCATGCAAGGGGTGGTGATCAGGGCTGTGTATCCTCTGGTGCCGTACGACTCCGTCCAAGCCAGGATGATTTCCGCGAACTCGATTTGCTCTGACTCGATGTCAGTACCAACCAGCTCAGACACCAACAGCAGCAGTGACCACTCCACACATGAGTCGAGGATGGTTCTGAAATATAGTCCGTGCCAGACCCAGCAGTTCCCGAATACCCTGCTGGACCCTCTTGTAACAAAGACCAAGACGACGCCATCATCAGGACCCTATCCTCCCTGACCTGACCTAGCCGGGATGTTGTTTGGGGGCGTAGTCCCACTCTCCCCGTGTAAAGTGGTCTGACCATCGTGATCTGCCTTGTATGAAACATGTTTCGGTACGCGAATCCCGCCGCCTCGAAGCTCAAGCATGACACCACCCTCGAGAAGATCATCGGCACCATCCCCGTCGTTCCGATACTTTTTTTTTCGTTGGGCTTGCCTCTAGCGAACAACGAATCCATCAAGCCAGGCTAGCGGTCCGCAGATGGAGGCCAGAAGGTTCCGACGATGGCGTTTGAGTGATCTTTTGTGGACTATCGGTCAAGCCCAGTGGTGGCTCTGGCTCGCCATACCACGTTTGCAATGCAGCCATACTATATTGATTGTTCTTCTTGGAAAATAAAGTGTGCAGTTAGAACTATCGTTTTCTCCCAAGCGTGCAATCTCCCTCCCCAAAGCCCAGATTCGTCGGAACAGGTTGTGGCTTCTTTTCTGCTTAGGTGACTATTGTAGCTACCCATCACAGCATGGGGATAAATAAGACAGTCTAAGAGCCTGTCAGATTCACGGTTCACGGCCCGGCCAGCTGCCGATCCCAGAAGGGACTGATGGATCGATCCATCGACTCGGAGGTCACCCGAACAGCCATTATGAACAGGTTGACTGCCTACCTACCTGTTTACAGGTGCAGTACGTACTCTGTAGCGTCTTGCCTTGCCGGGTGGTTTATGGAAGGGTCTCTGGCCGGGCTCAAGCATCTGCTTCTGCTGCGATGCTTGTTGCTGGCCAACTTACTCGACGGCGGCTTCAGATGGCAATGACCTACGAATCCAGTCTACCACACCAAGCCATTGAGAGCAAAGTAGCACTTTTGCAGATTTGATTCTTGTTTATTGAACGCATTCAGGACTGGTCTTCTTCCGAGACTCCGGGGTATCGTATGCTGCACGTGTGGTTGTTGGCCACTGTCCCTGGACCCAATCTCTGCAAAATCGTGGAAAAGCACCGCTTGAAACGCCTTGCTATGCTCTGATTTATGCATCGAGGTCGGGGCCTTGGAAACCTGTTTGCTTCATTCATCTAACATCCGTGCCGCTCCCATCCTTGGTTCAGCTGTGTCTGCAATTCTGCTGTGTGTCGTTTCTCATCCGATCATTTTGGTGGGAGTGCCGCCTTTGCATGGAACGTTCACTCCCCTGTCTCAATAAAGCGAGACCGCCACGGGCCATGGAACCAAGACTTCTTCTCGCCCCAGCCCCAGGTGCCTTGTGTGGCCGATTTTAGATCATCGACGTTCAGATAATCAACGCCTTCTTGAACCAATGTCCGCCACAGGTAGTCTCTCATTCCTCGGGGCCAGCTGGGCACCCCCCAGTATCGCACCTTCAGGCCTCGGGAGTGTGCTCCTGCAATCTGTTTGCGCATTCTGTCAATCTGGCCGTTTGACAATCGGCCTCGCCAAGGCCACCCAATACTGTCCTGGAAGGAGACCGATGCATAATATGAGTTGGCACGGGAATAGATGGCGGGGTTCAAGGGAGCTGACCCTGACAGACCTTGACCCTGATCCTCACAGTGCCGCTTGGTGGGAACAGAGCGAGTGCCCTGAAGTGAGGTGTCTTGTGAAGATGCAGGTGGATGTGCTCCTGGCGGAACCATGTCGGATAGTTTCTCCATGAGGGCCAAAGGAGCATCGAAGAACATATCCCGGTAATGTGGGCTCGCAACCACGGCGTGGAAAGGGGCATTTCCCGTGACCACGACGGTGATCGGCCCGTCGACTACATCGCTACCGTTGAAATAGGTGAGATAGCCCCTCTCCCGTAGAGGTTCGATTTCCGCAGAGACATATGGCCAAATGGCATGGCCCTCGTTCTTGAAATCGATCAGCAGGACGAGGGTCTCGGCTGGCTTCGTATCGAAGACACCGTTTGGAGGGGTGTCGATAGACGGATGGAATGAAGTGACAGGATTCTGGTGGTCCAAAATCTTCATCAGGGGGTCGATGTAGAGACTACGAAGAGTCCGTTCCGGAGCCAGAGCGGCCATGGAATGTCCGACATACAATTCTTCACCAACCAGCCACACATCAGCCTCGACCCCGGTGCAGCCGGCGTGCAGTGCAGAAAACAGAGGCTCTTTGCGCCAATAGTCATTGTGAGAATGGCAAGCGACAGGATGAACGTCAGCGGAGAAATCAGTGGGCCAGTGAGTTAGGTTGTCCGAGACACTTTCAGAGGCAGTCCAGGAACCCAATACGTCGTCCACTTCATCGGGAAAGAATGAAAGCAGGAGGCCGCATGACAAGGCAATGAATTCGAGAAGTCCCCTGCAGAGGTGTTAGCAGAAGTGTCGCACAATTGAAGCATGTCTGCTCACAGAAGCATCAGCGACAAGGCCAAAAGGCGTAGAACCTTCTTCAATGGGACGGTCCGGCGCGATTCGTATGAACTGCTGTCTCTGATATGCTCTGTGTACAGCACAATGCGTCCCCGTCTGTCCAAAGATGTCCACGAAGGGAGACTCTGTGTCCAGCGCCATGTAGGAAGAATAGCAGTTGCGATACGGTCAAAGGACGTGTCAGGGACAGTGTCAGGATTAGAGGCGATGGGTGATTTGGCAGTATCGAAATCGGCTTTGACGGCACATAGGTCATTGTAGGCTCCATTTTCGACGTCCGGGCTCTTGACATAGATCCGTTCCTGCGTCAAAAAAGGGACTGATTCGTGGCCATGAGGGGCTGCTCGGTCGACATTATTGCGGAGGTATTGGATAGCAGAGGACAAAAGACGAGGCATATCTTTTGGTGGCGCGGAGCCTGGAGCGCAGGCTGGTGAGGCTGGTGAGGCGGATGAGGCTTGACCGATTAGGGCGTATGATCGTGGTAGCGAGGGGCCGGGACCCGCGAGATGGAGATGGCGATGGTGTCGGACGGCTAAGGAGGCGTAATAGGGAGCGGGAGGGTCTCGCCTAGAGATCGGTTCCACCGGGCGCAGGCTGGAGGGTCAGGGTACAGACAGAACGACAGCGTCAGGAACTTCCTGTGTAACGCTGGCAACTTGAGTGATACTTTGGGTGTGCTCGTCTTTGGCGTCTACTATGGCACAACCGGTGATTGATTGTCGACCAGTGTGTCCATGTGTAGGTATTCGCGACGAGGGTATTGATCGGTTAAGTGGTTTTGCAACAGGCTGCGGAGGAGGGGCACTGATAGACGCGATACTGGTAGGTTGGGGGGTAGACGGCGACACAGTTCAGGCTGGCATGATGAACGAGACGTGACAATGCTGCGACAATGGTGGCTGACCAGGTTGATGAGCGATTGATCAAGTGAAAGAGAAGTGAAAGAATCAGAAGGATGCTGGATTGAGGCCAGCGTCCTCCCGCAGGATCTGTCACAGTCGACGAGGGATGCTGGTGAAGAGAGCGTCATGAGCAACGGAGACCAGCAACAGGCCTCGAGATGGACGGCAGAGTATATTTGAACATTTCCAGAAGCCTGCAATGGAAATGCTCTGTCACAGTCGTCGGCAACGGGAACTGTAAGGGATGGATGCATTGATTGATTGATCTTTCTCTTCCACCTCCATCACCACCACTACTATCGCACTAGGTTCAAGTTGTCTATTCAAAAAGTACCACGTCTAGCAAAGGAACTACTACCGAAGTGGTGGTCTCTGGACACCTGTATACACATTTTAAGTTCGGCTCCAAAATCTTGGTGAGCCCTGGAGGTCCCTAGGCTGCAAATGATGGGAGCAGGGGCCTTAATAGCGTCTTTAGACCCTTAAGAAGTCGGCTCATCGGGTGCTTGTTTTATTCAAGTTTAGGCGGGAGAGGCCTGGAGATGCCTCATTAGCTCCCCAAACCGCTCCCGCAGGTGCCCCTCCAAGTGCACTTCCAAGTTTTCCCACTTGAGATTGGTACCTCTATCTGTACTGGTTACCTGTCACTACTGTCATCCACTTCGTCTATCCCACATTCCCACCCGCTTATTTGCATCTTCGTCCTTTTCCCATTCATCCACCCACGGGTTGCTTCCACATGGGCTTCGCTCTCGCGTCTATTGGATTACTTGCATCCTCAGATCCCTGTCTTGTGCCCCGATGACCACCAACCCTGTGGCTTGAACAAGTGTCCGACTAACAAGACTAGGTGCTCATGGTTGTGATAGCAGAACCAACCACTTTATCACGCATATTGTTTGCCAGTCTAGCGACAAGCACTGACAAGATGCATCAGGACACCAGCGATAGACACTCCTCTCACCTCGTGTCCCCGTCCCAGGCTCATCGCCTCGCTCTGCTCTCTCTGTGTTCCATGGCTTGATCACTGCTATCGCCGCAACCTCTTCGATCCTGCTCGAGACTGCAAACGCCAAGGAAAACCCGGTCAGTATCTGCGTGGGAGAATGTAAAAGAGCACTGATCCATCGGCCTGGAGGACAAACACGGCATTGCATACCTAGTCTGCTGAAAAACTTGGAAGCTCACGACTGCCGAAGTTGGCTGTCGCTCGAGGCTCCATGTTCGGGTATCGGCGATTCAACGTGCGTCATTCAACCACGATTCGCGTCGGTGTAGCCCAGTTCTAACCACACCTTCTTCTGTCTATTCACCGTTGTCGTTCGTCCACATTGGGCAGTCTCTCATACCCGCTCCCCTGCACATGGCCTTCTGTCTCATCGACAGCGTCCGGTTGCAGCTCGCCGGTGTCTACAATGCCCCCAGGCTTCTCAGGCCTTACCATTTGGTCTTGTTGACCAAGCAAAGGTGAGATTCGGAGCCCTGCATCACGATCTCGAGGGCCTTCGTGCAAACCACTAGGTCTCCTGCCGACACGTGCAATCCATTCCTTAGTCGGAGCTAAACTGTCACCTTCATCTGGATATTGGATTGACCCGAGCAGTCGTCCCGATGACAAATGATAGAGGTAGTGTTGCACTCGTGCTGGCAGTCCTCTCCCAGAAAGGACAGAGACCAGAGCCGCCATCAAGACGACAAGAAACAGAAACAGGGCGAGGAATGCCGGGATCGCAAAGAGCCAATGGTATCGTATCTGCCGCTGATACACTGTCACAGGGACGACCGCGGAATTGCCGTCAGAGCCATTTGCAGTGTCGGCACGCTTCTGAAGGTTGGCTGGCAATGCAGAGCCGGAAGTCCAGCTTCGCGTGCCTATCAGCATGTTTGCCGCAAGATCGGTCCATATCAGATTTGGAATTTTCTTCATCGTCGCAGCCGAACTGGCCAGATCTCTCCACGTCGCGTACATGGCCATGTTTGTTGTACCTGTATAGTCCGCCATGTCACCGGCGCCCAATGTGTCTTGATACACGCCGGCCAGGACATCAGTCAAACCATCTGCTGCAGGCAAATTTTCTTGACCGGGGCTACTGCCCGACAGCAACCCTCCGTAACCAGGCAGATATAGATGAGGTGCTCGAATCGTGGAAAGATTGACCGAACTCTCAAGCTCTGGCGAGATAAGCCCCCAGAGTTGGGGTACATCAGCCAGTTCCATGTCTGGCGATTCCACACCCCAGAGCGGCATGGATTTGTTGTCTGAGTACGGCTTGTCGGTTACGTTGACCACTGTCAGCGCTTTCAGAGTATTTCCCGTCAAGCCAGTGGCGTTGTACCGGAACCGGACTTCTTTGATACTCGCCTTCATCGCAGAGGCACAACTGTACACCGACTGCGTCCACCAGGTCTCAGGTTCAAAGACGAGGCTCTTGGACCCATCCTTGCGCCGCGCAGCTCCAAAGATCATGCCGCACGCGACGTGGATGTTGGTGAGGTTGGCGAGATCCTTGCCTCCTGCACCGGCACAGATCAATGAGATGTCGCTGTAGTTGGCCGACGTGATGCCAAACGGATTGGAGTAGTTTGCCCCGGGGGTATCTGCCAGTGTGTAATTGGACAGGTATGCGTCAGGATCCAGCAACGACGACCACAAGCTGGTGATGTGGATGCCGTTCAGCTGCGCGCTTGACACTTGGTTTGTGGTGACCGGGTATCTGTCCCCTATCTTGGAATTGAGGTATCCAAAAGCATTTGGACTGGGCCGGGTGATGTTCATGACCAGCATGGTGTAAGCATTGACCATCCAGGCGGCCTTGTATGCTCGGCCTTGAAGATTCGGCTCCATTTGCGCATTGGTCACATCGACGAGCGGATATTCCGTGACCACGTTGGCAAAGCCGCCGTTATCAACCAGAGAGATGTTCGCCAGCTCTTTGCTATACAGACCCTGGTAGGGAATGCGGAACTCGATCGAGACATTGGTATCAACGCACGCCGTCTCGGGCTCGACCCAGAGGAGATCCTCCGTCCATTCCGCGCCGAGCGCCACGTCGCCCACTGGGACGGTATGATTGCGGAAGGCGATGCCCCCTGTGACAGTATCAACCACCAGCCCTTCGACGGGCTCTACAGCGGCATTCAAAACCATGTTCATCAGATATCGAAAGGCGTCGACAATGTATTTCCCGCCCAGAGTCCCTTGCTGTGTCTGAAACGAATACTGACGGGATTGGATATCGAAGAAACTCGACACCGGCTGTGGATGTTGCAAAAGACCGCTTTGGTACAGTTCGGCCAGCACGTGTGGGATACGCATGTCGTAGTCGTCATTGGTGATGTTCGCTTCCATGTAAGTGTCGTTGCCGGCGTATGAGATGGCGACCGTGGTCCCAGGACACTGCACGGGCAACAAGGCCCCGCACGTGCGTGTGAATCCAAGATCACTGCGCGGCGGTGTCCCGTAGCCCATTGGACCCGGGTCTTGCATGTACACGAATGCGACGGGTTGCGGTGTTTTTGAAGGCACTATCTCGTCGTGGAGTCCCAGGGGAGTCACCACGGCCGCCACGGTCACCACGCCCAGAGCAAGTGGCCGAATCCAGGTCAGCAGCCTGATTCGACGGTCGACTCCTGTGCCGGCAGCCGAGTCTGTGCGGAGGAAGAGTGGCCTGGAATTGTGGTGGCATGTTATATATGCTTGAGAAACTTGGGAGAGCCTGCATGCAATGATGGACGTGGCAGTCCTCGACATGGACTGGGGCTTGAGCAGAGACATACCACATGGAACTCAAGAGATTACGCTCCACCACTGACCAAGTGACTGTGCTGTGTTCATTCTGGAGAAGGCCGACCAGAACAACGATCATCGCATTGGGAATCAGGAACTGAAGCAAGAAGACCGCCGCGGCAATGATGCCAGAGATGTAGCCGATGGTCAGAGATGACATGTTGTGTTCGGATTGCCGACCCAACCCTCTGAATGGTTTGTCTCGTTTCGCGAACTCCCGAACTCGAATTTCGGGGCAACGATGATATTTGAGGTATACCTTTTCCGACGCCCACGGACGAGACGCAAAAGAAAGGCTATCACACAGAGACGATAGCCAGAATAAAACGAGGGAAGTAGGAAAGGAAGACCATGACCTTTGCACAACATAAATGTACAGAGTCAAAACATGTCCTCTGTATGCATTGGCCTCCAGTCACTTGCCATATCTGTCCAAGCACGATCAGGCATTGATTTCGAGTTTTCTCGACTGAGATGCAAAAGGCCGGTCGGTCTACGGCCTGTGGTTGCAAGGGACGAGCTCTGACGGCAAGGACTGGCTTGGATTGCTTGTGTGACAGGGCGGAAAAAAACCCCAAACACGTTGAAAGAGCGTCCAGTGCTCACAATGATGATTTGCCAATAGACCATTCATGCATGGTAGAGATGAGCCATACTTCGACGTTGCTTCGCCCAAGCCTTGGCCTTTTGGGGGCCAAACAGACCGTTGAAACCAAGGGGAAGATGGATGGTCACAGCATGGGCCACGTCGCGGGGAGAGCCAATCGAGGCCCAGACTTGTGTCTCTGTTGGCCAGACTGGCTGGTCGGGCAATCTGGGGGCCAGGAATGGGACGTTGATTGTGAAACTCGACCAGTGCGTATGACCTTCTTCCCCGGATCTGACTTGTCTTCGTCCTGGGCACACCTGATGCATCTTACACTGCTGCGGTCAAGCAAACGTGTCCTTGGTTTTCATGAAGAGCACGTCGTCAACTCGATATTATTGCTTCAGTCCGATGGAGGTTGAATGTCAACAACGCCTACCTGACCATCATGGCATGGCCATATCAGTGCCCGGAGCACTCGCGGTAGGTGGGTACCACCAGTAGGTCGAGTTACACAAGACATGAACGCTATTGTTCCACATCAAAAGTCGAACTTGTAACTTGGATGTCGAGTTGAAGTCTGGACTCAAGTTTGAATGGAGGTGATAACAGGCCAAGCCTCGACTGGCCAATCAGAACCCTGACAATTCAGCCTCGAGCAGCCCCTTTTTTACATTTCGTGGTGAATCCGAATACGAGCCCCCGGCGGCAAGCAACAACCACAAAGGTCACCCACCACTGGCAGAGCCGTTTTCAACCGTGTGGGAGGCAGGCCCGTAGCCGGCTATCTGTTGCGTTCTGGTCTATCATACATAATCTGCGGCCAGACCTTTGCTGGACACGAGTTCAATACAGTGCGCAGTCCAGGCACCTAAGGCAACATTGAGAACCTTGGTTTGATCTGACCTTTTGCATGGGGAAATATCGCTACGGTCAAGCAGCTACCGAGATATTAGGCCAAACCCAGGCCAAACCTGGACTGACTGTAGTCAACCACACGGTGCAGGAGTATCGAGTACGACTGTATAGAGAAAGAGAAAAGAATGGCTCCCTGGGCTCAGCTTGGTTCATTTGTGTTCCATACATGCATACAAACTTAGATTTGCAGCTAATAAATACCACCTTTTCCATCTCCACCGCACTCAAAAGCCGAAGGTCACCATTTCGGGTTGTAAAGCCCCTCCTAGGTTGGTATGTATATGGACAGATACAAACCCCTACAACGGCCCATTAGGATGAATCAAGACCTTAGTATATCCATCAATCCTCTTGTCGAACTTCTCATACGCAGTCTCTGCATCGTCGATGCCGATTTCATGACTGACCACAAACGACGGCTTGGCTTTGCCAGCGATGATCAAGTCCCTCAAGTATCTGTTATACTGCTTGACATTGCATTGACCCGTGGCGAGGGAGAGACCCTATACAAACAAGTCAGTTAGATGGTGTTTCTTTTTGATACTTCGCAGTCGTCTTGGAGCAACGGCAACGGCAACAGCACCCCGACCACCAGACCTTCCATCCATCTATGCAGACTCCAGATTTCAGATACCAGAGCCTGCAAACAGACTATGCCCTGATCCCCACCGAAACCCACACCACTTCAAGAACGGTCCGAGCAAGAATATCACGTACCTTTTCAAACAACTTCCCAAAACTCAAACTGATCATCCCCTTCCCACTGGCCTCGTCGGGCGCCCCGGGGTCAGTGGGAACATAAAGACCAGGTATGCCAAGTCCTCCACAAGGCCTCGTTGCTCTTATCATGGCCTCCAGCACTATATTAGGCTGTTCCTTCTTCCCGCCCGTGTCAACGGCTTGATACCCCACGGCGTCCACCGCGCGGTCAACCATATCGCCACCATTGGCTTTCAGGATCAGATCAACCGCATCTCCCTTGGAGAAGTCGATGGGCGTACATCCAATCTTCTCGGCCGCCGCTAGTCGCTCGGGAACTCTGTCCACCACAAACACGCGGCTCGCACCTCTCAGGACGGCCGAGTACGCTGCCATCAAGCCGACAGGGCCAGCACCCCAGACGGCGATGCTTTCACCTGGCTTGAAGCCGCTGAGAGTGACTCCGTGCCAGCCAGTTGGTAGAATGTCCGCCAGCAGAATAAAGTCGCTCTCGTGTTCTGTTCCGGGTGGGAGCTTGAGGGCGTTGAAGTCGGCGTAGGGGACGCGAATATATTGCGCCTGTCCGCCTGCAAAGGGGATATGATATGTTGTTAGCCATTTCAAGTCCTCCTCTCTTGAGAACTGAAGAGCTTCGTAGAGGGGGAGCATCATGGACGTTGGTGGTTTGGCTCGATTTGGAAAGAGAGTGGGTCGGGGTGGGGCGGAGCGGAGTGGAGCGCCAGAAAGGGAAGTGAAGATTGAAGGAAAGTCCTTCAACGGGTGTCCGTTCAAGAAGAGAAGTGTAAGGGGCAACCTCTTCAAAGGGTTCCGACGCCGGTAATAAAATCAGAACCGCTGTTTCTGTTCCTCTCACTTACCTCGATAAGGCCCCATGGCAACATATCCATACGCACCGCCCGCAAAGCCCGGGTTAACGCCTGTGCAGAACGCAGTCTTGCCTTCTTCACAGTTGCGGCAGCGGCCATCCGCAACGTTGAACGGCATGACTACTCGATCGCCCTTTTTGAGCAGGGTGACTCCAGCGCCGGTTTCTTCGACGATGCCCATGTTTTCGTGGCCTATCCGCGTTGCAGAGCAAGTAATGTCAGCAGCCAGCCTGAAGGGCTATTGCCATCAAGCATGGACATGGATTAGGCAAACCCCTAGACGAATTCATTTGAATTGCTCCATGAGGAAAGAAAGGTAGACCGGAGACCGTAGACGTACCAAAGGTGATTCCAGGTTCGGCTCCAGTTCGTCCTTCATACTGTATCACATTCACATGTTAGCACCGCCTTGAGGAAGTTTGTATTGGTAATGATGAGCGAAAGGAATCGTGATTCGGTAATCAGGCCAAAAGGGCGTGACAGGGAACCAGTCGAGCCATTTGACTCAGGAGAGCCCAAAGGCTCTGAGCAAGAGGAGAAGACCCGAAATTTGGGAACTCACCATATGCAAATCCGAACCACAGATAGCTATATCAATGCATATCACACGATCAGTCAGCCTTTCAAACCCTTCTGGATAAACACTCTGTTGCGCAGATGCCAGGACTGTGAAAGACGACAGATGTCCGAGATACCAGATTGCCATAATTGGCATCCTGACAGCCTTTATATCACCATGCTCACGCTGCTCGCATGGGACTCGAACTGGGGTTCAGACTCAAACTCACCAGCCGTTGTGACCTTGACCACCACATCATCAGGATGCTCGATAGCCGGCTTCGGCACCTCCTCGATCTTGACCTTGAACGGGCCCTGGTAGTTGACCGCCTTCATCTTGGTCGATCCTGATTCCGAACCATTCTGCGCAACTCGGACTTCGGTGGCGGACATTTTGCAAAGGTAGACAAATAGAAGATAACAACAAGTGTCTCTTGCCTCTGGTGGTCCTTCAGTGATAGTATTCGGTTATCACACAAATGTGCCAGGGCTTCAATTCAATGCTGAGATATCAAACACACAGGTGACAGCAGTCAACGTCGACCTGAGGTACGTAAAGAATCCTGAGGCTTGAGTATTCGATACCGGCAACAACACACACAAAAGTCTCGACTTGTTGTATGTATTCCTTATGATATGGATGGATTGGGGAAAACGGATTCAGTCAAAAAAAACCCAAAGCCAACGGACACTCCGTTCCTCTCACTTACTCTTTATATAGGCAAGGCAGTTGAGCTATCCGTCCGCTTCCATCCCATCCCATCCCGTCCGACCAGGCCTTGGGTCTGACCGGCACTTGTAGGTCCAAGCATCCCCGCTCATCTCAATCAATGATGACGGATTACAACCCGGCTTCGAGAGGAGAAAGGAGAGGAGAGGGGTTCAGCATGTCCGTGGTCCATTCAGGTGCTCTGTTGCTGGCCTCCGAATCATCCACCATCCATAATACCTACCGACAGTTACCTAGGTACCTAACGTAGTAGGTGCCATGATTTCTCATCCCATGGCAAACTAACGACTCCCCAAGATTGGATTGCGGGGTACGAGGAATACATGACGGCCATAGAAGAAGCGGATGCATGGGATACGGCTTTGCCGGGATGCGCCGATAGGTACAATGTACATCATCGTCCACGTGAATGTGAGGAGGTGCCTCTCTCATTGCTGTTTCTCATCCTAACTTGCAATTGTCCAGGGCAGTCCAGTCCTTAACCTACTAGGTGGTATGCACCTTAGCCATGCAGTATAGTAAGTAGAGGATACGACAGGAGCCCTCCTCACTAGCACAGGGCCGTAGATTGCCTTGAGGCTTGGTGTTACCAGCCCACCACTTTCCCGTGGCTTCCTGATACCGTACCTTCCTTGCCTTGCTGAGGTCTCCACCGTGACTGCCACGATACTGTGGACACTGGGTAGATGGATTATTACCTTCTCTTTCCTGGTAGAAAGATAGAGAATACCATACGCAAGTCATGCCCACGCTTGCGCTGCCTTCACACTTGGGGCCAGCCCTTTGAGAAAGTTGAAACATATGGCAATGGATCAATACATGGAAGACATGGACAGCAAGACAGAGGAAGATGCCTGCCAATGGCCCTGATGCCGAAACCTTTATTAGGTTTCTCGAAGAAAGGCTGATCCATACCTCTCCGCGACACCACGATAAGACTATCGTCTCCGAGACCACTATGCTCGGCGGCATTGTCAACCTCAGCATATACCTCACAGACGAATAGAGAACTAGGGGTTCACGCCGTATATGCGAAGCAAGGTATGGAGCTGGTTGAATGAGAAGGTCAACCAAGGTCGACTTATCAGAGGAGTATGGAGACCTCGTCTTTTCGTCACCTTCACTATCGTGCGAAAACTCGTTGCTTCCTGGTTTCAGGATATCTTTCGATACGGCTGGCCGGGATTTGATGTCTCCATCCCTCATGTTCTCCCGGTCTTGATGATGGTTGCAGCAACTGTCGGATTGGAGATTTTCTCTCTCAGGACAAGCATCACGCGGGTTTAGGCTTCTTCATGAAGCTCGAGGATATCCAGTTGACTCTGGACGGTGGCGAGTGTATACCAGAGATTGTTTCTGCTCTTGTCACACTGAAGTACGAGAAGGGGGAGAAGTAAGTATTGTCTGGAACGTTTCCTCTCCTACTTCGTCGCTAATCATCTCCTTAGGAAGTCTCGGGATCACCGGACTCGACGGGTTGAGTCGTTCAAAGAACCAAGCCTCAAGACCGTCGATCTCGTCCTAATCCTCCTCGCCCACGGCCTCCGTTATGGCTTGTTCAAAGACGGCGCTACATTGGACAAAATCCTTACAGCGGCCAAAGCCCGTGGTGACCGAACTCTTCGATGGAAACATCCTGAATACCCCTTCATTCCCACCATGACTCGCCCAAGGGCTGGAATATGGATACTGTCAAGCCCGGCAAGTTATGAACAGATATGGAGTACTATCCGCAATATGGGTAACAATTCTGGATACCTACCACCCATCCTATTCTCCTAACATTTGCCGAGGTGCTGCGAAGGATCTTGTTCGACTCCAGAAGGACATCATCACTATAGCAGACGGTGGTGCCTCGAGAGCTCTAGGACATGGCGATCCGCGGTCCACTAGATGTTACAACGGACAAGAGGATGAGGCACTCGGCAAGCACAAGACTAAGCTACCAACCACGGCCATTGACAAACGGATTGTTCAGTCGGGCAATGCGTACCGAAAGCTCACCCGGCCCGATATAAAACTGTCGATCAACGGCTACTTGATACAGAACTCCGACGATGTTTATAAGGTGTTACCGCCTTCCTGCTTGCGCACCTTCCCTACAGGCACGGTGCCACCTGCCTACCATGGATTCATGGTAGCTGGATAGATTAAATAGCTTACCCCTCCTCTCCTGGTAAAGGAGAAGAGGACATACACAATTCATGCTACTACTTGCGCTGCCTTCACATAAGGGGACGACAAGACCTCTCAGTTTCTTCCTCTCACCCAAGCCAGGCAAAGAGAACGATGGAAACCACGAATGGAAGGCAGTACGAGTCCGCTACGCGGTGTCTGCATTGAGGCAACATCGCCAACAATGGGAAAAGACACAAAACGGTCCAAAAGACCAACAGTCGGATATCTACAAGCGGTTCAAAGGAAAGGATTGGGTTCCATCGACCAGACTATTATCTTCTTCTACTACTCGACCATCCTCTTCCATCCAACTCAATGATGACAACAGCAATCTCGACCTTGACGGGGATACCCTTATCCCTGACGTTCTGGACCCTGCCCTCTTCGAACCATTCGATCCTGATGTTGACGATGAAGATGAGAAGTCTTGCGAACTCTGGGATACACTGGAGTCGGCGAACATCAAGGAGTCGGCTACTAGTACATTGGCCCACGACGAGCAAGGGGAAGACCTTACTATGCAGAGTTTGGAGATGCTCTTGACGGATTTGCAACACTATCTTGCTGCTATGGAGAAGGAGGAGGTTGATCCTCTGAACCTCTCACCTGTCGAATTTGTCCACTACTTCTCTCGCTACAACATCGTTGTCAACAATCGGATCAAAGGGGGCAAAAGTGCTCCTCTCGAGAATTTCAAAGGCAGGGTCGAATAGGGTACTCCGAGGGACATACTATCGTTGTTCAAGATGATATACTTGTCGACTACAAGCGACTTTTACGGCGCGGGCGTGCACCCCTCGCATAACCAAGGTAGATATCAACTACAGGTCCAGGACTCCCAGGCTCGAGTGCATGGATTTCAAATCTTCTTGGAGGCGGCCACCCTAGCAAGCGTGGACCTACTCGTCACATTATTCCAGGCACTTGTACCGGGTGTGCTCTGAGATCCTATCGTGGGACGTGGATACCTTGGGGCTGGAGGCCGCTACGTGGCTACGGGGCTACCCACGTAGAGCGAGAGTTTGACCCCGGCAAGAGACTCAGGTTCTCCGAGGTCATGATTCGAACGGTTATGAGAGAGGGGCATGGATTACATATGGAAAATGGGAGGTGGGAGGTGAGAGGTGGCAACAGAGCATATACCAGTAAGCAGATAGTGAATATAGCCATATCACAATGATTGGGACAGAAAGATCCAAATGCAAAACTGTGTCCTTAGTGCGAGGCAAAAGAAAAGAAAAAAGAATAGAAACGGACGGGGTGAACTTGCTCGTATTTGACTAGGAAGCAGTCGACATACACTTGCAGCGGCATTGGCTTCGGCTCACTGCAATTCAAGGACTTGGTCGGACGAGACTATCCTGCCTAATTCCTCATGATCTTGTCGTGTCCCTATCTTCTTTCTCCTTCCTCCTATCTGCGCTTCATCTCCCTGCATCCGTGACGAGCCTAGAAAAGGAAGCCTGCAAATTCTCTGCCGAAAAAAACCTCTATCGCATGCTGGATCGGGGGTGAGGTGCTATGTCGAAATGTGTTGGGGGTATACATGATGGTGCATCTGGTTTGGGTCGTGGATGGTGTGGCGATCAGGATAATGGCTGGTGAATATGGTGCCGGAAACTGGGTCAAGGGGTTGCAAGGACAGGGTGGTGGCAGTGATGGTGGTGGTGGTGGTGGTGGTGGTGATTGCTGGTGTTGTGGTACATTGCAAGCAAGGTGGTGGATGTCTCACAACTGGGAAACGCTTGACCGACCGTTGCAGGTAGCCCTTAGTTGCCTGGGATCATTTCAAGGCTTGGTGACGTGCCCCGTCGGAGTGCGAACATGGGTGGCCGTGGTGGGTGTGTTGGGTTGCCGGTTCTGGATCATTTACATATCCATGGAATCATTGCCATTGGCAAAGTTGAACTGGCCTTGAGGTTGGTTCGCACCAAGTGTGAACCCGCTGGCATTGGCTTGTGGTGCGAGCTCTTCAATATCAGCGCCAGCATCCTCTTCATCCGAGAAATACCGCTCAATGATGTTGTAGGCCTTCATGTAGATCTCCTCGTTGGCATTGTTCTGGCAGTCATGGATCTTCTCCATACCACCGGCCTCTTCGATGAACAAAGCATATCGGTTGACCTGGGCCTCAGGGGCGCGTGCATCAGCCGCCTCCTTGTCCATCTCCCCAACCTTGAGAATGTTCTCCAAACCGTCCAAGGCGACTTGGATAATCTTATTATCAGGGCAAGCCAGCAGGTCGCAGAGCGGCTTGATACAGCCCTGTGACACAAGATATCTGATCTGATCCGGCTTCTGGAGACCCCCAGAGGTGGCATTGGAGATGGCCCAGCACGCTTCCTTACGGGTCTTGAAGTCTCCATTAGACAGCAGATGGATCAGAGGAGGAATGATGCCGGCATCGATGACACTCTGGATCTGAGTACTGTTGCCAGCAGTAATGTTGGAGATGGTCCAGCATGCTTCCTTGCGAATTCCATCCTTCTGGGAGCTGAGCAGAGACAGAAGCGCAGGCAATGCACCACAGTTGATAATCACTTGTGTCTGGACGTCATCGCCAGTAACAATGTTTCCAACGGAACGCAATGCAGGGGTTTGGACGGACGTCGAGGCGTGCATGAGAAGTTCGACGAGGCGTCGAGGAATGCCGGCATCAATCACAGCCTGGATCTTGTCGTTGGAACCGTCGGATAAATAGGAGATGGCCCAGCACGCATCGATGAGGACTTCGTCGTCGAGCATGTACACAAGTTTCGCGAGAACAGGGAGAGCGGGGGAAATCTAGACGTTCTGTTAGCCAACCACTCGTTCTGACTACGTCTCGAACTGTACGTACCGTATTCCAGTCTGGCTGCGGAGTCTTGCCACGACAGAAGTTGCTCAAAGTCCAGGTGGCGTTACGGAGCATGCTCAGCTTACGCCCATCAGCGATCAAGTTGAGAAGAGGCTTCAAGGCCCCTTGGCTAAGAACATAATCGCGGCAAGCCGGGCTGTCACCAGCAATGTTACCCAAAGCCCAGACCGCCTGTTCCCTAACATCCGGTTCATGACTGCTCAAGAGTTCAACAAAAATGGGCACTGCACCGGCCTCAATAACCACCTGTGTCTGTGCTGCGGAGCCGGAGGCAATGTTTGTCAAGGCCCAGGCTGCCTCAAATTGGACAAGAGTGTGAGGAGAACGGAGGAATTCGACGAAGCGACTAACGACGCCGGTTTCGATGACTTTCTCAATAGGCGGGTTGCGTTCTTTGGACAGGAGTTTTCGGAATTTGGTGGTGGCTTGGATCTGGGCGTCAATCTGATCTGAGAAAACCCCCTTGACCATTTCAGGCAGTTCTGTGCTGAGCTGATGGGAAAAGGTCAGAAGCGGCTACAGAGGAAATAGGGATGTTAAAAGATCGACTCACCTCGCTCTCAATGTTGCCGGCTTCATCGTCGCTGTCCGCCTCCGTAAGGCCGCCGATTCCGATCTCGCCATTTCCACGCTGAACCCCTCTTCGTTTGGCTAGATTCTCCTCTCTCTTCTGACGACGGATTTCGACCTGCTGTTCCTCACGTCGGCGACGCAACTCATCGGGCTTGAAGGTGTTTTTGGCCTTGAACTGGGTGCGACGATGTTCTGGGATGTATCTGTCCGCCATGACGAAAGATGATTCAGGGAAACAGACACAATCTGGTCTCAAATGGCCGATGTGGAGAGTGCAACTTGTCCCTAAGCGATGCTAGATAGGACAAGGACTGCAAATGCGAATGGAGGAGGAGTGACTGCGCAGGCTGTCAGTGATAAACAGAGCGCCAGGGTGGATAAAATGGGCAAATTGATGAAGGTGCAACTTCAACTTCAACTTCAACCTGCAGTGAGTGCAAACCGTCGTAGCGGCGGGTTCAAGTTTTGGGCGCATGCCACCAGGCTTGGCGCAAGGTCACGTGCCTGCGCGTTCCTCTCGCTCCTCGTATCGCCGTTCATTGTCTCATCAACGCGTCTAAGCGCGACCGTGCGTTCTCTACTCTGTCTGTACACCAACCATCGTCGTACACCACGCTGGAGACCATTTCTGTAACGTGCGGAGAAGATGAAGTCGCTCTGCTGCGCGTGATACCCGTGCATAGCATCTCCCGAAGACGACGAAATGGACTCAGTCCCTATTCCGACGGGTTGCATCCCCTTAAACGATGCCTTCGATCATGCCGAATTCTACAGTGTCATCGGTGTCTGCGTGGACTATTTCGAGGTGACGAAATCCAGGGGCACCGACTACATGACGACGCTCAAGTTGCACGATGCGACGTGGAACAGAGAAAATGGGTCGGGTATGAATTTCCGCCTTTTCAACGGGAACCCTTCGAACCTACCTGTCATCGGCGACCAAGGAGACGTGGTTATCTTCCGCAATTTCAAGAACATCAATCGCGGCGAGACCATGGGCATCTCCAACCGCGGCTCGAAATGGGTTGTCCTGCCAGCCACGGCGTTGGCCTCCTGTGATAATTTGCAGGATATGCACCGCCGTGCTACATGGTCCGGGAAAAACAATCCCAGCATTCCGTGGGAATTTGATATATTCAGCGAAGACGAGTTGCGGTATGCGAAATGGCTAGCAGACCAAGAAGATCCTAGTCAATGGCGCCCAGTGCTTGCCTCTACAGCGCTGCAGCGTGAGCATATCATGTCCACCAATGGAGGCAACCCGCCGCCTCGCGGCCAGAAATTCCGCTTGATAAAGGACCTTGAGGTGTCTTACAACAGGACTGGAACATATGCGGACCTTCTAGGGGAAGTGCGACACATTTACTCCGACGACTATAAAACTGACTTGCGTTTGACTGACTACACGACAAACGAGGGTCTATACGAGTTTCGCTTCGGTGACCCTGAGGCCGGCCGGGATGGTGATCTTTACGGCTACACAGACGATTCTAACAAGAAGTGGCCTGGTCCATGGGGGAGGATGACCATGACTCTGACTCTGTGGGATGCTCACCATAATTACGCCCGAGCCAATGTCAAAGAGGGCACTTTTGTGTACCTGCGCAACGTGCAGATCAAATTGGGCAGGAACGGGTCAAATTTGGAAGGATTCTGTCGAGGAGACAAAGATAATCCCAGCAGATCAAACGTCGAGGTGAGGAAGCCGCATGAGGCGCAAAGCGATGACCACATGAAATCCCTCCTAATCCGGAAACGAGAGTATGAAGAAAAGGCGAAGGCAGAAAACATTCGCTTCATACGGAATGCTCAGGCGGTGCAAAAGAGGCAAGTCGAGGAAGCAGACGAGCCAAAGAGTAAGAAGGCTCGCCTGAGAAACCGCAAGAAGAGGGAGAATAAAGTAAAGCATGATACTGGACAACGACCGGAAGGATCTGCGGCCGACACTGGGAAGTCTGTGGCCAAGTTGAATGGCAACGTCCGCTGTGAAAATGTCAATGTGCCTTGCAAAACGGTTATAGACATCCTCGATGACGATAACCTGGTACGCACAACGGCCCAGGGCACCACCTTCAAGCTTCCATTTCAGAACTGCAGGTACAGGGCGAACGTCAGGGTGGTGGATTTCTTCCCGGATGACATCGCCGACTTTGCTGCACCTCGAGAATACTCGGAGTACGATTACTTATCGGACGGCGACAACGGCCGCGACTCAGACATCGACCTCAACCAGGGTGGTGGAAATGATGTGAGTTGGGAATGGCGTTTCTTTCTGCTCGTCGAGGATGCTCGGCAGCAGCAGGCATCGCGAGACGGCCGGCCTGCGCGCATGGAACTGCTGGTTGCCAACACTGACGGCGACTACCTCCTCAACATGGAGGCCTGCGATTTGAGGAGTGATGAAAATGCGCGTGAGCTTGCGAAAGTGAAAGAGAAGCTGTTCCATCTATGGGGCGACCTTCAGGAAAAAAAGGAAGAAACCGCCATGGCCGGAGGGTCGAGTTGGAAACCTAGCGCCAGGCCTTTCCAGTGCCTGATAAAGGAGTATGGAGTGCCAACACGGACTGCCGGTGGACGGTCCAGGGACAGCTTGTCGTATGAAAGAGTATTCGGGTTGTTCGGAACGACAATCTGAGAGAGCGCTTTGGACACAAATCGATCAGATGAAAGACGGTGAATACCGCAACACCCTCAAGGATCGGAACGCCTGCTCATCTCCTGTGCCAACGCTTTCCTCCTCGCCACAAAGCAAGAATCGACGATCAACACATTGCGACAAAGTCCCATCACAGACCTGGAAAATGCGAGTGTTTGAGCGAGGACCATGTCGGCCTACGCTTATGTTGAGCCCTCTAGACTCTCTGTCTTAGTAAGAAGGAAGTTATCAGAGGCGAATGACTGCCAAAAAGGGACGCTGTCTGAGTTCGGTCAACCGATGGCGATCTGAACATTTTTGGGACAGCCAACGGGCCTAGTCGCGGCTTGGGTTGACTCGCAGGATCCATGGCATCCTGGGAGCACACTGTTGTGGAGCCGGTGCGCAAGTACATTCTTGGGCATCCCGTCAGCGGCGCGACCCACGCTCATGATGCGAAAGATATTGAATGCATTCACTTGCAGAGGTTCCACCAACCACCAACCATTCGAGCCAGTATCAGCGGCTGAGCAGAGAAAATCTGGGTGGTCTGCATCGTCGCAGCTATAGCTGCATCAGGTTATGTGTCGCATCGTCTAAGACCCCGAGCCTCAGACCTAGTGGCACAATCCATCGAGGGTGTGAAACTGCAGCGACGTGACCTACTCTACTGCATGCGAAGGTTGCAAACTCACCATGTGGTGTATGCCATCGTCATCCTGGAAGGGAAGGTCCTATTGTTTTACCGGCGAAAACGATGTCATGATGCCGCATGATGGAGACAAAACTCGCGTTACGAAACGCTGAATGCTACCCACTTTGAAGTCGCGAAGTTTTCCCAACAAATTGCAACGCAAATGAACACGAGGATCGAGTAAATGCTTCGCCTAGGGCACGTTCATGTTGCAATGTCGTTCGATTTGGATATGCCATTACGTGACTTGTACGACAAGGACACTGGACGTCGGCGTTGAGACCGTTCCCTCGTTGAGGTGTGGTGTGTTCGTTCTCAGGGGCATATGGCTTACTTGCTTCCTCCCAATGGCTAAGCTCAGCATCAATGCTGCCAGGATAGCCTGATGGCTGCAGATGCATGCTTAGAGAGGAGAGCGGGCTGGGCCTGGCATAACGACCGTCGTCGTCGAACCAAGGCCTGGAGGACTTGCGAAGTCGCATGCCCGGCCTTATCGTTTGTACGATTTGTACGGCAGACAAACTGTTCAGGAATGCCGCACATCCAATCACGAACCCGGAGACTTGGGAGCGGCTCAGCCGCTAGGTGCGTCCGATTCTCGTACTTCCACCACGCCCGGACAAAGGACGGCGGCTGCAATCGGCTAAAGCTGGACATTGGGCTGTACTGCAGTTCAATGAAGTACTTGCCAGCTTTATGAGCGCGGACTCCACTCGCCTTCTCAGGCTCGGGCGTTGTCCGATTCACAGCTTCTGGTTGCGTGCATTGTGTTCTCATGGAGCCACAACAGGGTGGGGTTACTGCAGAAGAGCTGCCTCAAGCATCATGATCAATTGGGAACGTGGATGTCCACTTGATCTGCAAAAATTCTAATCCCTCGATGCTCGGTCGAGTCAGTCAAAATAGCCCCTCAGTTGACCCTCGCCACAGATCTGTGGTCCTCTAGCCTTTGGCAGACTCTAGACTCTGCGGATCAGTCGCCAGTCATCTTGAAGCCCGCACCCTCCGAGGAATGCTCAAGGGTATCTTGTTTGGCTCCGTCAGTGGTCTTGAAGCACAAGAACGACCCTCAGCCGCTGATGTAATGCGCCTGATCATCGACTTCGTTGACGGCGTGCGAAAGGTCCATGCCGGTCTGGAGGATCAATACTGTGTATGTAGTTGCCTATGAGTCTGGGCGAAATGATCACCCAATTGCATTCGGACGACAGACCTCAACTTCGAATGTTGCCGGCACCTGGGGAATATGCAGGGAGGAGCATCGATCGAAGAACTTTGACGGCCAGGATCAGAGTGCCTTTCTTCCCGTCCCGACCGCCCTAGCTATGTGGCCATGCAATGTTTGTGGCCTGCTGGACATTCAATCCAATCAGCCACACAAGACACAATCGAGCTAAACAGCGAGGCCAGCCTCCGTTCGGCGCCAATTTGAGTTGTCGGATGCCGCTGGTCGTTACGGCTCAGAAAGTTAAGCGTACCTCGTGGAGTCCCAAGGCCAACGTGGAGGGTCAGGTGTTCACATCGAAAGATCGTTTCAAGCCACGGCTATTGGCCGAGCCTTGAAATCTTGTGGCGGCCTTTTGTGTACATCTTCCTAAGGTCTTGCTCCAGAGTACTCCGAGTCCCTGTGGCCACTTGCCAAGGACTGGTCGCTATGTCCACGTCGTGAGACTGTACGACTCGTGTACAGAGCCACGACGCCGCCACCAGGATCTGTCTAGACTCTTCACCGGACAGTACTTCCAGTCAGGACGCCCAAAGATCAAGCAGTCATGTTGGCCCTTCACCATGAGCGGGACCCTGTATGACAACGCTCAGGCTCATACTATGGCAGTCATACAATGGGACAAGGTGTTGTCCTTGAAAACATCCGCAGCCAGCAGAAGTTTGACTGCCTCAACTTCTGATGCATTCTCCAGGAAGGACACGAGGCCATTTTCTCTCTGCCGCGTGGTAAGAGCATCTACCCAGCAGATTGTGCAGTGAGCAGTGACATAGGACTCAACGTAAGCGATGGACACTTGTTAGGCCTGATAGAGTTAGGCTAAGGAGGACCATTCATGGTCACTTTAGCCTTGGGGCTGGAGACCGCCGATCGTGGGAATGGCGCCGCGCCTTGTCTGTGTTGGCTACAGCACATCCATCCCCGAGCCGTCTCATGACCACCCCAGATTTGCACTCGGTTTCAGGAATAGAACAGACACACGGACTAACTTCTTGACAAGGGGGGGTGCACTGGTGCAGGAGTGACTTCTCTTCTTCACATACAGAGTCGAGATGGTTTGTGTACACACAGAAGGCTTTGCCATCTTTCCAGTGCCCGATGCAGGAAGGTGGATGGTGGAAGAAGGCAAGATGATCCCAGTCAAAGTCAGGCTAGCTATGTTGGATGTCGCATGCGCGGATAATCTTCCTTTCCCTGGAGGTCGCTGTGGCTGTGGAAGCTATGGACGCCGGATGTTGCGGACCTTGTTGAGCACGTATGGCGTCAACAGGCATCCATCCCCGTAAGACATAATTTGACTGAGCACTTTTGTGAACGGTGTGGAGAGAATGAGCTACCATACTCGGCTCTCTTTTGATATCTCATCTCGTGCGTGAATTCTAGCTCTTCGAGCGCGGCATGATCGTTGGCAGGACCTGGAGACATGACTGCGCAGTTCGCCTCCGGGTTGTTTGTGACAGGCAGGGTCAAGGATGAGTATGTGACAGCCGCCAACGGCAGAGTAGCTTCAAGATTTGGAACGGAGCCGCCGCAGTGGGTGCACAAGGATCATCGAAGGAGCAACTCATGAGGGAGCATTTCGGACTAACGTGCACCGGGGTCAAGGACGGGCAGCCCTCGAAAGATGTGACCACTGCGAAAGTGTATCGTGAGGTTGTAGCTGTAGACGGACTCGGCCTCCGATTCCTCAATCTGCACGACCGGCTGAGAGGACAGTTGTGGATGTGGATGCGAACGAGAACAAGACCTGGGAATTGAAACTGTCCACTGCAGTTCGGCGCTCATCATTGCCATTGGTGTACTCCCAGCTAGATGTGCCACCGAAGGAAACGGGAAGTCTGCTTGAGGTACCTTGGGTAGGAGACAGGCAGAGAGAGACAGGCCACGAGCGTTGATCTCAGAACCCCGGAGATGAGCTGCATACGTTAGGGAGGGTTACCTGCGTTAGCCTGAGAACAGTCTGGAGCATGGAAAGCACCTGGGGAAATCCCTGACTACTCTCCAAAAGTCAAGCTGCTTGACCAGGGCGGCTTTGCACTTGGTCTATCCTGTATGCGGTATACTATTAGGTGGCTAGACACCTTTGAAGATTAAGTGGTAGGGTCGGAGTCGAGCGTTGGTTGGCAGAGGCGGCACCTTGTAGGCGAGCAGGACGCTGGCAAGGGCCGTGGAAACCCGCTAGATGGATGACCGACCAGAGCATCAACGTGGCTCGCAACAGCCAGCGAAGGGATTTTGTTCTGTTTCTGTTTCTGTTCCTGTTCTGTCGTGTTCGCGCAGCTCAGCTGTCACGTCACGGTTTGGAAAATGCTGGGAAGGCAGATGATTCGCAGCAAAAAATTCAACAGGCGAGCAAGTTTATTGGGTGGTGGATCTCCACTTGGAGTTGATTGCTTCTGTCTTGGTTCCTGCCTGGTTAGGTGAACTCGCTGCCTAGGGGCCCAAGTCTCAGGTACCTCAGCTTGAGAGCCTGCTGAATCCGAACCTGGGGTCCTACCTACCTCTTGAGGTACCTACGGTGGGTTCCTAGGTTGACTTGCAGGGGACATTTTGGCAGGAAAGGTTAGATGGGCAGGTAGGAATGTCGTCCGTTGTGTTAGATTTCGGGGTCCAACCCCCTGTGGCCTGGGGGATCTGCTCCCCACTCAGTGGGCAGTGTTCTGACAAGTTTGGACTTCAGATCTGTGGAGCTGGGAAGTCGTCCTGTGACCATGACCAGCCCCACGGCTACCCATCGGGGCTGCGAACCACTGGCACCCAGCTATCACTGCCATCATTGTCCAGAGCACGGATATGGAACTCCCACAGTCTCACGACTCGATATACGCAGCAACAGTGAACAACATCTATCTACCTAATGAAGACGTCGGCCGACGAGAGACCTATTCGTAGCGGCCTTTTGGATATTGTCATACTAGTAATCAGTACTATGGAGCTGGACGAACTTGATGTAGACGTAGTTACAAATTGATACATTATCATTTGCTCGTCTTTCAGCAGACACGAAAGAAAACTGCAATTGAGCTGCGTACCTACCAACTAACCTACAGAGGAGACTATTTCTTACCCTACAATAGTACTACTGTCACTCAATAGCCGTTCCTGGAAGTACTCGGATGCTGCTAGTGGTGGTACCTCCGGTGCAAAAATTTGGACGGTGCACGGCACCAGTCCAGCATGGCAGTGCTCGGACTGGCTCACCTAGAGTTGCGAAATTGTGAAGCTGAAGCTGCAGGATGCAGTCACTGTACTCTCTGGTGGTGGGGAGGCGACGTACGCTAACCCACATTTAGGGGTCCTTAGGGCTCTTGAGGCCTATAAGGAGCCGACCAGGATTCAATTTAGCCTGCCTGGGGTTTGTGCCTGGGGTAAATGAACGGCAAGAGTCCGCTGTGGGTTTGTGCCGCTGTGGTGCGCCAATTATCATCAATCCACTCACTACCACTGCCACTGCCCATCCAATCCGCCTGGAGCCAGCACCCGGAGGCGGACGGCGACCCTCAAGAATCCACCTAAAGGTGCCGCCAGAGAGCGAACAACCGCGACGACTATCACCGCCACTACAACCGAACGCTTGCTTCAATTCATTCACGTTCAAGTGGTCGACCGCACTGCACCCCTCCATCCCTCATTTCATTCTATCACGACCTCGAAACTGGTGCATTTTGTAAGAGAAGACCTGCTTCCTTCACACTGTGCTCGCTCATCACTACCGCACCAGACAGCCGCCGGTGCTGCAACCTCGGAAAGCCCACGAACTTGTGGCCCAAGTTGAGCCACTCACGTCGAGTCTTCTCCTGCAAACCGTTTGTCTTGAAGACCCCTCCGCAGGCATAGCTTCTACCCCAGACTTACCTTGTCCATCATACCTACTACTACGCAACGATCCTCGGTCTGAACGACCCTGCATTTGACCGGCGTCCTTCAAAGGCGCGGCGACCGTCCAGCCCACTACGATTCCATAACAAACGGTTTCCTGCCTGACACGACAGTCTACCAATCCTACCGCTCGTCGTTACGGTGCAGACGCAACGCCGCTGCTAACCACTCTCAATTCCCATCCCACCTACCACCTCCAAACTCTGAAAAGGCTGGTCGACCTGCTTTGCCCGTACCATACTCTCAGAAATTCCGCCAGTCTCCCCGGAATATCTGTCTCTCTGGTGTATCATACTTACCTCTGTACCTCTTAGGTGAGTCTATTGATAGCCCAAGTGAGGGTGCCTCAGATCTGTCCATGGGCCTAGCCTAGCTCAATACTCGCTTCAAACGCTGATATCGCTCGCAGGGAAAATTCTGGTCCATGTTATCTGGGCTTTGGCGATTGAACTTCACGACTTTCTCCTTCTGGCTTGTTGTATAGTTTTACTTGGACCGCGATCTGAGATTCCGTTCTCTGGCGTTGCCGTGTGACACTACGAAATTTGTGAATTTGTGCCGCTACCAGTCGACGGCATCCTCCCGTCATCGCCAGCCGCGATCGATTCCCTCTCTTGCTGCACGACAGCGAGTACATGGCACGCTGAGTTCAGAACTCGAGACGTCTCCCAATCAATAGGACAATCAGCTGTCAGGATCTAGCATATGTTAACCGATCAAACGTGCCAGTGTCTCCTGTGGTCTGCGTGATTATCGGGACGAGAAGACTGAAGAGCTTGGGCTTTGTACAAGACTTACTATACAGTCAGCAAGCTTAAAGGCCTCCTGAGCAGATGGCAGCTGCTTTTAAGGATACAAGGCCGGATATGGCTGTCATGACCGCAACTTCGCCTGAAGTCGGCTCGGCCGAGAATATGGATGTCAACGAGCCTGGAATGGGTAAGTTAACACAGATCGTTATCCTCTTACTTTCTCTAAACCTATGCCAGTTCCCCCTGAGAGCACAGCTCCCTCCACGAGCGAATTCGTCGCCCCCATTCAGTCATCGAAGTCAAGGTTCCCTCCTCCCAAAACGGACAAACCCCGCCCACACGTGTGTACCACCTGCATGCGGTCTTTCGCTCGTCTGGAGCACTTGAAACGTCACGAGCGATCCCATACGAAGGAGAAACCATTTCAATGTCCAGAATGTGCGCGATGCTTTGCCAGGCGGGATCTGCTGCTGAGGCATCAACAAAAGCTCCACTCGTCCACCACTCCGTCCTCGCGTCCCCGGGCTGGCCGGCGAGAAAGTGCTGCTGGAGTGGCCACCGGGCGTGTGCGCAAGAATTCCACGGCAAATGGGGCACCTTCGATGAGGCCCAGGGCAAATACTCTCAGTCACGTGGACTCTTCTACCATCGGCATGCTGGGTGACTCGACTCGAAGCCTAGGTCGCACGTTCGCACCTGGCCAGGATCATCACAACAGTGTGGGCAGCTTGTCTTCGCCTTCGGGTTACGCCTACCGAGGTGGAATTGCCAATAGCCAAAACTTCCATCTTCCCAAGCTAGACACCCAGGGGCTTCCCGTCGATCTTTCCAGCGGCTTGCGTACAGCGCCACCTTTTGGGGGCTTTGGTGCTGAGTTTGGTATGAACTTGGATTCGGACCAGGGGGATACTATCAACCCACACGCGCTCCATATGACCGGCCTACATGGTCTAGGGTTGGATCCCTCATCCGTATCCTTCCAACAAATGTTACATGGGATGGCAGCTTCTCATGCTATTGCTGACGATGACACGAGCTTTGACTGGATAGCACAAGGGTTCGAAAACCAGATGTCCTTTGTGCAGGCCAATGAGAATGCAATAGACGACTCTTCCCCTTCGGCAATGAGTACCAACAGCCCGCCGGGTATGAACGATTTCACAAACGACCCAACCCTTACAGCAATGCAACAAACTGCAGCTTCCAGTAATACTCTGTGGCCTAACACCCTCACAACGCAGGGACCTATGGTGAACAGTCCTCTCAGCATGGATCTGATGTCCAACTTCACAGAGATGATGCATGGCCCAGTCGAGACCATCTCCCCAAAATCATTGTTGCCCCATGGGACAACATTGGACATGAACCTACCAACTCCTCCCGAATTTGGATCCCTAGACCTGTCGGCAATGCAGGCTGGGATGCACTTCAACGGGTTTCAATTACCACTCATGACGGATGGCCCCCTTTCCAGCTCATCGACTGCATCCATGGATAGCAGCCTTCATCAAAGTTCGGTGACTACGATGTCTTCGGAGTTGGTGAGTGACCATGTTCGGAACGTTCTGATCGCTGGGCTTTCCCAGGATGCCGGCTTCGGACAGCGGAGGTACTCGCAGTCAGCAACCAACCCGCGGCTGTCTCCTGGCTCTGGCTCTCGCACGACAGGGTTCAATGCGAGCACATTCCCGAGCACCTACGACCTTCAGCGGTACGTAACGGCGTACATGAAATACTTCCATCCTCACCTTCCGTTTCTCCATGTTGCTTCTCTCAACTTCGAATCCCCGGAATATTCAACTCCTATCCGGTTGGTATCAAGCCAATCGCAGTTCGGCAAAACAACCGTCGCCGGCGGAGGTAGCTGTCTCATATTATCGATTGCAGCTATCGGCGCGCTGTACGAACACGAGGTTTCGCAGTCCAAAGGCCTATTTGAAGGTGCGAAGCGTCTCATCAGCAGCTACCTGGAAGAACGGCGCAAATCCAACATGACCAAGACACAATTTGCCCCACGACATTCTACCGAAAGAGACGACACACCGCTTTGGCTAGTCCAGGCTATGTTATTGAACGTGATATACGGCCACAATTGTGGTGACAAGACTGCCGCCGAGTTGGCGAGCAATCATTGTGCAGCCCTGGTCAGCCTTGCACGTGGTGCCGAACTTGCGCGGCCTTCGCAATCGGAGGCCGGGCATCAAGGCCCCTCCGCCGGCAACTATACGACTGGAATGCTGCACAACGGGTGGAATACCATGCTCATTGAGACGGACGACTCTGACTGGCTGGAGTGGAAAGGTACAGAGGAACGCAAACGGACACTGTATGCTGTCTTCATCCTCTCAAGCATGCTGGTGACAGCATACAACCACCCTCCAGCCCTCACGAATTCCGAGATCCGCCTCAACTTGCCATGCGACGAAGAGCTCTGGGCAGCCGAGTCAGCTCAGGCGTGGCGGAATCTGGGAGGGACCGCAACCGCAGAGGCCAGCTGTGCCACCTTCGCCGATTCGTTGACCCACCTTCTCATGGCTGCTCAGCGGCAGAGGCAGCATAGCAGCGGCCACGGTTCACACGGACCTGCCAATGAGCCACAGCTCAAGCCCAGTACGTTTGGCTGCCTGATCTTGGTCAACGCTTTGCACAACTATATTTGGGAAACTCGTCAACGACATCTGGGACGGCAATGGAACACCAGCGAGACCGAACAAATGCACGCTCATATTGAACCAGCACTCCGTGCATGGCAAGCTGCGTGGGCGAGCAATCCTAGCCACAGTCTTGAGCGCCCAAATCCTTTTGGGGCAGGCCCTTTGTCTGCTGATTGTATCCCTTTGCTCGACCTTGCATACGTGCGCCTCTTTGTCAATTTTGGAAGGTCGAAGGAAGCCTTCTGGCAGCGTGACTACGATGCAATGGCCGAAGAACTTGCCAAGGGTCCGGAGTCCAGTCATGGCTCTGAAACATCGGCCGGGGCAAAGAGCCATGCTTCTCCGGTCAGCAAACTGGAGGATAAGGGCGAGGGCCAGACAATATCATCTACGCAGGCTGAGGCTGACCCGGACATCCTTCGAAACCTCGGAGCGGAAGTTGGAACGTCTCAGCAGTCGCGGCGCGAGCGGTATCTCCGAAAAGCAGGCTTCTACGCAGCGGATTCGCTGTCAATGTCCGACCGACTGGGCCTCGGCTTTGTAGAGCATACTTCTCGGGAGCTGCCAACGCAGTCAGCCATGTGCGCATTTGACTGTGCGCAGGTGCTGGCTGAGTGGGTTGCGACTGTGCAGGAGCGGGTAGGGAAGTATCTTGGAGTCATTGGTCGAGATGAAGTGAACCTGATGGAGGTGCCTGGTATCCTACTCCTGGAGGACGAAGATAGGAAACTGATTCACAAGATCACGGAGATCCTGAGCAGTGCTGAGGCGAAGCTTGAATCACGAGGCGGTTTCGACCTTGGAGGTGCTCGAGAAGGCGGACACGGAAGCAGGATACTGGTGCTAACAGCACGTCTACTTGAAAGAGATGCTGTTTGGCCAGGTGAGTGCCGCCATTATATCGTCCTGGATGGCAACCTATACTAACCCCAACATGCAGTTTTCAAGCTCATGGCCCGTTCGCTCGAGACTCAAGCCGGGCACATCAAAGAACGAGCATTGGCCTCTGTGGCTCATCCCTGACGCTACGAATCATCTGCAGCAGATGGCACAGGGCGGCTTTCGGCTGCACTTTTCGGTTTCGGGAACGAGCTCGACTCAAAATGATGTGGCGGTACATATGAGTTGTGAGGACATACGATTGCAACATACCCCTTCACATACGATAACTACGAGAACAAATTTCGGATGCGATCAGTGGCCTGGGTTTGCAAAAGTGCGGTATTGTTGATATTTCCATGGAGGTACCATCGAGCAGGACGGAAAAAATTACATGCGATCGCTACACGAGATTCTTTTTTGAATCACTGCGGTGAGGCGATCGCGGGACCTGATGGTACAGGTAGAAAGTAGGTACAGACGCCCGAAGACAGGCCATCAGCTTGTCCAAGAATGGCTCGCTATAACCATCTGGATGACTCCAAGAGCATCGCCACTAGCCGAGATGACCGGTGGAAAGAGAGTCAGGCTTGGATATGCCATGAATGAAAGATCAAGGGACGGCGCGTGTGCTGGTGGGCTCTTTGAAGGCCGAGACTATCAGACTCAAAGCTCCAAGACGATGTTCCTCGGTAGATGAACAGTGCTTGCGTCCCGTCAATGACTTTCCATCAAGACCTGCAGATAGGTATACAGTGCGTGCGTAGCTTCAACCTTGTTCCAGCGTTGGAAGCGGCCACATCTGGGTGCAAAAAGTACGTGGGATTCGTAGCGAGAGAAGGACCTTGGTTAGGTTCTTTCGGTGGTCGACGGACGGTAGGGGGTTAGGAGGCAGCCATCTAGCTAAGGTAGGACCAGCAGCTCAGTGTCAAGATGAAGCGAGTTGGAATAGGAGAGAGCACGAAGCCTACAGTCATTAAATTGCGAGATAGAAAGGTACATGTAGGCTCTTCGGCCGAATATCAGAATGATGAGGTCGACGCAGCTGTCAACCGTCGAGGTCGTCCCACTGCACTGTATCATGGCGCGTCAGTTCCAAGGATGCCAAGCCCCGTCGGTGTCTTGGATCGGGCGAATTTGGGAGGCTGCGGCACCCACGATTATTCTTACTAGTATGATTGGGCGGCGCAGCCGTGGACAGGCATCTCCAGGCGTCTCCAGGCAATCTTCAGCCTCTTAGCCATCACCGCTTCACCTATTTGATGCCTAGGTACGGAGTTATGACCTATAACCCCAGCTTGTCTCGCTGTTTGATTCCACCACTGCCGCCTGTCACGACGTACTACCACTACAGAGTACTGTCTGGGCCTTCGACCAGGTGCTCTATCACTCTACCACAGGCCGAATACACACGGGTATCCTTGTGAGGCTTCATCTTGTTGAACTGGCCGTGAAAAGACCCCAAAAAGCGAACACGTCTTACTACGCACCTCCCACTTCCCCCCTCCCTCCCCCCACAGGCTTCGACTACTTCCGCAGCCGGCCGGCTACACAAGGACACTATAGAACTTTCGACACTACTCCATAGTCACCAATCACCCCCAAGAGACGACAGGCTGTGCCTAAGGAGCCTTCCGAGAATCTGGCTTGCGGTGGAGTGGGGTTGGTTCGCACGCCGGAGACGGAGACGAGAATCCTCAGCCCAGGCCCGTGACAGGGATCTCTTAATCTCTGATCAACACGCCGAGTCCTTCAACTTCGACACTTGCTCGCTTCTCTCGCTTTGCTTTTCCTCTCGCCGCAACTTGGCAGACAGTCTTTGCTTTTCTTTTTCTTTTCTTGAGGGCATCAAGCTCTCCTTGGCCTGAGCGAGCTTCGATCACTACTCCTCTGGTGCATCCAACTTGATCCTCGTACGAGTCTGTCGCGCTCCTCCGTTCGTCCATTGCAACTATCCTGTTCGCTTGCAAAATCCGCTTTTATCGGTCCTTACTTCCTCTTCACCGAGGACGAAGCCAGAGCCTTTGTCTGCCTCCGGTCTTTCACTCTTACACGGCTTCTCGGGCCGCTGTCCTTGAGCTTCGGCTTTGCAGCTATTGCACGGCCTCACCGTTTCTCGAATGCGGCGGATAATACACTACGACCTTAACCCCAGAGAAACCAGTGATTGGGGATAACAATTACACTTTCGAAAATAAGGGTGGTCTTTTGCGGATTTAAAAGAGCGGCCTATTTTATACCAGATCTTTCGGAGGAGTCTGTCACCCTGTCCGAGTTTGGAATCTAGCCACTGGACCTCAGCACGATCGACGCGCAATCAGTCGCCGTGGGCTTGACACCCAGACCCAAAGTCAGCCGGCCCCAAGATGGCGTGGGATCATTTGTCCATCAACAAGCCGCATCTGGTCTACATCATCCTAGGCGGGTTTACCAGCATTTTCATGCTCTGCTCGTTGTTCATCAAGGAAAAACTGTACATCGGCGAAGCCTCGGTCGCGACCTTGTGCGGTGTTATCTTCGGTCCACATGCTGCCAACCTGATCAATCCCTTGTCCTGGGGAAATACTGATATGATCACTCTCGAGTTCTCCCGCATAGTACTCGTGGTGCAATGTTTTGCCGTCGGCGTCGAGTTGCCCAAGGCCTACATGGAGAGGCATTGGAAATCTGTCGTCTTCCTGCTCGTCCCGGTCATGACCTTTGGTTGGCTCGTCACCAGTCTGTTTGTCTGGTGGATGATAGAGCCACTCACCTGGTTGGAGTCTTTGGTGGTGGCAGCCTGCGTCACAGCCACGGACCCGGTCCTGGCCTCGTCCGTCGTGGGAAAGGGCAAGTTTGCCAAACGTGTCCCCAAGCATCTTCGAGACCTGTTGTCTGCCGAGTCGGGCTGCAATGACGGGATGGCCTTTCCTTTCATCTATCTTTCTTTGTATCTATTGAGGTATGATCTGGGTGCTCGAGAAGTGGTCTTTCACTGGATCGTGATCACCGTTCTCTACGAATGTATCTTCGGGGCCTTCTACGGTGTCATGGTGGGCTACATTGGTCGTCATGCCATCAAGATGGCCGAACGACGGGGCCTGATCGACAGAGAAAGCTTTCTCGTGTTCTACTTCGTCCTGGCATTGTTCTGCGCGGGTTCGGGTAGCTTGCTGGGCATGGACGACCTTCTGATCGGGTTTGCGGCTGGAGTTGGATTTTCCAACGATGGCTGGTTCACCGAGAAGACCGAGGAGTCGCACGTCTCCAATGTTATTGACTTGCTCATCAACTTGACCTATTTCGTCTACTTTGGCACTATAGTACCCTGGGATCAATACAACTCTCCCGAGCACGGTCTGGTTCCTTGGAGGCTGGTCGTCATCTCGCTTTTTGTCATCTTCTTCCGTCGGATTCCCGCCATGTTGGCGTTGAAACCGTTCATACCAGACGTCAAAACGTGGCGAGAAGCTCTCTTTGCCGGCCACTTCGGGCCCATTGGTGTGGGAGCCATCTTTGTGGCCATTCTAGCTCGTGCAGAACTTGAGAGCGATTCCACCGAACCTCTGGCCAAGCTTCCGGCACCAGGTTCCAAGGACTACGACTTGATCTATCTTGTATGGCCAGTCACAACCTTCTTGGTCATCTCGTCAATCTTGGTGCATGGCTCGTCAATTGCCGTCTTCACCCTGGGTAAACGCATCAACACTCTGACAATAACACTGTCATACACTCAAGACAACGAGAAGGGGCCGGCTTGGATGAGTCGCCTCCCAAGGATTTCCTCTCAGTCGAGATCAATGGCCCGTATGGATAGCTCCGAGTTGGAGGCCGAAGAAAAGCTGGACATCCCTCCTGGCGAACTGCCTCCTGTCGGGATCCCCAAGCTTCATCTCCGACGGCAGCGCGAAGATGAGTATGAAAAGAAGCCGGGCTCTAGATCATCCAGTCTTGGACGATCAAGGAGACGGAAACGTCAGACTAGGGATCTTGAGGATCGCCGCCTAGGTGGCCCTATCAGTCAGAGTGCCATTGCACCGGTAAGGCACTCAGAACCAACCGCTTCTCAGCCGGGTTCTGCGTCGGATACATTGTTTGAGAAGTCCGGAGAGCCATCGCCAGAAAGCCCTCAGGACCGCCTGGTGACCGGATCTCCAACCTCTTCCCCGGAACGTGATCAGATTGAAGTGGAACACGAGGCCGAAGCCGTGGCCTCAATGAAACGACGGAAAAGAGAGAGGGAGCCGTCACCAGAGAAACCCGCAGAGGTGGAAGTCTACGAAGAAGGCCATAACCTCGTTGTTGAAGATGAAGAAGGCAATGTTGTCGAGACTATTGACTCGGCTCACATGAACCCGGCCAAGAAGGCCGAAGCCGTTGAGAAGGCACGCAATCGTTTGGCCCGGGATGAATCCGGAGAATTTACCAAACACAAACATCAGCCCCACCCAAAGACCGAAGGCGCAGAGATCGAACATCTTGTGGGGGACACTATTGGCCAACCGCAGAAAAGCATGCGGCAGAGATTCGATCAGTGGAAAGGGTTTGGCAGACGGAAAGAGGAGCAAGAAGAGCCCGTCACGCCTGGTCCGTCAAAGAAGGCAGAACTGAAGAAAGCAGAACGAAAGAGAGGTCCCGCCCATGCCTATCAGTTCGGCAACACCATCATCGTCGAAGATGAAGATGGCGAAGTCATCAAAACGTATACCATCCCTAGCGACGCGAGCGCGGGGGACAGGCATCGTCTGCGCCGTATGAGCACCTGGGTGGGCCTAGGCCGACAAGCGGAAGCCGCTGAAGTGGACAGCTCGGAGGCGGCCCTCACAGAGACGAAAGACGGCACTGAACTGCTCAAGGAGAAAAAGCCAACTCTCAAAAGACGTGGCTCCGATGCGTCAGTCGATGATGGCCTGAGGATGATAATTTCCAGTACCGATCAGTATGGATTGACGGGGCAGAAGAAAAAGGCTCGGGATGCTCCTGGTGCCATTGCCCTGGGTTCTGGAAGGCGGTTGTCGACAAAAGACTTTATCAAACAAATGCAGCAGCTCGATGCCAGAGGTAAGATCCAAGAGGTTGAAGAGAGTGATGCCCCGGAAGACTTCAAACGCGAGGTGCGTAAAGCTGTCGAGGCCTCGCAGCAGAACGAGCGGAACAAAGCCACCGCCTCTGATGAGAGGCCGGGGCGGTCTCGAGCAAAGACAACTCCAGGCGGCGACTCTGACGATGCTAGCCGAAGGATGCAAGCCAGCAATCCGGACGACAGCGAAGACTATTTCAGTCCGCAGCGTCGGCCATTACCTGAGCGCTTGACCACTGCCGAACGCAACCGGAACTCCATCGAGGAAGAAAGCCAAGAAGAAGATGAGGATGATGACGATGACGATGACGAGGAAGAAGACGACGACGATAGTGGCTCCAACGTTGTTCCTGTCCATAACGTCGCATCCATTCTGGCCAGACACAGTCAAGGCCAGACGGCGGCCGACTTCCGCAGGCGCCAACTTGCACGAATTCGCTCGGAGGAGGAAGAAGAGGACGAGGAGGAAGCGGATCCCACCGAGGGCGAGACCGCTGCGGAGAAGCGCCGGCGAATGGCTGCCCTGGGCATCGGTGCTCGGGAGGAAGAGTCGAGCAGTGACAGCGAGGAAGGCGAGGAACAGCCGCGTCGGGCCGCCGAGACTGCCGTGCCGGAACCCAGCGAGGGAGGCCCGTCCACGACGCAACAACGGACTCGAATCCAATGGGGCGGAGAAAGTGGCCGAGAGAAGGATCCTACCGACATCTATGCCGGCGACCCCATCGTCGGGGCGGCGAGAAAGCTGAGGAAAATGATGAAGAAGCGGCACGAAACTTGAAAATGTCACACCCATCATGCTTCATGCATCATGCATCATGATATGACGCCGGCACTGAACTGACTTGACGGTCGACATTTGACCATACCACCTCATCTCATCCCATCAATCAGAGATGACTAGTAGTTTAGTCGTCAGGCTTGGGCTGAATGAAGCCAGAGAATCACTTTGTTTTGTGCGAGATCATGACTTTTTTTATTCTCTTGGGAGGTTATGCTGCGTGTATCTGAAGCCGGCCAGCTTTTCTGTTTTCTGCTCTCTACTGTATACTGTTTATTGCTTAGTGTTTAAATCAAAAGGAACTTGTGGAATGCTTGTTCGACGGGTGGCTGTCTGTATATTACGTATATACATGTGGTTCATGTGCAATACATACTAGTATCCCAACCTACCTACCTACCACGTAACTAGTAAATAGTAAGTACTTCAATACCTACCTCAGGTACATGTTCGCGGATGCTGATGTTGGGTCTGGGTCTGGGTCTGGGTCTGCTGGTCGAAGATGGCTTTGTTCTTCTCTATATAGATAGTAAAGCAAAGTCTAGCATCATTGTCATTCATTAAGCCATCATCATATATACATATACATCCAGCCAGCCAATCCATAATGCGTAAGAACCCCCGGGTCCCAGTAGTCTGACTTATTCTTAGTCAGTCCATTCGGCAGTCCGGACCCAAAGACCGCACCTGCTTGCCCATCTTCCCAGGCAAGTCGCTGCAACGCAAGGCAAAACAAGGAAGCCAGAAGCCTAGGTTGGATCATATCAAGCCAGGGTTTACAAGGAATAGGTCTTGGGGTTTCCGAAAACTTGAAACTTGTTCAAACTTGAAAAGCTACAACTGGATCAAGTCGACTTCACTAAAGTCTGGCGGCGCGCCGCTGTAGACGCAGCGGCCCTTGGAATCCAGGCCCTGGCGCACATTGCTGACCCAGAGATGGGCACTGAAACGACCCATGCGGTGGACCTCTTCGTCACTAACGCCCAGGTCGTCGCGCGGCAGCCAGATGACGGGCCGGCGGGCCCGGAGCGCGCTGTGCTGGAACGCCCGCTGGACCAGCCGGTCGCGCTCTTCGGGGGTCAGATCCTCCAGCTCGTCGTGCACGCCGCCGAACAGCGCGTCGGCCAGCTCCTTACGGGCGGCGCGCTGGGCCTCCACGTCCTTCTCGTTGCCCGTCAGCGGGTTGAAGTTGTTGAGTTTGTCCAGCACATCGCGCGGCGGGGAGAGGTGGCGCTTGTGCGAGCGACGTCCGCCGCCGCGTTGGGCTTCAGTGGCTGGGTCATCGTCACCCGAGACATAAGTGTCTTGATTCAGGTCCGGCTGTAGCTGCTGTTGCTGTCGTCGTCGTCCTGTTGGCGATTGTGGCGATTGTGGTGATGTTCCATCTGGCAAGCTGCTGTTGAAACTGGACGATCTGTGATTGCGCGGGTCGTCTCGGGCGGCCCAGGACTTGCGCAGTCCGGTTCGTGGCTTGCTTCCTGGCACGAGGTTCTTGGTCGTGTCCGCTGTCTTTGCCGCTGCGGATCGCACCATTCGAAGGCCTCTGCTCTCCTTGTCTAGGTCCAGTGTAATCTCCGGATTCTGGACCTGCACCGGCTGCGGTTCACGCGATTGCTGTCGTGCCTGGCGCTCCTGCCTGTCCCGCTCGATTTGCTCCCGCTCCCGCTCCCGAGCCTGTCGGTCTTCTTCCAATTCCTGGCGCTCGTTACGCTCCAGTTGGTCCTCGAGAGGCTCTTCTTCGTCCTCGTTGTCGATGATCCCGTGCTTCTTCCGCATCGCTCTGGCGAATTCCTCGTCTCGGCGAGCTGCATCGTCTTCGAGAGTGATGGGCAGGTAGCGGAACAACGGGCTAAAGGCGTTGTTCAGCAGATATTGGTATCCGGCCGTCAATATAAGGATGACGATCATGCCGATGGCCTGCCCTGAACATGCAACGCTGTTGTTCTCGTCTCGGACGAGGAAAAACATGCCGATCAAAGCCACCTCCATCACGTAGACACCGACAAAAGTAAAGTTGATCGCGTTCGGATACAGCAACCCGCCGGTGTCGCGGGTGAACCGAGTGACGTACAGCGTGTTGTACCGGTAGACGAACCAGAACAGAGAGAAAGTGATGATGTTGAACACCAGAATCAGCGGCGCAATGACTGAGTAGATCAAGCCGATGCAGGCCAAGTTGGTGTAGACAGGGAAGAACGTGCCCCATTGGATGTTGGACAAATTCGTTTGTCGCTTGAATTTGGCTCGGGCCGTGCTATCCAGGATCGGAGCCAGGATGAACCACCCGATAAGTGATCCTACCTGGAGGAGTGCTCCGGCACTCACTGACATGGCCTGCAGAAGCATGTATGAGAAGAAATAGTTGCTGGCTTTGGGGATATTCGTGCCCAGCAGATTCGGAACGTTCGTCCAGCCATCGACACTGGTGAACAGGGAGAAGAACTGTGTCAAGGCAGACGCAATCGAGACGACCAAGAACAGTTGGACGAACAGAAAGAAGAAGTAGTATTTCTGGACCGATAGCTCCACAAGCATACCGGACTGGGTCCCTTGAGTTTTGACCAGGAATCGCAAGATCATAGGGAGGAGGGCGGTCAGGATACCCAGTAGAGCGGCCGGCAGCACACCCTGGAGAACACTCCTGAACCAGGCGGGAATGCTCAGAACCCAGTGGAGCCATTCGAACGTTTTGGCCGCCGTTTCGAGCTGCGACAGCGCAGAGGTGAAGGCGACAGGGATTGCCCAGAGGATGATCATGCCCACCACAAGAACCACGACACCAAAAGTCCGGATGTAGGCTGACCACCACTGGATCGACATATTGTCCCAAAGGACATCCTTTGGATCGATCTCCACCAAACGAGGCGCCATCTGCTTGGGCAGATGATGACTGACAGCCTGGCAAGCCATATGGGCGGCTACTTGATGGTTGAACTGGATGAACGCAGAGTTCATGAGAGGGAATCGTTCCGGATGAGCTTGGTCGTCTTCAATCTCGACATTGAGCCGGGCCACTTCTTCGCGGCAGTAGCGAATGGTGTCGACTTTCTGGCCCATCAAAGGGAGTGCAGGCATCCAGCCAAAGACAGGAAGTCTCATCGTGTCACGATCTTTGTCGGACAGATAGCGCCTCCAGATTGCATCGTCAGGATCGTGTTTGAACTCCGACTCAAAGGCCGCAGGGTAGTCAACGGGTTCCTTTTCCTCACCCGCACCAAGACCAATTGCTTTCTTGACCTTTTGAAAGGTGCTGACCCGTTTTTCAGGCTTGGTCTTTTCATCTTTCACTGTACTAGATTGAGAGATGGGACTGTTGAGCTCATACTCGCCATCAGACCTCTCCAACGTCGGTCCACGGCCTTTTGCAAATACATCTTTTGCGTCAGGACTTCGTTTGCCAGTGGGTCTTCTGGTTGGTGTGCTGGGAACCTCAACGTGGGGTTGAGGCTGGTCACCAGAACTTCTATGGGGTGTTTGATTCTGTTCAGCATCTGCAGGAACAAAGCCATTGGTGGTGTCGATAGTCTCGTTAAGCCCCTTGTTGACACCTCGGATGCCTCCTATCATGCGGTTGCCAACCTTGCCCAAGCCATGCGTAACTGCCGAGATACCTTCCCCGAGTATAGGAACGGGAAGGACATATCTTTGACGCTCTTGGTCCTCCTCGGGGTCGGCGTCAGAAGATGCAGTAGAGGAAGAACCATCCTCAGCATGACCTTCAAGCACTTCACGCAGATTATGGTTCACTTGATGGGGGTTTCCGATGGTGACACCGTGCCCGTGAGCTGCTTGATCGCCGGCTTCATTCCTAATGGTGTCCCGGAGCTCCTTTTCTTGCTTGGAGGGTTTCTTGCCCGCTGCTTTCTCGGCTTTGGCAATGTTTTCCTCGTTCTTCTTGAAACATTTCCGGATGAGATCCGTTTCGGCCGACTCCAGCTTTGCCGCGAGCTTATCGCGTCGCTTGATTTTGTCACTGAGTTCGTCGAGATTCCGATTGATCCAAATGTTCCGGACGCCGCCAGGGAATACGTCGTAGAGACCATCCAGGGCTTCGACGGTGCACCATTTTCGAGGTATCGAACTGACCAGGACCGTGGTGGCCGACGCCCGTAGCCGATGTTGTGGCGAGGTCAGATATGCCTGACGCATACGGATGTAGTTGCGCAACTCATCGAACGAGACAAAGCACACCCAGATGATCAATATCAGGGCCAGGAGCCAGTGAGCCCAGTAGCGTCCAGTGTGAGTAGGTGCGACGTTACCCCAGGCCAATTTGTCCAGACCAGTAACATTGGTGGCATTCTCGTGTGGGCCAACTGCCCAGTGAGCACCTCGCCCATCGACCATGTTCAGAGGTATCAAGATGGGCAGGATAACCATGGCCGCCGGCACGAAGATCTTCAGAAGCGTGCGCAGGTATCGCAGAAAGAAGTAGGCGTCCAGGCCACATTTTCGCACGAACTCGGAATTGCTGGTGCTCAGGACGGGCTTCATCCATTTCCACCACCCGGGTGGGGTTGGTTTCGTCCGTTCTCTTTCCGGTACCAGATAGGTTCGGGGCTGGTATATTCGGGCAAACCGATCTTTTATCAGGAGGAAGGCACCGACTTCGATGACGAAGACAGCAATGGCGGTGACCAGAGAGGCGGCGAACTGACCGGCGCTCTGGCCATTCTTCTGGCCGGCGGCGGTACTATTGCCGCCGAGGTTGAAGGTCTCGTTCAAAGACATCTTGGTCTGTTAGGAGAAGAGAGGGAGAGGGGAGGAGGGTATGGTCAAGGTCCAGAATGGCGCGGTGGGCGCAGAAACATGACGGATCGCTGCGTGAAGGAGTCGCGTTGGTAGCCTCGACAAGTGGTACTAGGATATCTGTCTTGAGGTGAGGCAAAGCTTTGGGCAGCGAGTCCAACGAGGCTTCTCTCTGTCCAGTGATGACCCGAAATAGACAGACAGACGGGACAAAGCGATAGCAAGATATGACAAGTTTATGTCTTAAACTAAGCACTCCCCTTAACAGAAAGAAAGAGGTGCAAGAGGTTGTTTGTTCCCTAGGGTAAAGTGATTGTAGGTGAATGCGGTGAACGATAAAGGGCACAACAAGATCAAACCGGCCAAAGCCTTGAACTTGGATCAAGGACAAAGAACAAAAGACGTTGGCAGTGGCAGTGAGTGACTGGGCTCAGCTTGCCGCCTATGACGTGGATGGCGCCTACGGACAGATGCCAAGCAGTCATCGATGCATTGTGGTCCAATCAATGCGGGCAAACAAGCTCCATTCCAATCACCCCCTAATCCTAGTATGGCCTAGTCGCCGGCATAGGCGCGCAGACGACATTCTTGATCTAACCGCATTCCTCCGACGCGTTTCCACTTCGAATCTCTCTACAGAGCTAAACCCCCAGCTATTCTTGTATCTCCTTTTAGTGATCTACTCTCTCCTACGCAACCCAGAGCTCTCTCCAAGAAACCCCCCCTGTGCCCTTGTGATGGCGGTCGATCAACCAAGAAATACACCGCGGCATGCAAACTGAATCCCATGTGCCAAACTGACATCGGCCGTCTTCCTGAAATAACTTTCCAGCCGTGACACCTTCGTGAAACATCGCAATCTCACTGACCGAACGACTGACCCGAGTGACTGGTGATGGGACATGTACCCTCTCCCATGCCTGCAACGCTGTGGAGTCTGCAACAAGGCCACAAAAGTATCATCTGCTCCTCATGATTCTGGCCCCCGGAGAATCCAAGGCGAGTCATGCGCAGTGACTGTGGGCGCGATGACACTGCTACTATGGAGGCCACCGACCACAGTGAAATATAGCAAGATACTGAGACACCACTGTGATATCCTGGTTGATCCAGTAGCTGCTCCATACGGATGATGGGTGGTTACTCTACCACAATGTCACTCACTCAGCAACAAGCACCCAGTTTTGTCCCGTGATGGCTGGCGATTGCGGAAATGCTTCCAACAATATTTAAGTTGACTAGGCCGAGGCTGAACCCCCGAATCGTGGGGTAGGTTAGGCATGCATGTACGTACTTTGGTAAAGCATCAGGCAAGGCTGCATCCAACCCAACGCAGTATTTGACAGGACTAGTAGACCAAGACCTCGAATGTGACTGACAAGAAATATCCCAGGATGATAAACATACTAACATTCACACGGAGACAATCCAATTCAATCCTAACCCCATCAAGCCTACGACCCAGGCACTTACCATGGGCAACTTGAACAGCACACCTATCCAAATTACCATGCATGCGTACGGCTTGACTTGGGGCGGGTGGGTATCTAGATAGGAGGAGGAGTAGGTAGTCGAATTCTCGCTTTCTGTTGACTAGTTGACTATCTGATTTAATAGTAGTCGGCGTCTACTTCGAATTCAACATGCTGTGCGATGCGAGCTGTCTTGTTCTTCCTTTCTGGTCACTTCCCTGTCAGAACACTCTGCGTCGCGCATTGGCACTTTTGGATGTATCTTCTCAACGGCCTCCATAGTACCCTGAACTCTGACCTCCTCCGTACTGTCCCTGTCCCTGACTCTGGTATGGGTCTTCGTAGGATGTCTGGTACTGATAACTCTGACCCTGTTGGAAATACTCATTCCCGCTCGACGCACTGTATTGTTCGTATCCAGCAGGTGGTGCCATGGGCATGGGACTGGGAGATCTCATGTCACCAGCATATTGACTGCCGTGCACTGCGGCCTCGTGCAGCTCTTGTGATCCTCCGAGTTCGCTACCGCCCGGAGTCAAGCCCATACCGGCACCGGCATCGGCACCAATATCATCATCGTTGAGCCCACGGGTGCCGCTCATGAATTTGGTGTATTTGGTGTACTTGTTGATCGAGCTTGTGACGTTTTGGACTCCTGGAATCGGCAGCTTGCTGGCCATGTTCAGCACATCACCAAACCCGCCTCCGCTGCTGGCCTGATGCTGCTGCTGCGACGATTGTTGTGGACGACCTCCATGACCAGTAAAATTGCCTATCATATCACCCACCATTCCGAGAGGATTGTTTGCGTGGCCACCACCGCCACCAGCATGTTGCTGACCAGGAAGAAAGCTGGCGAAGCCCCCCAGTCCACCAGAGCTGGGTTGGTGTGCTGCACCGGCGGGTGGATGTTGGACATGTGCATGGTCGTTGACGCCCGCCTTGTGATTCCTGCCTGTGCGCACCGCTTCGGAGCTCAGAGTGGTGTCGAGGCTTCGGCCCCGCTCCGGCAAACTATCAACCCACCGTCGAACAGCGGCAAACATATTTCGGTGCACCTCGACATGCTCGTTTCGGATGGCGGGATGGTGGAAAATGCTCTCCACATCATGCATGACTTGCTGGACAGGGACATCAGGGTGCTCCCAAGCGTACAGCACTCGGGGTGCAATGAACTTGAGGATCTCCGCAGCCACATATCCCGCCGGTCCATTGAGGATGTTGCTGAAGTGATCTTTGCTGAGCATCGAATGGGTGGGATCCGAACAGTGAGGGTTGGTCCAGACTTCAAACTGGTGCTTCCCGGAAGAGTTGATGACGCCCTCGCTGCCCGTCTGTAGCGTCTTGGACATCGCATTCAGGACGGGTCGCACAAACGGAGCCAGCAAGGACAAAATGAAAACAGTGAGGGTTTCAGTGATGCGGTCGACGAGAGCTTCAAGGCCGGGGATCTTCTCAATAATGGAACTGATTGTTCGCACAACCTTATCCCGGAACGCCAGAATTGGATATATCTGGGCAATGGTCTTGGACGGATCGAAGTTCGGCATCCCCTCCAGACCGCTTGGTGCAGACGACTGTTGCTGTGGAGATTGACCAGGTACATTTCCGGGGATCGCTTGCTGATGACTCTGCTGTGGTGCCGGCTGACCTGACTGATTTTGCCATGGTTGTTGCACTCCTGGATATTGAGATTGCTGCCCGAAACCGTGCTGTGCACCTTGATCGTGCCACTGGGGCGGTTGTTGCTGGTCGAAGCCCGGCTGTCGACCCTGACCGGGCCATTGAGATTGATGCGGAGGCTCACCCCACTGAGGTTGAGGCTGCTGATACCCTTGTTGAGGTGGTTGATTCCAGGACTCCGCACCGTATCCTTGACCTTGCGAAGGGAAGCCGGCATAAGAAGCACGGCTGGTTTCCCAGTCATCGACACCCCGAGCAGAACTGCCAAAGTCATCCATGCCCCTATAACCGCCTTGAGCGCCGAAACCTTGCTGGTTCCCTCGAGCCTGCGCTTGAGAATTTGCTTGCAATCTCTCAGCTTCGTCACAGAGATCTTTAGTGCCCGGAACCTTCGACAATAGTTTCACCAGCGACATCAAAGGATTCGACGACTGCGCGGCTTGTTCAGCGGTCCCGAGAGCATTGTCCATCTCATTCACTTCACTTTGAGTGAAGTGGTCGGTGGCCTCACCAAGGACCGAGTGATAGAAATCCACCATGCCGAAAGTACCCGTCACGAGGGGAAAGACATGCTTTCCATGGAGGGTAATTGCGGTAGCTGTGCCAACGTGAGGAAACACGTTGTGGAAGCCCATTTCTCGAAGTGCCAGCTCAACGTAATTGGTGTGAGCACCGAAGTCTTCGAGTGTATGAAGGCCCTGGCCCAGGCATCGAAGAGCCTCTGCGAGATCTTCATCCTTGCCCTGGAACATCCCGTGCCCATTGCAGTAGAGTCGACCATGGTGAATGCTGCGCTCGAAGCTATACTTCACGAAAGCAGCACTAGTGGCCCAATCCCCCTTACCATTGGCAATGTAGTTCTTCATTCCGGTTTCCGTATCGATCTGCAACTCGATGTCACGTACTGGAGCGCGCAGACGAGGATCATACTTCCGGGCATCTTCATTGTCGTTGTAATCTTTGGGGTTACTATGGCAGTCAGCAACATCAAGAGGGTCTGCATGAGAGGGTTGAGGCCTACTCAATATGCTCTTCTGGTCGATAAACACCAAGTCTCTCAGAAGTGACTTCAAATTCTGCCGTAGCATAACCGAAAGCCAGGAAGGAGAGCAGCCAGACCAGGATACGAATCGTCTCTGGCTGGGCCTTTTTGAGCGCCCCAGTATCCATGGCCTGAGAATAATCACGGAGCCAGTTGCTGTAGATAGCTGGTTAGGACTGCACGCCTGGAAATGTACACGGTAGCATACCCAAAGTAGACTCGTTTGATCATCATCGAGGTCCATTTGTGATGGCGGATGCAGGCCACTGTCTTCAAGACATCTTCGATATCTCCATGACGCCAATTCTTGCCCTCGACAGCCGAGATCGAGGCGATGTCTGATTGAGGGTCAGCACGAATAGACAGCCGAACTCCTGGATGACATACTTCCAGCACCAAAGGCATGGGCTCGACTGGTGAAGAGGACCAGCCCGAGGATTAGGATGGGCAGGAGATTCCGTGTTGTCGAAGCCATCCTGGCGATGTTTCAGTCCGCAACCAACTACGTCGTGTGACCGCTAAACCCAGGCTCTGAGGCAGAGGTCGTCTTCTAACACCGAAGTCAACGTCAGTAAGTTGGTACCGTGTAAGACGAGGTTCAGTGCCAAGAGGGCAATACATACTTGCCTAGGCACTGTGTATATGGTGCCAGTGGTAGAGCGGACGGTCTCAAGCTGGCTCTTCGATGTGTACACCGGTCACTACCAGGCCAGATGAAAGTCAGAGCAGTCTCGGGGGTGTTCTTGCTTGTAGCGAACAAGTCGGGGCTGTTGATCTCACATTCTCTGCAAGAAGGAACGTCAACGCTCTCAATTGTTTATAGTTGCAGCCATACTCGGTCCTGCGGTTGATGGCGCTCAACAGCACTGCCACATAGTGGGGGATCAAGAACAATCCTTCAACTCAGCCACATTTGCGATGGCACTCACTGGCAGTGCAGCGCAGTGCAGAGTCACTGGTGACTGATCGGATTGGGTGAATCTAACTAGAGTTAACATCCTCTTACAGAGCTGAACTTCGTACCATTAAATGGAAGATGTGTGTCACGTGCGGTTCCAATATAAGATGCAAGCGAAGGTCAGACTGGCTTCAGAGCTCACACTCAATAGGGCGTTTCAGGATATTAGGGACGTGAAAACACAATAAATTAAAGAAGAAATACTCGTAATTTTCGGCATCTATCAACTAGACATACATCTCATGAACGGTGGTGGTATCGTCAACTCACCAACCACATCCGCAATAGTGACCTTAGTGACACCCAAATATCGTTTTGAAAGCCAACCGTCACCCATGAGATATGCTCTTGATTTCATCATATAAAGCACCATATCCAACCAGGAAACCCCCTTCCTCGTCATTCATCTGGTATCTTTATATGGCTCATCCCCCCATTCCGAAGCATTGCTCAGCGTGCATAAAGTAAGAACTCCAAATGATTCAAATATGTCCATCGATAACACCCCCCAATGAAGACGATCGTGTTCTATCATGATCTCCCAACCGTTGGAATGCTCGATAACTCCATGCTAAACCGAGTCTGTCTTTTCGAAATCGCTGTGCCGCCATACTCCCTCCCCGGACCTTTATCTTCAAGAGATGGCTGGTATCATGATGTCAACTTCGTCAAATCGCTATGCCTTATGAACAAAACCAGTTTTTTCATGTCGTGAGATACATATGTACAAAATAAAAGGGTGAGTTGATAGTGGAGAAATCGTCGGAAATCATGAGGCAAAAGGCAAGTGACATCACAACATCAGCCAGAAATGAATACAGCGACACAACGACGGCAAGCACGGGGCGTGAGCATTCCAAAAGGCGGGCTCATTACCACCGGCGAGCAGAAGTCGTCTGCTGCATCATGCCTGGAGAGATGGATGATGGAGGACTTGCAATGCGAGTGCCAGTAGAGGGGTTGACGATGGGAATGGCGTTGTTGCGGTTACGGAGCGCCGAGGGTTGATGAATTTTGAGGTGGTTGTTATTGTTGTTTGCGAAAGTGGAAGGTGACATGTATGCAGAGGTTGCGGCGGAAGAGATCGAGAGCGAAGGGGTGATCTGTTGAGGTTGGATTTGAGATTGCATGGGAGAGGATTCAGGCGAGCCGCTTGACAACGAGGAACGGTCGGAGGATCCTGATGTGACGGACTGTCGCTTCGCGAAGTCAGTAAAGCTCGAAGTCAGGAAAAGGGGTGAGCCACAAACCTCATCGAAGGACAGGAGGTTCGGGCAGAACTCCAAGTCGTCGTCGAGGTCAAAGGACCGTCCCGCCTCAAACCTCGCTCTATATGTTGCCAGACTGGGGACTTCTGGAACAACAGATTCTTTTACGATCTTTGGGGCGCGGAATTGTCGGTGGGAGTTGTGAGCCGCAGGTAAGCGAGGGGCTCTTCGAGAGCGGCCAGAGTGGTTGTGAGACTGCGACATGGGATGAAGTGCTTGAGCTTGATGGTGCTGATGACCACCGTAATAGAAAGTCGACATGATTGCAGATGTTCGGGGTTGCAAGTTGTTGATTGATCGGAAGGGTGAGCTGTAGTAGCAAGGAGGATGAGAGGCGCAGTTGAGTCGGGAAGGCACCGGGGGACAGCTAATCAAACCCAGTGGCAAAACAATTGGCGGATGCCAGCTGACCAATCTCCCGAGGGGTCGTGAAGGAATTGATTGTTGTTTTCTGAGGAATGTGGAAGCTGCGTCGAGTTGTTGTAGAAGAGGCTCTGGTCAATAGAAGAATAGTAAAGAGGAGAGAAGGTGGCAGGTGGTAGGCAGGAGTGTTGGTTGTAGAAATGGCGGTGATGTACCACGGTAGTACTACTAATCGGAAAGGCAGCAGGTGAGAGGCGAGAAAGGCAGAACCTAAGACGGGCTGCAGTGGGCTGGGAAGCAGATATACTGGCGGGCGGGCTCTTAGGTCCTTTGCACCTGGGGGAGATGCAGCGCCAGGTGCAACTAGTGGAGGGTAAGTTCAGTGGACTGGCGTCAGTCTCAAGGCAATTGGCCGCCGCACACGGCCCATCAGTCGCAATACCTCTGCCACAGACCTTATACTAAGCTGGTTGAGGTCAAGCGTCGAAGCGCTTTGTGTATCTCTGGGCACGTCGGGTGGGCGAAGCAGGCAGAACAAGCCAAACAAAACCACGCACTGTAGTACGCCAGTACTGTACAGGCCGGCAGCGGCAACATGGGCAGATGGAGATGGCTCGATTATCCCTCACCCATCCTTGCTCTTTCCATCCTGCATCCATGGAAGCACCTATTCTTGCACACACCAGTCACAAGTCACGGCAGTATCTCACCACCCGTACACCGCTCATGCCTTGACGTTGTCCCCCCCTCCACGAGAATCACCACCTGGCTCTGGACCTGCAGATCCTGACTTCCCTCGGTCACCACAACTCCGGAACTGTGCATAACATCCCAGTCAAATTCTCCTACGCCATATGGCACACAACTACTAGTTACCTAGTGGTGGATGTGAAAAGTTGGAGCTTCGAGGACCTGCGTTCTTCCACCGTTTCAATGTTCTAGAAAGATTGATGGCCCGCACCTGAGATATGTTCGTCTATTGCTGTGCAGTAGCATAGGACCAGGTAGTCGTCCTGTGATACCGTGGGTGTCTCAGCAATCAAAGAGAGCCCCCCACTTCACATTGTTCAATGCACGTCTCCTGGGGTGGCCACCACTGATTAAACCTCTCATCTCCTCCTGTCTGGGGCAACTCGTGGGGCGGTTGACCGTGCCATGGTACTTCTCCTATATCAAAGATACCCAACGATGTTGATAGAAACCACGGTGCTTCGTCTGTGCTCTATCTGTTTGTCGATCCCGGGGTCTCGCCTCGAAGGGATTAACAGTGAGCATGGGCTGGGCCAGGGGTCGGTGACATGAGGCGAACAATAATAATGAATCAGATTTAGCGTTGAGGAGCCGACCAAACAAGCTGCAACTGCTATGACGAAAGGGTCTCTTCGACAACCAATCAAACCCTGAGGCCCCTAGCCTCTATGATTGACTAATCTTGGGGACTCTCTCACGGAGCTCAGCTTGCGTAGTCCGTAGCACGGATCATTGTTTCCCCGCCTGCTATTCTCTGACGTATCGTAGTATCGTAACTGTGCCTCCCCCTGGTGCTCCAACACGTGACTCTGCGAGAATTTCTGCATTAAACTAGGCTTCCCGTCCTTCTCATCAGCAAGACACAAGCCTCGAAGGAGAACAGGCCGCTACAATCGATATTGCGGTCAACGCCCTAGAAACAAGAGAGGGCCTGTCTCACAGGGAGCGAAGCGGCGTGGAGGAAGTAGCGCGATGGTCGCTGTAACACTCCCACTCCAGATATTTTCTGTTTTCGGTGTTCGGAGTGGTTGATGGTGGACAAGCTATGCCCAATGTTGGCAGCCTTGCTCTGCGAGCCTCCTGGTCGACTGTGCTGGAGATGGAGCGCTGGCACGACTTCTCGCTTGGCGCCTCGTATGTAACGACCCTCGAGGCCGCGGGAAGAGCGTCTGTTTGCAAAGTTCCCAGAGCACAAAGAGTGTTGTTTTAGACATGCATGCAAAGGTCGTAAACGTACTAAACGTGGTCTTTCATATCGGATCATCCGCATCTTCCCCCTTCCTCAATCTGCGATGGTCTTCACTCGACCTCGCCCGAAGATGTGTATCCGCGGCGGCCTCATCATCCAATTCAATGTCTCTCCCTCTTTCAGGGCCACTGACCCCAAGTAGACCTTCAGCCTCCTCAGCCTCTCTGGCCGACTCGTCCAGCCCGATGGTACCACCAGGTTTCTGGCCTTCCTCTCTCATCCCAATAAACACATTGCCTGCGGCCAAAAGACTCGCGCCGCCCCACCACGTGCCATTCAATTTCTCATTGAAGATCATCCAGCCTAGGATTGCCGTGACCATGAAATTCGCGCTGACGTTGACGATGCTCACGCGCGTCGTGCTGTCCGCTCGAGTGAGGGCCGCGGTGAATAACGCCCACATGGCGGCGTTGAAGGCCAGGTTGAGGAGGAAGAATGTTCCTCGCACGAGGAATTCGACGATTGTATTCGTGGGAGACAAGGAGAACAGTGTTGCTATGTGTGACGCGAGTGTTGACGTGAGGGCCGTCGTTGTTCTGTAATCATCGGTCAGTGGTGTACCTTATATTAGGCAGGTATTGCAGATGCTTTAAGCCAGTAATGGAGCTTTGAGGCCCAGGACAGTCAATTGGCACATAGATCCAGAAAAGAAGTGGGCATTATTGATTTGATTTGATATAGAACTTACAACTTCGCAAAGACCCCGTTGAACGCTGCGCATGCACCGCTCGACACGGCGAGTATCACCCAGACGGGTTGGCGCCGTAGCGCGGCTAGTAAGGACGATGTGTCCATGTCCGTAGTCACAACAGCTTGAACCTCGTCAGGAGAGCCGGCGTCAGGTTTTCGGCCTACTAGTCGCTGCCGTGCTTGGGACATACTGAGGACGGATCGGAGAAGCAAGGCTTCTGGATCCGGGAAATATTATGCCACCACCAGCACCAGCACCGGGCACTAAAAAGGAGCTCACGAGGCTGGCTTTTGTGGAGCTGCGGCTTCAAGGAGTTCGGTTGGCTCCGGCTTATCGCTTCTGTATACCTTAGGCAGGTCAGTATTCTCTACAGAGTATACTCCCTACTATTATTCATGTATCGTATTGGTCTTTGACAAGTCCGCCCACTGCATATAGTATAGGGCAATGGCATATGGCTGCGTCTCTTCAGCTACCTGCTCCCTACCTATGCCTACTGTGATACAGACAACCAGACTCGCCCAAGCCATACCAGTAACGCCTCATGTGCGCCGGGCTACCTTGGAAAAATTGCATTAGAAAGACTCCTACCTCGCCTTCCCGTTCGCTGCTGTCGCCGTCCGAGGTTTGGCACCTTCGGTTGTGTTCTCCTCCATCTTTTGCTTTTCTTTGGCTTCCGCCCCGTCCCCTATATTCGGCGGCGCGCTTTGCCGATTTAGCGAGCCTTGTTCGAAGCCCAGGGACTTGACAATGCCCAAGCCCTTCGTCCTTCCCTCCCGGAAGAGGATCCGTTCTCCGACGGTGAGAAATTCTGGTCGCTGCACAAAGCGGAAAGCCACCGTGGCCCGGTCGCCGGTGCGGATATACTCGCGGTCAATCTCAATAATGGCGCATGTTTGGCTGACAGGGCCGACATGGAGCATTGCTTGATACTTTGGCCGGATAGTGGTGGCATGAGACAGAATCAGCACCTCGGCAACAAACTCCCTGTAGACCATGGGAGGAGTTTCGAGTTTCGGAAGCACAACCATGCCTTTGCGTACGTCTTTTCGCCGTATCCGTTTCAGTGCGAATGAGGCCGACTGGCCAGCGCTGCATGCGGGGACTTGAATCCGCTTGCGCTCGATAGACCGAATACTCGTTGTCTGGAATTGACCAAGTGAATCAGGACCTACGAGGACAGTGTCCCCAGCATGTACGACTCCCGACTTGACCACTCCAGACACCACCGTGCCAACGAAAGGAACCGAAAATGTATCGTTGATGTGGAACTCGAAGGGCGCTTCACTGTCATAATGGCCATGGTGAGGTAGAATGTTGAGGAAGGTCCGGACAAGGTCCAAGCATTCTCCGGTGACGTTGGAAACCTGGAAGATGGGGCATATCCGTTGAGAGACAAACTGCGTGGCTGTCAACACGGTCTCTTCATGATTCTTGATGAAGATTGGGATCTTCCGCGCGCCTGGAGACTTGAGGATCCTCGTCAATTGCGTGATCGTCTCTTGGAGAATTTGAGGAGGACAGATGTCGATCTTAGTGATGACGACCATGACAGGGACGTTCAAGGCAAGCGCAATACCGAGATGCTCCTTGGACATTCCAATCAGGCCATTGTTCGCTGCCACCATCAGAAGGCAGTAGTTGGGCGCCGAAGAGAGTAAGCCGAAGACCGTGGTCCGCAGATACTTTTCGTGACCAGCCAGATCAGTAAAAGTAATGACCTTCGCTGCCCGAGTGCCGATTTCGCCCCAAGTCAGCTTGCGGCCTGGAACGGTGGACGTGATGACCTCGCCCTGGGTGTCGAACCCCATTATCTCCATACCCACCGAGGACGTCCGCCCGGACTCTATCTCGTGCTTGTGGCGGAATAGATTGACTCGAGCTTTGCCTCGACCATCGTCCAGGTTACCCTTCACAAGCACGCCCAGCATGGTGGATTTTCCGGCGTCCACATTGCCCACCACGGCGATCCGAGTCTCGATCACCTCCTCTGCCGTCGGTGGTGTCTGCCGGATCAGTAACTTGCCATGGCTTGTCTTATCCTTTATGTTCTTCGTGTTCGCTTCTTCAGGGCCCCCAACGTTGTACGTGAGTAATACCCGGACCGCGGCTTTGGTCAAGTTCGCCGCTTCGGTGATTCTTCGAAGCGCAAGCTCCCATTGCAGTTTCGTGAGCTCCATCGACTCGCCATTGTCTTCAAGACCTAAATCAAATAGTGTTTCTCCATGGCCCTCGTCAATCCTCGATTGAATGAGTCCAGCCAGCTGTTGGAGAGTGCTATCCGCGTCTTCAGACGTATCGAGCAGCCAGTCTTTCAACTTCACCTGGCTCGGGCCATCGGATAGACCTAATTGATCAAGAATATCGAGCTCTGCGTGGTCTTCGGTGATGGAGGAGTGACCGCCGGTGGAGTAGCCACTGTCGCTCGCAATGGACTTGGAGCGGTTCTTTGCCTGTTGCTTCTCGACGTAGTCGGCGAAGTCGGAGAGAGCCTGTGTCGCTGTCAGCCAGATGAGGCGGCGCGCTGGAGGAACACCCTCACGAGTTCCCCTTTGCGACGCTCGTGAAGCGTCTGCTTCATGCGGCTGCCCATGGTGTGCACTACAACTTGATTTCACGGTTGTTGGTGTCTAGATGGATCGTATAGTGATTGATTGATTCGCCCCCGCGCTCACTGAGGTATTCGGGTTATCATTTTCGAACGAGAAAGGGAGATTAACGGATGGTTTCTATTACTGCTGCATTTCGAGTATATCGATTCCGAGTATATCGAAAGAAGACGATCCTTGAGGTCGAAAGGGTCATCTATAAAGCCAATGTAGAGTCATGACCACCGCAGCGGAGGCGCAGATGTCACTTGGGTCAAACCCCCCACCAGCTGGGCCGCCACTGAATTGGCCACGCCTCTCTTGCGCAGGGCTCCTAAAAGGCCTCGCTCGCTACACAATACACCCGAGCCTTGCGCGTCGCACCCCTTCATGTTTCCGTGTACTAGTACCCCAGTCCAGATATCTGCGCCTCTCTTCTATGCCAGCGCCAAATGGTCCCAGGTCTCTGCAGGTTCGGTCTGTTTCCATATCAGAATCGCAGCCACTGTCTCACGGTGAGTCACTCGAGACTGTCAATGACGGAATGGTCCAAAGTCCTGTAGAGGTGTGGTGTATCTGCCTGAGGCTTCTACCACTCAGACCGACGGGCTGCGGCGCACGTCTGCCGGTTGACTCATTTCAGGTCTTGTATTGGTTCGCAGTGGAGTTGATCATAAGGTGGACATGTAGATAGTCTTCAAGACGCCGGCTGAGGTGAAATTAGGACGACCGAATCGCCTGATGGACGTTAGAGCTAGGTTTGAGTGCCATGCGGGAAATACGTGCCTCGAACAAATAACATGTCTGATTGTTTCTTCGTAGTCTGCTCCAGTCAATGTCCGAAACGCGCATTGAATACCGCAAGCAGACTGACCTTAACGGTCTCTTCTCCATCGTCCTCATCTTCAATGGTGTATATCGTCTCTTCCACCTCTCCAAGAACGAGGTTGCAGTGACTGTCATAAGCCTGGACAATGGTCAGAATAAGTGCTGCTGCTTCTGCTGTCACTATCGCCATCTGCGCATACATGTAATCTTCCTTTCAGTTCGCGGTCTCCTCGTAGTCGGACGAAGACAATTTCGTCGAGAGATAACCGGACAAGATCGAGGGGTTCTGAGACGGCAGCAGCCGCTTCGTCTGGTGAATCGGCCATCCTGAAGACAAGTCGCGGTCGGCTGGTGGAAGAGGGAAAAAGCACAGGAGCCTGCAGTACTAGCAGTATGGTTCAAGTGGTGAGAAACTCCCGCCTGCGAACTCGGCGGTCCCTGAGCTTGGCGCTGGCGGAAAAAACAGCTGCTCCCTTCGACTGCGGTCTTGACAACATTTGAATGATCCATCCTGAAGTACAACTCCCCCTTGTCCATTCTATTAGGCGACCCGTGTCTTTGGCGTATATATGCAAGGCTCGGTGCCTCTTTCGAGGTTCATTAATGGCGTCTTGCAGCCTTCATCCAGCAAGATACCTCACTTGACCATCCACATCCTCCGAAGACAACCTCGTCCTTTGGCCCATTGCCAGTCAAGATGGCCGACGTCTCTCGTCCAAGGCCAGCGGCGGCACCAGCATGTATCGGCGTATGTTGGTGATGCAGTATTTCAGGTTTATAATGACGAGGTACGGGAGGACAGAGCGCCCACCCCCACTACCCAAGTTGTGGAAGCTCAGGACTCTTCTCCTCCCGATGCCACCACTCGGGCAAGGGGGCGGAGTGAAAGCGCAGAAAAGACGATATCCATGGAGGAACTATTGCAGGAAAACAACCCTGAGCGAATTCTGTTGGGGCTGGTTACCAGGTCGATTGGTGATGTATTCGTCGCGACAGCCGACCAAGACACATTTACTCGAGCTATATGCGCTTTAGACCCAGACTACTTCATTCTCCCATATCGAAACCTTCATCGTTATGTCAAACCTACCCTGGAGAGTGAGCCGCGATTTCGGATCGTGAAATCGCTGGAGGAGCGCATATCAACATTCATCGGCATTCTGGACACACTCGTCACTCTTCGGCAAGACAGCGGCCACGAGGTCCCACTCGAGGTCTATCGACATCTGTTACGATGCGCAGCTGCTGGTGGCCATGGCAACATGGCGCGGAATGTGTTTCGTAGGATCCTACCAGAAAGGAATTTGGTTCCTGACTTGGAGTGCTACAACTACTTCATGGAAGCTCTGAATTGGAATCAGGCGTACGGCAGATTTGAAAGATACCAGCTGAGGGTAACGCCGTATAGCTTGGACCGTCGCTCCAGTACACATCGACGCACAGGTTATACCGGTCACGGTGTCGCAACATCGAGCAATCCAGATAATGAACAGTCAATCAGGTTGGAAGTGCTGAGAGTCTTCAACGAGCTTGTCCGGCAGGGTCTCAAAGGTAATGAAGCCACGTTCTGCAATTTGATGGTTGCCATGGGTCGTGAAGGGGATATTGCGAGTGTCAAAAGTGTCTTGAAGTCGGTCTGGAACGTAGACCTTGACGCTCTCGACAAGTACGATGAAGAGGAGCTGGAAAGCCCGACATTCTATGAGGAGGGTTCACCCCTGCGGCCTACCGAGCGGCTTCTATTCACGGTGGTCCACATCTTCGGCACGAACAACGAAATCAGCGTGGCGGGGATGTTACTAGACTACCTTTCCCGGAATTACAATCTTACTATTCCGGAGGATCTCTGGACCTATCTTCTCGAGTGGACGTTCGTTCTTTCGTGTCAACAGCAAGGATGGAGAGTTCGCAAAGGATTTGGCATTGGCCGCGTGTCATTCCAGGCTGTGGAGTCGTTGTATGAGGTGTTCCATAACGAACCATACAACGTCAAGCCCAAGGTCGTGGACCTGATCTTCCGAGCAAAGATGTGGACACGACGACATATCTTGGACCGAGCACTCGACGATATCCGAGCCAGTATGCGACTACTGGACGAAGAACGGACGAACCTTTCAGCACTGTACGACGAAATGCGGAAATACCTGCAAACTAGGCATGACGAGATCTTCAAGGATGGCGTGGCGTCAGCTGAATTCCTGAAACTGAAGAGAGAATTCCTGTCGGCATCGCTGACCTTGGACTGTCACCTCCAGCTGATCATCATTGCGGTCCGCAACACCTTCAAGGAGAAAGACTGGCCAGCATCAAGACGGGAGGTTGAGTGGGCATATCGTCGGCTGCCTCAGCTGGTCGAAGAATGGTCCGATTATCTACCGGACATCATCCCCTATTATACGCCGACCGGCCACGTCAAGTTGTTCGGGCAGGAGCATCGGCGGAGCGCCATCATCTCCTCGAACACGGCTCAGACGACCAAGACGGGTTCCATGCGCACCATGTTCGACACTTACAGTCCAGCAAGGCTGCGGCATTCGGCCGATTACGTCCGGCGCGGACCAAGAGGTCTTGCAGCCTTCGATGAAGAAGCCGAGGCGGACGAGGAGGAAGCCGCCGACTGGGTGCTGAAGTATGAGCGGAACGGGCGTGATGAACGCGTGGGAAAGAGACGGTATGGACATCTGAACTATCCCTCAGCCGACTGGAGGATGGAAGAGTGGAAGCCTTGGTCCAAACATGTCGGCCCTTATCGATGAGATTTGTTTCCCGGGTTTACTCCGTTGCAGATCTTATCTGGAAGTACAGCTGAACGAAGACTGTAACATCATTTGTACTAAGTACATAGTCGGAAATTTAAGGCATGGGCAGAATTGCTTCTCCAGAGAACCCTTCTCTAACCTCGAGCGAAGAGATCATTATTGCTCTGCACACTGGCAGGCGTCTGTCAATTCTAACTATGATAAATCACGAACTTGCTTTTGGGGGGAATTCATGTCGCAATCACTTTTCCGACCGCAAATCGTTGACTACCATGTACCTGCCCAGAGCTATCCAGCCCCAGCGAAACCAGATCATCTGACTTTTATGTCCGTCGGTCATGGCAGCCCTGGCCTTCCAATACCGCGGAAGATCATTGACAAACACCAGACGGTCGGCGCCCTCTTTGTTGCCCGTGCCTCTGGTGCCCATCACGTTACCGAAAATAGTGCCATAGATCCCACCCAGTAGCGTGGGAACAGCGTCGAGAATGAAACTGTATTTGCGCACAATGTTGATGGACGGCAGAGTATACAGCGCCACGGGACAAGCGCAGCCGGCATGGCCCTTCATGATCTGCTTGACGAACAGCGTCGCGGCATGGTACAAGGCCTTGTGATTCGGATGGCCCGAGATGCCGTGCTCGTCGAACGTGATCAGGACGTCGATCGAAGCGCGGGGACCTTCGGGCGGCGGAGAGGTTTTTGCAGTTGTGCCTGTTGTTGTCGCAGAGGAAGAGGAGGAGAATTTGGTGTGTTTTGACTTCCCCTTACGCCGGTCTTTCTCCTTCTCTCGCTCCGCCGGCGCGGTGGCATTCAAATGCGGCGCAAAGGCACTGGCCAGCACACGCACGACCTCTTCCGGCTTCCAGTCCTCGTGCATGCCGTCCCTGAACCGCTCGTCGTCGAGGACAAAGACATCTTCCCTCCGGCGCAGACCAAGCGTGACTGCGGCCTTTTCCAGTTCCAGCCGCCGCGTCTGGCCGAGCCCCTCGCTGTCTCCCGTGCTTAGGCACAAGATCTTCACATGGTTCTGGAGTTGTGGGTCCGTCAGCGCTTGCAGGGTCGGATTGAAGAACATGGATTCATCGTCCGGGTGCGCAATCAGTAGAATGATGCGTTTGTTGCGCAGGAATGCGGGCACCGGCGGACTGCTGTTCGCCGTGACGTGCCAGAGGGCGAACAGTAGGACTGGTGCGAGGATCAGTGTGACCAACGTCGTGAACGGCATGGCTTCGTTTCGTTACGTTGCGTTTCTTGCCCAGCGGTACAAGCCAGACAGGCCTCGGACGGTTCGCTTCGGGTCGGTGTGTCGCAAGCCTGTTCTGAAGGGTAGCCCAGGTGTTTGAGTAGAGGAGGGCTGTGTCTGTGTAGGTATGGAGGTTGTGTCTGTTCGGCTCAGGGTTGGTCTCGAAGGTCGGGGTTAGGAGAGGACGCGGTCGTCGTAGTTGTCCCAAGCACGGTGCACTGCGAACCTAGACGCAACTGCAGAACCATGATGGGGCTTCGAGTCTGCTCCTGCAAGAGAGAGAATGTTGTGTGGACTCTGGAAGCTTTTTAGAACATGCACTTTATGACGACCCTGGCAGTGGTGAGTACGTAGTGGGTTTGATTTATTACTGGCGTGGTGTTGCCTGCATGCGTGCATGAACCCGTGGAGATCAAATCACTGGCTAGAAGCGGTAAAGGTGGCCCGATCGTCTATTCAGGGTTTGCTACCTGGAGTTACCAGGATATAGATTCCAAATTAAGGGTTACGGCACCCGCTATACAGCATGCCTTGCTGTGGTCATTCTTGAACGGTCAGAATTTGGGAGAATTGCGCATATAAAGAACAAATACAACAACCATCATGTATTATTTGAGCATCATGTTGTCTCGCTTCTCTTCGGTCCCGTGAAAGCCTAAGGCATCTTAACCTATGCCTTGTACGCTTTGACAAGTGTAGCAAATGGCAGACATTGATTGCATGAAAGAACTGAAGGTATAGATCAGAGGTGCCGTAGTGCGCTAATGGCACAACTTCATCATTTTCATCTCCGGCGAGGAGCATGTAGAGTGATGGCGATATATCACAGCGGCTTGATTGATTCCTGGGAGGCCAGGCGAGACCGGAGGGTCATAGAGACCATCGCCTTGGACAACAACCCCACGGTCAGGACATTCGGCACGAAGCTATATCACGGCTACGCAGGGAAGAGACTGGAAGGAGCTTCCTCACCGATCCTCTACCGGTGAGCCTCTACCGGTGAGCCTCTTTGAGGCAGGGCAGTGATATACTGTGCGGGCAACAGGTCACGAGGTCAAAAAAAGCAGAAGACTCGGGGGACAGTACCTGGCGTGGACCACCACATATAGACTGAGACTCGGAGTCAGAGCCGTCAAAAGCAGGAGACTTGTAGTTCAAATGTTGTCAGCATTTATCATTGAATGCTAATGCTCAAGAGAGACCAACCAACCATTTCCAGACGCCTCGCCGAACGCCGGGCACCCCAATATGTCGTTATTAATAATGACAGTCACAGTCGCGCAAGAGTATACTAGGCCAAAGTGAGTCGCTGAGGTATATACTCACTCTTAGCCTGTATGGACCCTGGCGTAGCATAAACTGATCGAGTGTCTTGCCAGGACGCAGAAGGCTTGTCGTACTCAATATCGGTATCGTGTTGAGTAGTCCTTCGGTGACACCACCAAACCCCTTCCCTTCTTCGCACCCTTATAGATTGTTTCGATAATATCAATGAGCTCTTGTTTGTCTTCCAGTACCCAATTCAGCTTGTTGTTGTTACCGGTGCCAAAGTCACACATCATATGTTTGTTGCGAAAGAAGAACATCAGTGTGACCGGGTCGTAGAGTTCGTACATTTGTTTGAAGTCGGGGACTTGGTCGATGTCGCAGACGTAGATGACTGCAAAGTTTTTGACTCGGTCGGCGATCTTGTATAGGACTTCGTCCATGCGCATGCAGTCGGGGTCCCAGTCACGGCCAAAGCGGATGACAACGAGTCGTTCATCTTCAGACAGGATTGCTTGGTCGACGTGCCAGCCGGTGACTAGATGAGGAATAACCACGGAACCCATGATCGTAAAAACTGTAGTTTGAAATGTCTGATGTGTAATGTGTGTGGTTTGCGAAGAATTAAAGGACGGACATGAAACGAAAGTGCAATAATGCGAGACAGATAAAGGTCGGTCGTAACACAGAAGGGAATGAAACTTGGAGAAGACGAAAGAAACAAAGTTTCCATTCAGTGAGTGACCAGGCTGCAGCGGATGCCTCCCACTAATTTGGGCAGGTGGCTGAACTAACAGCAGCGCTAAGATAAGGGACCATCTAACCATCGACTTTTTCCCATCCGCATCGCAGTCACTGCACCCAAAATACCCCGCGTGAAAATTTGGGGATCACGAAAAGACTGTCCTGCGTTGAGAGAGTCCGCTTGTTGACGTACAGAGTAGATTATCTTGTCCCCTTCCGTCTGGGTTCATCCTCATTCGATTCTTATTCTGCTACGACTTCACCTGGCAGAAGTCCCGACAATGGCTCCTGCCGCTACGGAAACGAACACCTCTCATTTCGACCCGACGATAGCGGTCTTGCGAAAAGATTTGACCTCCGAATCGGTCCCTCTCGCGTGTCGTTTCCGAGCCCTCTTCTCCCTCAAGCATCTCGCATCTCAGTCACCGGGCCCTCAGGCGACAGCAGCCATAGAGGCAATCGCGGCAGCCTTTGCATCTCCCTCTGCCCTGCTCAAACATGAGCTGGCCTACTGTTTGGGGCAAACCAAGAATCTTGAGGCAGTGCCTTTCCTGAGGGCTGTCCTCGAGGACAGGTCAGAGGATGCAATGTGTAGGCATGAAGCCGCAGAAGCCCTTGGGGCCTTAGAAGACTTAGGAAGTTTGAACCTACTCAAGCAAATGAAAGATGACGAGCAAGAACCTGTGGTCGTGAGAGAGACGTGTGACATCGCCGTGGACCGCATTCAGTGGGCGCACTCCAAAAACAAACACGCAGAGACTCTGAAGCCCAGCGATTTCGCTTCTATCGATCCAGCTCCCCCGATGCCCCTAGTCTCAGATACCCCTTCAATCCCGGACCTGCAAAGGACCCTCCTCGATACCTCATTGCCGCTGTTCCAACGCTACAGAGCCATGTTTGCTCTTCGAGATCTTGCCTCCCCACCCGACCTTCCGACGGCAGAAGCGGCAGTCCATGCTCTGGCTTCTGGCTTTGCTGATCCATCAGCGCTTTTCCGACATGAAGTCGCCTTCGTTTTCGGCCAACTGTCACACCCAGCCTCGATACCTGCCTTGCGCTCTGTCTTGGAAAATCACAGGGAGGAAAGTATGGTGCGCCACGAGGCTGCAGAGGCGCTGGGAAGCCTTGGGGAAGAACCCGGTGTGGAGGATATGCTGCGACAATTCCTCGATGATCCCGAGCAGGTCGTCCGAGAAAGTGTTATCGTTGCTCTCGACATGGCGGAATACGAAAAGAACGGCGACATGGAATACGCCACCGTTCCCACCGAGGTCGTCGCCTAGTTGGAGGAGTTTTGTTAAAGTAGCGAGCACTGGATGGCGTTCAAGCATACTCAGGGCCACATAGGCTGTATCAATTATTCTGGACATCCTTGAACCCGCATTCGCATCTATAAAACACCGTAGTGCCTTCATCGGCACTCCGCAATTGCTTCGTATGGTAGAACATCTCCGAACGATGACAATTCGGACAATCTCGGGCAATGACCGCTTCCACCTGGAGATCTTCTGCGTTGATGCTTTGCACCTCCGAATGTTTCGCTCGCAACGCTGAAGGAAATGCGCTCGGCTTGGAGTGGGACGTGATCACTTTGGAGGAGGTGTCTTGGGTGTATTGGAAACAGTCTTCGCATTTGACCATATCGTCTTTGGTTTGTCCCGGGACCGTGCGAGGGAGAAGCGACCCGCAGGCGTCGCAGAACAGAAGACTGCCTATGGCAACCATCGTAAGGGCGTTGATTGAGATGTTGGCAGAGAAATCACGATCCTCGAAAAATTTGGGTCATAAACGACGAACGCATGCGCTGCACCAGTAGTTGAAAGGGCCCTGGCTGAAATGCCCGAAACGGCTAGCGTCAAAGGCATCCCGCAGTTCAGCCGCCTCCATTCGACATGGAATGGATGGCATCTCTCAATATATTGGTTCGCAGCCTGGTACCTTTTTCTCTTTCCCCTACAATTCTCTCCGCTGCACTCCCATTGTTCGCTATTTTGCTCGAAATCCCGGCAAACATGTGGCCGGAACTCTGCGTGTTTGGAGGCATCTTCTCTTCTCCCGCGCATCCCGCGATCTGAGTGGGAGGCCCAGAAATGAATTACCTGGGCGGTACTCTGGACGCGGACGCACCTCATTCCGCCAAAATGGCCATGACCGCAAAAGTCGAGGTTGTTATTCCACGACAGCCTCGTGATGAAATCAATCGGAGGCAAGTCTCTGTAGATGAGGCCTTAGAATACACTCCGATGACCACGTCGGTCCTCCCATCGCATGGTACGTTCGGTCACTCATGTACGAGTCCTTGCTAAGACACAATTCATAGATCGTATCCCCATCCCACAGGTAGGCCGCTCTACTCATATACGTCTTACTACCCCGGCCGAACGCCAGAGTGCGTACCATAGTGAACACTATAGTCAGCAAACAAGAGAACGTCTTGGTGAATTGTTGGATCCTCGCCGTCTCTCAGAAATGTATTCTTCAACTCGGAATCCGGGAATGATCAAGATCTAACAAATCACAGAAAGTTCAAACGCTCCTCCGTTCAAAATGACACCGCCCTGAAGTCAAACTTGAACCCCGTGCAGAAGATGGTTCTAAAGTTGGCCAAGATCGACTACACCTATCCTTCGTCAACCTCCACCCGATCCATGTTGAAGCAAGCGACTTCCAACAAGAGCAAACCCAAGTCAGCGCAACCCGCTGTCATCGTTGAAATCCCACAACCTCCTTCGTCCTTCCGGCGGAATGATTACGTCGCCATGCCCGACTTCCCAAAGAGACGTAAACTGGCTGAATCGGAACCCAATGGCATGCTTGCTTTGGACGTTGCTTCGAAAAGAGAGAAGGATGATCGACTGTTGACAAGTCTTGAAGACCGGCTGGTGGAGATCTTCGAGGCTCAAGATCGGCTGGCGCCAGACACCTCGACCGCGTCCACTGGGCTCAACAATACCATGTTCGATATGCCGGATGAAGACGATGAAGCCGAGCCGCGTCTGACGATACAGACTCAAGAACAACTGCAAGGGGTACTAAGCAAGGTACTGCATTCTGGTCGCCTAGCGGAGGCACCAATCGAGTATATCCAGCGACTGCAGCGACTTTGTGAACCCGCTATTGAAGCGGCACAGACTGTGAATATGAAAGTACCATCCGACTTAGCTGCTGAAGACATTACCACATGGCTGGGCAAGGTTCACAAAGGAGAAAGTGGAGCCGCCGCCGCATGCACCATGATATATACTGTCCTAGGCGCCTCACAGCACACTGAACTCATCAATCTCGAGGTGCTCCAATGGTTGCCAAATGTTCTCGTCAATATTTTCGAGAATTGTCTCATTCCTGTTATCGAAGCTAGACCAGAAGGACCACAGAGCGGAATGTTTGAGGTGGCGGCGGCACACAGCGACTCCTTGAAGAAACTCCTTGATCTCGGCCGAAAGCTTCTGGACCTCGTTGCGACAGTCTGTGTTCAGGTCAAAGGAGCCGGCTCCACGGTGAATTCGACCGAGTTTCTTGCCTCAAAACTGATCTTCGTCCAAAATGCCCATACCGACAAAGGATCCGCTTTGGGCGCTCAGACTTATGAGCGAGTACGCAAACAAGCCATGGCAGCGCTTGCAAAACTGTACGCCGCGTTTCCTGGCGAAAGGACTGCGATCCTGGACGAGGTTTTAACTTCTCTGGATAAACTCCCCTCCAACAGCAGAAGTGCACGGCAATACAAGCTGGGAAGTGGCAAGAGTATTCAACTTGTGTCCGCTCTGTTCATGCAACTGGTGCAAACGCCAGCCTTGCAAACACGGAACGATAGAGCCAGGAAAAGGCGACATGCACGTCAGAACCAATCAGAAGAACCCCAGCCTTCAGATGACGAAGATGCAGCAGGGGATCAGGAAGGGGACTCGACCACATTCGCAGATCAAGATGATCACAGTCCCCTGGACAAGTTGGCTAATACGGCGGATGGCCTATTCGACGATGCTTTCAAGAGCGCGCAGCAAATTGTCGGGTGGATGGTCGACAAAGCCTCAAGGGTCACCAAGACCGGCGACTCCCCTTATCGCAATATTCTCGACTTATTTGTCGAGGACTTGACCGTGGTACTGCCCTCAACCGACTGGCCAGCCTCGGAATTGCTCCTTACAGTCCTGACTCTCCGCATGATTGCGCTCGCGAAGAACGACAAGGCAGCTTCTACCAAGAACATGGCACTGGAATCATTGGGGGTTATGGGCTCAGCAATCTCTGAGATAAGAGCAACCGCGAGGAATCTACTCTCCTCCATCCTGCGGGATGGAGAATCAGCATCTTCCCAGATTGGTCAAGACCTGTCGAACCTGGTCAAGGATCGGGCTCACTTCTTCCTTCGAAATGACGAGCTTATCGCACCGGGAGGTCCTTTCTCGGTTGTCCATGCACACATGATGTCCAAGACTGGGCAGAGTCTCCGGACGAAGTCCGCGAAAGCGTACTTCCTTGTGCAGTATGCTACTTTGATCGGTCGGACACTGCGCGGAACGCAGACTGGGGATCAGGACAATGCTCTCGAAGATCTTCTTTCGCCGACCATCTCGACCATCCTTGATCAGCTGGCTGATCCAGATTCAGCACAATCAGCAGTGGATCAGCCGGCATTCACGCAACACGGAGCGCAATTAGCGTACTTGCTGAGCGTCCTCAATATGCGATTCTGCCGACGATTCCAGGATATCGCCAAAACCCTTGCCTCTTCTCTTTCCAGCGAACAAGCACAGGTCCGAAGCCGCAGCTTGAAGAGCGTGGTTACCATCTTGGAGACCGATTCGAGTCTTCTTGATTGGGATCCTACAATAGCAGACGACGTATTTAGATGTGCCTCAGATGATTCTTCCCTGGTTCGGGACTCGGCACTCTCTTTGATCGCCAAGTTCATCATGCCACGACCTGGACTTGAGGAAAAGGCGTTTAAGCGACTCTTGAAATGCGCTGGGGATGCCAATGCAGGGGTCCAAAAGCGAGCCATGGGTCATTTGAAGGACATCTATCTGAAAGAGTCCAGGCAGAACATGAAAGCCACCATTGCGATCGAATTCCTTCGGAGAACGGCAGACCAGGAGGACACGGTTGCCCAACTGGCAAGGAAAACCCTGGCCGACATCTGGATAGCTCCCAATCTGACATTGTTGGCAAACGCAAACGAGTCAGCGCACGCCGAGGTTGCTGTCGAAGACTTCAAAACACACATCGTCGCCTGCGTCAACAGTGACACCGCCGCATTAGCTCCTCTGCTCAAAGATTTTCTGGTTTGGAAGCTCAAAGATTCAAAACAAGTCATTCAAGTGCAAGAGCTCTACGCGCGGGTCGTCAAGAAGCTGTTGGACACTGCCAATGGATCCGAAGCAGGGCCGGCGGACTTGACGACTCTAGTGGCATTCGCAGAAGCTTGGCCGCAGACTGTGGTACCGTCGGATCTGACGAGCCTGAAAAGCTACTTGAAGGATTTGTCCAAATCCGACAATATTCTGAAGTTCAAGTCAGTGGTGGCAATATTCCGCTCTGTGCTTCCACATGTGTCGAGGACCCAGGAACCGTTGCTACAAGAAGTCCAACTGGATCTGATGAAAGCGGCCAAAAACCTGGCTCGGCGGCAAGAATTGGAGGAGGTGATGTCGTGCTTAAGGAGCATCGATGGCGTCCTGCACAATACTGGAAGAGTCGTCGCATTCGCAAAGTCGATCATGCAGAATGTGATACAGCCCAAGATAGCACCGCAGCTCAGGGAGAAGCTGGTAAAGGCAAACCAAATGAAGGAAATCCAAGTCCGGGAAAACAAAGTGAGGGAACAATCCCTACGACTCGCCGGCACTGTGGCGAAACATATCGACCTGGAGAGTTACCGAAAGAATTTCCAAGCCGAATTTCCCACCTTCAAAACTGGTTCGGTTGCAGGATTCATGGCTGACAGCATCATTCCTTTCACGTTCAAAGGGTCTAGCGCCGAGCTACGCTTGAAGGCTTTAGAAAGTCTGGGCTTGATCTGTCAGGCATGGCCAGGTCAATTCAACAAACAGCATGTTCGGGAGACATTTTTCCAAGTCTTGGATGGGACTTCCTTTACCGCGCTTGACGAAAACACTATCTTGAGAATGCAGCTCGTGGTGCTTGGGATCTTCGAGGAGCTGTATGCAAAGCGTGTCACCAGCAAAAGCGAGACCAATCAGAATGAGGGACAGGTAGAGGTCCAGGCGCTGAAGAACATTGGAGGAGACAGCAAGGCGCGAGAGGACGACAGTGCCATTTCGACCATCACCAACCCTCTGGTAGATCGCTTGCTCCGGATTGTCACGTCGGAAACGGGAGAGAAGGCGTTACTCGCAGCCCAGACCCTTGCCAGCATCGACCGGCAGGGCATGACCCATCCGAAGCAGAGTACAGCAGCGTTTGTGGCATTGGAGACAAACCCGGATCTTCGGATCTCGAGCGTTGCCAGAGTCGCGCATGAGCATCTTCACCAGCAGCACGAATCGGTGTGCGAAAGAGAGTATATCCACGCAGTGTTTGAGGCGTTCCGCTACCAGAATGAGGTATTTAAGGATTCTCGGGGCGCGACTATGCCGGGATTCAAAGCGAAGCTGTCTGCCGCGTTTTCCATCATCAGCACGAGCGGATCCAAGTATGTCAAGAAATTCCTCAGCAACCTCATCTCGAAACTCAACACGGAATTCTCGAAATTGACCATGAGCGGCGAAGACGTTCCAGAGCACGTTCTTTTTGTGCTGTTTGTCACGCAGAATCTGGCGTTTTTCGACTACAAGAAGATGGACGAACTGCTCCATGCCGTCTTGCAATTGGAACTGGCATTCGGCAAGAATGGTGGTGAAACAGCGCAGGCGATTGAGACTCACATTCCCGCGGTTGTTGCCGACCCAGGCGACAATGGCGAGGTGGTCGGGACAGTGCAAGATGGCCAGGCAAGTGCAGCGTCGGCAGTTGATCCAGGGCTTCTGCGTAGATTGGCCGCGGCAGCTTGTGCCATCACGCTGGTCTCGGAGGCAAGAAACTACTTGAAGCGGCAATACGGACTATCGCGAGACGTCAAAATGGCGATGCAACAAAATAAACAAACCAAGGAGTCGGCCAAGGAACCGGTGAAGGTGCATGGGATTACAGGGGACAAGTTCTGGAACAGTTCCAATTCAGTTCTTGCATCTCTCACCAGCACAGAAGCCATGATCGCACGTTGTCGCGAGTTTGTCACGCTGGTGGCTGTGGACGATGAGGTGAAGGTTGCCGAGGAGGAAGCAGAAGCATTCGCGGTGAACAGCATGGCCGCCGAACCGAGCATGAATGGAGCGCGAGGGACAAAACGAAAGAGTATCAACGGTTCTCTGGGAGGAACACCCAAGAAACCCCGTGGTCGTCCAAAGAAGAACGCCAGCAGACGTTCGTCAAGCATTTCATCTCTCGACAATCCGGACGGGGACTTTACAGGCTGATGCACTGCTGGCTGGTGATGTTTACAAATCTTTGGGATTTGAAGTTGCGAAGCATCTTTTCCAGGCGTTCTACGGATATGGACGGGGAACACAGGCGTGTGGATCTGAGAGGTATTTTCGCCGCAGGTCTGGGTGAGAAGGCGGCAGATGCTGTTTGACATGAATTATGATACCCCATATAGTTTCCAGGTGGCTGCAGCCGGTGGTAGACAGGACAACTCTCAGACTCGAGACAGGCAATGAGACATGCTGATGCTGCTCTACTATGCTAGCCAGTCGAGACCGTTGTTCGCGGCTTTCATTCGACGTGTTAGTCGGTTGTAGAGATCAGGGAAGATACTGCCGCGGTTAGTGGCGTCTACTAGTATGTAGCGCAAGGTCGAAAGAGCGGGCGGTGAGCGGCCGAGGGTGACGAGGGTGACGAGGGTGACGAGGGTGACGATGGCGATACATCGACAACAATGCAGATTGGATCGCCACAGATATTAGGGCATGAGTGGATGAGGATGATGATATCTATGGATTCAAGATAAATCCATGGACAAGAAGTGGTGACAATGAGGTCGACTGCCCACCGCAGCGCAGGCACTTACTATACAGAGTAGGTCACGTGCGACGATCGGCCCTTACTTTTTAGCAGTGTTTAGCAGTTTAACGATAACATTGTTGTAAACTACCTCTATTGCGTATCCACTCAGGTAGTTACTAAGGTACACACTACGCACTAGTACTACCTAATAATGTAGCGCTACTGATGACGTTGGTTGTCGTAACAGATCAGATCTCGATGCAGCAAGCACCCACCAGAGCTCGCCTCATCTCGGCCATCCATCTTGCGTCCCTCTACACCTACTCTCCCTGATTCTTGTTTATATTTTTTTCGCCCTTGCTGTCCGCTCTCTCCTCCTCTTGGCGACGCTCCTCCCACCGGTACGCCAAATTCTTGCCCGGTTACAGCATGTGGTAGAACTGCTGTTTCGTTCCCTCATATCATGGAGGCTCTCCCTCGATTAGCCCGCAATATCCGGCAACCGATCCGGATCATCCAGCTCTCCCAATGCCGGCCCTTTCATTCACCTCCTAGAGCCTCTTTCCAGTCTACGAAGTCGTTCTCGACCCTGAGACGATCTCCGTATATTGCTTTCCGAGCTCCTCGTCATCTGGCTTCTCAGCTTCCATCCCACAGCTTTCGGCGAACGGCTCCCGGCACCTTGCGCTATCTCACGACGAAAGAACTACCCAACCACCGTGGTCCGCTCACACGCTTCTTCTACCGTTTGTTTGCTTGGACGGGCATTTTTTTTGTGTGTTGCGGGACCCTGGTGGTCGCCTTCTTCATCTATGATGCCTCCACCTACAAGGAACCCCCCGGGGGAGAAGGCGACGTGCCTGTGTGCGAGGCCGCCCTGGAACCCAGAAGAGGAGGCCCCAAGAATCTACCGATAGCTCAGATCCTGGTCGATGATGAGGACAGTGAGGGCATGCTGGAGCAGAAATACAAGCCTAAATTGGTGATATTGGGGTCAGGATGGGGCAGTGTGGCCATGCTTAAAGAGCTCAATCCCGGCGATTACCATGTCACCGTGGTCTCTCCGGAGAACTACTTTCTTTTCACGCCCATGCTGCCCTCGGCCACAGTTGGCACCCTGGAGCTGCGTTCTCTGGTCGAGCCTGTCCGCAGGATAGTCAACCGACTCCGAGGCCACTTCCTCAAGGCCAGGGCTATCGACGTCGACTTCTCTCACAAACTGGTTGAAGTGGCTCAAACCGATGCGAACGGAGTGGAACAACACTTTTACCTCCCCTACGATAAATTGGTGATCGGCATAGGATCGACCACGAACCCTCACGGTGTCAAAGGCTTGGAGAACTGCAACTTCCTCAAGACCATCGAAGATGCTCGTCTGATCAAGAACAAGATCCTGCAGAACTTGGAGTTGGCTTGTTTACCAACCACCTCTGACGACGAACGGCGGAGATTACTGTCCTTCGTCGTGAGCGGCGGTGGTCCCACCGGTGTCGAGTTTGCCGCCGAGCTGTATGATATGCTGAACGAAGATCTCCTCAAGTCATTCCCCAAGATCCTGCGGAACGAGATCTCGGTCCATGTGATCCAGTCCCGATCGCATATCCTTAACACCTATGACGAGGCTTTGTCCGTGTATGCCGAGAAGCGATTCGAGCGAGACCACGTGGAAGTCTTGACCAACTCACGAGTCAAAGAAGTCAAGCCGGACAGGATCATCTTCACACAGATGGAAGATGGGAAACCTGTGAGCAAGGAACTGTCCCTGGGCTTCTGCCTTTGGTCGACCGGCGTTGCGCAGACGGAGTTGAGTCAGAAGATCGCTCAGAAACTGGGAGATTTCCAAAACAATCGTCATGCCCTGGAAACCGACACTCATCTGAGACTGATCGGAGCTCCTCTGGGAGACGTGTACGCCATTGGAGACTGTGCGACGGTTCAAAACAACATCGCCGACCATCTGACGACCTTCCTCCGCGGCATCGCGTTCGAGAAAGGCAAAGACCCGGACAAGGTGCTCATCACGTTCCAGGATTGGCGTGGTCTTGCCCATAAAGTCCGAAAGCGCTTCCCTCAAGCTGCAGGCCATCTGAAACGTCTTGATCGCCTGTTCGATGAGTACGACAAGGACAAATCCGGAACGCTGGACTTTGACGAGCTTCATGAGCTGCTTGTCCAGATTGACAGCAAACTCACCTCCCTCCCGGCGACGGCACAACGGGCCAACCAGCAAGGTCAGTATCTCGGACGGAAATTCAACAAGATCGCCGCCGCCATTCCAGGGTTCCAGGCCAATGAAGTCGACTTTGGGGATCTCGACGAGGCCGTCTACAAGGCCTTTGAGTATCATCACTTGGGCAGTCTGGCGTACATTGGCAACGCGGCCATCTTTGATTTCGGCGGTATGAATTTCAGCGGTGGGTTGATTGCTGTGTATCTGTGGCGAAGTATCTATTTCGCCCAGAGCGTCAGTCTCAGAACAAGAATCCTTTTGGCCATGGATTGGACCAAGAGAGCTTTGTTTGGAAGAGGTGAGTTCTCCGTTGAAATCTTGATGCCAGCTCAAGGGTTTTTTTACTAACGTCAGGATTAGATTTGATGAGCTTCTAGACCATTTTTCCGAAACCAGGCAAATGTTCGACGGGCGGTAAAGGGACTTCTGATCTGAAGGCGACCCTCTCGACTCGGGTACTTCGAAAAGCTAGCTTGCCGAGAGTGAGACGCCTCTATGCTTCATTAGCATGGTCTATATGAGCCCGTCACTGCAAATCCTCTGGGAAACTGATACACATGACAGAGCCACCATGTCACATCGAAAACTTGCGGCTACTGGCCAGACAGGGGCGAACTTTAGATGAAGAATGACTGCAATTACCTTCTTCTGCTGCAATCAGTTCTACGCGAAGGCAACAGTACTGTTTCATATATTCACCCGAAGACTTTGTTGCAGCGGCTCATGCGAACGGCTCGATAGATGTCGACATCGGCTTTCCAATGGTTGATTGTGCAATTTTACAGAGCCTCTTTCTATGTGAATACTGCGCAGCATGATGATAGCGAGCGACAGAGACGATTACAGTTGCGTGGCAATAGCGAGAGAAATGTTGCAGCGTTTTTGAAATCTAGTATTGAATGCCTTGCAAGGCTGTGTTCTTCCTGTCCACCATGAGCGATCCAAATGCGATATAGCATTGTACTTTTCGCCTACGAGTGCTGCTTTTATCGTGATAGTAGGAAGCAAATTCCACGACTTTTTACAAAAGATACATATGGGTTTACGTCCTACTACTGAGATGTATTCGCAGTCCCGTCCTGGGATGGAAAGAGTGCCAAACGCAAAGTTACATGCTGACTCCCTCGCGTGTATTTGAATTCGCCTGATTTTGCACCAACGGTCAACATGCTCCCAAAGGAGAAGGGTGCGAAAAGTGCCAAAAAGATGTGCCGAGCCTGAGGAACTGATGTACGGGAATAAATCATAAATGGCAAAAAAGGTCCTGCCCGGGATTGAACCGGGGTCACGGGAAGAGTTCTTGAGATCAGAATCCCGTGTGCTAACCACTCTGGATGCATGTTAGTAAATACTTGATAAGTCGGTGAATTGGAGAACCACATACACACTACAGAACCGATTCTGTGCTTGAATTGCGCCAGAAATTCTGCGACTTTAAACTATAATGTCAATTATTGTGGGTGGCGACTTAGGGGTGATGGATGGGGCCACTAGCTGTATTCGGTCATTCCTTATAGTTATTATAAGTAGGGCCAATCTTCAATCTTGGCAGAGATTTTGTCGGGCATAAGGTACGACAGGCTCATATACTTCTATTCTGATCATACAGAGGTGAATCATTGGATCTCCGTTGTGTTCCAAGGAGGTCAAGGCAGATAGAGCCATGGCCGTAGACGAGGAACGGTCGAGGAAGAGGAGGAAGGTAGACGGCAGCACTTCCGCCACGTCTATATCCTTCAAGAGCGCCGACCAGATACACAGGCTTCTCCAGTCCTCACAAGGCTCATCTCCTCAGGTTGTAGCAGGTATGTTGGTCTTGTTCCTTTGCGAGGACAAAACGTTTGGGCTAACAAAAGCAGCGATTGAACGATTCAAACACTTTCTGTACCAAATCTCCGAGGACCAAAACATTGCATCCCAGACTGGGCAGTTGAAGGTCCTGAAGGAATATTGCGACCTGCAATCCTCTGCCTCCCATGAGGAGGTCGATTTCCCGGATCTCCTGTCAATATGGTACTCTGCAAGCCAAAGCAACGATGAGGCCGTCCTGTCTGCTGTCCCATCTGTTCTCACTCAATTCTTCCGAACAATATCTAGCCAGCTCGAGTTTCGGGAATTTGGTCTTTCCCTGTGTCACAGCTTGTTGAAGCGAGATCAATTGCGGATTTTCGACAAGGGCTTATCACTCCCGCGCTCCAAACAGCAGATCATCACGCCCTGTCTACAGCTCTTGACCGAGATCATCAGCTTTGACGGAGGTGCCCTCGCCAGCAATGTCTTTGGCCGGCGGGATTACCTGTACAGACGACTTGATGGCCTTCTTTCCCAATTACCATCTGAATCAACAGACACGCCCACGCCAACGCCAACGTCCGGCGTACATAAAGCAGCGCTGGAGTTTCTCTTGGCCAGCTTGAAGTACTTGGACTCCGAGTCAAAGACCGAGCTCATTACCCATGGCCGAACTCTATATTCTGCGGTTCGCAGTCTTCCGAGCGGAAGTGCCGATGTCATCACCAAGGCTCTAGATACCCTGGAGAGGTCGGTGCTGGCGGACGAGAGCCTTGCCAAACAAATCAAGCGTCGTTGTTTCAACTCGGGCTTTCTGGCTGCGTTGGCTAAGCTGTATGACTATCCGGTGGAATCTTCCTCCGCTGGAGACGGAGGTGATCATTCGACAAGCGTTCGCGAGGCTTTACAGCGACTATTACTCCAGGTATGTACCACTACAAAGGGAGTTCTGGTTCCTCAAACAGGCTGGTACCCCCCCGGTACGAATCCCGAATCGCTTCAGAAAGACGACAGCATGATTGATTTGGGACTGGACTCCCCCTTTTATTTCGACGACTTTACGGAAAAGGTGCCGGTGAAAAATGGCACGTTGGCAATCTTCATCCAGACTCTAAAACCCGAGAGCGACGTCCTGCAGGCGAATCTCATCATCTCGATATTCGCCGCTGCTCCAGAGCTAGTCGCCGACTACACCTCCAAAAAGCAAAAGCTCGTGGTGCCCCCTGGAGACGACCCCTTATGGCGAGGTCAATTCGCATTCCTGTTTTCTGTCGTCAAGCAACCCGTGCCGCCGAACTGTGGCTGGCCTGGCAAAACTCCGTCGACGCCTCCGCCACTTTCGATTGTCATCGAGAGCATTCTCCCAAAGCCGCTGGACCGGAGCACATTGACAAAATGTCTACAAACCAAGGACGATATCATCATGATCTCTGCCACCAGGGTGTTGACGGTGGCCTTGGAAAAGCTGGACTCGGCTTTGAAGATCTTTGACACTGCGCCGTCCGACACCACACTGTGGGCCCAGGCTGCCACTAGACTGATGAACCTCTTCATTGAGCGTATTCCGCCTCTACAGGATTTGGTTACTGCACTGCAAAGTCTCGACAAAGATAATGAACAAGTCCGCACGACCGTCCTGGAATGTATGGCGACCTACCACAAGATCTTGCCTTCCACTACCGTGGCCTCGAAGTTCGACATTGGGCCGACTTTAAGCAAGACTCTCCAAAGTCTCGAGTCTGACAGTCTGGAGCAGGAAAGGAGAGATGTGCTTCAGGAGCAGATGACGCATCTTGTGCAGATTGCCGATGCATCACTGGCCACCAAATGGTTTCATAGAACATCCTCTGAACCCACCTCGTTGGTTGTGCAACTGCTCCAATACTGTGCTCAGTGGCCCGACACTGCCGTCACCAAGCAATCTTTACCCGTCGTCCAAGCGGTTCTGTGCGGCAAAGGGATCCTAAGTTCTACCATGGCCGCCTTTCAAGCTCTACTCTTCAGTCTCACCCCGAGCAAGAAATGGCAGCCGGAGATCGAGATGTATCAGTTTCTAGACAACTGCATCACACGCACGATGCAACGGCCTGTGAAATACCTGGATCGTCTTGAACAGATGCAACAGTTATTGTCGGACACGACGGACTTGAGTCTCATTGCCTGTTGCATTGCCGAACAATGGTCGTTTGTGCTGAAGAAGGAGGACAAAAGTGCCAGAAAGAACATTGTGGGGTGGGTGGCAAGGCTCTTTTCAGCCCTGGAGGCTGCCGGCCAGAATTGGCGTGTGCTGAATCATCTGCGAGAGGAGATGGAACGACAAGCCGAGGGGATGGAAAAAGCAAAAGCAGCATTCGTGAAGGCTTTCGAGAAGCAACAAAAGAAGACCGTCACTCTGCCTCCGCTGGTCCCTACCGACAGTGGAGAGACGCCAGAGGCAGCAGAGTTAGGTTTGAACGACAAAACCCTCTCGGCTGATCACGCAGCAACAAACACACAATACCAGGAAACTGAATCGGACATGGACATGGACAAGACGTTCGCTGCACCCGCACCAATTCCGACCTCTCTCAGTGGCCTTGACCGCTGGACGAAGCCGGACTTCGAATCCGAGATCAAGTCGGGCCGTCTGGCCAGCCTTCTACGCTGTCTGATTTCTCCCGACACCGAGATCAGGCTCCAAGTATTCCACACGCTCCAAACAGTCATGCACGCCGTCGAGCAGTCGACGTTTCCCGAGAAGACACAGCTCTACCTCCTTCTGGGCGAAGTATATGAGACTCTACGCCTACACTCCATCTCCCTCTCCGTCTCCCACTCTCAAACCCACACCCACACCGATCCTTCGACCACTCTTTCCTCGGCCTCGTCTTCACTCCAACCAGCGCGACCACCACCATCAATCATCGCCGAACTAGCCATCCAGACTCTCCCTGTCCTAGCGGACCCATCATCCCCCTTCTACCGCAAAACCAACAAATTCCTGCTCCGCGCCCCCAGCTGGCCCACGTCGTCCATCCTCCCCTACTGGCTATCGCTGACATTCCTGACCGAGCCTGACAGCGACGACACGGATGTGGGCGGCCAGAACGCGCAAGCGTTGGAAATCGACCGGCTTCTCGACCTTCTGGCCAACTCGCTCCGCACGGATTCGGACATGGACCTCTTCCGCCGCGCGCACGTCTTCGCCCGGCTGTTTGCGTATTTCCTGGCCCCCGTGTGTTCGAAGCAGGCGCGCAAGAAGATCTTGCGCGTCGTGCACATCGCCACTACGATCCCCGGGGCAAGTGATACGCTCATTACTCGCGCCGGCGTGCGTGAGTGGTTGGCCATTGCACGGAACTTGCGTGACCACAGTGGTCATGGCGCGGCCCTGTTTGGGAAGGTCGATGCTGAAATCAGTTTGTTGGTGGATGTGCTGGCGAAGGAGGTCGAGAGGAGCTGTGATGCAGAGGCTATTGCGCGGTGGGAGAGTCAAAGATCGGTTTTCAAGGCGGGAGATGCAACGGGTATGGCGGGAGGTGAGAAGAAAGATGGATAGAGAAACAGTGGTGTGAGGTGATCAAGACGGAGAGGATGTAGACTCTTACGAAGACAAGCAGAATCAGATATTCATCTATCTACAAACTATGCTTGAGCCTCGTGTTAGGATAATACCTCTTCGGCCTATATTCATATTCTAGAGTCCATCTAAATGTATTGTTCATCCATGATCCAGGTAGCTAGCTAATTGAAATTCAATATAGTGGAGTCTTGATTATGATCATGATAGATATCCGGTATATTATATTATACTACCTTACGTATATAGACAGATATACTACGTATATATATACTCAGTACTTTGTCATGAACATCAAGCATTACCAAAATGAAGATATTCGACCCGAACGACCTGTCCAGCCAGCCGATAGATAGAAAGGTATATCCCACAATATGACTCCGAACTCTGAACAGGAAAGATAATGACTGGAAATCAGTTTCACACAGATATGTCTGTGATAGATCCTCCTTAATGGTAGAATCTCCCTTGTCTCCATCTGGTCCCTTCACCCACTGCACGTTATATATTCTGGAAAGACAATATGATAATCGTAGAACATCGACGGAGTCTGTTATCATCTAGATCATCTACCATCTACCTCGGAACTACTGCCACCGTGACCCTCTTAATTGTGGCCCTCAGCTTGATATCGACACTTGTTCCTGTAGGACAAAACAATGCCAGGCGAATATCGTCTCCTTCCATTCTTCCTCTTGTCTTGTCCGTCCACCTCACGAACAACTATGAAAGGTCGCTAGCTCGGCCCTTTCTCCTGTCAGGGGTTGCTTGCAATTCGTTTTCCACATATGTCTGGACTGCACTCGGGAGAGGCATCTCGTCGATGGCATTGCATTTTTTTAATCCAGATATCCGTGGCGGATGATATCGGTGACCAGTACGTGGTCCTGTAAATCGGTTTTCGTTTCTCGGGACATGTATCGTAATGCTTGGAGATCCTTCTCGATCTAGGACCAGGACTGCCGTTGCAGTTGCGTTTGCATCGCATCCGTATTCTTCTTGGTCCGTGGCTGCTGCGTCTACGTTTCTCCAGCACCCGCCGGCCTCGAAATATGGCATTTGTTCTGGGTTTGATCCCTCGAGTTCAGATAATCCACAATGAGTTCCCAGAAACCGCTCCAAGCGGAAAAGACTTAACAAGTCCTCATCTGTGCAGGCCGTCGATTGCCGTGTTCTGCATGATTCATACTAGGAGGGCTGCTTGCCAGATCTTGGGACGGCCTCGGGTGTCGACTCGTCGGATGGTCCGACTCACGTCACAGCCTCTGTTAAGATCCCGGCTGGACAGTCGGCGAAAGGTGGACTTTTGCGGTGTAAGTTGAGAAGTGCCTCCATCTCTAACGGGTTCGAAGGTCTCGTCTGACTTGCCCACGGTAGGACCTGGACCCCTAGTCTCGGGAGAATTCTGGGGATGTTGAAATGTCATGTCGGTTGGAAAGGGACCCGACGAAAATCATCACCTCAATCTCCAACCATAGCTCTGACTCGTTCGATCCTCATGACAGCCTTTTCCAACCTGTCCAGCCTCCTTCTCTTGTCCCCGTCCCTCTGCTCCAGGACTTTGACTCGTTCCTCCAATTTCGCCCTGGCCTTGCGCTCGGTCGCGACCATTTCATTGGCTTCGCCGAACAGCTGGGCCGTCAGATCTTCCAGTTCCATCTGCGTTTCGGAGAGATTGGTCTCGGCGCGCAATCGCAACGTGCGCTCCTCTTCCAGCGAATTCTGCAGGGAAGACATCGTGACGACCTGGTTGTCAGACCGCGTGGACTGGAGAGTCGGAGCGGAGAGCTTCAAACTCGAGAACGACGTCTTGGGAGGCGAGAGCATGTTGGGTTGCGGGAATGTCCCCGTCGCCGGAGTCACTGGTAAATTTCCCGAACTGGAGTCTTTCCTGCGCCCAGGTAGAAAGGCACTTAGGCTTGCTAACCTGGACGGCGCGTGCTGGCCGGCTGCTGTGGGCGCGACGGCCGGACCTGGACCCTCGAGCGGCGGGGTGCTTGTGGCTGGCACTTGTGTCTGCTGTTGCTGTTGAGATCTCCCGTACGCTTCTCTCAAGTGACGGATCTCGTCCTCGTAGTCGGCCAGCTTGTCGACGGCTGCGGCAGCTTTGGAATTGAGCAGTTTGACCTGCGATTCGAGGTCGAGGATGCGCCGGTGCGCTTCGGTGGCTTCGGTCGAAGCGTCGATGGGGAACGGGAGATGGTAGCCGCACGACGGACAGGAGGAGGAGGCCAGGGCGGCGGCATTGGCGTAGGATGTGGTCGTCGAGGTGTCGAACGAAGGAGCCATGGCCTTGCTATTGAGGAGGAGGGTCGATGTCGCCATGACACATTGTTCGAGAAGAGGTGGAGGGACGGTGGTTTGTAGCTCGTGGTTCGCGGAGGTCGACAGGGTCGAGCGCGTTTCGAGTCTTGGAGTGATTTTCTTCACGTCGAGGAGGGAGGTCCGCGTCGCACGTAAGTAAAGAGGAAGAAAGAACCGATCCTACTACTAGGCAACAGGAATCAGATGCTTCTATCACCAGCTGATGAGGCTTAGAGGCGCCCCAGGACAGCCATTATTGGCACGGCGAAGTGATCTGGTTGTTGGCAACGGTGGCGGCAGCTGAGGCTGGGGCTGACGATATCAATCCAGGCGGCAACCCACACACTGTGTACCCCTGGCTTCGATCGTGGTATATGTATGGACGTATGTTACTCGCGACACTGCAAGCCAGATGCCAAATTAAATTCCCCTCGAACAAATCTTACAGCGCGTGGATGCGGGTTGCAGCACAGACGCCTTGTCGGTTCACTCGAAAAACGGGGTGCGGCTCGGAGATGGGACTCGACGTATGGGAGGAATCGACGGATATTAGAACCTGTCACTCGACATGTTTCGTCGGCTGTCAAACGAAAGTGAATGAGTGGATGAATAAGTGTTCGCTTCTTTTCTCTTTCTCCATCGTCGGCGCGTGTTTCGGGCTGCCGGCCTCGCCGTCACGTGGCCATCCCAATATGAGCATAGCAACATTCCATACCGTAACCACCACAGCCTTTTGATGTTAGGATCACTGGACGGTGGAATGGCTCTGTTGTCCAGTCTAGCCAGGGATTCATGTGAACATGCCTATCACGGCGGCAAGGGCAGATCTAAACTGTCGGCGATTTCACTGGTGCACACACGCATTCGGTCCGGGATTCAGAGTGCGATGGTATGGTTTGTTCTCGTCGCCTACTTCGACGAGTGCTCCTCCTCCTGGGTACAAACGAGAACCAGTGTTAGCAGAGCAGAAGGCCAGTTTCTATGGACTCCGGGAAATGGAGAGAATCGACCCAAATTGCATCTTCGCGATGGTAATAATGACCTCTTGTTCCATCCCCTACTCCCCTGTCTCCAGATCTTCACGCCAGTTGGGAAATTGGGAACATTGAGTATCTCAAACAACGAAAATGGGACGAGGAAGCAATACCTCCTCGCTACCCTCCGGGACAGTCTAAAAGAAGTAAGGAATGGCAGCACTGGAACGGTTAGCAACAAAGCTCTCCCTTGGAAAAGTGGACGCTGAAACTTACGCGATAGTCAAGGTCGCCGTGAGACCGATCAAAGCCCTGTTCCTCACTTTCTCCCTCTTCAACTTCTCCTGCAGCACCCGCGCCTTCTTCGTTGGCTGGACGGGCATCTCGGCGTCGACATCGGACGGTTCGGGTTCGGGGGCCTTCCGCTTCTTAGAGGCTTTCGGAACGGGCTCCAGGGCCTTGGCTTCCTCCACCATTTTCCTTGCCGTTTCCAACATCTTCTCCGTGTCTTCGGGTGAAGGGAGCTCAGGCGATGCTGATGGCATGTCGACCGTCACTCTCGAGTGGGTGGTCTCCGTAGTCTCACCAACGTCGACTGTTTGATCCACCTGGACCTTGACCATGTCTTCGTTGGAGTCCGATTCGGTGGGCAGTTTGGTGGGCGAGCCAGTTTTCCTTTTCGTAGGTGCGACGGATGCTGCATCGTTCAGTGCAGACTGCAGAGTCGCGCTGGCGGCATTGGCATGAGCAATGTTGGCTTCCTTCTGTGCCTTTGTTTGTCTCTTTTTCGGCGACGATTTTGCCTTACTTGCGGTGTCTGTTTTGCTTGGGGAGGCCGACCTTGTGGCTCTCGAACGGGGTGTCTTGGTGGGAGGTGGCAGTTTGGTCTGGCCCGTTGGGAGATCAAACCTGGGAGGCGCACTAATCGGCTTTTTGGAGCTTGAAGGTGCTTGCGAGATCTCGGCTGGGTCGAGCAGGGCGCGAATCCATTCAGTCAGACCGTAATCCGCGGCCAATTCGAGGGCTGTCGCGTACGGTCAGCGTGGTCTGTTCAATCAGTGGATGAGTTAACCGTACCAAACTCCGGGGCTACCCAGACATTGCCTGCAACTTCGTCCTGACTCGTGGCATCGAGACTTTTGAGATAATCGCGCTCTTCTTTCTCTTCGGCATGAGCCGCCCAAGGGAATGCGATCTTGAACATGCCGGTAGCGCTCACGAAACCGTCCTTGCTCCTCCTCTGCAACCAAGGTTAGACGTGCTGGAAGTTCCCTTCATTACGGCAATCATACCATGAGAAAGTATGTTTCCGGATGAGGTTGATTCTGCTGAGTTGAAAAAATCTCGGAACCAGTGAGGTCATCTGGGAGAGGAGCGCGAAGATGTGCATATTCGAAAGGTCCCAGATTTTCTGCCTTTGTCGCGTTCGACGTCCCAACTTGCCCGGGCTTCACGGTCAACTTTGTCTTACCGAGCCGCCTTCGGTTGAGCAGCTCTTCATCTACTCGCGCGTCAGTTCATCCTCGCATTGTAATCACCAGAAATCAGCATCTTACATGACGGCGCCGCGCCAGGCGCGACCAATGGATTTCGTTTTTCAGGTAAGGATCGCATCTTTCTCTCGGTGGGTTGATGGTTCGCGAGGGCGGAAATGAGTCAAGGTATTGTCTGTCGAGAGCGCTGAGAGTTGTCTTGCGACGCGAGCTTGAATGAGTGGAGGATGACGATGCGACAATCTGCGAGGTTCGCCGCCCGTGATAGGATCGTGGTACTAGTACCTAGAAACAGGGTACAGAGAACGGCGCAGGTAAGCCGCTTAACTCTTCAAGTGGCAGAGCAACGTTGGACAACGCGATCGACGGGATTGAATATATCGAAGGAAATGGAGACCGCGACCGGGGAGGGGAGGGGAGGATGAGGAAGCGATTAGACTGAAATCGACGAGGACGAAATAGGTCCGTCACCTCTGCTTCTGGCGTAACAAAGGTGACTAGCCTGTCGCCGGTGGCAGGGAGAAACGGAATGGAGCGGCAAGACTTTGGGGAGAACAGGAAGAGCCAGGCGGTGGTTGGTTGAGGGGAGAGGTCTCCCTACTAGAGTGCTAGTACCCCCATAGCTCCCTAACGGCCCCTAAGTGCCTACTACTGCCTAATATCTATTATTCCTAGGTGGACTTTACCTGGTAGGTGCGCCTACACCGTTATCTACCTCCTCTAGTGGACTGGTAACTGATCAATTATTAGGCGCTAGGTGTCTATCACCTTTTAGTGAGGGAGCCTGGACCATCTTGCCTTGGCCACGCCTAGGCTTTTAATTGAGGAGGCTGGATGGCATTGAACCTCTACAGAAGAAGAGAACAACTGCACGGCCTCATTCAGCCTTATATCGACGCCTCTCTGGTTCTCGCTAGGCTATCCTTCGCAAGGGCGGCAGCTAATATGTCTATTGCTATACAATTGCCTAGAAATCGTCAGATTGGAACCTGAGATATGATCCCATGCTCAGCATCAACGTCAACTGTCTTCCTTGTTCTTCTTCTCCCCTAGACGATTCTTCAACTTCTCGTTTTCTTTCTCATCGCCAATGTCCAGCACTTCCTCCCCATGATACTCCCAGCTTCCAATATCCCTCGGGCCCTCCATTCCGGCAGGTGGAAAGGCCCATTGAGGTACTGGACTGCGATAGCTCCAGCTCCCCCCTACATCTGCATAGGATATTGCATGGAGGTAAATGCCCAGCTCGTGCGGCCCCGGATCTGAATATAATGGCGTGTCGCACACGGGACATTTCTCTCCAGTCATTTTCTCCCCTTTCCGCTTATTGTAGTCGGCCACCATTTCGTCATGTGCCTTCACGAACGCGCCGTACTGCGCATCGTCGTGCATCGGGTCCTCCCCTGGGCTTGCCAGGGTTCCGGCGTGAAGAGTTCCTGAATCCAAAGGTTTGAAGTGCGGGTCCGCCTGCGAGACATCGGAAGTATGTGCATCAAGTTTGGCCGCGTCCGAAACGGTCATCTGTTGGGTTTGATCCACGAGCTTCGCCAACCGTTCTTGCTCGTACGAAAGGGAATCTGATACCTCAGTTTTGCCTACCCTTTGCAGTTTCGCAATGATTTCCTCGTCGTTCTCGCCCGTAGATTCATTCCGTGCCAAGCTCGGCCCAAAGACGGCTCTATTGCTGTAGATGGGGTCGTTGGTGATGGGATGTCCAAGGAACTGCAGGTGCACGCGGATTTGATGGGTACGGCCCGTCAAAGGCAGGCAATGGACAATACTGTAGCCTTCATCTTCGGCCCCAGAAATGGGAGGCGCAGGCTGGGCCACTTGCTCGCCAGAGGATGTGCCCGTCGAGCCCTGTTCACCGGTGGTCTCGGCCGACTTGGATGACTTGTGTGGATAATATGCCAACCGTCGGAACAGTGTCTTTGCAGACTTCCCACTCGCTCTTGCTCGGTTGAGACCAAGGATCGGGCTGATCTGGAGAATGCTTTCTTCGCACTTGACCACGCCGCCTCGCATCGGGTCGCCATCCCAGCCCTCCCCATCTGGAAATCTTCCCTTGACTCTTGCGACGTATTCCTTGCGCACCGTCCGTCCACGTAGCTTCTCACTGATCGTTTCCGCCTCTCGGGGCGTTTTGCCGATGAACATGACTCCACTGGTTAGACGGTCCAGCCGGTTGCAAGGCAAAGGTTTGAAAGCATGGTCCCGTTCTGCTTTCATGATCTCGACCACAGAGTTGTAGTTGTACCGGCCGGCAGGATGAACAGGTACGCCAGCAGGCTTGTCGATCACAATCATTTCGTCCGTTTCATGGATGACTCGAATCGGTTGTGCAGTGACCGGAGGCTCGTGTCTGTGCAGGGTGTGTGAGATGAGATCCCCGTTCTTGACAACAGTATGGATATCTTTACATGGTTCCCCATTGACCGCTATTTTCCCTGCCTCAATCGCGTCCTTGTAGTACTCGCGGGTGCGGTCGCGAAACTCGGATCCAAAGATGTCGAGGAGTTCCCGGCCGCGCCATCGTTGTTTGCAAAATGTGTTGTAAGTAAAGTCATAGGGCGCAACCCGTCGTAGGCCGTTTTCGTGGTAGTAGGGTCGAGGCCATGGGTCGCATGGAGCGATTGTCGACAGAGGGTCTTCGAATGGCATCCTGTCGTCGTTGGATGGCTTAGGCTTGATTTCCACTGTGGTTAAGGCCATGCTGCGCGTGGGATATCGGCCGCGGCTCGCCAGGTAGGCAAGCACACGTGGTGAGAGAGCCAGGGATGCTTATGCGATTTTCAGACTACCGTAAATTTGACATGTTGTTGGACTGTCTTGAGACGTAAAGACAGTCGTTGCTCTTTACCTAAACAAGTCGATACTGCGGACTTTGATTTTTTCCCTCGTAGTACTTAGTACGGGTGGTCGCCATTTTAGTAGCCGCGGCACGGGGATTCATGGCGCCAAACCTCAGACTTTGAATACGTACTTATTTCCTTTCGCAATCCTTGATCAGCCTATCTTGGTCTTATAGCTCAGGGACAAAATGTTGGGATTGGATATTGCTTCTAAGCGGAACAGGAAGCCTGGCGACTACCCCTATCATCTCGACTACAGAACTCGTTGGTTCGTCTCCAGACCTGTTGCCGCGGCAGGAGAGAAACTTATTTCTCGCGCAGGTCGGACAATGATGTCTACCATCATATGAACAACAGCATCTACGCCTTTCTGATCGACTCGATAGTCAATGCTTACTTGATCGAGAAATGCGGTCTCGACCCAGCAACTTCGCAGCAAGTGGGCTTGGTGGTCAGCACGTATTGTGACTACTTTGGATCCGTCGGATATCCATCGGTGCTCGACCTGGGTCTGAGAGTTGTCAAGCTGGGCAAGTCTAGTGTCATGTATGAGGTGGGCATCTTTGAGCAGGGCAATGAGCAAGTGAAAGCTGTGGGGGGCTCGATCCATGTCTTTGTGGAATCCAAAGGGCGGCGACCGGCCAAAGACGGAATGGAGCCTCGTATGAGAGAAGGACTGACGCAACTCCTCGAGAAGGACAAGGAAACAGCCAAATTATGACCGAAGAGAACCCAGATATGGTTGAAATGGTATCGATTTTTGATCTTTTGCTCTCATGTCGACCACACGGTCCGTACGATCCCCATAACCCGGATGTCAACCGCAAAAGGGCGTCGTAGCCATATTCTTAATGCGCACCATAAACCATCCAGGATCTGGTGTAATGGACCTTTCGTCGAATCGTCGTCTAGTACAACCACCACAATCTCCCGCACCCGTCCCAAAGCCCCCAGCTTATGACTCGGTCGTGAGCTTGGCCTTGGGGTTGGTGACCTTGACACCCAACGCCTTCGCCTTGGCGACAATCTCAACACGCTTTCTCGAGGAAACGGCAGATGCAATCTCGGCGGCATAGGTTCGGTTGTGCATGAGAAGGAGGTCGACGTCTCGGGGGTTGTGAACGAGGAAAGCCTTGTGGCCTGAGGGCATCATGTGTCGGGTCTTCTTGTTCGAGCCATAACCAATCTGTGAATCGCCTCGTCAGCACAATATTCCCCAGCGTGTCCCTTGCCGCCTCGAGGTGATTCTGCTGATTGTCCCTCATGCGGCGTAATCCCTCTCGGATTCCTCAAGTTTTAACATACCGATGGCATGACCATCTGGCCCTTAAACCGTCTTCGAACTCGGTTGTCGATACCCTTTGGTTTTCTCCATGCTGAAGGCACACACTTGAATGTGTCGGACTGATGTCGGTGCCACTTCTTGGGGTGCTTCTTGATGATGGGAACGTGCTTCTTTGCGGAAACCATCTGCGCAACGGTCAGTAATGAATGGTAAATTTTCGAGCTTGATAAATCGAACCTTGTCGGGTATGGGCCGTGGCGCTTGAAGCAGATGCAAGAGGTGGTGGAAGTCGTTGTCTTCGAGTTCTCCAAGTCGCAACTTCGCAGACGCTCAATTTCTGCGCCAAGAGTTCCAAATTTGTGGGCGATTGAGAAAGTGCCCTAAGCTGTTTTGGGCGTGGTCATTATTGCGGCACCCAGGTTCAATTTGGACTGAGACGCGGGCTACGGTGCATCATGCGCATCACTACCGTCATCGCCGTGTATCGAGAATGTCTCTATGATTATGCTCAATATGTCTATCGCAATTCAACTGTTTTTTTCTAGATCTGGTTCGAGCATATTGACAGAGATACTTGTCACTAGAGTTCCTGGTGCTCCAACTTGATCGGTATGCCGCCCTGCTCTCCGCTACGAAGCATGGCCTCAACCAGCTCCAGGTCCGCCAGTGCCTGTTCTGGTGTCTGCTTCTCGTTGACGATACCGGTTGCTAGAGCATTGCCCCAGGCCCTCACTTCCGGTCCCACGCCGGTGCCATCATCCTCGACCTTCTCGGTCTTGCCATCGACTGTGACTTCATCCTTGGATAGGCTTACGTACCCTTTGTCGCCACCGATGGTCCACTCGCTGCCCTTTGCCGTCGTGCCAAACGAGATCGAGATGGTTCCAACAGCGCCATTCTTGGTTTTGCCCGTGGCCTCGACGGTATCGACGGGGGGTAGATGCTCCTGAAGTTGAGCAGAGTGGGCCGACAGTGTGACTAAAGGATTGTCCTTGCCCAACATCATCCGCAGGCCTGCTGTAAAGTGAACACCCCCGTCCAGCAAGAAGCCTCCCTGATGCGTAGGTGTCTTGCGCCATCTAGTTTGTAGTCAGTTACCTTGTCTGCTTCGAGCACAGTAATTTTCTTACGAGGTTTCAAAGTACTTGCCCCCTTCGACCAGAGTTTGCATGCGACATCGGAAAGTCAGTCGTCGCCCCTTGGTCTCGGCAGCTTCAGCAGCATGCTCGAAGGAGTTCATATATCTGACGTTCTCTGCCACCGCCCATGTCACGTTCTTCGGTGCGATCTCAGTGCGATACCACTTGATGAGCTCGACGGCGTCCTTGACATTCTCGGCCACGGGCTTCTCCGACAGAACATGCTTTCCTGCCAGCAATGCTTTGCGGATGTAGTCTGGTTGATTTTTGATGGGCAAGGCGATGATGACTGCTTGGATATCTGATCGAGCTAGCAGATCATCGAGCGACTTCCCAGCTCCAGACTCCTCTGAGTAGAGATCGACCTTGGACTCGTCCACCTCGAGGGATTTGGCGGACTTGAGAGAGCGTGAGTAGACAGCCTTCAAGCTGAGCTCCTTTGCAGTCGCCACAGCCGGCTAGAGCAGTTAGCGTCAGTACAGAGAATTGACGCGGTCAGAAAATCTCTTGCCCACCTTGTGCTCTTCTCTGGCAAAAATGCCTACCATCAAATGTCATTAGGACCGGTCTGAGTGAGGATCAAGAGCAGAACACAACTTACCTCCACCGAGGATTGCTACTCCAATGGACATGTTGTTGATGTTGTGAAGGGGTACAGCGAATTGAGTATGGGTTGATGTAAGCTCCGAGTTCTTTCGTGCAAATCAAGGTGGGTGGATGAATGAGTGAGTGAGTGAGTGAGTGGGAGATATGGTAGTTGGGAGACTCTAATAACCAGGTACCAGGTACCTATTCTACCTATTACTACTACCTCCCCGCGCTCTTGATGGGCTTCGCTACTATTGGTTTACCGTAGATCCACAGTGGTATATCACTACCTACCGACGTTTAACCGTGAGTTACTACGTGTTTCTACCGGGGGATACGGCGGATGTTTTAATCTTAAGCGTAATAATTTCCAGGAGGCCGTTTATAGTAGTAGGCTCCTTAGGCACCTAATAAAGAACCTGAGGGGTGTTGTGTGTCCTTCTTTATAGGTGTCTAGCAACGGATCAGATCCCGCTACTTTAGGTGCAAAGATACAGACCTAGGCATTCATTCATCTACTCTGTAACTTATCCTATCCATCTCCATCCTGAACCAACCAACAGATCATCTGCATTTTACCCCTGAGTGATGCCAAAGATGAATCAATTTCATCATCGAATCGCCGCTGTCTGCCCGAAGAAACCCAAGGCCATGTAGTATGTACTGCAGTACAGTGCTTGCTATGCCCTTTCTCCTACGACCTCCGTACTCGGCGCCCCTACCACTGCGGCATCCTACTAGTATTTCCCGGCACGATCCACCGGGCGAAGCAGGCCAGGGCGAGATCCGACTTTGTGGTCTTACAATTCCCGGAGTCAGTGACAGTCTTGGACCGTGTCGTGATGGTGTCAATTCAAGTTCCGGTAGACTACCATTAGAATCCGAATTCGCCATCATGGCGATATCGGTGGGATACTGGTGGTAGCATTCGTTATTCTCTTCTCCTTCATCCTTCATCCTTCACCCTTCACCTCTCTTCCTCTCCGTTCCATCGCCACTGGGCTATATACAATCCTTCTCTGGATATTCTGCTTGAATTTAGACTTTGCTTTCCCGAAAGACCTGGTTCCGAGATCATGGAAGACAAATCGTCCCGTCCTTCGGAGACGCGTCCCTCGCTTCCGTTGGAACTACGCGCCGCGACACGCGAAGAGCATCATGCCTTGAATACGCAAATAGTCGCACGACTATCTTTATGTTTGTCTCCGCATGTGGACAGTCCACTCGTTTACGCCAAAGGCATGGCCTCCTTTGGCCAGATCTATTTTGCTTTTGAGGAATTTCTCGCCACTTGTCGCGTGGGTGATCGCCTAGAGCCTCGCCTCCAGGAAATATATGACCGACTATACCTGCCTCAACTTATGCGAACCAGTCGATTACGAGAGGATCTTGAATCAATCAAGACAAGGTTAGGAGAATCAGCGGCCAGAGAGATCACTATGTTAGAGGATGATTTCAAAGTCTACCACTCGCGGATCCATGAAATACTCTCTGCAAAGCCTCACGTCCTGCTAAGCTATACTTGGGCCATGTATCTCGCTTTGTTCAATGGCGGGCGATGGATCCGGAAGCAGCTCGTCTCCCAAGGTTCTGACTTCTGGCGAGGAGAGCCGCTGCCGCTCTCGTTCTGGGAGTTCGGAGACAGCGGGGATTCTGACCCCGAGGGAGAACATCTCAAAGCATTGTTTCAGGAACGATTCCTGGCGGCAGCTTCGTTGCTCCGTGACGAGGAGAAGGACTATGTTATCAGAGAAACCCCTCGGCTGTTTGAACTCTGTTCTGAGATTGTGCGCGATCTACACCAAAGATTGGCCGCTATAACATCATCCACAACTCCCATCTCTCCTTCCAAGTCCACCGATTCTCAGGTCAGCGACTCTACCGGAGCCGTTGGGTCGGCAACGCCCTTAGCGACAGCCTGGCAGTACCTGGCATCGTCATATGCATCCCTCAGGACGACGACCAAATGAGCATCGGACGGACGCAAAGCAGCTCACCTTGCCTGAGGCTTTCTAGAGTACGAATATCACCGACAATGGCATGTGTCCGATGAGGCGAGGCAGGACATGGTATTGCTTGGTCTCAAAGGTCTTCTTCTTGAGAAACATGACCCATTTTAGGGAGATGGCCATTCTATGCCCTCAATGCGGTACAGTTGCTCCTCAAGGATTGCCCTCGAAGACGTCAACTTTCACGGCACTTCATATCTCTGGGAATTGTGGCTCTTGATTGCCCCGCGTACTTATTCCATGTCAGAGATGGATTGCTCCTGGACTCCGCTTGCAGCATGATCTGGTCGGCGGCATTTTTGGAGGAGAAGATAGGTACAGCTCACACCGTGGGAACAAACGTGACACAGGTCTATAATATCTGGTCGTTTGATGGTTTTCCCTCCAGACGGCGTTGGGCGTTCTTGGCGGGCCTAAAGGCGAGTCCACATGGAGGTCGGCTTGGGGTCAGTGTTGATATACCCTTTTGTCATACAGTTGAAGTTAGAGCCACATAGATGGTGTTTTGTGACTCGGGACGGTTTTGCAGGCTGGTTGGCACTCAATATTGGCTCGAGATCTGAGGCACGTGACAGCGCCCCTGGATCACGTGAGTACGTTGAAGCAGACGTGCGGAAACGCAGCTGGGCCGAATGGCTCGTTACGAGAGTTGAAACAGTCAATACAATGTACCAACTTCAAGTTGGGCATCTTATCAGACGTTCTACAAGACTCTCTTGTCGTGACGCAGCTTGTTGTCTTCCAAGTCCTAGAGATTCCAATCAAGCACGAGCTTCATCAGTTATGACATAACTCATACCATCGAGTCCATGCCTTTGCCAACCTCTGACTCGGTAGAATAAACAATGCTCGGGATGATCTCGTTCAGAGATTGTAGCTTCAATGTCGCAAACGAGACCCGACAAACTGCGCACTCGGACACTGACCGGCTGCTATACCTGTCGTGAACGCAAGTTAAAATGCGACGATACTCGGCCCGCCTGCAAACGATGCATCGCCCTCGGCGTCGAATGCCAGGGCTATGGGGTCAAACTGTCGTGGCTGTCTTACAACAAGGACCGCCCTGGAACGAAGGAGACTGATCCGGAACTCCAGAGGACGAAGTGCTCGGCCAAAGGAAAGAAGAACACTTCATCTGAGCCTGCTCACCGCCGTCGCCCTTTGTTTACGGGTAGGTCACGCAAGTCTTCTCTCGCTTCCCTCCCCCACTGATAGTATGGCGTACAGATCGAGAAAGGGTGGACATGGTCCGTAAGATACAGAAGGAATTCCTCAATGGAGATCAAGATGGAAACATCAATCGCGCCATTGATGACCTCGACGCTCTGGGTGAGCAGCTTTCTGGCCGTTCACTGCTTCGCCACGATATTGGCCCTTTCGGCGTCTTCCTCCCAGAGTCTGTCTATCAGCCCGGAAGGGTTGAGGATGATGTCCTTGGCAGTCCCGAAACCGATGTGCGTTCCTCGACACATATACAGAGCGAGCCAAGCCCTGAGGATGTGCCGACCGGACTGTTCGACATGAGCCAGGCGATTGCTGGCTCCAGTGAAGAGATCGCAATGCCCTGGCTTGATGGCATGGGGGAGCTTGCCCTGCCTTGGCTTGATATGACGCATGACAACGCTGGGGCGACAATCTCAGACCAACTCTTGCGACCAGGGCACGCTGGTATATCGAATGGAGCTGGAGGCTATGATTATTCCTCCGGACCCTTCGAGACGCCTGATCTAGGACTGGCTGATTCATCCATGCAAAGTATTTTCGCACCATTTGACCCTAACCATATATCCCCCGTGATTCGTACGAGGAATGGCGATACTCAGAGACAGAACTTCACGCTGTCCGCGACGGTGGACCAATTACATTGGTCGGGACAGCCAACTCTAGAAAGGATTCCAAGGTCGTTGTCCAACATTGAGAACATATCCAAGATCCCCTCCGAGGCCCGCTTCCTACTCGAATATTATTCCACTGAGGTGGTTGATTACATGTGTCATCTACCCAATCCTCAGTCACCCTGGAGGACTATTCATTTCCCGTGCGCTATGAGCACCATGGCAGACCTCCTTGTTTTCGGAAGCACCAACAGCGCAAGAATGGCGCTCTTCTATGCCCTACTTTCAATCTCAGCTAACCATCTCGGGTCCAAAATCCCCTGGTCCATGCGACTCGAGAAACGCTCCCAAGATGCGACGAGATACTCTGCCTCGGGCACTCCTCCATCCAACTCAAACGAGATGTGTAATTACTGGTTGGAAAAAGGATCATCTTTCCAGGATATGGCAACGGCTCAAATTCAGCTCTGTCTCCATTCCCAGCACGAAAACTATGACGACCAAGAAGTGTACAGGGAGTTGTTGATGACATTGCTGAGTATGGTGACCATCAGTGTGACAAGCGGCAAGCTCAACAGTGCTCACATCTACCTACAACATGCGAAGAAGATGATCGACATGTACGTTGGGGGACGAGCACGCAACTCGTCTTTCAAATCCAGCAAAGTCGCTGCATTGCATCAGATCTATTCCTATCTCTACATTATCTACACCAGCACCCACGTCTCTAGAGCGCTGCCTGGCCCTGATCAGGCACAGTACGGCATCCCGCAAGCACTAGCTGGTGGAGAGCCAGGCGGCTTCACTTCTCGGATCCTAGGACCATCGTTGTCACCTGCTCTTCATAGCAGCCTCGATTCGCTCGCCCAACACAAAGATGACTACCACATGTTTGTTCGCATATATGGTGTGCCGCGGTCTCTGCTCACCCTAATATCCAAAGTGTCCAACCTGGCCAAAGAGCTCGAAGAGGATGGCCAGACTCCCGGCAGCAGTTCTTCTTCAAACTGCGGTTTTCAACACCGTTGTGAGGCTCTCGAGGAACAAATCTGCAATTGGCAGCCTTCAGATGAGGAGACGTGCGCGGTAGAGTCGTCGTCGGCATACGATCCTCAAATTGGATCACACCTGGTGCAAGCCATGCATGATGCGCTGGTTGTGACGTTCTTCCGTAGGGTGAGGTCAGTCAACCGCATGGTGCTCCAGCATTATGTGGAGAGCGCAGCAGACCACCTGAACGACCAGGAAGAGATCAAAATGCGGACGGGCATCAACGCTCCAGCGCTTCTGTGGCCTTGGTTCATGGTGGCTTCGGAGGCAATACGGGAACCCATCAGACAGAAACTGCGCATGTGGGCCAGTCTAGCCAGACGATACGGCGGTCGAAACCTTGAGATTGCCGAACAGGTGGTGGACGAGGTTTGGAGGAGATATGACCAGAAGCTCCCCTATGCTTCATGGGTCGATGTGGTGCGAGAATGGGATGCTACGCTTGTCTTGACATGAGCTGGCCAAACAATGAGATGGCGGAGGCTGCGCCCGTGCCGTGACTGCGATCCTGCCCTGTCCAGGGCCCTATTGTTGTGCAATATCAACTATGGTTGTGTATAGTAGGGTGCGAAGAGGAGACCGTGAGGTTAGTCCCAGGGTTTGTTACAGGGCACAGGAGGGACACCCTCGAGAGGCGAGGACGCGGCTTTGGACCCGATGAGGAAGTATCAATGCACCCTGAAGTCGGCTCCATTCAAATCATACCACTGTGATCTCTATACTGTAGGACGACGTAAAAGATGTTGTTACTATTACCAGGAGAAGCGAACCTCGGTAGATGGTTCTCAGTCGCACCTTTCGCGGCCGTGCCCTTCCTTCCCTGCGCCCACCACGACCACAAATCACCACAATCACAAACCACCAACATCCACCGCTGCGTATCTCGGCTCAACATCCTTTGCGTTCATCATCTTCCTACGTCTTATCATCGACGATGCTTCAGTTCAAATTGCTGCCAGTGGTAGCTGATATCAGAGCATCCCGGATCCACAGCGTCTCTACCTACTCTTATCAAGCCCCCTATGACAAAAGTACGCGAACCACCAGTCCAAGTAAAGGGCCGCCACTAGCTATCTGACTCGGTCGAAGAGATGCTAAGCTCCACACGAAATGGAGATTCAACGCTTAGACACGACCTAAGGTACAATGGCTGACAGGGATAAGGCTCGGCTGGACTGGACTCGGGGTCACTTGCCAGCACTCGTTTTCTTCTGTGGCAGCCATGTGTTGCTTTGAATTGCTACATCCTCAACTGAACCCACCCTCATGTTCGACCTCTCTATGCCAGGTAGCAGGACGAACGGGCCCGCCTGGACTAGATAAGCTCGGAATAACCTACCTTCATTCTTACCTTACTTTGCACGAGACATGGCACAAGATAGTACCTATGAGGATGAAGAGTGTTCAGTGGCTGAGGTAAGGCATGGGGGCGTACTCAGATAACCCGGAATCGACCCTCTTCTCCAGGATATTGCGTTGTATAAAACGGCTGGGGTCTACTTTGTGCCGTGAAGAGGTCCGACGAGAAGAGGCAAAGAGATTTGCATGTACCATTCTTCCTTGCAGAACCCTTCCAATCACAGCAACCAGCCACTGTCATTGCCATCGGCGGTCGAGGGAGACAAACGAACCTCCTCACGTTTGGAATGACGATGCAAGAGGACAAGATGATGGAATCCAAAGAGATCTCCGCAGGTCCCATCACTGAGGTCTCTTCACAAGAAGACGATAAGGTCGGGACGGTCTCGCCCATTGACGAAACCACAAACCGCCATGGAGAGGGATACATGGGACAATACCGTCGCACATTTCGATCCCGTCACATCCAAATTGTGACCTTGGGAAGCAACATTGGGTCCGGTCTCTTCATCTCCACGGGTAAGGCTCTTCGAAATGCCGGTCCTGGAAACATGATCATTGGATATACAACGGTCATGACCATGGTATGTGACTTCTTTCCGTCCATTCGCCCAAGAAAGGGATGCTCAAGCTCCAGCACAGGTCGTTGTGACCCTTCAATTGTTGACAGAGTTGACTGTGGCCTTCCCTGTGAGCGGAAGTCTCATCGACTACGCAGACCGTTTCGTCGATCCTGCCCTGGCCTTTGGAATGGGCTTCGGCGAGTGGTTGGCCTGGACGACCGTCCTGGCTTCTGAAGGAGCCGCCTTCCAAGTCATCATTCAATACTGGACTGATGCTGTTCCCGTTGCTGTGTGGAGTAAGTGACTACGTTGCCTGAAATCTACACCGCGCAAGCGCGTTCCATCGAGGTGATCAGTGGCTGACCGTTCGCTCAACCAGTGACTCTGATCATTATCATCACCTTCGGTATCCACGCCTGCCCCAACAGAGTGTTTGCAGAAGTCCAATACGCTGTCGCGGTTCTGAAGGTCATTATGCTGCTGATTATGGTATTTACGTGTTGTGCCATGATTGCTGGGGCTGGGCCGACGGGAACCGTCCACAATGGTCAATACTGGCGTGAGCTTCCGCCGTTTCTACACAACGTGAAGGTGAGGGAGATCGGCAACGCCGCGATGAAGAAGATGACGGGAGCTGACTGTATAACAGGGTACCTGCCTGTGTGCCATCTACGCCATTTGGGGAGTTGGCGACCAGGTATACGTGGGAATCATGGGCGGCGAGACCAAGAACCCTCGACACACCATGCCACGAGCAGTCAAGAGTGTCGGCGTTCGAGTCTTCTTCTTCTTCATGCTGATTGTCATCTTCATCACATTCCTTGTGCCTGAGAATGACCCTCGACTGCTGGGAGGATCGGGTCTCAGCGCCTCGCCCCTTGTCATCGCCCTCAACGACGCCGGTATCAACGTGGTCCCCCAAATCCTCAACGCCATCTTCCTGGTCATCTCCGCTACAGGTGGCTTGGAGCCTCTTTACATTGCATCGCGCGTCATGCGCCACATGGCCCTCTCCGGACAGTTGCCTAAGAAGCTGGCGCAGGTTGATAGTAAAGGTCGACCTACCTGGGCTCTGTTTGTGACTTCCATTTTCACCATTGCTTTCACATATATCAACTGCAGCAACACTGGTGCCGTGGTCTTCTCCTGGTAAGGACAACTCTGCCCTTGTGTGGTTTCCCCCTTCTTTGCAGGCTAACATAGTATCTCTCAAACCAGGTTCTCTAGCGTGTCCTCGACCATCTTCATGATCGCGTGGGTCGTGCTTGCCATCTGCAGCGTCCGATTCCACGCCGCCATCAAAGCCCAGAAGAGCACGCTTTTGGAAGGCAAGTATGCATACCGTGCAATGTTCTGGCCAGCCGGACCCGTTTTCCTCGGCGTCACCGCGTTTCTTGTCCTCGTGGGCTTGTTCGCGGAGGCCTTATACCCTGTCGGAGGGACCAATCTGAGCGCCTACGACTTTTTCGAGACGTACCTTGGAGTCCCGCTCGTCTTGGTCGCCATTGTCGGGTACAAGTTGATCTTCCGCACCAAGTTCCGACGTGCCAGCGAGATCGACCTCGTGTCTGGCCATCGGCCCTTGACCGAGGAGGACGAGCACTTCCTTGACCAATACTATGCTCAGCCCATGTGGAAGAGAGTCTGGAGCTACGTCACCACCAGTGACAAGTGACTGGGGAACGGTTTCTGTGTCGATGTCTTGTTTCTGTGGACTGGGGACTGGTTGTGGTGATCAGAGAGGGCGAGCGTCTGGGTCAAGTCGATGTAGCCTGCCATTTTCGAGATATGTAGCGGTCTGCCAGACGTGTCATGTCGTATCTTTGAAACAGCCTCGCAAAAACAACTCCCATACTTACAAGACAACGTGACGGAGAATGATGAACATGTACATGTCTTGACTGCTTCTTTTAGGCTTCCTTTTGTTTTGATCTCCATAACCATAAGGGCTACAGTTGAGTGCGTGAATTCACTGCCGCCTATCGCTCTTGGATCTTCTTCTGGTTCTGCTGGAGTGTCCACTGCACGACCCTCAACAACTCATAGACCTGAGTCAGAACCGGGGTGGGGACATTATATTCGGACGCGACCCTCAAGGGCGCGCCGAGGATGACATCCAACTCAAACGGCCGGCCCTTCTCCAGATCGACCAACATACTGGGGCGGAAGGGACTGGAGGCCGGCGTCTCGTCCAACATGGCGGCGACGATCTCGTCCGACACGGTCTCACCAAACCCGGCGGCCGTGGCGACGGCGGCGATCTCGCGCATGGCCGGTTCCAGCAGCGCGGCGCGTCCGGGGCTGGACTGCAGCTCGCCGACGGAGATGCGCAGCAAGGTGCACAGGGTGTTGAAGGAGGCGTTCCAGAGGAGTTTGCGCCAGCGGGCGGCGACGACGTCGTGGACCAGGACACATTCCGCGCCGGTTTTGGCGTGCGCGTCGCCCAGGCCGGCGTTGTAGAGGTCGACGAAACGACGGGCGGAGGCGAGTTGGGTTTCACGGGATAACAATGATGAGGAAGAGGAGGAGGAGGATGATGATGATTGTGGTTCTGGTTGTGATGATGATGTCGAGTGATTCTTGTTGTTGTGTATGTTGTTTGTGCTGTCGTCTTGATGATGAAAATACGCACCCAACTTCAACAAATCCGGGTCTTCATGGAAGATACTCCGCGGCGAAGTCAGTCGTGACCCGATCATACTGATGCCCGATAGGATCGGCGTGTCCGGGAACGCGGCGGCCAGGGGGGCCTCGATGTCGAGTCCGTTCTGGATGAGGACGAGGCTGGTCTTGCCCGGGGTCACGAGCGGGTTGAGGTCCGGGATCAGCGAGGCGATTAGGTCTGGGAGGGCTTTGGTCGTGATGACGACGAAGTCGTAGCCTTGGACATGACCTTGATCTTGGGAGGTGGTGGTGGTACTAGTAGCTGGCTTTGGGATGGCTGCAGATAGAGATGGGACGACTGATTTCCCAACGGGACCCAGAGTAAGTATAGAACGAATAGAAGGGCACAAGAGGACAAGAGATCGATAGAGGGATGGGATATCGACATTGAAGTGTTCTTGCTGGGTAGATGATCTGGGCAGTCATGTTCCTGTCCCTTTTCGTCCTTTGAACAATATTTTCTTCAGAAAGGAAAGTACTGCATGTCGATTCCAACGGACAGCAAGTATCCTTCTCTTTCCTCTTCCTTTTCCTTGCCACTTCTTCAACTGCTTCTTGCTTGTCCAGTGATCATGACTTGCTTGTAGCGGTACTGAAGCTGGGGATGGACATGGATACAAATACAAAGAGGAGCGTGGATAGGGGCCGGGAGAAACTTACTATTCCAAGGCTTCCAGCCACGAACGTCGCCATGATCCACGGAATCGATATCGAAGCCTTGCTCCCTGACGACGGCATAGTTGGACCGCAAGACAGCCGTGACGCGAGCCTGCTGCGACTTCTCCAGGACATATGCCGCGATGGTCCCCACGCCGCCGGCGCCGATGAGGCAGACTTCAAGCATTCTCCTTTTCCCCCTCTCCCTGGTCTGGTTGCTTGTTGCTTATTGCTTATTGCTTGTTGCTTGGGCCAAGACTCAAGGGCCGGCACCGAGATTGTCGATGTTGTCTGGAATCTGGTTGCTCTGCTCAAGAATGAACAAGAACAAGAAAGAACCTTGACTTGACTTGGATGTAAAGATCTTAGATATCTGACTAGTGGTAACTTGTACACAGTAACACAAAGTGCTATCGCTGTCGCCGGCGCCTTGAAGCTCGTCAGGCTGCAGTATTTACTCCTTCCTACTCCTACTGGATCTTTACTCTACTAGTTACTCGTCACTACCCACTGATCGATCCCTTGTCTGAATGACTGAACTGAACTGGACGATCAAGCAATCAATTACCACCAGGTATTCGGCATCAACTCGCATCTTCGCGAATTCTGTGAGCCTTACACAGTTACACTCTACGTTCCGCCCTTCCTTACTCCTTTGATGTTATGCCTTGCAGGCGCAGGCGTTGGCCCCGGGCAGCAATACTACATCCTACGAAACGTCCGGCCGTCCTCTCGCACCTTACCTCTCTCTGATCGGGCCGGCATTACTTGATTGCTTGAACCACGAATTTCCATCATGAGTTGCAGACCTGACACGTGGGCCCCGACGAGCTGATTGTTCGAGCAAGAGCGAAGGGAGGAGGTGGATTGGAGACTTCAAGAGAAAAGAGAAGGAATGAGGAACAACATTCGCTGGCACTGCCGGCCGTGGCCCGTATGCGGCACGGTTGTCGGGGACAAGTGGAGGAGGATAGAGGATGGAAGTCAGAGTTGAGGGCAAGTGACCCCGAACAGTGGCGGGACTCCAGTTGATTCCTACCGGTGATTGGATCGACTCTCATGATATCAAGACACGGAGCCCGCACTCCTTCCTCATCGAGGAACTGGGACAATTGATTACAGAGTGATGTTGGTGATTGTTGATTGACCGTCCCATCGCAGTGACCGACCGATTCACCTCCCTCTTTACAAGCGCGGGCATTTGGTGACTTGGTTAGAGACCCCGACCACTATCAAGTGGACTGGGTCGTGGCCTGTTCTCTATCATCAAGGGCCCGTCGCTGATGGAGTTCCGGGCCAGATACGAACAGATTCCCCTCGAGACATGCTAGTTTATGGAGTCACTCAATTGCATTCATCATTACCTTCGGTCAATATCGCTCAGGTGAGACGGTGAGACGATGGGCAGTGGATACAATCCCCTAGATACACTGCGAGAGAATGGAATCTCGACGCCGCGCCTTATCTTTGTCAGCTGTATCTGGCATCACGCACTCGACCTCTTTATCCGGTCACTGATCTGATCGGTGCAACATTCAGCCTGGGGATATCAAGAGCCATCTGGTGAGTCCAGTCCAGGTGTGCTTTCCAAGACCACTGTTGCCCTGGCGTGACCAGCCCCGGTCGACCCGCTTTCTGGTGCACCATTCGGCATCAGTTTCACCTGCACGCCTTCTCTTCGTCTCACGCGGGGAGGACGGTGACCATTCTTTCAATTCTTGTTCCCCAACACATCCGAGGAGGCTGGACCATATAATCATTGTTTTGGATCCCGATTCTTCAAGCACCGGCAAGAGAGCTACCAAAAAGGACAAGGGGAAAATCGGAAAAGACCAAAATAAAATGGGATACTTACCAAAAGACGCCTCCATCCTAATTGTAGGGACCGGCACGTTCGGTCTCAGTACAGCCGTCCATCTGGCCCGGCGTGGATTCACAAACATTCAATGTCTCGATCGTTATCCCTACCCATCCCCCGACTCGGCCGGGTACGACATCAACAAAATCATCGGCATGCGCAATGACACGCCACTCACCGCCCGAGTCAGCCGTGAAGCGCTGGCTGGATGGAGAGAACCATTGTTCGAATCCGTATGGCACGAGGTCGGGTTGATCACGGCGGCGACCAACGACGACCCCGTCGATTATTGTCGCTGGGCTTATCAAGGCTGGGTGGATTGCGGCGAAGGCGACAACGTGCGATGGTTGGAAACCAAGGAAGATTTCAAGCACCTAGTCCCTCAAATGCGCGACGGCACTCTGCCCAACTGGAGAGGTTTCTTCCACAGCCGAGCCGGTTGGGCTCATGCCAAAGATGCCCTCAAGATCATGGGAGACGAGGCTGCACGCCTTGGAGTTCGTTTCGCCTCAGGCAGATCAGCCACCATGAAGTCGCTGCTGCTGGACGACCAGAACAAAACCATCGGGATCATTGCCGAGGATGATACCCGATGGTTCGCAGATCGTGTGGTGCTTTGCACGGGCGCCTGGAGTGATTCGTTGCTGGACACCAAAGGCCAACTGGAAGCCAAATGCTGGACATTGGCTCATATCCAGCTTACACCCGAAGAGTGCGAACAATTCAAGAGTATACCTGTGGTGATGAACCTGGAAGAAGGCGAGTCTGCTCATCGCCTTGCTGTTGCCTCCTAGGGACTAACGTTGACTGCCATTAGGCTTCTTCTTCGAACCCAGCACCGAGGGACAGATCAAGATCTGCAACGAATTCCCGGGTTTCACCCACAAAGTCACATTACCTGACGGCCGGCAGACCAGTGAGCCGCGATCTCACGCTCAAAACCCTGGAGATTCCATTCCCAATCAGTCGCGCAAGGAGATTCGAGAATTCCTGGCCAAGACCATCCCGCAGTTCAAGGACAGACCTTTCGTCACGGAAAAGGTGTGTTGGTGTACTGATACCCCCGATCGCAACTGGTTGCTCGATGTTCACCCGGCACATCCTCGTTTGGTCGTGGCCACAGGGGATTCGGGAATGGCGTTTAAAATGCTGCCTGTCATGGGCAAGTATATCTCCGATCTGGTGGAGGGCATATCGTTGGATCCTATGTTGCGGGATGCCTGGAGGTGGCGTCCAGATAACTCGAGGCGCACCCAACGACTGGGAGGAGATGGGAAGACACGCGATCTGCATGACATGGAAGGTTGGAGAGCGGGAGAGCAGTCTCCCCTGACGCTTGTCCCTAAGGCTTCCAAATTGTGAAGCAGCAAAATCCCTGGATAGGGCATACGAACGACTGGTGCTTCCCTACCTTTGGCCTGGTTACAGCCATCTCGAATCTTCGTTCTCCACCGACGGCCGAATCATATCCCCCATAATGTAGTGAGATGGGACCTTAATTGTCTTTCTGGGGACGGGTACCGACTGGGTATTGAATGTCGCGTGGCAGACGCACCATGGTCGATCCCCGATCCACGAACTGTCATCCTGAAGCTCGCACTCTGCTTTCGAAGGGTTCGGCTTACTGCCCGACCGCAAGATGCCTCTCCGATAGATTGACATGCTAGAATTGATAGCGATATGTCAGGCCAGCTTGACCTACTAGGACAAACGCTCATACTGAGGGTAGGGCGGAATGGTGATTGCAAACGCGACTCCGTAGTGCTCTACCATCGGTTTGAGGTGTGTTCAGAGATAGCCACTGGCGATGTGAAGACACCCACTTCCCGTTGTGAAAGCGAGGCATCGTGTCAGCCGTCGCTATCAAGCTGTGCATCTTAATTCACCAGATGCGAGCGAGATTGGGACGGTGGAGGAGCCAACATCCAAGCCGGTCTTGATATCTTCCGGATCCCCTTAGCACGATGGAGACTCTCTCCTATCTGATAAGCGAAGAGCACCATCTCGCGCACTGGGCATTCTTCAGCCAGTGCACCCACCACCTTTCAAAACAGCTTGGCTCTTTCAGGTCACAGTTTACGTCTATGTTGGCTTTTCCTGGGTTCCTCACGATGGCGCCGACCTGCGGAATGAAGAGTAGGTAGGTATGTATCTGTGGTGGGCGTTTGGTGTGTCGCTTGGTGTGTCGCTTGGTGTGTCGCTTGGTGTGTCGCTTGGGATTCATCTCTGTTGCTGATTGGACCGGTGTGCTGCCTCCGTTCAGAGATCGCGGGTCGACTCCAGTAATAGAGATAGCGTCTGGTAAGGAAATGCCGAACTGTCAAATCCCATAAGCACGGTAGGCCGTCCTCCTCCTAGCGAAGCAGTAACCTTTGACCATAAATGCAATATCTTGCCCTAGTCTTGCCTATGTGCCGACCCATACTGGAGAGGAGGTTGCTCGTCGGAGAGGTGGGATTGTGTTTGTGTTCGATTCGAGATTGTGAAGAGCAATCGACCCAAGTCCGTACCTATAGCTGCTCGAACCGATGGAGCTGTGGAGTGGAGGTACCCGCCGGCATGGACGCCATGTTTATGATTGTTGGTTTGCAACCAGCGTGGACGTGGTGGAGGTCAGGGGGTGACTGTAGCTTGTCAGGTCCAAGATACGGAGGAGAACGGATCCCTGTGTAGCCAGCGAGCCAACAACGAGACTGGAGAATCTTCAGCTAGCCTGTTCGCTCCAACACCCCTGGTTGCCGAAGAATAGGTGCGGAGTCTGGGCATGAGACGGCGCACTGCCAGACCGAGCCGTTCTTCCGGGGCATGACATCGCTTGCTGAGGGTGAGACTCATGATGGGTGGCTCGTCTTACTGGGCGAGCATCTGCTTCGAGTGGTCTTTGGGCATGGCAAGGATGAGGTGTAGCATAGGTAGACGACTAATTGGGATCGAAGTCGTGAAGTGCGGTTGACCAGCACGAATGCGAAGCAGCTGCCAGCACTGGAACGACCGGATGCAATGTAGGACAACGCATAATGGCAACGATGTCTGTGTACAGTACCTACCCAACTTGAAGAGGTTTAGGTGCTGCTCTGTTGGGCGTCCAGATAAGAGATGACACACCAAGTTCAAGAACGAAGCAGCCAAGCGGTCGGAACAAAGATACTACCTGGTACTACTAGCGGTAGACAGACTGCCTGTGCGCCGTGCTACTACATTGTACCTAACCTATTTCCCGGTACTCAATGTTATTACCTTATAGTACGGAGTACCGAATTCAAAGATCCGTGGCACTACACTGCAAGGAACTCTCTCTGAACAGATAAATAATATACCGGAATCTTCAAAAGCCGGACACTGGAGGGGCGTGTACGACCACTCCGTCTATAAAATATAGCTGCAGTACCGGCTGTTGAGGAATGGAGCCTGCCCCAAAGCTACCTAGATTAAGTACCTAAGAAGGAACCTCAGAACCGGGCCCTGAGGTCCTTAGGCTATGACCACCTAGCTACCCACGGACTTAGGGCTAGCGATAATTCGGTAGGAATAACAGCCTCAGAACCTTAGCCCACCTGGATGCCACCTCCGAGTCCCTGGATGCCTACCGGGTCCGCCCCAGATACCTACTTTACCTAGTCTAGCAGAAGTAATAGGTGCTCCTAGAGTAGTAGTAGCCGCAGGCTTTCGCGGCCTAAAGAGCCTCCCTAAGCCTCCTTAGCCCTCTGGATGTCTACGTCACTTGCATCTGCTGGTGCTGTGGGTACCACTGAACCCATCCCGCTGGTTGACAAGTGGCAGCACCACAGGCACTAATTATTGTTGGTCCCGGCAGCGGATTTCGGTTTCTGCACTCCCCCTTATCCTTCTTTCTTACCTGGAACGTAGCTTAGAGGCCAATAATAATGTGTACGGCAGGTACCTAAGATAAAGTGTCTTGCCGAGGCTCCTAGGCTAGGGAGGCTCTCTGAGCTTAGCCAACAGCCCGCCTTCAAGTTCCGGTTGGCTGCACTGCACTGTTAATGTCCACTCCGACTCTATCAATGAATGCATCAATTCACGCTCTATCGTAGTACTGTACCAACCAGAATCGGGACCATGAGAATGGAGACTACCTAAGGTAGTTAACCGGCAGCAGCAGAGCATTACCGGCATCGCCAGCAGCAGCTATAGCGTACTGTTTGCTCATTATCAGTCAGGGCCCCGTGTGCTGCTCGTCTTCATTCTTATCTCCACATAACCATCAATCACGCAACCATCCTCTTCTCTTCATTCAACCTGTCTCGCTCCTCGTCGATCTTCTCCTCGTCCTCGTCCTCCTCTCTCTCTCCTCATCACCACTTGATCTGCCAGTGTGTAGATCACGATCGCTACCTCTGCCCACCCTTTGACGACGGGGAACTTCCCGGCGCCTGGCCTGCGCAGGCGTGGACGATCTGCCAATCTTCCAGTACGCGAACCTTTCGGAGGACGGGCGCAACCAACAACAACCATTGGCTCACCGGAAATATTACTCAAGACACGACCAGGCTTTGTGTTGGGCGTCTACCGTGCTTCTCCTCATACACTCTTCATATTTTGATTCACATTCTTCTGCTTTGACACAAGTGTCGCAGCCCGTCTTCACGAAGTCAATGGTGGGCAAATTGGGTGTGAGCAAGGATCTGAACACCCTGACAAGCAACCACGCCTCCGGGATCCCACCGCCAATCTGACACCTGACATTCTTCACCACACCCATCTCCTTGGGTCAGGCGACAACCAATCGTCGCGTCATACGCCCATCAGGACCTCTTTCCGTTCTTGCGTCCACGTTGATTGCACTCTCCCCTTCTATGACACTACCGTTCAAGCCTTCTGCTTCTCCCCGCCGATGGAGTCCGAGGAAAGCCAAGCACCAAAGAGGGAAAGGTACGGCTTGATGAAGGTCTGGCAAAGGGTCAAAGACATTTTCGAAGATCGACCCAGAAGTCCCCCAGAGGCTACTACTGCCACAACACTAGCAGCCGTCACGACTGAATCCTCCGCGCCCGGAGAATCTGAACCTCAGCCGGGATCGAAGTCGTAAGTATCCGGGAATTTCTAGTACTAGTTAAGTTCTGTTTCTGACATACGGACAGCCAACCCGCTGCCACTGTGCAACCACCTCCGATTGAAGTGGATGATACCATCGAAGCATCTCCGGCCACCTTTGAGCCGACCACACAAGCACCGTCAGGCCCGCCTACAACTACACAGCCGGACCCCCAAGACGAAGCGCAAATGCGATTTAGCAGAGTCCAGGCAATCTTTGCCAAATACAACCTCGAGTTGAGTGCGGCCGACTGGGACATGAGACCCAAACAACCTTATGAGAGAGTCGCGAAGAACATTAGAATGAGGGTCAGATACACCTGCCATAATTGCTCCACCACCTTTGGATCGGACAAAGTCTGCGCAGCGTGCCAACACCGACGCTGCGCTCAATGCCCGAGATACCCACCCAAGAAGAAACAACCGCGACAAAAAGCGACAGATCCCAATCCTGCCGAAGGCCTCCCAGGGCCACCTTGCTCCAACGCTCAAGCGATATGTCACGAATGCAAGACGGGGTTCGAAAATAGCGTTCAAGAATGCCCCAATTGTCATCACCAGATATGTGACCGATGTCTTCAAGAAGCCATCATCACCTTGGAACAACCTTTCGACAATCCTGTCGAACCCAAGGTGGGCGAACAGCGGACCACTACCCCAAACTAGCGAACACTCCTCCCAGACGACCGCTGCGTCTGTGTTTCTGCGCTCTATCATTACGTCCAACCTTTCACTACCCGGGTTTTTGGCCTTTTCCGTACTTGATTCCGAGCATTACACGATGCGATGACGATATTCCCCCTTGTTGACGACTTGACTTTGGATCTGAGCGTTCTCGTATTAATATCGCATGGATGGCGCGAGTGGAGTTTTGTCGATTCGACGTTCTACAAGTCCAACACTGGTACGACTTCGTTCGGGCGAGCAAAAGGCGACAGAGTTTGGGAGTTTGATATTGTCTTCGGTTTTCATCACCGGCTTGACGACTTTACAGTGTAGAGGATGGGTTGAAAACGGGCTCGGGGGAAAAGGAGCTTCTTCAAAGGACGGCCAAGGCTCTGGTCATTGGGGCTCAAGGGGTCTTGTCGTGCCGTGGGAAAGAGGATGTTTACAGGCACGAATCACATGTGAGTCTAGAGCAGGACCCAGGAGACTTGACAATATGAGATGGAGAGCGACAAGGACAGCATGGGAAGGGTTAGCTGGCTGCCTAAGTTCCAAACACGAAACAGCATAGGCGCCTCCCCTACAAGCTGAAGTTACGATACCAATGAAACACACTGCACTACTCCAACGGATGCCTTGTTATGTTACTCATTTCGTTCTCCGGCTGCCCATTTCGAGCTTTGACGCTTTGAAAGTTTCTTTCTTTTCTTGCGGGAGTTCGCCGTCGAGGCCTTCAACGACTGCGCGTGTTCATGCTATGATCGTGCCCCGTCTCTGTGTTGTTGGCTTCCGACGCGAGACTTGAGTCTGTCTGACCTTGCGCATTCAACGAGTCCACCTCCCGCTTGTGAGGAAGACTTCTTTCTTTCTGCCTTTCCTATCACGCGGGTCTTCCGTCTCGAACCAGCTGCGGGCCATTCTACGTGGATGATGAATAGGTCATATTTGGGAGAGAAGTGTCACAATTCACATCGCGTACTAGTATGGCTCGTCAAGCCGTGTTAATCTGAGAAGTCAGGTCGCTTGGCGCCCAGTCGGTTTCGAAGATTGTCTGTCTCGGCCACGACGACCCAATGCAGACCAATGGACGGAAAACAGAACAAAACTAGCACGCATAAAGGCCAAACTCGACACATAGACGTAATACTGTGATGCGCAGTAAGGATGGATGATAGATGATAGATATGATATGATATGATACCTACCTGAGTATGATATGATCGTCGGACACAGAGGAGCCACGGCCCGGACCGGACCGCCATGCCAGGGGTCAAAGCCGGCTCAATGAACGTCCGACCGGGATTATGATGATCTATCTCAGCTTCATATCCCATGCTATTATTATGGGATATCTACACGGTTCGATATAGACTGCACTTACGTATAAAGTACAATCACATCGTCAGATCTACACAGCTGAGAAAAATCGGCCAGTGTTCTTCAGGAGGCTTGAGTTCAACAATACTTGTCCGTGGGTGTTGAGTACTTTACCCAGACTCGGAGGAACAGAGCGCACTCATCAGCAACTCGACTATGAGAAGCTCCCAGTAAACTGGCGACATTGTCCTGATTGCGTGTTGCAGGTAGCGGAGGCGGAGGGAAGGGACACGTGCATCAAGGACCCTATGCTTTGCTCATCAGCCCTTGCCTCATCGCCGTCTCTTCTTCTTCTTCCTCCTCCTCCTCCTCCTCCTCCTCCTCGCTCTCCTCTTCACCTGTCTCGGCGTCCTCGCTTTCTTCTTCCTCAATCTCTTCGCTGTCCGTTTCCTCCTCCGTCTCTGTCTCTGTCTCTTCCTCTTCCTCTCCGCTCTCGGCGAGCCAGTCATCCAGAGTCCTTTGCTTCGAGTGCGCCTTGGTCGAGCCTGCGGCGACAACCTTCTCCAGCCCCTGCTCTTTGACCGCCTCATCCAGTCTTCGGCTCGCGGCCACTGTCGTCCCCTTTCTCGCCCCGAGTGAAACATATTCTTCCTTTTCCCCACCATCCACCGCATCTCTCAGCTTCGGGTCTGGCTCGTGTCCAGCTTCCACCCAGTCAGGCAGTTCTCGGTAGCCAGGCAGCCCGAGAATGCCTGCAACATCTTTTCCAAGGACCAAGGTAGTGCTCCCCAATACCAATCCTTTCCGACTCTCGGATGGCGACGGTGAGTGAGGCACTGGTTTGGGAGCAAGTAGAAGGAGAGCAGCAAGTTGAGTAGACTGCGGATTGGCAAGGAGCGCCTTGAACAGCCTAGCCCGATCACGCAGGTCGTATGATACGTCATATCGGGCGAGGAGCTGCACGTAATTCCACAACTTGGAGATTGGATGATCGACGAGAGTGGAATTCCGAGAAGACTCATCTTCAATATCCCCCATCTTTCTAGCATCATTGTTTTTGTCTGGAGATGTAGCGCCCTCCCTTTGCAAAAACAACAAATACACCTTGGCAGCGAGCAGGACAATCTGTTGCTTTGCAGGTTCGCTCTCATCAGCAAACCCTTTGGCCAAGATCCGCAACACATCCGGTGCGATGTTGTTCTCAGGGTCGAGGCTCGCAAATTCGCCCACCAACCAGATGATTGTAGCTCGCGCTTCTGGGCTGGAGGTTCTGTCCAAGTTTCTTGCCAATCGCACCACGGTCTTCCGGTGGGAGGCGGGTTCTTGTTGAATAAGATGGCGCACCACGGTAAGGACCTCGGACACCAAAATATTGTCGAAGCTAGATATCTGGTTGAGCAAAACCCGGAAACATTGGTGAGCGTTGATGGGATCGGATTGTGCACATCGCCCAATTGCTCGCACAGACTCACGAATGAGTTCGATGTCGGAACCGTGAGAGAAGTGCTCAAGTTCGCTTAGGATGATGGATTTGAGATGTAACGCCGCATGCGGGAATATCAGGGTCAGCAGTTCAATCTTCAACCTCCATATTTGCGGCGGATCGTGCGCTCGAATGAAGAAATGGGATGCATAAGGAACGAACAGGTCTGGCGCTGACAATGACACCAGCACAATATTGCACAGAGCCACTTCCTCCACTTCAGGAGGCCCACGCATAAGACCAACCAAGGGCCCGACTGCCTCCTGGAGGTATTCGGACGTGCCCAGGTACAAGAAACAGCTTGTGACAGACGCAACAACCGCCGAACTTCGACTCCGAAGCAGAGGTTTACAGGCGTTGAGGAAGAGCTCCAAGTCGGGATCTAAGATCTGGACAACCTCATTTGTCTCCACCGTCTCGTCAGGCTCGTCGTCGTAGAACCCCTTCTTGTTAACTTTGGTAACTCTGCGGGTCCTTTGTGGGAAACATCGTCGGCAGTAGAAGAGCAGAAGCCTCAAGGTGGCCAGCTGACTCCACTCATCCATGTCAACAAGTTTCTTGACCAGGCTTTTGTAATGCTTGTGGATGAGATCGATACGATCGGGACAGATCTCCAGAAAGGCTTGGACGGCGGGTCCGACCACGAAATACTGCCTGTCGCCCAATAGCGTGGAAAGATAATCGAGCAATTGAGGTAGCGTGTTTGGGTCCAAGTTGTAACATTTCGGAATTGCGAGGGCAGCTGCTTTTCGCACGTGGGGACTCATATCACCAACCCCTCGCTTGATGGCCAGTGAGACGATTTGACTGATGACCGGGACTCTCATTCCTGACATGGTGCGTAGGGCGAGAGCGCGGACCTGTGGGTTCTGGTCACTAAGGGATTTCTGGATGGCGTTGACGGAAAGAAGAGCCAGGTCAGGGTCGGCTTCGGCATAGTGGAGAAGGTAGATGTAGACGAGCTTCTTGATCTCAAGATTTGGATTGGCGACGTTCTTGACGACTGACGAGAAATATGGCAGACATGGTTTGTTCTGATAGATCATCTACGACAAATTAGCTAAGCGTAGCGATAGCGACCGCTAAGAGTGGGATCTCATACAGAGACAACCTTCCTCAGACCATCGAGGAGATCACGGTCACTCCGACTGTCGAGGAGAGCCTTCAGCTTTGCAAAGGGGATGGTTCGGCCGGATGACCCTCCTCCCCCGAGGCCCTTCGCGAGCCCCAACGCCTGAGCGGCTTCGACGGTCAAATCTCGCGCTTCGCTCGGGTCAGCGTACTGGAGCCAGGATGATTCCATTTCGAACTTACCAGGGTCCATCATGGACGCGATGCGGGAGACAGATTCCATCTTGATGTTCAAGTTGGGTGTTTAGTCTTGTGTAACCACGCTTAGTTGTGCTACATGAGGACAGAGGTGACGTGGGACGAGGTCGCCGTGGGTGAGCACCGACTCCGAGTTTATAATACTTTCAGGAGGTAAGCAAGGCTGGACCAATTCCCTCGACTATACGAAGCGGGGAGAAGACGATAGTATAGTCCTGTAGGTACCTGTCAGTATCAACACGAGTTGCCGGCGAGCCTGAGGTCACTGCACGTACGGTCTGCCAAGGGTTCAGCCTTGCAGCTGCAGGGCACGTGACGATCCGGTCACGTGTCAGGCTGTGGATATGGACCTGACTGCCGCGCACTGCGTCTTCAACGAAGCTGAATCTGAATCTAAAGATCACTCACGTGTATCTTCCAACAAGAAGGTTCCTGATCTTGATGACGTGTCCATCTACAGCTACAGCATGTATGCCTAGTACCGTTATGCTGCCTCCTTCGGAACGCCACTGGTGAACAGTGATGGCTGAGACGTCGCCGCACAAGCACACACCTTGATTCCATCAACCTCATGAACTTCATTACTACTCAACATGACTATGTGCTGGACCTGCTCGAAGATATTGTCAAGTCGCAACACCAAGTTTCCACGGATATAATCACATGCTCGACTCGGGAAGACTTTCTGGACGAGGTTCTGGCCCTTGCACTTGCCCTTGAACACCGACACGATGATGAGCGGGAACTGGCACCCACCACTCAATCGCAAGACGGAGGCAACCGTGAAATGTTGCCCGCGGAACGCATTCATATGCTTCTGACACCAACCCTGCAGTTATTGAACGCGAGCCGGTTCTGCAACCTCGTCTTCTGCCCAACCACGACCGTTCTCCGGGGGTATCTCGCCAGCTACTGCCCGGAAGTGGCCTCAGCTTCACCAGCCGAGTCTTCTAGCAATGCTGTCCATGGCCGGATGATCATCCTCAATCTCTTAGCGCTACACCACGGCACGTCTGAGTTTACTCTGCAAGGGCTCTCGCAGACCCTGGCGACTGCGGTATCTGCGGCGCATGGGGCGAAACGACGGCTGGAACTCGTCGAGTGCAAGGACGCTCGCGACCCGTCGAACCCGAGCCGTGGGCCGATGCTGTGGCAGGCGGACGTCCAGTTACTCAGCGCAGCCATCAAGATAGGAGAAGGGGGGAGTAGTTGGGGTCGGCGCTCCATTTCCGTCATGACTCTTGCATCAAGATGGTTCCGAATTCGACACGCCGTTTCAGCAAACGAGCAGGTTCGGCCAGAGTTGCGTCGGCACAAACGTGTAAAATCCGAAGATGAAATGCTTGTCTGAACAAGAACAAGAACAAGAATAAGTCGCCTTTTCTGCCTATCCAATGTACATTTAGAGATGCGGCGCCCATATCGCAAACAACGCCTTGCCGGGGTATCTCAGATCAAACCTGCCCAACGCCGTCATGTCTGTCGTGGTGCAACACCGGCAACTCATATGCTCTGCTCCATTTCCGTAATGTACAGTTTGATGTGCGATTCGAGTTTCAGGTACTCCTCGTGGGCAGAATGGACTTCGTTTTCAATGTTGTCCTTGAGATCCGCCATCTGCAGGTTGTCATTGTCAGTATGGTTCCCTACGACCACGGATCGTGACGGCGCCAATCTTACCTTCTTCTCAGTCTGCTCGATGCGCACCCTCCGTCGCTCCATCTCTCGCCCCTTGTCGGCTCTCTCGTCCCGAAGCTGTTTCTGAATGTCTCGCAGCTCGTCCATCTTGGCCTTGTTGGCTTCGTCTCGTTCTCTGTGCTTTCGTCGCAGCTCTTCGGTCCGTTCTTCCCATTTCTTAAGCTGCCTCTGCAGAAGCTTCTCGTTCTGCTCAACCTCCCGGACATTGTTGCCCCGCTCGGCCAGTGCGTCCCTGTTCTTAGCAGCTCTCGCATCTTCCTCTTCCTCCTTTTGCAGTTCGACCGCAATCTCCTCTAGAATTTTCACACACGCTTGGATGTCGTTTTGCACCACATTGAAACTGTCTCCAGAGGTCTGCAGCGCCCGACCTCGTCGCTCCAGAAGATCAATCTGGCTCTTTTCACGCAACAAGTTGTCCGACAATTCTGTCAGGGCATTCTGTAAGGCGGCCGCACTCTGTAGCACGTACGGCCTGAGTTTCTCACTCTCCTGTCTCGTTTTCACAAGTCGTTCGGTCTTCTCTTCCAAAGTGGCCTGCGCCCGCGTTTTCTCGGCCTTTGCTCGTTCAAGTTGCTCTGCCACTCTTTCCTGCCCCTTACGCAGTTCGAGCAAACGGGCCTTTAATTCATCGTTTCGACGCATCTTTTCCTTGACAGCTGCCTCCACTGCTTTTCTGTTGTGCTTCATCTCCTCTAGTCTTTGCTCCATATCTTTATTTTCGGTGTAGAGCGTCTCGATCCTGACCTTGGTGCTTTCTGCCTTGTTAAAGTTCTCGTCTATCACGCTCGTATGCGTCTCTCGAAATCGGACAAAGTTGATCGTATATGAGAAGATCTTGACTAGGCGGTCGTGGGTCGGTCGTACCAAGTCGTTGAACGAGAAATCATTGATGCCGCACTGTTCTAACATTGTGCGCAATTGGACGAAGAATCCCATCAAGAGCCTTGTTTCAACTGGCACCAGCTCAGGAAACTCGGCGCACACGTCTTCCGCCGCTGCGCGCATGGCAGGGTCAAGGGATTGTCTGGTCGCGTTCATGACAAGTTCGCCGAGATGTTCGAAAACCATCTGGATGACCTGCGGGTTGGGTTTCATGAGGTCGGAGGGCTGGAACGGTATTCCCATTTCGCTGATGCATGATGCAATTTCTCTTTCGGACTGTCGACATGTTAGTTCCATTGAGGGCGAGCATTGGTAGGGCGCGACACACCAGTCGCATGAAATCAGCAGGGTCTTCTTCCTTCTTCTTGACGCGCCCCTGCTGTTGCTGCGATGTACGGTATTGTTGAGCCATGTTGATAGCAGGTAAGTGAGCAGATGATAACGGCGTTTCTCAAACTGATGAGCGGAGGTGAGTCCTGCTTGAGACTGGATCGGGACGCATTTCGGTAGTAGACATGCCGTTGTTTGGAGATTCATCTAGTGGCATCGTGTTGTCAACGTCGCCCAGGTAACAAGCCTGGCACGTGACCTGTAGTTGCACCTCGTCTTGAACTGGTGCGCGGTATAATTTGCGTCTGACTTTGGATCCTCCGTACATCAGAGTCCCTGATGCCAAGCTTGTTCTCACGAGGCTCTCGCCGTGGAGCCTTGAGTCTTCTTCGACGACCATCGATCGATTCGAACAACGTCCACTCAGCCACAAGTCCCAGCCAACGACCGCATCCAATACGAGCCGGCCATGTGTACAAGTGTCTAAGTTCATGGTATCACAGACTTGAAGGAATTGGTCCTACAAAGCAACGATGATGGCGTCCAGTAAGTCATGATATTTATTCGCCCTACCTTGTTCGCATTGCGTGACTCAAAACCCCGTCAAGTCCATTTGAGCAAAGAAACATGGAAACTGTCACCTGGAGACTGGTCTGGGACAGCATCCTTCAAGGCCTCTTCCTAAGGAGAGCCAAAGCACTCACCAGCCAGACGATTTCTAACATATTTCTGTCCCCTCCAGCATCATCTCTCTCGACACCGCCCAGCACGCCCAAGCCGATATCCGATCCCTCTCCCTCGACGGACTTCGACATCGTAGCCTTCTACAACGACTTGATCAACAGTGATGCGACAATGACTCCTCCCATCGCCGCGATAGAATCGCTGATTTCGCTGCTCGCCAACACCCCACTGACCACCATCTCCGAGACGCTGGCTCTGCTGTCGACGCATTCAAGCAAACTACTGGCGTCGCAACGCAACCCGATCCCGTTATCAGCCGGCACAGAACTGTTCCAGCGATACCTGGTGAGCTCATTCCAACAACGACCATCATCACTCGCCAATTCCGACTTCACCACTCTCCGCCACCACATCCTCAGCAACTCGTCCTTGTTCGTCAAACGGGCCAATGAAGCGCGGCCGAAGATCGCGCACCACGCCCTCCCATTCATCAAGGACGACTCGACCATCATCACCTACGGCTACAGTCGCGCCGTGCAGGCCCTACTGACCCACGCGGCCGAATGCAATCGCTTCTTCAACGTCATCTACGTCTTACCCGCGACGGGGCTGACGGAGCGCCTAGCAAAGTCCATCGCGGCCTTGTCTGAACTTTCCATCCCCACCGCCACTATCTCTCTGCAGGCCTTGACCTACGCATTGGCTTCACTGGCTCCGTCGGCTCCTCCGCCGCAATTCATTGTGGGCGCCACTGCTGTTCTGGAAAACGGGTCCATCGTCACCGAGCTCGGCATGCATCAGCTGGCCTTGATCGCCAAATCCGTCTCAATCCCGCTCCATGTCGCGGTTGAATCGTATAAATTCGTCCGCAACTTCCCTCTGGGCTATGGGCCGAGCGACCTGGCCCGGCTGGGCGTCAAGCAGGATGTTCTGCGCTTTGAGGACGGCGTCTCGCACAGTCCCAGCTCGCAGGCGGATATCTCTTCGACAGAAGGGGGAATGGTCGAGATCACTCAGCCCAACCTGATTTCTGCCTTGATCACCGAGAATGGGATTATGACTCCCAACGCCGTGAGCGAGGAGCTGATCAAACTTTGGTTTTAGACCAGACAGACTTGAAGAAGAACACCAGCTCTGATACCTCGGCGGTACTGTTTCTACAACTACAACTACTACTACTACTGCTGATGCTGATGCTGATCCTGCGTATGAAAGTCCATGTCAAGCAACCATTACACATCGGCTGCCTTTGGCATGAACTATGCAGGGCGACGACCATGTAGCGTCCCTGGCTTCTCGCACACATGCTATTGACCATGTGCCAGAGAAATATCACATCCCCTACTCCAACAGAGATGCAGCAAACGCTTCCACCACCCAGGACGAGGGCATCGGGCTCAAGACGGAGTGGCGCCCGGCCAAGATTACAGATCGCTGCGGAATCTCGAACTTCAAAGGTATCCCCCGGTCGGCATAGGCTACAACGTGTATGATCAAAACCTGCGAGTGCCCATTCCTTCTGGCTGGGACGTCTCTACCTACGAGGACGAGAGGAACAAAAAAGCAATCACGACCATTCTCCCAACTTACTTTGCATCAAGGCGACAAGGATATCACCACAGATTTCATCCTCGTGTGCCCAGTCATTCAGCCAAACAACACTCCGATGTTTGATGTAGTATATGGCTATTACTAGCTGAAGAGACTGCCCACTGTGACCAACAGCACCGCTATGACTTTTGTGAAGAATTTATCAAGGACAGGCGGATGGCGGGGGCTAAAAAGGGACGATCAGTCTTGGGATTAAATACTATGATTATGAGCATGCCCTGTCGCTGGCTGCTCGAGTGATTCAGTATCCATCATATCATGGCCATTATATCAATTCCGAAGACAGTCTGCTACTAGGCTTCTTACAGAGTAGCACATACTAGTAGTACCTGTAGTTGTCGCTGACGAATCGGGGGTTGCAGCCTGGGACCGGAGTGGAATGATAGATAAGCTTCTTTAGGCAAACGGCCGGAAAAGCACCCGTTTCTACTTTATTTTCATGGCAACTCCCCGAGGATGACAGGCCGCTTATGCGCAGAGAAATGTAGTATCATAATGTAGCCCGAAAAACACGCTCCGGTCTTCCAATGCACATGCCCACCCTGAGCGCCTTGCTCGCTATGGATACGTGTCGAATGAAATCTGCCCCGTCCTAACCTTCAATGCGTCCCGCAGTCCCAGAATGTGGAATCGCCGCCGCAACCACGTCCCCCATTTCTTGAACAGCCAAAGTAGAGTTTCTCACGTCAGGTCATCGATCTCGCGCTCTTTCGCCCGCAGTGCGGCCCGCATCATCTCGGCCTCTCGCATGAGCTGGGCCCGCCGTTCGGATCGCCAGTGCTCACGATCTCGTTCACGTTCGGACTCGGTAATGGCGACGTTTGCAGGAGTAGCGGTAGAAGCCGGAACCGGAGCCGGAGCTGGAGCTTCACTCAGTCGCGGCGTAGGCTCCTGTTGTCGTCGGCCGGTATCGGCTAATGACGGGTCAAGTTGCATGTCTTCTGCAGCAGCCGCCGCGAGTCGGGCTTGCACGGTGTAGTCCTCAGTAGGTTGCTGTGCACTACGTGGAGCATCCCCTGCAGGCGGGCCAGGCACATAGCCTGTATAGTCCACGGTTGGTGGGGGCCGTCTTCTTTTGGGCGCAGGCGACTCATCGCCCAGGGTATCATGATAGTCTTGCTCAGGAGATACTGGTTCAGGGGAGGCCGACACCGTTTTCTGCGAGGCATTGCCGTCCGATCGAGAAACGTCTGGATATGCCGGCACGACTCGTTTCCGTCTCTTGATGGTGGACTTCTTCATTTGTACGGGCCGATGCGACCCATGCAGCTTATGATACAGACCGCATGCATTGCAAATGGGATGCCCGTGTTCGTCACGCCGCCAGAGAGGAGTCACTGTTGTGCCACAGTTCTTACAAGCGACAACTAGCGACACATTGTCCGTGGATGGCTGAGGCTGCGGCACAGGCGTACCGGTAGGACCAGATTGACTAGGGGTGGCGGGACCTGTATTGTTCTGCCGATCGCTCTCTGGTGGATTGGAAGCCGAATTGATCAAGGTGGAAGCGTTGGTAGACCTTGCGACTCTGTTGTTATATGCTGGGCAGCCTCCGCATCCTTCAGCACCGCCCGCCCCGTTACAATTGCCACCACCGGGACAGGAGCCTGGCGTGTGCTCTGGTACTCGGTAAGGAATACCTGGCACTTGGGTCTGTCCCGGGGGTGGAGACGTTGCAGCTGCTGGCGATGTTCGGTCTGCCTGGTAAGGACTCTCGGCAGAAGTGCTTGGGTTCGGACGTTTGAAATTCGTGGGTCTTGGAGTATTGCGCGTCTTTAGGTAGAGCCCACAAGCGTTGCATATCGTTGTCCCAGCCGGGGACCGCCGCCACAAAGGGGTCTTGGTCGTACCACAGTTGCTACACCATTGTTAGTGAACACATCTGGTATTACAGGAGACATGAACAGAAAGTGGCTTCCAGTCCCCAGAAGCGTTTTGAGGCAGCGGTAGAATACATACCTGCAAACTTGACCAAGACCACTGATATCCTCCTTCTGCTCCGGTAGTTCACTCGCTGAGCGCGGGCGGTCATGAGACTCGACCCTCGGACTTAGCTGATTCAGGCGAGCACTGTCGGTGGCGGTATCGCTCAGATGACCGTCATGAACAATGTGTGACCCAGTACGCTCTCCACGAGCGGAGGACACAAGTTGGCGAGCAGCGTCAAGATCTTCAGCGGATGGTTGCCGCATCAGACTTTCTCTCTCCGAACCGAATGATGCGGAACGTGGCAAGGCGTCCATCGCACGCACGGTCAACATGCCTGCTCAACTTCCGGCTTACTTGTTAGCAGAACCCCAGCCCCATCCAGCGCGAGAGAAGATAGCCAGGAAAAGGGGCTCGATTTCGGCAACAGTCGTTTCTTTTCGAGTGGCACCGCGCGCTACCAACGATCTGGATCGTAGACCGAGGATCAACAAATATATGTAGGTTGAATCGTCTTGGCGAGTGTTGACAGGAGAAGGATACGGTGTCTTGGACGGCTATCGCGTGAAGAGTGTTGCCCTGCGGTGAGATTGACGCGTGCAGGATGACAGCAAAAGATCCCAGGTGTTTTCCAGAGGAACGAGAAAGGGTTCGAGGGATTTTCAGTAGCAGGTGGAATAGAAATGGCGAGCCTGGATCGAGGTTGAGTGACAGGAGACTCCTACGAGGGAGAGGAATGACGGCACAGAGATCTTACAGGCTGGATTGATGAGGCGTCAAGTGGAGAAAGTGTCGCGCCAGGCAGCCTTCCGGCGTAATATCAAACATCTCAATTTTGATTGGATGGTGGATTTGGTAATCACGTGAAAGGGTGATGTCGTCACGTGGGTCGCCTTTTTGTACGGGAATTTTATAGACAGATGCCATGACAGAAGAGATCTCGCGGATGATACGTCCCCATTCGACAGGGACTTCGATCAAGGACCCCTTTTTGTAAAACATGAGCCGTCATGTTAGACAGGATCAGCTTTGTTCACCCCCTGCTCACCTCGAATAACCTACTAAACACCTAGTACTCTGGCTTTTCCTGAATCTCAAGGACCCCAAGGCCAGATGCATCGTTGACAATGCCTAAAGCACGACCTTCGACACACCTTCTTTTCTGTGCGCCATCCCCAGCGCCGCTCCTATCTCGCCGTTGCAGACCCACACCTTCTCAATTGAATGATCATACTGAATGATCATATCGAATGCTGTTAGCATATCCTCCTTGAATTCACGGGCTCCGAATCCAACAACCCCATCGCTGTGTTTGGGTACGAGCCATGCTTTTGCCGCAGCGCAGTGCAGGATCATGCGGCTGGGAAGCTGCTTAAACTTGTTCGGCACCCCATCCAGCATCCGCGTCGCGCATGTTGTTGGGAGGTTCGATGGAAGGCGCGAATTCAAGCCCGCAGTAAGCGACGCCAACGACGCCGACGATGGACCCAGCGATGATGCGCAATACGTGCCCTTCAAGGATGATGCAACCGACAAAGATGTAGACTGTATCGCGTTAGACTCCTGGGTAGCCAGTCGGACAGGGGACACTAACAGATGCCGCGCCCCAAGAACGAGAAGAGGAAGCTGGCGTATCGGGGAACATATGGCGGGACCTGAGGCAGCAATTCAAGCCCGGCGACAGCTTTTTGCAACAGTCAGTGTCCGGGATCCCATGCTCCTGAAATCATGCTCATACCAAGGCCAAAGATGATCACGTAGATGCCGACAATAATACTTCGACTGTTTCCAAGTTCAGCAACCAGACGAGATCCGTGGGAAGGAGGCGACTGACAAGCCGATGGGGAAGAATTGACTGATCCCTATGTCGAAGAATGTCAGTACAGTGTCCGTGAAATCTGCGCGCAGTGTAGGGCCAGTGTCCTTACCTCCAAGAACCATGATCCCGCCGACCACCAGATTGACTAGCCGACTATTGTGCTGTGTTAGCCTGGTCTGTCCGAAAGCACGAAGACACTCGCACATACAAGATGTTGGAGAAGTCCATTGTGTTCAGACTGTGATGGGAACGCGATGAGGTCGCAAGCAGGATTAGAGGGCGAGGTGGCCTCGTAGAGACTCCCGAGGTGACTGCAGGATGTTGAGCGTGAGATTCGAGTTCTACGTGGCGAATGCTCCGATTGTCCAGTACCGTAGATAGGGAGGCTACCGTGAAGGTGAAATATAAGACTGCGCTGGACGGAAAGGAAAGCGAATCTTGCTATTACGCGGTTGCAGACGTGAACAATGGGAGGTCAGCTCTCTTCCTACTGTGTACTACTACGACGTACTAGGACTGTAGAGCTAGTACAGGTAACATCCACCGTGCAGTGCAGTGGCAGCACCGACGTATGCCAAGACAGTCTCTGAGAGCTGCCATTGCAGTGAAGTTTACACGGCAGTTGTTGCACTGGTCAACACTGCATCCTAAGTTATCAAAAGTAACCAGATCTTGAAAAGTCACAGTCCGCTATGCCGGTGCTGAACGTTTTAAGAGACTCGATTGGGTCCGCCCTGCGGCATGATTGCAAAGCAAGGCGGGTCAACTAAATGAAAAGCAAGATCCAAGGAGCTTCCTTGGTTTCGTTCTGCTTCGGTCTCTCTATAATACGACCGTCTTTATCATAAATCGTCAGGACCCAAGTTCGTGTCGGGTGCCTGGCCCCGACGTGGCCGTTCCTGGAATTTCAACCATATCCCGCCGACGCTTATGCTGGGGGTATCACTATGCAAATCCATGCTATGCAGAACACCTCGCCAAGATGAACAAATGTTCCCAACCCAGACTCCGTTTGAACGCTATGCTCGTAATGTTGACTTTGGCCTCGCTGCAACTGACATGTGCCTCGGTGTGGTTGGGTCCGAGCCTTGGGCTCCGTTGGTGACAACGTTGAGGGAGGTACGGGTCTGAGGATTCGCACGAGCCTTTGCTGCACGAGCAGCGGGCTCAGAGTCGTAACTTTCGTCGTGTAGCGTAACGCCCTCCGTCTTGACAATATCGCGTTCGTCTTCGGGAGGGGTGTTGTCAGAGGAGACTTCCGTTGCCTGGGTGCTTGGGGGCGTCTCTGCACGGAGGGAATCGCCGGTGATACTTGGAGAAGGCTCACTGTCCGCATCAGGGATAATCACAGTAATGTCTGCACGTCGCCGAGTGCTCTTTCTCCGGTCGGCTCTCTTGCTGGAGCGGATGGAGTCTCCATCGTCATCCAATGATCGCTTGGAGCTGGAGCTGCGTTGTGAGGAAGTCACGGAAGGGCTTCTAGCACGGTATTTGTCACCGGTTTGATATAGGCTGATCTCGACCTTTTCCTTGTTGCGTTGAAGAATGTCTTGCATCACTTCCGAAGATAGATCGGATCTGCTATTGCGAATCGTTCTGTTGGTAAGAATGAAGCCTGGTCCAGAGGGAGTACTGGCAAGTGTATTTGAAGTGTTGTCCTGAGGTTTCATCAGAGGACTGTTCCGGCTTCTAGGGATAGAACCGTCTCGGCTCCGAGCTGAATCGTAGTGTGCTCGGGTGACTTCATCCCCACCGTAGCAGATGTGCAATGGTGGCAACGAAACACTGGACTCTCGGTGTTCGTTGGTATATGATATAGAGTCCCGGTTGAAGTTCTTGATGCGTGGTAGGTGCACCGTGACGTCCTGATCGTAGACCTGACAGAAAGCAACCAATTCCGGTTCCCCGCCGTAGGTGCCGTTACATGCCATGAGAGTCAAGTATTCTTCAAACGCGTCTCCCTTGTCTTCATGGACAGCCGATTTGGCCGAACGCAGGATTCGTCGTTGCTGCACGTCATCCTTGTGGACGTAGTGCTCGAAGAGAGGCCGAAAGGTACGCATGTGCTCGATGATGTTTGCACGGATTTCGGAATGTCTGGCCGGTGTACCGTAGAGCTGATCAGAAAGAGATGCAAAGAGACAATTACCTGGACGGTGTCAGTCACATTCAGTCTGCCGCTCCAATGCAGAGGGACCCAATACATACCATCGCCTGCTATCTGCTTCTGGTACATGCCCATCTTGACCAGGCCAGGCCATACAGCCCTGGGCTTGCGGACCATGCTGGGTAGCTGCGTGGGCGATGCATGGTCAGCCATGATCGCGAAAGATCCATTGACAAGGGCATTTGGGAGGTTATATGGAGAGAAAGAAAAGCAAGGGGAGCAAACAGAGGCCCAAACAATTAGGACGACATGATGCGGCTGCAGGGTTGAAAGGGCAAGATGGACAGGACAGGACAGGACAGGACAGGACAGGTGGTCAGGGGAGGGGATGCTTTTGATGGGCAAGAATGATTCCATCCATGCTGGTGCTGTGCATGCGTTGCAAACCACCCCCGGCCACGGCTGGGTTGCGGAGTCTGGGAGTCCAAGTGTGCAGTAGTAATAATAAGGGGGATAGGGGACGCGGCCGCTGTTTATGGGAATGGTTGGGGAACGGCCAGGCGAGCTTATAGGCATGGGGATGCCCAAAAGCAACACCTGGTTTGGGCACTTTAGGCCCGAGGGACGTCTGTAGCTTACCTGTTGGACAGGAGAATAACGGTCGTAGTAGTAGTGCCAGAGGTGGACACAAACTTTCGCCTGTGGCCCAAGCACAACGCTCAAGCTTGAACTACTAGCCTTGACCTGACGTTTCGACGAATGGTGTTGCAAGATGACCGGCGGACAGTCACCAAACAGCAGCCCGATAAGCAATCGAGCGGATACTCTTTGATTACTACTTCTTCTTGTCTGTGAGAGGAGTAACGGTGAGATGCCAGTGTAGTGGGGTTTGCGAAGCAGCGTAGAAGAGATGGCGGTCTTAAGAAGAGAGATATAAGATATTTCAAGCCGCGAGAGTTGAGGACCTTCTTCCCAGCAGCTCGGTCGTGTGTTGGAGTCCTCAATAGCTATTGTGCTATTGAAGTTACTAGGATTGTGCAGCGACGCGGTTCAGGGCAAAAGGAGGACCTGTCTTGTGTCGGTGCCTTCATTCACTCACTCACCTCACTGGAGTCTCAGAGACAGATCGGGCGCCGAATCCATTCACAGCGGCCTGCACACCCACGGGAACCAGGTCCCATCTGAAAACTCTGATTCACTTTGTCACCAAGCTTCCGCAGAATGAGTGAGAAGAAGATTGTGGTGGTAGGGTACGCTCAGGACTCAGCGCCTTGATGTTGGAAGACCGTTCGAGTATTTCGCACCCATGAGTCCAAAGTCTGACCTTTCTACCGAAACCAGGGCCGGCGTTGCTGGGCTGACCACAGCCTTGCTGCTCTCGAAAAACCCGGCATACAAGATCACCATCGCTGCAAAGCACATGCCTGGAGACTACGATATCGAGTATGCATCTCCATGGGCTGGTGCCAATTACATGCCGTGAGTCATATACCCTATCTTCCATCTAGCAATACCACATGAAGCTGATATCTCATATCCAGAGTCTCCGTCAAAGGCACCGAGTCGGCTGAATGGGACCGCAACACGTGGGAACCACTTGCAGACCTCGCACGCAACCACCCTGAAGCCGGCGTCCACTTTCAGAGAACTCAGATCTATAATCGTGGAAAGGACGTGTCGTCAGCCACCGCAGCTTGGTTCAGTGAGCTGTTAAGTCCAACGCCTTGGTTCAAGACTCTTTTCGAGGATGTGAGTCCATGCTCAATGGTAACAATATGCCGCAAAATCATCGCGGGCTGACCATTCTCCTTCGCCAGTTTCACGAGATTCCAAAATCGGAGCTCAAGCCTGGAGTGGACAACGCCACATGCTTTACGTCGGTCTGCATTAACACCGCCATATATTTGCCCTGGCTCGTGTCACAATGTTTGAAGAATGGCGTCGTCGTCAAGAGAGCCACCTTTCAACATGTTGCAGATGCAGCCGCCCCCGGTGTGCATCATTCAGGCAAGCCGGCTGACCTGATTGTCAATTGCACTGGTCTCTCAGCCTCCAAACTTGGTGGAGTGGAAGATAAGGCGGTCGTCCCTGCAAGAGGCCAGATTGTCATCGTGAGGAACGTGGCACCTGCCATGTATTCCATCTCAGGGACCGACGATGGCCCCGACGAAGCTTGCTATGTGAGTTGTCCTGTTTGTCCTGTATCTGACCTAACTCCAACCGGCGCGGCCGGAAGATGATCACCGCTACCATCCGTTCAAGCGCCGAGTACACCAGATGGCAATCTGGCTAAGCTTGTGCACATTCTCGTGTCGGACCTTGGAGTATGCAGGTGCTGACTCTTTCATTTCGCTAGATAATGACCCGCGCCGCTGGCGGCGGCACAATCCTAGGAGGCTGTTATCAAAAAGGCAACTGGGAGTCGCAGCCAGATCCCAATCTGGCGATTAGAATCATGAAACGTTGTGTCGAGATATGCCCAGAGCTGACAGGAGGCAAGGGCATTGAGCACCTTGATATTATACGACACGGCGTTGGTTTGAGACCCGTCAGAGAAGGCGGCACCAGGATCGCAAAGGAGAAAATCAGTGGTATCTGGACAGTGCATAACTACGGAGCAGGTGGCGCTGGTAAGGATTGGTTTCGCCTTAGACTGAGCCTGCCTGAACCTTTTCCACTGACATCGTTTCAGGTTATCAATCCTCGTACGGCTGCTCACAAGCAGCGGTGAAATTGGTGGACGAGATCTTCCAGGAGAAAGCGAAGTTGTGAACATGGTTGGCGACGACCTTTGGACGCGAAGACAAACCTCGCCCAAATCATCTGGGCGGCCTGTAGAATTGCTAGGCCGTGGAAGACCGTATTGCGCAATTTGGAGGCTGTTCTGTTCATACGAAGTGGCTTCAAGATTGAAATCATCTTCAAGATTGCGACCAGCCACCACCTCGACAGTGCTTGGATAATACGTCCGTCGACGTCTTCGAAACCGGTTCAGACCCTAGGGCAGACAAATAGCTATGAGTAGCCTAGACGTGAGACTCCTACTCGCCAATCGAGAGATTGCCGACAACTTCAACTCGAAGCACAAGGACGCCGCCGCCGACGGCTAAATGCTCCATGGAGGCGCCACATCCGCGAGCTATGTTTTACGCCGCGCCTGTCTTCCTATCGTTGGGCGTGCATTGTTAGGTCCTCATGATCGTGCATTGTTGAGACCTACCGTGATTTGAATTCTGTCTTGACCTAGAGAATCGAGAAGAAGGAAGGGTAGGGATACCGCGAAAAGCTGGCGCCGAGAAAGATCAGCACTGCCCGCAAAGCAGGATTGAGTCAAACGACATGTGCTTGCAAAGGAAGCGATCGATGCAGGAACCGGTCTTCCTGCGTCCACCATCCTTGAACCTGCTACCAACTTAGCCACTGTCCGTTATCCGGGGATCGGAGGTAGCTTCGACGTAGCACGGTACTTGGCTCGGGTACCTGATTAGCCTCACGAAGTCCGTCGAACCATGGACATTCAGCGTAGGCTTTGGACTCTAGAGTACTCTAGAGTAGCCTCGAGTGCAGCGAAGCCACGTACATCTGATTGAGGACGTCTGAGGACGTCATCCAGCAGAGCAAAGCTCCAAAATGTTGTTGAGGCTGCTGGCAGATGGCAAACTTTTTGCTGTTCATACAACCAGCCCGGCTTCACCCTCCAGGAGGGACACAACAGTTAACAAGCATTCTTCTATTCATGCAGGTAGTCGATACTTTGATCTCTGTGCCATGCCGGAGCACTTTGTGAGTTTGCAGAGCCCAGACAAGAATAGATGTCGTGTTATGCTTAAGTAGAATGGTCGTTGTACCTTGTAGCTGTTGTGTTCCTTGCATGTCCGACGTTTCATGCTTCTTGCGGATTCTTTGACCACGACATGACGCCTGGCCCCGTCGAGGGTACTGTGTGGGAGGGCTCCCCTCAACCCGGACCCGAACTCGATGGCGAAGGTCTGGCACCTGGCACCCCAGAGATCCCTGCATCCAGTTTCAAGGGTACTTCATGGCGCGGGTACGTGACAGACTCTTGTTGGTTACGCCGTACAGCGGCGAGGAAGTTTTAGTCGAGCAGCGGATGAGAGAAGAGGCCGGCGAGTGTTCGTGAGTGGTCAGCTTGGGATTGTCAGTGATGTCCTCCAGACAGGTGGCGGTCACGAATGCCGGCAGCCAGATCTGCTGTGACCCTCGTGTGTGCGAACAGGGTTGATGATGGGAAACTTGACAGAGGTGGGCTCGAAGTGGCAGAATTTGATCATCTGTTGTCGTCGATGGATGCAGTGGCTTGAGAGGCCGTCCATATGTCTGGCTGAGAAGTGTGAGTGAGAGTTGGGTGCGGTCGTTGATAGGATGTCCGGTCACCACCACTGACGGCACTGGCACCGCCGGCAAAGGTGGCTTGCCCGCTTGGTGATTCTAAAATCCCCTCTTGGTTGAAGGTTTGGCGGATGGCCGCCCATCGTTGCCCGCCCTAAGCTCCACTGGATCACTGCACTGCACTGCATCTCTGGCACTTCGACCCTTACCTGGGTTACTAGGGACTGTACCCTAGGCTGGTTGGTCGGCAGGTAAATAACAGCCGGGGCGTGGGCTAGGGAGCCTGCATACCTAGTCCCCTCAGTCCCTGTGAAGCCTCCTAAGCCCTTCTCTTCCCTTCTTCTTGGGGCTCCTCATATCCACCCGCCACCCGGCCGCTCGACTCGCCCTCTCGCCTCGGGCCCCCCATCTACCTACCACCTCCCACCTACCGACCACCTAACTACTAATCTAGCACACAGTGTTGTTGCTGCTTCTGCTGCCTGTGTGGCTAACAACAAGGTGCCTACCTACATCATCGCAACTACCAGCATTCCGTCACACACACACACGCTGCCACTCGCAATTCAAACAACCCCGTCAACCACTACACCTGTATTGAAACTCGCTTCATCTGTATTTTGTCTTCTTCTTCCTGCACTCACTCTCGTTTCCACTGCATGTCCAGAACCTCCGATTTCATCGTCAAATATCGCTCTTTCCAGGTTCTCCGCGCCTTTTCTGGACCCTCATCCACCGCACGGTATCCGTCATCCTACGTCTAGCCTGTCCAGGACCTGTCAAATCTTCCACCCTTCCGAGGTGCTTGCTTGCGACCGAGACGGCGCGTGGGCGTAGGCCCCTGCAGAACGCACAGGTTCAAATCAAAACACCGCTCCTTCAGCCTGCCAGCGCTTCTCGACAGCTTGCGCTTTTTGAGTCACTACACCTACGCAGTCTGCTACTGCGCCACACTCATCGTCGTTGATGTCTCCAATTCAGCCTTGTGAATGTCCACCTCGACCGGATCCCCTTCCTTGACCGAAGTTTCCTTCAACACTGGACTTCTGATCCACTGTTGTTGGAACCAGAATGGGATTTTGGCCGTTTGGCGGAGGCAAGAAACGCCGCACCAGCCAAGGCGAAGACCACAGTCAGCAAAGGCTCCCTGAAAAACAGCGGACAGACAGCGGAATGCGATTTCGATCCAGTGGCTCCGGGGAGGCTGCGACCATGGCGCGCACCCGAAGCAGACGGGAACAAGAAGAAAGACCTCGGAGGATATCCAAACAGAGAGTTGCAAGTCAACCTGGAAACCCTTCCCAATCGCAAGCAACGCCCCTCGGGGGACCTGCATCTGACTCATGGGAAAAGAGGAGGGACTCGGCGGTTGAAGCAGGTGGTTTTCATGGTCCCGGGGTTTATGCCAATCCTCCTGTGTCCCAGTCAAGCATTGGGCCCGAAGACTTCACGGCCCTTCCGCAAGCTCCTACCCTATTGGCAAAGCGTAAAGGCTACGACCCGACACTTCAACGCAGGAAGTCAAGTAAGAGAAAAGCAGAGGACTATGCTCGAGAAAGGGAGATCCGTGCCATGAGTTCTCCAGTTCCCAGCTTGAAACGGCCCGTCACATATTCTGGTTCCGGTCCACTGCGTCGCGATACTAAGCATGTTCCTGGCGATCTCAACCGGCGACTTCAGCGACCAACTTCCGAGGTGTCGTTGCCTCTACCCGAGACCATCCAGGACTCCGACCACATGACGAACCAGGCTTCATTCAAGATTGGCATCCTGGCAGCCCTGAGCCCAAGACCTACGCTTACATATGTCGCCAATCCTCGGAACTCGGTGGGGAAGCAGCCCGCCCGGATAAAGCCATCTATCCAACAAGCTATAGAGGAAGAGGATGTGTCTTCGAAGAAGAGGATTGACGAGTTGGCGGACGAACTGGATGCTGGGGGGCTGAGAGAGCTGATGGAGCGAGACAGACGACGGCATGAAAGGAAAAGAGCAGTGGACAAAGATCGGTTACATAGGAAGCTTCAACGCAAGGCTGAAAGGCAGCGAGAAGAAGACATCCGCGCACTCCAAAGGGTTGAATCACCTGCGGGTCCTGCAGGCCTTGGGTTGGAGGGTGTCGACCGACGGGGACGACGCCGCACCCCGAGCCCGAGCCGCACGGGCGGCGATCCTTTCGCCGATCCCGAGGGCTCCCAAGCTGGGCCAGTCCAACGCATTCGGAACCCATTTGAAGACGAGAAGGATCTTGACATCATGCGCGAGTCTCTTGCATTCGAAGAAGATGAAGGTCCGCCGGTGCCGGTGAGATCTCCTCTGCGAACGGTATCTCCCATTGAGGCCCACAACGAGCAGAAGCCGCTACAGGCAGCAACAATATCGCCACCCACATCCCCTATACAACGACCAGCAGATCGCCAGAGCCTTTCGCAGACATCGGGTCTTGCTCGTGAGATTACGCCAGACATCCCTGGACAGGGCCAACTGGACCGGCGTGCTTCTGACCAAAGCAGTCAACAGCTCAGTTCCTGGACGAGTTTTTTCAAACGCGGTGGTCGACGGAAAGCCAGTACCACCGACCGTGGCAGAAGTACGCCGTCTGAGTTCTCCAACACTTCTCGAGAGTCGTTCGCACGAAAGCAACAACCACCGCCTGTTGTTCCTCGCACGTTCCGGAGATCTGATGCCTCCGCCGTTCCTCAGAGGACAATGTCGAAATTCCGTGAAGATTTGCCCGACTTCCCTATATCCCCGCCGGATTCTCGCGTCCAGTCGCCCGAAGCCGTGAACGCTCCCCAAGCCGGCTCGGGGCAGCAGGCGGTGAAAGAGCCTCGGCAGTCGTTGTCCGGGACGTTGGATGCAAGGAGTTTGGCCACGAGCTCTAGCAACCCTGCCCTAGACAGAGGTCCCACTGACACTCGGCACGCACCTGGAATGGAGGCTGATATCGGCAGTGGTGCGCTGGCAGGGGTGGCGCTGTCGCGGTCCCTCGCGTCGGTCGATTCGGAGGGGTCATGGCTCTCGGGAAAACCGGTCAAGAGGTTGTCTGGGGGGACGAGCCATCCGACCAGGCACAGCCAATCATCGCTCCTGCCACAGACCATGCCCGGGGCATTTGAGACGGAGGAAGCTGGGCTTGCGGATGATGACTATCTGAACCGCCTGACGCCGGGCCCCAGCCGACGACGCGACTCGGACAACTCTTTAGGTCGCAAAGCAAGCAGCACTGTAATTGATCTTGAGAGGGAAAGACAGAGTCCTGTGCCTGACGTGCCCCCTGTTCCGTCGGGGCAAAGAGACGATGAGACATGGCACGAGGGGCTTGGACGACAGGCCACCGTGGTCCGCCAGCCGAACCGAGCGAAGTCAACAGAAGGCCTCTTGAGGGAGTTTGGGAAAGAGACACCCGAAGGGTCTCGAAGATCCAGCTCGGATGAAGAGTTAGAGGAAGGCGAAGGAGCTTCGCCCGCAGGCCACGCGCACAAAACGGAATTGCAAGATACACCACTTCTACGGGCGCAAAGTGTCGAGTATAAAGGACACGTGAGGCATATCAGTGCGGGAAGTGCAAGACTCCTGGATATCCGACGGGCCTCGGGACAGTCAGATGCTGTCCCCCGAAGTCCGAGCCTTGTTCAAGGGGCGGTACCTGTCCAACCGGAACGGTCACTGCCTGCTAAAGAATGACCGGTCTACTTTACGACAAACATTACAGCATTCTAATGGCGGCGGTCCCCCTTTCCTTTGTAATTTCATCTATTTCCGTCCCGGCGAGGTCCGGTATACATGAAACACCTTGGGCCAGTCCGAGACATGACGATGTTGAAGGCAAGAGAGAGACCCTCGCTCGCTCTTTACGGCCGCAATTGGGGTTCGAAGATGGGACGTGGCGATTGAATTGGATTGCCAGCGTCAAGCAAGTTTGGGGCGAGGTGTACAATCCAGAAATTGATTTGCGATGAAAGCGGGATTTTTCTTCTTTGAAGCGGATTTGCAAATACAAAGAGGTAATATTTTGCCCGGGAACCCTGAGCCCATCCTGGACGATTTGGCATCAGGGAGCTGGGATGAGACATGTACCACAAATCAAATGGCAGAATGAACTGTGAGAAGATAGCAACAAATACGGACATGGTCTCTGTGCCGACTGCTACAATCCGTGTCCGCAGAGCAGCTGCACATGTGAATCAAAATGAAAGATAGTAGAGAAAGACGGCCTAGAGCTCAAGGACCATGTCTGACCACAGCATCTTAGTAGACAAACGAAGGGCAGTTGTTCGAGGTTGCAGTTGTGGTTGTGGTTTGAGGTTGACCAGTTTGTACCTGATATTATTGATTACCTCATCATCTCTCCTGAGATGAGAGCAGCGAGTAAATATTTCCTGAAAGGGCGCAGTAGCGATGTACTCGTACTACTAGTACTACTAAACTATACTACTAATACAGAGTAGTCCCTCGTGGCGGTAACATTTCAAATTGTCGAGGTGCCATAGTAATGGCGTCATGCACGGACAGAATGGTAGGTCTGCCGACTCGCTCCCCTCCCACCTGCGGTCAAATCGTCCTCCCACCTTGTCCCCTTGGTCCCCTGCGCCCCTGCGCCTACGCCCACACACTTTGCTGTTTACTAACTCTGTACGTATTTGTGCCGCCTCCAACGACGGATTTCTAAGCCTCCCACCCGTCATTTAAAAGCACCTCAGCTCATTGTCATCCTCGTCGACGATTGTCCCCAAATTCAACCAGCATCTTCCATCCTCGACAACTTGAACCCGATTTTCTTTAAAAACAACCTTCATCTTCGGTCGCCTCCAACCCACTCCTCAACCAAACTAATATAAAGACCTTCGCCGTGGCTACATCAATCCGCTCCTCGGCCATCAAGCTCCCACGCTTCTTGCACAAGACCAACACCCGACCACTACTACTACCAACAACCAGCGCGCTTCGCAGACCAGCGCCTCCCAACACCGGCCTCCGACTCTTCACCAGCGCCAGTCCGGCCCTGTTCTCACTCAGTCCGTTCAAAATGGGCGTCCACAATCTTGCAGAGTACGTAGCCTACCACCAAGCCAAGCTGCGTCAAGAACAGCAACAGCAACAGCAACAGCAAGCCCGCAATTCCTCCACTTCCACTTCCACTACTACTACTTCCCATCCTGCACATGCAAAGAAATACGGTGTTAACCCAATCCACAGCAAATCGTCCTTTGACACCTCCGTCCTCTCCGCGCCCGCGGGCCGCCTGGTCGTGCTCGACTGCTTCGCCACCTGGTGCGGGCCTTGCAAGGTGATTGCCCCCGAGCTGGTCAAGTTCAGCGAATCCGAAGAATTCAAGGACAAGGTCGACTTCTACAAGATCGACGTCGACGAGGTTCCCGACGTCGCGCAGGAACTCGGTGTCCGCGCCATGCCGACTTTCATGCTTTTCAAGAACGGCGAGAAGGTCGCCGAGGTGGTCGGCGCCAACAAGAAGGCTTTGGAGCAGGCCATCAGAGCTAATGCCTAATCGACTCATCCAAACATGCGCTGTGCCCGTCTCCCTGTCTTACAAATCTGATCAATCCTGAACAAATGGGGCGCATAGTCGAATCGAGCTACGACAACAATAATCTTTTGACGGACAGTGGAGCCTGGGATTTGCTGATAGAGCTACATCACTTGAAAAGAGCAGTCATTTCTTTAATGGCAAATACGGGACATGAGATGTCATTGCCGGGACTCGCTGTTGATGAAGTCTCCAATCTCACGGACAAGTCTTGCATGTGCTCGACGAGCTAGAATGGGATAGCATCAAGAATCTACGACTGGTTTCCTGTCCATGACTGTGCAGTGATTTGTTTCTCCTTGCTTGCGCTGCTTTCTGCGAAGAAGTTCGCCCTCGCAATGCTTCAAAAGAAATCCAAGAAATATCCTCCACCTGAGCGCCGGGTGCAGCAAGTACTTGCCCACCGTTCTGCTCCCCGTCAAGAACATGTCACAGACAGGGACCATGATGAATCTTGCATTTCAGCGTCGCCAAAGCCGTATATCGTGATATTGATTTAGTTACTGATGTCCGACCAAAATCCATCTAACGCCCCAAGTGATCTATCACACGCTCCAGTCGGCCCTATGTGTAGATTCAATAACAGCATCCCTCCCTTTCTCTTTCTTTCCCTTTCTGAAGAAAACAGCCGATCAGAGAGACCAATGCCATGGCAAGAAGATCTGACATCCTGTCTCTGTAGCAATAAGCTGCTGAGGCATCAACGTTTTGTATCTAGATAAGGTAGGTTCTGCATGTGCTCTCTTTTTTGGCCAGATACACAGGGGCAGGCAGCTGAGGTATGAATAGTAGCAGCATCGACGAAGACCGACTACCGATTACATAGTACACTACGAACCATACATTGCGAATACAGAGCGAACGTTGACTGCATGTGGTCCAACTACTAGTACAGAATACAGCAGCAGTGCCTCGAAAGACATGTTTGTTCAAGGTCACGATAGTGACTAAAAGGGTCTTAGGAAGGTACAGTACCAGAATCACGACCATGGTTTCGATCGATATTGCCAAGGTTAGATACCTTGAAGCGTAAGGTAGGTATGTAGGTTGGTATGATGTACAATATAGAATATACATAAACGTCGAGTCGTACAGAGTAGTAATCCAAGTCATGATAGATACAACGGGTGGTCGGCCTGCACATGCCAGAGTTGTCTCCGAATCGACGTCTTTCTTTTCGTGCGTCTCATGCATCTCATGCAGTGCGGTGCTCTGCGGGTGGTTCCTTTGGGTGTCTCGCATCCCGTGACGTTTCCCCCGAAACACCAAGCCCAGAGCCGAGTTGAGGGATTGAAAATGACAGAGTAAAATGTGATGGGGTGGCGGTGTACATCGTTAATAGGAGTCAAGTTCGTTCGAGAGTCGTACGTGGGTCAGCCGGGCTCCTATATAAGCGTGGGACGTATACGCAAGGGGGTCATGTCCCGTTCTTCGTACCCTTGTATTTGCGAAGGAGAACGATATGACTTCCTGATGGAGTCATAGACAAGGTCGCATCGAATGATCATTTGGAAAGCGATAGTCCGATTCTCCAAGCAGGTTAAGTAAAACTGCCTCGACACTATGCCATAGATCCGTGTCTTCGGCGTAAGAGGTCGATGGCCAAGGGCAAGCCGATCAGAACTTCAATGTCGATATTTCTGGCACCAAAGCGCCATGGGTGAGGGTATGTTGTTAGACGACAGTCCCGCACTTTTTGCAGCGAAGGCTCTGGCCCTTGTCCGTCATGGTGGCCTTGAAAGTGTTGCTCCCACACTTCCTGCAACGAAGATCATTTGCGCTGTCGACGCTTTTCTTCCGCCTAGTACGCAACCGACGTGTTTTGCCCTGAGCTTTGTCTTGGTCGTCGTCCACTTCTTGCACACTAGGGCTGGTGCTGTTGCCTTCGCGATCCGAGCCCGTAAGAGTGCTGGACAATTGGCTGACATAGCTGCCTGTCCGCGAAAGAGGGTTCCCATCATGATCCACCAGCCCAGGACTACGGGGCATGTGCTTGGCCATAGGCACCAACGTGTTCTTCACATCCCATGCCATGTAAGACTGCTGATCGACCAAAAAGAGAGGATTGTTCGGACTAAGCAAGGGGCCATCTGTAGTCGAATTGGAAGTGACAGGCCTGAGGCTCCCCACGGGGGACAACTTCTCGAAATCTGGTGACTTCGCCTGCGTGGCAGAATGGAAACTTTCTGGTGAGTCCGCCACTGGCGACTGAACTGATATGGAGGGTCCTTGCTGGACCTGGTGCAATGGTGAATGGTATTCGGGGGGGGAAGGTTTTCGGCGGGAAAAATGCGGCGAGATGAGTTTACGCGGTGACGCGCTACGTGACCTCTCATCATTCCCCATGGAGCGACGTGCCTCAGGCGCACCGGTAGATCCATTGACGCCGGAATCGTTGTCGCTCACAGTGTTTCTCCAGTTCAGGATCCGGTCGGTCGACTGGTTCTTGGAGCTCATCGCAAACGAGTTTCGATGCAAGGAAGTGCTGCCGGAATGTCGTGTTACTACAGATCCGCTTCGGCCCAGCACCTTCTTCGAGAAAGTCGAGCTTGTGTCCCATGATTCGTGACGGCGTTTTTGGAATGCGCAGTCTTGTCGAAAGACCTTGATTTGTCCGGTATAGTCGGCCGTGACAATGATCTGGCCACCAGGATGTGAATGTCGTGCTAGATATGCGGGTGTCTCGGGGGCGCGTTTGGGTGACTGTGATATTCGTTTGTCCGACGTGAGATGCTTCTCGTCGGAGTAGCTGCTAGTGGGCGCTCGGGAGGAGATGACAGAGTCCGCACGACTGACCAGTGTTACTGGCGGCGGGTTGCACAAGTCGTAGAGAGGGTCTCCGGATTGCGCAAGCAGCCGCCTCGTGCTCTCTGGGGCTAGGAGTGCCGTGGTCACGATTGCTGAATGAGCCTCAAACACCTCCATGGGGCGCTTGTCATTGTCCGGCCTCTCATCGACCGAGGTCGGCCATATGTACACCTTGCGGTCCTCACTCCCACATATCACGTATCTTCCATCGTCGCTGAACAGGGCATGAATTTGACTGCACGCATTCTCGTTGCCCCGGAACTTCACCTCGAGCGTCCTGTCTTTCAGGTTGTACATTCGTACCCGAGAGTCGTTACTGGTGATCAACAGCTTGACATCTGGCGGAGCATTGTCTGATCGAGGAAGGGCAATAGTGTCGATGCCTGTGATCTTGCTGCCTTTGGCATTCTTCCCTCGTGCCGACCGCACATGGATCTGTGAATGTGCTTTGAGACCCTCGGTGTCGTAGAGGAGGCACAGCCCGTTTAGACACCCAGCGATAGCAGTCTTGCCATCTGGCGTAAACGCTACCGCAGTCACCATGTCTGGTACTTGCGCCCAGTACGCCACGGTTTTGTCGGGAATGCTCCACAGCCGTAGTTTCGCGTCCAGAGAGCCGGCCAGAAAGAAGCGGTCATCCCGCGGATGAAACTGTATTGAGGTCACGAAATCGTTATGTTTGAAGGCACACAAGCATTCGGCCCGGCTGACATGGTATAGCCTGACCGTCTTGTCCATGGACGAAGACAAGAGGAAGTTGTTTTTGCTCCAGCTGAGGTCCAGGATACTGGATGTGTGACCCTCATACTCACGTAGGAGCTTGCTTTTGAAGACTGGCGCGTTGAGTTTGACCCTTTCGCCCTGGGTGTTGGTCTCGGGCAGTTTCTCCTCTGCCTCCCGATCCTCGGCCGTGGCAATAACCTCCCAAACCCGTAACTTCCTGTCCTGACCAGCAGCGGCAAGATATCTCCCGTCTTTTGAGAACTCCATTGCCCATATTGCATTACTTGCCGCGTTCGCTTGCGTTGTAAAGCTGTTGGCGTGCTGTTCATCGATGCTGTGAATTCTGGAGTCTATTGACGCCTTCCGTCCTTTCTGTTTGGGAGTATCCAAAAGAACCTGAGCTAAAAACAACCTATCAAAGTCCTTCTGTTTCCTATATTGGGCCTTGACCTTGATATATCGTGGTGGCGCAGGGAATTTGGGTATGAAGCCGACAGGCTGAGAGAAGACTTCAGCCTCGATGCCGCCCGATCGGTTTTCGGAGATCTCTGAAGCAGCGTCGTCGCGAAGCTCGAAGGAATCACGCTTCTTGGTGCCCATTATCCGACTCAATAACGACACACCTTTCCTGCAATCACATGGATGTCAGCCTTGCACCCTCCAACAGTCCGACCTGAGACATAGTAGGCTAGGATGGGCAGCCGAGAGACAGCAGGGCGGTGGTCGTCCATGAACAAGAGCATGTCAGAGCCACCACGCCCAAACCCCGTTTGGCCTTTTCAGGCAACCCTGGTAGACTCACTTCTTGTCCTTGCTCAGCTTGCTACTAGCACCGCTGTCAACTCGTCGCAGGGCAGTCGGGTCGGAACTCGTCCTGGCCGAGTACTGGTCCTCGGAAGCAGCGGGTTCCGCATGGGAGGCCTTGGAAGACACACCGCTCTGCTGCAGCCGGTTTTGCGATTGTGTACGCTCCAGTATTTGCTGCCGATGCATGAGCCAGACCGTTTCTATACACATGGATTGAGAGGGGAGGGTACCCTTGATATTGGGTCGAAGGCCAGCTTAGCAGCGCCGGCCTGGGCCTCCGAAGAGCTGACAACCGAACTCATCGCGGCGGAAGTCGAGGGATTCAAGGCGCCGTTAGGAAGGCGATCAAGATTGGAAGCTACATTCGTGTCTGCGGTGGGGGAGCCTGGAGCACAAATCGAATACAGTCAGCACAAGCCAGAGGGACTCGGAGTGGCCGCAATGGGGAAGCATGGCCAGGGCGGGAAGAGTAAGCAGACGAGGAGGATGGGTGATGCTTCACATGTAGATGACGAGGACGTACTCGTACTGCTGACGCGAGACCCATCGGTGGTCGTGTAGATGATGCTGGGTACAGCCTGCCAGTGCTTTGTTGGTGGTTGTGGTGTTGACGATGTTGGTGTTGGTGTTGGTGTTGGTCTGGAGCTGCGCGGTGGCCGCGGATGCGCAATAATGTCATCGGTGGTGGTGGTGGTGGTATCGCCCGTAGCACTGCCCGTAGCAACCCCCATAGTAGTAGCCTTAGCTTAGGGCTATAGGGCTGGCTATAGGGCCTAGGAGCCGTTGTGCTGAGGGCAAGGCCAAAAGACCACCACCTCCACGATGCCCAATGCTACTAGTATTGTAATTGAGGTAGACGAGACACCAAAAACCCAAAGGAAAAAAAGAACATATTGCACGCCTGAATATCTACATCTTGGAATAACACATTAAACTTCTGCCTAGCCGCTGTCCACTGCACATGCCATGCAATACTACTACTACGTATTGTGTACCTAGGTACATTACTGTGATGCTGAAGGCCAGGGAGGCCTGAGATGGATCCCGGCGCGGCAGCCTTGGAGGCCTTGGGAGCCTAAAGGAGCCCATTATCATTTGTTACTTGTCCCGCTTCCACGTTGTTTGCATACTTTTATGCTTGTCATTATTCCTCTTATTCTGTCACCACTGCCAAACCACTGCTATGTGGCCGTGCTTGAATTGTGCAAGGACCCTATTCTAGACTCGAGACTGCTGCTCAAGACGATATACGAAATCTAGCACGGCGTCCATCCTCGGTCCTTCGTCCATCGGCCTCGATGCATAACTTTTGTGGCAGCGGACTAACTTTTGAAAAAACACCGCGCCGCAGCCTGGCTGTCACAGCATAACATAGCAACTTCCACCAATAGGAATGCGATGTGTCGCTTGGGGCCTCGAATTACTGGACCACTCTGTATACGGAGTACGGGTGAGGTATGATCAAAATGTCCGAGGGAAATAGGAAGAAAAAGCCCGTCCGGATTGCCGTTTGACGGGTTCTTCCGTTCGCAACTACTACCTACATTGTTCTCATGTGCGTGGGTGGACTTTCTTCAACAAAAAAATGCGTGTTCAATTCTCCTGGTCTGCAATCCTGCCCAAATAGCCCAATAAGAAAGCCTTGTTCTCAGCTCCCGTCTGTCGTTTCTCGCCGGCTGAACGCCCCATTGCCGGCCCACTACCGATGGACGCAAGACTGCCCACCCGCGATGTCCGAGTCGAGATCGGCTCCATGCCAGACAACGGCGTCTCAACGTCGCCAGCATAAAGTTGACTCGCCGAGAGTGGGGAGACAACGCCCGACCCAGACTGACCTGTGGAAGCCTTTGGCGTAGTGTTTGATGTACCACCGAATAGAGATAGCAATCTTTGCTTCTGATCCTCTGCTCGTGAAGACTGGCGCCGGGGTGTCTGCATTTCACTTCCATCCGATGGCACTGCAGGAGGAGATGGAGATGGTGCAGCCCTCGCTGCGCCGGCCTTTTGGGTTGCGGTCCTGTCGACGGTTGCAATCGCGGGCTGTGGCGACGCGTCAGATGCTTCGCTGTTCTGTGGCCGTCGGAGGATCTGGGGTTGAAACGGTTTGCTCAGAGCCCTTGGTGTCGCTTTCTCCCGAACTGTTCGTTTTGGTGGTCCTTTCAATCCTCGAGGAGATCGTGGAGCCGGCGCACGAGCTTCCTCGGTTCTCGTCAAGATCTTGACAGGCGCAGGTTGATGCGGATCATAAAGCGTTCTATTCGTAGACGGCGGGCTTCGTCGCATTTCACTGGTCATCTGCCTTGCTGTTTTTGAAACCGCGTCAAACTCGGGCTGATTCAGAGGCCCGCTCACAGTCGCAGCTGTCTCGCCCTCACGAGGAGATGGACGCTGAGGTTCCACATCATGCCGTTTCGACGCTTTGACATCGTGTCTCAGCAGGCTAAGAAGCAACTCATTGTTGCTGTCTTGTGGCTCTCTGGCAGAAGCGATCGGGGCTGTAGCCGCGAGTTCAACTGGGGGAGTTTGACGGAGAGTCTGTATTTCAGCTGGCCTGGGTTTTGGTGGTTGACTGAACAGATCAAGGAGAGAGGTCCTATGTGCATCATCAGGGTTCGGTAAAGACCGTATTTCTGGGTAGGGACTCGGTTTTTTCTCAACGCTGCCAGTGGTTGCACCGATCCGACCTTGCTCACTGGCCAACTGTTTGTCTGCCGGGGCCGTCATCGTGGCAGGTGGGCTTGGTGCAGCCTTAAACACGTCTAACAATGCCTTTGTATGGTTCGTCAATTTCGGCAGTGCGCTCGCGGGAGGCACACGCGGTTGCGATCCCGGTCCCAGTCCCTGCTGCGCGAAATGAGGATCCCCTGTTTGCTGGTAAGGCGCCACATGAGCCCCTGGGTGCCATGAGTCGGGCCTGGTAGGCCGCTCCATAGGTGACCCTGTGGTGGGTCCATTGAAGTGTTGGGAGGAAGACTGATCCTGGGGCTGCTGGAGGAAGTGCGGCGGCGGTTGGCCTTGATCCAGCTGTGGCGGGCGCACATGCGATCTGTGAGGTGACTGTTGTGCCTCTGGCAAGGTCAAGATCTGCTCGAACGGTGTATGAGGGGGTGGGATAGGCGGACCCTGGGGACCAGACCGCAACAGTGTCAAAAGTGCATGTGACTTCTCCGTATCCACCTGTGGCATGTGAGTAGTATGTCGTGGCGTAGGTTCAAGCAGCAAGGGCTGCGAAGGTCGCGCAGGTTGAGGAGGTTGCGAAGGTTGTGCAGAGCCGATGTTGAGGATTTCTTTCAGGCGCGACGTCGGATCAAATGCCGGGGGCGCAGAGACCTCAGGCAGATCATTGGAGATTTGCTTTCTGGGTTCTGCGAGTGCCGCTCCCACACCATCAATGTCGCGATCGTCTCCGGTGCTGACCTCCTCAGGTACCATGGGAGGTGCTGCAAGATGCGAGCTGTACCGATTCTCTTTCTTCTTCTGCTGTGCGATCCATTTCTTAAGTGGATTCAAAAAAGGCGCCACCATATAGAATTTGTTCGCATTAAGAGAAGGCTGCTCTATGCCACTCCCTTCCTGCTGACGACTCTTCTTCAACGTCGGCAAATCCGTCAACTTGTACCATTCGATCTTGCTGATTTCCTTTCGTGTCTTCGGCTCGAAGTGCGTATCCCTGGGTACTCCTCGGAATACGTATAGCCTCATGTGCTGTTCCCTCATGGTGACTTCGATGTACTTCATGTCTTTTTCGTCTTTCACCAGTCCTGCCGCCCGGATGTCGAAGCCAGTCTCTTCGTAAACCTCGCGTACCGCACAGTCCAAGTCATTTTCATCCTTGTTGATTTTGCCCCGCGGAAAGCTCCAATTGGCGCTCTTCTTCCAGCCTTTCACCAGGACAACTTCGTCCATGGCCTCATTGAGCATGATAGCGCCACGCACCGGGACACGTGATTTGTAGGCCAGGAATTCCGCGAACGCGGTTGTATGGTGTTGTGCTGACCATTGTGAGAAAAGGGGACAATGCTGAAAGATCCGTAGACTGAATGCGCGTAGAGAAAGAGACGGCAGCGAAGGGTCAAGAGGACGGATAAAGTCCTCGTAGAACCATTGTGCCTCCTCGACTTGGAAGCAGATTCGCTCCACAGATTGAAGCTCCTCTGGGGGTAAGTTTATGATAAATCGGACACATAGGTCATCCAGCCCTGAAAAATTGTGGGTGTTAGCATCAAGCAGATGTTCAAGCCGAGGTGGCGCATCTTACAGTCCTCCAACTGCATCTCTCGAGTTCGTGGTCAGGATAGAGTGCACAATCATTTCCACGACCCTCAGGGTCCTTAGAGAAGAAAAGCTACTAGACGAGGTGGTCTGAATGCGCGTAGCACCGCCTCTGTTCTAGACGTTGTGATCTGCTGGACTATAGTAGGACGTTGTGACTGGCGGGGGGTGATCTGGTTGGGAGGTACAGTGTCCAGAGTATGAGTGTGGGAGAAACACGCAACAGAGGTGAAGCACAGGCTAGTCAGAGGAGATCAAAGTGTGGCTGGTGGCTGTGCAGTGTAATGTGGCTGAGTCGTCGATCCTAATGAAACAACTACCTAGGTAAGTAACCACCGCTGTTGGCGCGATTCACATTCGCTACCCAAACATGACGCAGCCGCGCGCAGTTTCAAGGGCGCAAGCAAGATTTCAGCGGCCGTCACAACATCGGACTTCACTCGCTGTCACTGCTCAGTATTCGAGCAGGCTGTGACAGCCACTATCCATTCTTGTCCCCTTTGTTTGATAATATTAACATCCTAGGTCATCTCATCGTGACATAAAGACCACCTCATATCCTTTGTGACACCACTGTCCTTCCCTGCGAGTGCCTACCAACAAGTCCTCATTTGCTTTACGCATCCTCCACACACCTCCACGTCTCGCCGCGCAACCGCAATCATGACTTCCCTTGCGGCGAAATTGGTAGCCAAGAAGCTTTTTAAAGAGACCTCGGCGAACAAAGAGGGCCAGGAGGTAAGTGTCAGTGCCGCAGAGTTGTTCTTGAACATGGCTCATATTATCGCAGGACCCATACTTCGAGACAGTCCCCGCCACCAGGTTGGGGGGGATGTACAAGACCACTAAGAAGAGGCGCAGAGCTCTCCCACCTGGTCTGACAGCGCAAGAAGAGAAGATCCTCACCAAGGCAAAGAGAAGAGCATACCGCATTGATCTTTCCCTTGGCAGCTTCCTAGGGACACGATTTGGTTGGGGTGCAGTTCTCGGATTGATCCCTGGGTATGCCCACCTCTCACCTCACAAACTGCGAACACTTGTGCTGACTCTACTCCAGCATAGGCGATGTCATTGATCTCCTCCTCGCTCTCATGGTGTATAGGACTTGCTGCTCAGTCGAGCCAGATCTGCCAGCTTCCGTCAAGCTGCGAATGCAGATCAACATGGCAATCGACTTCGCTGTTGGCCTGGTGCCATTCATTGGAGACATTGCAGATGCGGCATACAAGTGCAATACTAGAAACGTGGTTTTGCTCGAGAAGGAGCTTCGTGAGCGTGGTCAGAAGAGAGTTAAGGGCACTCCAGATGCCGATGTAGCAGATCCGAGTCTGCCTCATGAGTTCGACCATGCGAACGAAGAGCGTCTGTTGAACCAGCAGAACGGGCCGCCGCCACGATACACCTCCAAACGCGAGTCTAGAAGATCTCGCCGAGACCGTGAGGCAAACCAAGATATCGAACGGGGAGGACAGACGGCGCCACCGTTACCAGCGCGGACCTGAGGCCTCGATTTTTGGCGTTGATGCGACGGTATCTGGCTAGGAGGGGCTAATGCAGCGATGGTCAGACTGCTTGTCAGGGATAGAGTGAATCATAAGTATCCTTCCACTTCTGGCTCTGCTTTAAGCTGCTCGGGGGCAGCTATATTCCTTGCGATGCCTCTAGAGCCATAGTCTAGGCCTGCATGACTGCATTTGGTGAATGGATGATGACACTAGGACTTGATATCCTGCCTCATTCTGTCACATCCATAGCAAAGCACTGAGTCTGGGTGGAGGAGACCTTCGCTTCGCACGATTGGTCTGACGCAGACCGGACAAGTAGCCCCAAAGACAGAGGCCTGTTGCCCCTCGAGCTTACTCGCAGTTCGGACAACATTGGCCATGATGCCGGGATATTTTTCACCCTGAGAGTCGATATATGTTCTCAGCAGACTGTCAATTGAAGTGTGTCGTATGGAATTGAGTGGTACAGTCATTCCCTCGGAGTGCGCCGCTTTCTCCAGCAATGGTTCTGACGCCACTTGGGCATAACTTTGAAGCTCAGCCTTGAAAAGCTCACGTAACGGATAGTTGTAGTTGATCCCATGCGTTGACGGGCCATCAGCGATAGTCGAAGAAACCGATCCACCTCGGCCTTTGGCAACATCGGCGAGCACGAGCGCAGCCAGCCGGCTGTCGGAGTGGCCCCAAAGAACGCTCTCGCAATTCTGCTGTCGGGCCACAGACACGATCAGGCGTTGCTGCAGTATAGACTGCAAGTCCGCACGTGCGGTCACAGACGTAGCACAGGAGAGCGCCCGATCCAGGAAGGCCGCGTCTGTTTCGCCAGGCTCCCTCCGAAGCCCGACATGTTCCATGTCTCGCTCGATGTGGTCATCCATGTGGAAGACCTCATGCAGGGGGAGAGGTGGATGAAAAGAGTGCATTGAGAACCTGTGACCGAGTTCTTTATAGTCGCCCATGAGCGTTGGCGAGTCTTCATCCCCGGGAACGACGACACGAACCACTACGAGGTCGTACGCTGTTCGGTTCCGTTTCGCAAGCTGTCTCGTATGCTGAGCGTCAAGAATCTGTAATAGAACAAGAGATGACACTCCTCCGGAAACGGGTAGTAGCAGCCGCCGCTTCTCATCTCCTTCCGCCGCTTTGTATCGATAGGACTCCATGCGTTTAAGGACTTTCGAATTGACATATCGCATGAAACAGGCGGTACATAAGCGCCTGTTTCTGACGTCGAGCGTGGCGTCTCGCTCACGACAATCGACACAGAGGTCGGCCGTGGCCGGATCTGCCATTCTACTTGGCAAAGGATACGCGGCGTAAATGTATCAATGGTGGCACACTGGTAGAGCAGGGTGGTCGGTCTTATGTGGGCGGCATCTGACGTCGCAACTTAAGGTGTCGCTGAAAAATTGTCAGCCTCGTAAATAGTTTCAGGCTAGTAGTAGAACACTAGTACTGTAGTACACATTTTAGTCATTTAGATCGCTGACCCACCTTAGCAAAGACGGTCTCCAGGCATGGCTCGTTCCACTTTGAACTTGAACTTCAACCTAAAGGTGCCTAGGTGCCTAGCGACTCCCCGCTCGACCCGCCGCGGGCTCGGCGGGGGTCATTGCTCCAAGTCCCTGATTTCCCGCAGCCTTGTGCCCCGCAATCACTACTGTCACCCCTGATACTCGTGTCCCACGATACAAGGATAATATACGCCATTGTCTCCCTTACTACCTTGGGTACTAGACGGAATCTAGACTGGAGGATTGTTCTTGTTCTTGATGCTGGAGATTCAACGGATTCGGTCGAGGCCATGGAAACTCGGAACATACGAGGATAATATGAAGTCCAATTGCCACATTTGACGTCTAAGAACACTAGCAATCATCAGTCCGTGAGACCGATGCTCAACGAACCCATTGAGAGGGACTGTGCCAGTGATCCGACTCTCTGCATGTCTCTAGCTGCCTTGCATTTGCGCCTGGTCAAGGCACCGGTCTTTCCTGGTAAAACTGGCATGGCAAACGTGGCCTCGACAACACCGGATGGGCGTAAAAAGAATAGCTTTAGGGGGAAACTTCTCTGTGCCCCAGAATTCGGGAGTTGAAGCCTACCACAGGGAAGCCGCTTTGTGGAGCAATGGATGTGGTCTTCCGTGCAAGTCTTTGCTGGAGGTGGTGCTTGCCAAAAGCTTGATCCTCCGTTGTCGGAGCCATCAATTAGCGAGTCGAGCTCTTAGGGCCTTCAAAAACCGGACAGTCTGCCCTTGAGCCGGGCAGTCCCTTGAAATGACTGTTTGAGGAAGGGCGTTTGTGCTTGATATAAACCTCACCTTGCTGCGAGGCAGTTTTTAATCAACCAGAATGTGGCGGGCACCTCCACTTTTGCCGTAAGCTTTCGCTATTCCAACCAAGACCACCATACTGCCGCAGGTGGTTGTATTTCCTAGGTAGACATTGTGCATCTTCGCCGTGTGAGGCCATTGTAAGGGAGTAGCGGCGCACACCTCTGGGAGACATCAGTTCTGAGTTCTCTCATCCAGCCTATTAAAGCTATAGCCTTCAAGAAAACAAAAATCAGGGATCTGTCGTTCAAGTTGTCACAACTCAAAGATGAATGAAAGAGGGCCAAATCTACCTACCTTACTGCCTCAGGAGATTCAGGTAGAGTGGCACGGAAGGTAGGTCAGTTCGGTTTGAACTTCGATGTTCAGGTTGAACGCCATATCCAACCTAGCACTTTCCTGGTTAGCAGCTCGGATAGTTATACCAATTGTAGTATCACGTGTCTGCAGTCTACTACGCTATGACGTCGAAAGTATCTTGATGCCCTTGATGCCCGCATTCATGCAAGATCCTGCTAGCAATACCTTGCAGTGTATCATCCCAGATTCTTCGCCCCATGATAAGAACCCTAGAAGCCCTTGAGTCAGGCAATCCGACCCGATTTATCAATGTAACATTCCATCTGCCGTCAAGGCCTCTCCATATGCTCAACCTCTACCTAGTAGAGCCACAGAACTGTAGTCTTCCTTCACGCCTTTTCTTGCACGTCCCCAATTTGAAGATCCAGCTCCTCTCCTGCCGAGTCACGTAACCACCGCCAACACAACCATCACCATGAGCGCAGTGCAGAGCATGTACCAATCAGTGGCCGGTATCAAGGATAGTGCCATGGGCAGATCATCTGCTCAGTCAGGGGAAGAGCCTCCGTCTGGCTTCCAAGGCGGAGGCACTGCAACCGATCCGTACGACCAGGGAAATGTCGAACGGCCTGCCGAGTCAGGAGAAGAACCTCCTTCGGGGATTCAAGGCAAAGGAACAGCAACCGACCCATACGATGCGGGAAATGCACCAGAGACCGCCGAGGCTCCCATGGTGTCAGGACAAGAGCCTCCGACTGGCATCCAAGGCAAGGGTACAGCAACGGACCCTTACGACGCAGGCAACGCACCAGGTGAGCCCCATCGTCGCAAAGTTGATTGAGTCGCATGTTGACCGGTTCGGCTTGCAGAAAACCCGTCAACCTCCGATACTTCTACAGCTGCACCGTCTGCGCAGCCATCAGAGCCCTCTGTCGAATCGACTGCGGTTTCGAGTACGTCCGCACCTTCTTCCAAGACGGCCACAGATGAAAGCGCGGATACTCGAGGACGAGGTCTGTTGAAAGCTCCACCTAAGCACCGGGATGAGACCGATGTTAGCCCTGGAACCATGCCTGATGGCTCACATGCACAGACGAGCGGTGATCGCGGAGAAAGCTACGAACCCGGGAGGCTCAACAGGCTCAAGGGCAAGTTCGGGTTCGGCCACCACTAGGATGGAGAGTCTGGGTAGCCGCACAAACAAAAATGGTCCAGAGCTGCATTGATCGGTGCAGATGGCCAGGCATTGCCTGTGTACCTAGGTATACTGGGTAGACAGATACGATACTGTTTGGACGACTTGTATGTGATATGATATGATAATGTGTATGACTTCGAGATACCTCCAAGCTAGCGTTGACTCGATTGCTCCGCTTGGTACCTTGAATTCAGTGACAATCGAGTACCGGACCGATTCATGTTGACACGCAGTGACTGGTCCAGGGACGATTGGTGTTTGCAGATACGAACATTGGCATTCTTGATTGTTTTAGCTTCTGGTTGTTCTCTTGGACGTTATGGACAAGCGAACAAAGTAGAGATACGTAAGTGTTTGGAGTTCGTCTACACCCAGGGTTGCGGCTTCAATTCCTCACTCGCAACATCGTGATCAGAATTTACCACAGTACGTATATGCTTATAGGGTTGTTGCGGAGATTCTCGATTAACTCCTGCCTATCTAGGTAGGTAGTAATCAAGATGCTCCGCAAGTGAGTTACTCCTGGACCCCGCGGCGGGAAATAACCCGAGGAACTCCATCACCGCATACACCAACGTCTCGCAACAACACATCATCACTTATCAACCTTCCCATTCTTTTATCTTCGTTGTTCTCTTAGACGTCTTCCACTTCAAGCGTGAAGCCATACACCAAGTCCACCATTTCTACCCTGTACAAAAAGACCTTCAACTTTACGTCCAGAAAGCATGTCCACGGCAGACATCCCCAAGCTTGAGGCGGGAAACCTCTTCAACGTCAATGGACTCGTTGCCGTTGTGACTGGCGCCGGATCAGGTGAGTTTCCTGGTGGCGTCCTTTCGTCCATCTACAGGCATCATTGTCTCCAATTCAACGCTGACCACTCTGCAAAGGCCTCGGGCGAATGATGGCCAGAGCTCTGGCAGTCAATGGAGCCTCCAAGGTGTTTATCATTGGTCGCCGCGAGGCTGCCTTGGAAGAAACCGCCAGCTCTGTGCCCGGAAACACGATCGTGCCGCTGGTGGCGGATGTCACATCCAAAGAGTCACTGCAGAAGTGTGTTGATAAAGTGCGAGCAGAAGTCGACGCGATCGACGTCCTCGTTGCGAACTCGGGCATTTCTGGCCCCTCGGTCCCCACGGTAGACGAAAACCGACAGCCGCTTCCGATCGAGAAGTTGGTCGAAAACATGTGGGCACCCGAACCAGAAGCGGTGAACACAACCTACGGGGTCAATGTGACAGGCGTCCATTTCACCGTTGCTGCGTTTTTACCGTTGCTACATGAGGCGAACAAGAAGCGGCCTCAACCGCCGACTGCGGAGAATTTCCGGCCGCGGCCTCAGATCATCACTACAGGGTCAATCGGTGCATACAACAGGCAACCATTCGGGAACCTGTCGTATCCCGCCAGCAAGGCAGCGGTGGTGCACCTGACTAAACAGCTGGCGACCATGCTTGTCTCGTACGACATCAGGGCTAATATCATCGCGCCTGGACTGTACTATTCAGAGATGACCGAGACGATGTACAAAGCTCAAGGCACGGTGGACACTCACAACGTGGAGGGAACCTTCTCCAAGAACGTCATTCCGGCTACCAGGAGCGGAGATGAGCAAGACATGGCAGGAGTAATTCTGTGGCTGTGCTCCAGAGCGGGTGCATACATCAATGGATGCGTTGTGGTGACTGATGGCGGTCGGCTCTCGGTTCTGCCGTCCTCATACTGAGGCATCGGGGTATACTTCATATTGGTCCTCCCAGCACTGAGTCTCCCGCATCGTCGTCGAAGGTATATAGACAGACCGGTCGGCCTAAGGTCCTCCTAGATAGCGAAGCCTCCAATACCGTACTATGTCTTTGCGTTCAACAGCGAGTCCTTTTTTTCTTTGGAAGTAGAAAGCCAATAGGGGCGTCAAGCAGGAGGAATGTTGCTGTTAACGGAGTATCTTGACTACTTTAAGTGGGCTTCGGCCACGTTGCGATGCCATCTAATGTGATATATTATTGCAGCGTGGCGGCGTGTCCTTATCTAGCTGTAGCATATACCATTTTGCAAGGCTGAGGATCGTTGGGTGGGTATCCGTGACAACCATCATGGTGACATTGATGCCTGACTGCCTTCCTTCTGCCGGGACAGTTTGGCTTCCGTAAAAACGTGCGTGGTGTTTGTTCTGCGCGATCCGAAACGAGATGAGCTGGATGGAGGGAACTGAAAGCCTTCTCGCCCAATTGATGATGAAGCATGAGGTGGAATGGCTGATGCCGCAATGTAGCACGTACCTACTGCAGTGTGGTTGGTGAAGTACCAAGGTACCCAGGTTCCCAGGTTGTTTCGGTTGCCCCTCCACTTCGTGCCCCTGTTAAAAGTGTCCCGGGAGTGACGCGCCACGATGCAGGAACCAGCAGAACCGAATGATGCCACTTGCGCCAGCTGCCAGCTGCCAGCTGGGCACCATCCACCGCCCACCGTGCACAGAATTCAATTGGCTGGGTCTAGGTCTTTTAGGGGCAATGCACCGGGACCCTCTGGAACTCCAAGCCCCAGTCGACGTTTAAGCTCGCAGACGTCGCCTGCGAGGTCGGCGCGACCAGCCAAAAACCCTGCTGCCCATTATTCAACAAATTTACTTGATTTTACGGGGCAGTCAAGTCCGCATGGATATCGTACATCTGCCTTCAAGTTTGTCTCTTCATTGTCTATCTGGGAGCAACACACGGTAAAGGTTCAACTGCCTCTCGTGTCAATTCCTGCAAACTTCAGGCCACGCCTAAAGAAGACTACTTTGCCTGTCTTTTTAGTCCTCGTTCGCGCCTCCACACCAGATCACCGTTCCCTTCAGGACCGTCGAAACTAGATCTCCCCACTTGACCGCTCCTCAAACTGCGTCAGAACTAGCTACCCAGCGTCGCTTCTGTTCACAGATACAAGATCTCTCGCTGAACGAACCTCCGTAACTACCCTACCCGCATCTCAGTCATGGCCTCACGACCTCAGAACATTGGCATCAAAGCCATCGAGATCTACTTCCCGAATCAAGTATGTTGATCTTAGGAAAAGAGGGTTGCATGTGCTCACAAAAGATAGTGCGTTGATCAAGCCGAGTTGGAAAAGTTCGATGGCGTGGCCGCTGGCAAATACACGATCGGTCTCGGCCAGACCAAAATGGCGTTCTGTGATGACCGAGAAGGTGTGTGGCGTCGCGATGAGTATTGTCCCGACCTAGCTCTAACGAAGCATTGACAGACATCTATTCGATCGCCCTTACCACATTGACGAAGCTCATCTCGAAGTACTCCATCGATCTGAAGACGATTGGCCGTATGGAAGTGGGCACCGAAACCATGCTGGACAAGAGCAAAAGTGTGAAATCCGTCTTGATGCAGTTGTTCAAGGAGTCCGGCAACTTCAACGTTGAAGGCGTGGATTCTTACAATGCTTGCTAGTGAGTGTCACCTTAACGAATATACAAAGGAAGCACGGTCTGATAGGAAACAGTGGTGGTACCAACGCAGTTTTCAGCAGCTTGAACTGGATCGAGTCCTCAGCGTGGGATGGACGAGATGCCATCGTACTGGCTGGCGACATTGCTCTTTACAAGAAGGGCAACGCTCGTCCAACTGGCGGTGCCGGCTGTGTGGCCATGCTCATCGGTCCCGACGCGCCGCTCGCTTTCGAAGCCGGGCTGCGAGGATCGTACATTACTCACGCCTATGATTTTTACAAGCCCGACCTGACCAGCGAGTATCCTTATGTCGATGGCCACTTTTCGCTGAGATGCTACACCGAAGCCGTCGATGCGTGTTACAAAGCATATAATGCCCGAGAGAGGACCCTGAAAGCCCAGGCAAACGGTGCGGCAGCCAATGGTCACGCGAACGGAAACGGCGCCCACAGGGAAGATGGGGAGCAAGCTCCTTTGGACAGATTCGACTACATGGCATTCCATGCTCCAACATGCAAGCTTGTTTCCAAATCATACGCCCGCCTGCTGTATAATGATTTCCTCGAGGATCCCGGTCACCCTCTCTTCAAAGACGTCGCACCTGAACTCCGAGATGTTGACTACGAGGCATCTTTGAGCGACAAGAACATTGAAAAGACCTTCATGGCACTGACCAAGAAGCGATTTGCCGAGCGAGTTCATCCGGCTATCCAGGTCGCCACGATGTGCGGAAACATGTACTGCGGTAGTGTCTATGGTGGCCTTGTGGGGTTGTTGAGCAATATCCCTCCGAAAACATTGCACGGCAAGCGGATCGGTGTCTTCAGCTACGGGAGCGGTCTGGCTAGCTCCATGTTCAGCTTGAAGGTGGTTGGCGACACTACGGAAATGCTCGAGAAGCTCAATTTGCAGGAAAGACTTGACGCTCGCCGAGTTGTGCCCCCGGAGGTGTACGATGAAATGTGTATGCTGCGAGAGAAGGCTCATCTCAAGAAGGACTTCAAACCAGTGGGCGACGTGGAGCACTTGCTGCCGGGGACATACTACCTGACCGAGGTTGACGACATGTTCCGCAGGAAGTATGAGATCAAGGCATGATTGAATCATGAATCATCAGCACTGCTTGACTTAGCCCGTCTTGCAGCAGCTCTTGTGTTTCAGAGGCTGGCGTTGATAATGGATTGGTGGGTGAGCTAGACGGTTTTTCCATCGAGGGACTCATCCATGACAATGCTTATCCATTGGATGATGGTCGCACGAGCTTGTACATATCGACCCCAATGCTCGTGGTGTTGCTAGACAAGATTTTCCTTTGGGGTATTAAGAGGCAATGCTTGATCAGCACAATTAGAGAGCGAATTGCAGACTCTTGCTTAGGGTCGTTGGCATGATTCGGAAACCTGATGTTCCTCCACCTTTCTGATCGACACGTACGCATGCGCCTCCTGCGAGCTACAATGTCGGTCAGGCTGAGGTTGGGCCAGTGAGTGACCGGTTTCGGGCTCGTGAGCAGCAAGATGAAACATAGCTTGCATTCCGGTGATGTCAAGACCAGTGAGCATACGACAGCAGGCAACGGTGATGATGCAGGAAGACAATCTAGAGCTGCACCGCAGACACAGTGCATCCAAGCGAAGCTGTTGGGCGATATAGTCGTGTCTATTTCGTGGGCAAGTCGTGAGCAGTTGCTGACCTTGAGTCACGGGAGTGCGCGCGATTCTGGCGCGCGATTCTGGCGCGCGAAGAGGTTGTCGCGAGCGGGCTGGACTCACGTGGTGGTGTTCATTAGGAAAGTTTGCCGAATAATTGACTCGGTAGACCTGCCGGTAACAGCGGCCTCTGTCTTTCGTGTACAGAGTTCATTCAGCTGAGTCGGCTGTTCGAGGAAAATCGGCTTTGTCTGACCGTAGCTTGGCAAAATGTGTAGTTGCCAGCAGAAATTCTTCTCCCAAAGCGAAAGTAAGTTTCAGTCTGACAAAAGTAATTTCCACACTGAGAAGTCGTCGCGGTGTTTCAAGCAATCGCCAGCGAGCCATCCACGGCAAGAAGGTTTGGTGGTTCAGTAAAGATGGCCGGCCGGTCACATGGTCTGCGTCGACTGCGCCACCTTTGTCGTCTCCTGCTCTATTCCCTCTTTCATCTGTCTCTCCACCTGTTTCTTGCACAACTGTTCTTCTGTAACATGAGCCTTCCACAACGGCGCCTACTGTGGCCACCAATGGCAATACACACATTGCGAGGACATCGAAACAATGTCTTCAGTGAAACATCTTCCGAGTGGTTCAGCGCCTATCTCGGATCCTGGACTCCCCAGCCTCATCGGTCTGGTGTCAGTTCTCATCTGATGCGCCGCGCTTCGCGTCCTTGTCCACCACGCTTCAATCTCAGATTGCCGTCAAACAACCGCTACCGCCGACCAGAGCCTTGTCTTGAAATAGGGACCAAGCGCCGACGCAGATTGCTTCGTAAGACATCATGAACTTTTCCAGGCAGGGTTACACTGCCTCCGGCCATTTTGAGCTTGTCGTGGTCCTGAGCCGAGCAGCTCTGCGCCGTCATTCCACCGAAAATAGCTGTGTTCGTTTCCAACTGTCTGGCGCGCGTCTTCCACCGCGCTCCGCGCTCCGCGGTCAGGTCCGCTGCGAACTCGCGAGCAACCCGCGACAGGTTTCTCGAACAAGACCGCCATCGTGTTTGTTTCCTTGCCTTCCCGTCTTCTACTCCATGTTTCAGATGCACGATGACCTGCAGGACGTTGTTGGGCTGCACTTCTTGCTGCCCGCTTCGGGTCGCATACACCACAACCCATTTATACCTGATGCCTCCCTCCCTGGAGCCCTCTGAGCCTTTCGTTCTTTCAAGTTGCAAGTCTTAATACCCGGTCTTCTGTCGATTGGTGGATCGATTTCCTTGCTCTTGTGTTTTCCTCTGTTCGTTGCATTGCAAATCTCCTCTCCGAGAAGCTGGCTTCTCACCTCCCACAAGACCTGCGACCTGTTCCCCAACATTGCAACATGTGAGTGCTGTTTGACATTGCTGTCCAATCTAGTCCAATGGTCGTGACTAATGGTCTCTAGAATGTCCCTGGCGCCTTACTATTATAGACCTCTTACGCCTCCAGAGGCTACCAGTGCTGCTGGCCAGCAGAGTCACTCTCGGAATGTGTCGAACTCGTCCTATTGCACAGTTGACACTTCGCCCGAGTCCGTAATAACAGCTAATACGACTCCGAGCCGTTCACCACTTCTACGTCAACATGGTCCAACCTTGCTCCCAAAGATCAGAACCCAGGATTCCTCCTTGGAGCCCCGAGTGGTTGCTCGTCCTTCCGCTCATCGACGAGCATTGTCAAGTACGAACATCAACAAGAATGTTCGACCCGGCATGTACAGGAGCGCGACTGAACCTGCGGACTGCATCCCGATGATCTCGCCCGTCTCGAACGCTCCAAACTCGCGGTCGAATTCACTCATTCCCTCACCAGCCATCTCCAAAGCAAAACTCAGCGTGCCTATTAGGACACATTCGCGCTCGTCGTCTGCTTCCAGCATCAACGGCAGTGTCCTGACACGCTTTGGCTACCCAACCTACCGTCAATTGCCCATTTACATGTCTCATGACCAGCAGAGTAGACCGTCCCCAGACTTGTTTGCGACTACATTCATGCCCTACACGGAAATACCTATGCCCGAACCACCTCTCATCACTCTCGAGGGCACCTTCGACTTGCCTATTGACCTTGAGGCTATTTCACGGCCTTGCTCAATGAGTCCTCCACCGGTGCTCGCCCCAGTCTCCTCTACCAGCCTACTTAGCTACTTGACACAGTCAACACAGCCAATGAACTTGGTCCGACATCTTACATATCAAACAGGTCGTGGTCTCACAAACCATTTTTGGTGGGATGTCCGTAATCTCAGGCCTTGGAAGTCATTCTCGTTGCAGACGATGTCGACAATACCGGACCTGTTCAATCTTCTAAATTTCCAACACGATACATCATGCCTTCCCATCACCAACACGAACGCCGCCACCGTCACACCCTCATCGGAGGCCGACCTCGCCGGTCTGATCTCGAAAATATTCTTCCCAAAAGTCAATGCTGCCACGAGGCTGTCGCTTGGTCACAATGCCATCTCGCTATACCCCGTTCCAGCTCCAACCAGTACAGGCGTGAGCTCCAACGCAGCCAATATACCCACTTTCCTTGCCAACTATCCCAGCGACAACGACCGCACCCTTTCAGGGCTCCCTCGTGGCCGTATCGTCGGTCTTGTACGGTCGTTCGACCGCTGGAACACAGGTATGCGCCGTGAAGGCCCAGCCCGCAAAGTGGAGTACCTCCGGACGCTGGCGCACCTGCAAAAATGCATGCGTGACCACAGCTGTCGGTATGGTTTCATTATCACGGAGATTGAGCTCGTCTGCGTCCGTGCTGGATGTGACGAGCGCGGGCAGCCTTACTTTGGATTTCTCGAGGTGGCAGAGGCGGTGGAGACCAAGACCTCGCTAAACAACCCTGATGCTTTCATGGACAGTGGTGCTGGGCACGTCAACATGACGGTCAATCTGGCGCTGTATTACCTTCTCATGCTCGCCAAAGCGACGCCACTGCCGGGACAGCCAGCCAGTTTCATGGATGTGGGAGGGCCAGGAGCAATGACTCGGCAGAGAGTGTGGGACGGAGGCAATGGTGAGAGTATAGTCACGATTGACGACGACGGCGATATCGAGGAACTGGGCAAGGATGGCAAAGACAAATGGATCCCCGAACCGCAGATGGGCGAGAAGAGGGAGGCACGAACTGTGAGAGGCTGGGTCTGGCCCAGTGATCCCTGGCACAAGAGGGAAGGCGAGCGTGGCGAGCGTGGGAGTGGTGCGAGAGGTGGTAGAAGGGGATGAATCTGTCGAAGTTGTTATGTATAGTGGAGGGGATCAGTATCAATGTATACAATATGCATAGCGGTGCCATCCAGGTGATGAGCTCGACTACTATGTTGGAAATGGGAAGATCTGGAAGAGGAGGGAATATGTTCTAGTAGTACTAGATGGAGATGGCCTGCAAGGACCGGACTCCTAGGTCCTCACACAGTTTTTAGCATTGCTCCTTTCGGGATTCTACCAGTAGACCGCAGGCTTGTATCCTGAGTTGAAGAACAAAGTCAGCTGAATATCCCGGTGAGACTTCGACGAGATGCAGCTGGAGGAAAGGCATGGTTGAATTGATTTGCAGCTTCTCAGACTGTTGAGACTTGACATAATTTTTATACTCAGCGACGGCAGCGTTGACATCGCCAGTCCGCCTCGTCAGTTATCGTTTGAGCATATAGACGAACATCATCGGAGCTTGGGCAAATGTGATGGCGGAGGAGAGTTGAACAGAAGCCGGTTGCTTACCACTCTAAAGAACCTGGGCGATGGCGATTGTTTGACTAAAGGGTGAGTGAGGGCATCATTCTCCCAAACTGACAATCAAGATATGTCTAGGTGATACCCCTGGTGGGTGAGTGGTAAAGGAAGGAGAATTAGAAACAGACAGACACAACGAACTGAGAGGTTGAAATGGAGAAAGATGAAGAAAGGGAAGAAGGGCAGGGAGTCCTTCCACAGTTCAAGTTCAAGCTGGTGGCTGCTTTTGTGCTTTTGTAGCCCCTTGGCAACAACAATGCACGTGACATGGTTTGATGCGATTGCTACCTGACGCCAGAGCCAAACACTTTGACCTGCGGGCTAGTAGAGTTGGTTGACTTCCTGCCCAAAACAAGCCTCTCATTCAGACCCCGTTCTTTTTGTTTCCACGGCACAGTCCTACACTTGCTCATAAATCCCACTAGCCCCTGAGGTCACCGAGACAATCTCCAGATCAACAGAGTGGAAAAACACCAACGACTGCTGCAAGATGGCGGGTGAGTAAACTGGTTCTCTGGCCGTTCCTCAGGCACACGCAGATGGTGTCCCAGGCGCAAGAGGTATTTGAGGAAGATGGCTGACAAGAGTTCGCATCTAGACTTCCAGACCATCGCTCGTATGTTCCCTCTACACATGACCATCACCCACGGCCCTCGATTGTGGGCGCGGGTCGCTGGATTATATGTCTGACGATGTTCCAGAACAATTCGTTGAATTCTACTACAAGACCTTCGATGGCGATCGCGCACAGCTGGCTGCTCTCTACGTACGGACTTTCCAAGGAAAATAGGCGGCTGAATACATCGCTGATAGGACATCTGGATGCAGAGAAATAACTCCATGCTCACATTCGAGAAAGACCCGTTCCAAGGCACTCAGAGTATCCTGGAGAAGTTGACGGTAGGTGGACCACGACTGAGGAAAGACCAAACAAGGGCTGACCAGTTTCGCTCAGAATTTGCCATTTGCAAAGGTCCAACATCGGGTCGATACCACGGACGCACAACCGTCGAATGAGACTGGAGGGATCTTGGTCATGGTCACCGGCGCCTTGATGGTAGGTCGTCATCCACAATACTCAGAGTTGTTGGCTGCGGTGGACTACGACAATATGTGACGAACGAGCGCGCTGACGAGGAACTTTGAATGTTGACAGGTCGACGATCAGCCACAACCCATGAGTTACGTCCAAGTCTTCAACCTGCTACCTGACGCTGGAAGTTACTACGTGCAGAACGACGTTTTCCGATGTAAGTGGGATGCGTTTGTGTGTTTGTTGCATCAGGGCTAACATGATGGACAGTGGTGTATGCCGCAGGTTGATGAAATTAATGCCACAGAACCCAGAGCGGTAGGGGGTCTGGTCGGGCTAGTATGGCACGATCTCGGTCTGTGCATCAAACGTGAACGAGCATCGCAGAAGGCGCGGACTTTGGGATGGTGAGTGGTGCTACCGTTGCAGGAGCAAAGGAAGGACAGCCTGGCGCGAGACCAACGTTTCAATGATAGAGTGAGAGCCAGTCAATATACTCGAGTCCATTCCAGTCCAGTTCAGTCAACGTCGTCATGTAAGATTGTCATTCTGGAGGGTACCGTGACCAAGGGCATATATCCAAGGAACAGCACGAAACATTACCGTCAGAGGTGTTTGCCAGTGGTGAACAATATTCAACTGCAGAGATGTCCAGTGTAGGAAGACGGTGATCCATGACTGGAATGTGAACAGGATGGCCAAGGCTGAAGTGAAGACGTAGACTGCTCTGGAGTGTTGTATACTTGGCCGTGTGCCCGAGCGGTAGTTCTCTTACATAATCCCCACCAAAGCAGCACCTTGAAATGGTCGGATTCGGAGTTCCAACACAACGCGTGGCACGAAGGTGGCAGGTCGTGGCGCCACGCAGAATAATGATGGCTGTTTATTAGCTGAACACCCTGGGTACACAATACTACTAGGCAGGCAAAGAACAAACAGGCTGCTGCTTTTCATCAAGTGGGCTTTCCTGTAGAAATAAATACCTTAACCTCCCACTGATGAGATGAGAACTATAGTGTACAATGTATAGCTAGACGTGTATCATTGGCACAACTCAAGACAAGTGGCTTGATCTGGCTTGTATTACTGCTGTGGTGCTACTGCTCTATAGAGTACACTCTATAGCACGTACCTTAGCTGCACGCCAAATCGCAAGAGACCCCAGACGCAGCGACGCAACGCATCCCTGTTCGTGGTTTGGTTGTCGCACCTGCCACTAACTCACCACCAACTCGTCTCCATTCAACTGTCATCAGCAACAACTTTTGATTGAGACCTCCGCCCCCTTAACAATACCCTCTCAATTCAAATCAAGTTGCTTGCCAGTGTTTGCCCTGCGCATCATCCTCCCACGACATTCTTCTAGCCAGTGAATATTCCACAGACCGACGACATACTTTCGGCCGCATTGACCATACCCTGTCGCGAACCCTGTCTGCTCACAAGCTCACAAGCTACAACGCGACTGCAATTTTGAAAAGAGGAAGAACAAGGAATTCAAGATGACGCTGGCTGAAGAATTCAGGTCGCGCAACTTCAGTGAGTGGTTTTCCGTGCCCGGTGGTCCATGGTTGCTACCCGATCTAGACTAACAAACGGCGCAGGTATCTACGGACAATGGTAAGCAACACCTCAACTTCTCCTCTGCCTGTCGCGACAAGGTTGTCCTCAGAAGCCCTATGCCCACTACTCTAACCTCCTGCCCACCGGAACCTGGCTGCAACGACGGATGGTCTGGAAGGAGAGGGGTTCAACATTGAAACGGAGACTGACCAGACATTACAGGCTGGGGGTACTATGCATCATCCTGGGGTTCGCCTTGGGCATTGCCAATATCTTCCACTTCAACCTCCTGATCATATTCAGCGTCATCCTCCTGTAAGTCTCGTCGCCCGACTGGTGGCCTTCCGCGGAACATGCTGACATGGTCGATTTCAACACAGTTGCTCATCGCTTATTCTGATCTTCATCGAAATCCCTCTCCTCTTGCGCATCTGCCCGACCTCGGCCAAGTTCGATGCCTTCATCCGTCGGTTCACCACAAACTACATGAGAGCAGCCATCTATGGGACCATGTCGCTCGTCCAATGGCTCAGTCTCATCGTGGACAGCAGTAGCTTGATCGCGGCAGCTGTCTTCCTCCTACTGGCGGGCCTTTGCTATGCCATGGCAGGATTGAAACAGCAGGATTTCGTTGGAAGCAAGACTCTTGGAGGACAGGGTGTGGCGCAGATGATCGTCTAAGCTGCCGCACCTTGGCCTTGCCTCGACTTCTCCGTTCTCTTTCCTTTTCTTACGACGTGCCGGGGAAAAAGGCGACTTACGATGTACTCTTAGCGGTGTCCTCTGGACACATGGGATCATTGCGCGGAGCTATCCATCACGGCGTTGGGATACGGTCGGCCACACATTTTATTGCCTATTTGCTGCGGTAAATGGTATGCAACGTTGCAAGCGGAGAGTTTGCAACGACGATTCTCGATTCTCGGCATTAAGCTGGATAATTACTTGGAGTTGCGAGCAGCGCCGCCTTGACGGTAGACTGCATTCAATCGATCCAGTATTTCAAGACTTGGGACCAGAGATTAGAAGACTCTTGGGACAACGAACGCACCGCAGCATAGTAAGCTGCGTTGATGGGTGTGGACAGGTTGTTGTAGCTTTCTACGACGATGAGGCCTCAATTAGGGTAGGTCGAATGCCGTCCGTGCTCTGCCATTACTTATCACTCCCAGTGGATGCTTGCCTGCCTTTTCACGATATTCAAGTTTCGACATCTGAGCTCGATCCCGCAGACTGACCACTTCTGAACGTTCTCGATGTCCCTACTGCTCGTGAACAACTCCTCCAGATTGTTACCGATGACGGCGGAGCATGGGCAGCGGCGAGTCTTCTCACGCCCAGACAGCCTGGCGCGAGCGCAAGTGAGAGTGTCCAAGAACAAAAGAAATACTAGTAGTGGTCGAGAAGGCTGAGGCGCCTTGTTTCACTCTTGCTGCTAAACCACATGGAGGACAAGTTCCTTGCAAGCGACAAGGATCGATGGAGGCGAGTGAGAGAGGCTGAGTGACTTGGGATCATGATCCCGGTCAATCCATCTTCATCTCAGGCCCCCCTGCGCCTTAATTTGGCCCTGTCCTTCTAACGAAGGGGTACTATATGCGGCTGAGACGACTAATGTCAATCCAAGCATGTTGAGCTGACCTTCTGGTCCTGTTCGTAACCTAATGCTAACAACAGACATCTGCCTCGAACGCTGAAGCAAGCCGATTTCACTCATTCCAACAGACACCCAGCGATGATGATGTTCAGAAGTGAGGCGATGAGGACATGAAACAGTCTATTTAATCAAGCGAACCATGTCGCCGAACGCCACTCTTCGCTCAAGCCATGGACAACAAGCAACCGTCTGTCTTCCTCGATGTGCCAGTGACCGAAGCCGAACGTGCCCAGGCGAAGCGTCATCGACGTGAACGTGACTGTGAACATGACAGCTCGGCGGCACTATTGCCAGAGCCACTAGACCCTCCTCCTCGAGATGGAGAGCGACACCCGACGTCTGAAGATCAACCGACCCCTCTTCGATTTCCCTCGATACGGGCTGCTCCAGTGATCCTACATCTACCCCCGAGTATTTCGCAGAGGATTGAAGGCCGGCAGTATGCCCCAATAACGTCCATCAATGAAGAAGACGAACCCGACGCCATCCATCTCCGTGAACTCTCGGAGCGCCAGACGACAGACTCTGGATATCTGCTTCCTCCATCAGGAGCGATCCCTGAAATATGGACCCCGATCTGGCTCACGCAGGGTGTATTAGGTCTGTTTGCTCTCGTCTTCGCTGGCTTTCTCATCGGCCTAGTCCTTCTCTGGCATTATGATGAGCGCAACAGTGGATTTAAAGTGGCCGAGGGGACGAGCCATCTCGCGTGGTCGTACGCCCCTACCGTCATCATCGTCTTCGTTGTGGCTGCTTGGAGGATGGTCGACCACCATTCGAAACTGGCCATGCCGTTCGACAGCCTTCAGAATGGTCCGGTCAAACCCTCAGAGAGTCTTCTGGTCGATTATATCTCCAAGTTCCAACTTGTGTCACTATTTGAAGCGTTCAGAAACAGTCATTTCGCCGTCCTCAGCACGGTTACCGGGTTCATCTTGTTAAAAGTTGCCACTGTTTTTGCGACCGGTTTGCTGGTCCTCCTTCCCTCTCCTGTCACCCTAGCAGGCACCGCTGTCCTCGCTAGAGGCTTTATTGCCGACTCTTCTATCCCATCCAGTGCTTTTGATGCTTCGGCGATGTCAGCTTCACCAGTGTATGCATATTACGGCACTAAAGCTCAAGGGATGTCTCTGGAAAATGGTGTTAGGTTCAACCTGGCTTATGCCGTGATGACAGTCAATTCTTCTTCTCCGCTCAACGACAGCGCCATCATATCTGGCGAGGTGGATGCCTTTGTACCCTTAATGTCCTGTCAAACTTTGGACGTCAGGCTCGACACCCCAGCCATCGTGAATGATACCAATGCGGATGATACGTTCGCCACTTCAAGCAACATTTCTCTAACCATACCAGCGGGCAAGGTTTGTGACCAGGATACATCTCTCAGCGTTGCGGCTGGCAATCCATATACTGAGATACTTCCGGGTCGACAGGTCAACGGCACCGTTCAAGTGGTTCATTGTGGCTCCACGACTTCCGGTGAACAAGATTTAAAAGAACCTTCGGGACTTCTGTTCACCATAACCGATATGAGATACCAGCAAACTCTGTTCGACAATGCCACAGATTTAGCAGGGGGGCCCTTCACTATTGCAAGTAATGTCTCAAGGACGTTGGCCAATATGACGAACGTTTTCTGCAAAGCCTCGTATACCGTGACAAGAGTCGAGGTTACAAACGACACCCACTTGGCCTCCCACGACGAAGCTATATCAGTGACGCTGAAGGAAGATGCTGTCAACAGCACATTGCCACAAATCTCAGCATGGAATGCCACCACTGTCTTTCTGCAATCGTCTGCATATGCCGAGGCGATGTTTGGCGATGCCGTCAATGATGATGCCAGATCGGACTCGGAGGCAATGTTCACCCTCATGGCTGTGACGCATGGCTCTCGGAGCATTGAGTCGTTGATGGACGCGGACAAGTTAGGCTCAGCCGCTCAAGATACCTATAAGGGTATATTATCGCAATATGCACACCAAACACTGAGATCCGCGAGAAACAGCGCTGTGGAAGGGGGAAATGTGGCTGTTGAAGAACAAAGATTGCGTGTCAACGACGTGTCCTTGTGGGTCATGGCTTCGATGTTTGGTCTCCTCGTCCTCTTCTGCATTGCGTTGATGTTCATCGCTCCAAGGGCTGTTGTGCCGCGAGATCCAAGTTCTATTGCAACAATCGCGACGATTCTTACAAGAAGCGCGGAACTCAATAGACTCTTTCAAAGACAGGGTATCCCGAGTCAGGCAAATCAGAAATCGGCCCTGGCGGGTTACGAGTTCGGCACGGCTATTGCGACCACGGATTCCGGGGAGACCAGTTTCAAAATTGTCACTTCTGAAGGAGAACCTGAGATCCCGAAGACGAAGCCTAATGCAGACTTGAAATGGTGGCTGCCCGTCACAGCCAGATTCCCGGTCATTGTCCTTACTCTGGGCCTGCCATTGGTGATTATAGTGCTGCTGGAACTCATTCAACGATCCTCCGACAGACATAATGGCTTCTACACCGTCGTTGACAACAACTGGACCGAGGTCTACAGCCACTACATTCCGGGCATCGTCATGTTGATCGTGGCGACGATGGTCAATACGCTTGATTTCAATGTGGCTCTGTTTGGACCATGGACGAACCTTGCCAATAGCAACACGATAAGCCGGAAATCAGTCCTCAATCACGTCTTGGGAAGGTCACCTCCATTTGCATTCCTGCAAGCCCTCAGGACACGCTATCTAGGCGCTCTCCTGAGCATCACAGCTGCAACATTGGCCAGTGTCCTCACCGTGCTCGTTTCGGGACTTTACTACGTGCAACAATTCACCATCAATGGACCTGGCGTGTCTCTCACACAGCTCGACACGTTCGATCTCAAATGGCCGAATAGCTTGACCACAGATAATGGAGCAGCGGCTATGGTAGATTTGATGATGCATCACAACTTCAACTATCCCGAGTTCACTTACGATGGACTGGTTTTTCCGAAGCTTTCTCCGGACAACTCTGCGCTCCCCACGAACTCGCTCACAACAATCAATGGCTCTCGGACTCAAGTATTGCCTGCTGTGCGTGGTAATCTGAAATGCGAAGTGCTGCCGCACACATCTTTCAACGTGACTACAGAAAAGGCAGGGTCCGATTCGGCATATGCGACTGACCAAGCTTTCGTGGCAGCCAATGCAACACTACCCGACTCATGTCTCTTGGGCGGGTACCAGAGAAACGCTTCATTCGTGATCTATGAACACAATTTCGAGCTCCTTGAAGGCGGTCAGGCGACCTATGCTGGGTCACAGCTAGATTTGCTGTTTGTAGAAAATGCGGCGCTGTACGGCAACTATGGTGAAACTCGGGGCGAGTATATCAGCGACAATCCGGCTATAGGATGTCCGAGTCTTGCATTCACGTTCGGTCAGTTTCAATTAGACAGCACGGACAAGGGCCAAGTTACCTCGATGATCTGTTACCAGGAGATCCAGGGGTTGGATGCGAATGTCACATTCAAGCCGAACAGCACCACAATCGATCCGAACCATCCACCCATCGTACATGATGGCAGTATCTTCGTCCACGACAACCCGGCGAGCACGGATGGTGCGCATTCGTTCGATTTCCGTATCCAGAACAATCTGGCTCAAGAAGTGACTCTCTTCAATGGCGACGCCACGGTAGCCTCCAACCCGTCAAGCGCCCAAACTCTCGACATCTATTTCCAAGCCGTCCTCAACGGCGCATACAAGCATGACCCGGCATCCTTGACAGGACAGAACCACAGCGACGTTCTCGTCGACGCAATCAACAGGTTCTATCGCATCTACATGGCCCAAGTCATCTCGATCAACATGCGTACGTCCCTGGAGAATGATAACAGCAACATCTCTTCTTCCTATCTACTGCAGCGACGGCAGGACTCTTCGACAACCAACACAATCGCGACAACGATCACCACCCCACGTCTCGTACAGGACAAAAACAGCAAGATCGCACTACAGATCCTTCTCGGCGCGATAACCGTCCTTGCGGCGCTAGCCTGGCTCACCACGAAAATGCGACACGTTCTCCCCTGCAATCCATGCTCTCTCGCCGGAACAATGTCCCTCCTGGCCGGCAGCGACCTATGCCATAGCCTGGACGACGGAATCTGCGAATGCTGCGGCAAACCACGGCGCCGATCGTTCGGATACAGCGACAACCCTGATCACTCTCTCCCTGAGAGCATCCACGCGGCGCCTGACGAAAGCGGTAACTTCGACGCCGGCCACGTTCATGGATTCAACAGCTCCGATGACTATCACGGGCCTGGTGACACCAACCAGCACCAGCAGCGCCATAAGCGCGCACAATTCATCCCCGATGGCGCCGAATGGTTGTCTGCAGCCCAATTCGCCGCCATCTTCGGCGGCCAGCGCTATAGTATGGGCTGGTGGCGCGAGCGTAGAGCAGCAGGCAAGAGACGCCGCTTCGGCGTCGACCTGGGCGACAGGGCCGACGGGGGTGATGATCAGGACTGGGAGTTGGGCGACCGTCGGCCGCAGGGAAATGCTGGATTCGACGATTTCATGGTCGTTCCTGGCGGCGGCGGCGGCGGCCGTGGTGGTGGTGCGCGCGGGCGTGGCGATCGCGATGGCAGGGGGGAGTATTCGCGTTTCAGTCGGTTCAGGAACAACAACATCAGCAGAAGCAGGAGTAGGACTAGGAGTAGGAGTGGGGATAGGAGTGGAGCTGCTAGTCCTGAACTGTCGACTATGCGGGCTGCATTTTCCAGGGACAGAGGACCAGATGCCGATATCGATCTCGATACGGCTACCGACACAGGAAGAGGTCGGGGTCGAGGTCGGTCGAGGTCCGGCGAGGCCCTTGATTGGAATAAGCGGAGGCGGCGATCCAGGCCGATCGACGTTAGCAAGAAGGCAGAATCCGCTGATGGGTGGTGAAGCGTAGGCGTTTGGAGGTCTGGAGATATAGGACTGGGAACTGCATCGGGGTTGCTTTTGGATATCATACTCCAGTAACCGGGTAAGGTGTTGGACGGCGTAGAGGGACGTCTCTTGAACCCTTTTATATCTTTCCGCTCTATGCCCTAGTATTTGGAATGTATCTGCTTGAGGTATGGACTATGCGCTACAGGTATCAGCCGCTAGGTCGAGTGACGAATATTTATTTACTTTTCGGACAGCATAGGTAGTTTGAAAGCAGGTCGGGGTTCATTCATCAGGCTGTAGTGGTGCCCTCGGAATAGAAATGGACAGGTAGAATTGAGGAACTTGACCTAACAACGAACGCTGCGCTATTTTGTAGGACTCGATTGAAACACATCTCTTCATCTCACGTCATGACTTCATCCCATTCCATCTCCTCATCCCTTCTGCTTCTTATTCTCCTGTCTTTCACAGTCGACTCAGGTTCAAAGCCTTCCATCCTCCAAGCCTGGGTGCAACCGTCGTCAATCAATCGATCAATATGTAGCAGCAAGTCTCATGACCAGATAATCGCCGCTATTGATGGGCTCATATTTCTTGCCGGTCTCCTCCCACGTGCCCGGAAGGGCCTCGATCAGCCTGTCGAAATTGGGATTGCAGAAATACGCAATACTGTAGCGGGCCGGGATCAAAGCGTCCGGATCGGCATCGGCGGCGGCATCCTTGGGCGGCGGCGGCTGGATGACGCGATGATTCGTCGATTTGATCATGTCGTTGCTCCAACGGGCGAGCAGATCGCCGGCGTTGACGACGATGGTGCCCTCGATGGGCGTGGCACGCACCCAGGTGCCGCGCGGCGACTTGACCTCCAGGCCGCCCACCTGGTCCTGGAACAGCAGGGTGATGGAGCCGTAGTCGGAATGCTCGCCGGCGCGCACCTGCGACGGGTTGTCGCGCCACACGGACCGCTTTACGGGCGGATAGTGCAGCAGCCGCAGGTTGTTGTCGCCGGCGTCGGTGTAGCTGTCGAAGAAGCGTTCGTGGTCGAGCCCCATCATGCCGATGGCGATGGCGCGCATCACCTGCATGTGCAGGTCCTTCAGCGTCAGGAAGAAGCGCTTCATGTCCTCGGTGAACTTTTGCCCCTCGGCGTCCAGATGCGCGGGCCACTGGTTCGGCAAGCCGGGCACGCCTTCGCGCCCGATCTCCATCGATTCCTTGAGGTCCGGGTTCGACGCCCGCAGCTTGGCAATCTCCTCCGGGTTGCTGGACTGCGTGACTTTCTCGCGGCCCCAGGTCACGTAGCCTCGATTCGCGTCCGGCGTGGTCCAGCCTAGCGCGTCCTTCTGCGCTTGTGGCCGGGCGAAGAACTGCGCCGATTCCGCAAAGGCGAGCGACACTTGGTCCTTGGGCACCCCGTGGTTCTGGAGATACAGGAACCCGGATGTTTTGAACGCGTGCAGGATCTGGTCGGCGGTCGCTTTTTTCGTGGCCGGGTCGCCGTGCAAGAAGGCGCCGAAGTCGATCAACTGTGCGAATCGCAAGAATCGTGTCGTGTCAGATCAACCGGTCGGACGGTAGACATGGTGAGAGAAAGTAGTGGAAAAGGAGAAGGGGACATTCCTGGTACGTGACTGTTCTGGGAGTGGGAGTGACAGGGTAACTCAGACTTACCGGCATAACCAAGTCATCTTGCTCGACGCCCTTTTGCACCTCGTTCTCTGGCATCGATCCCATAATGCCCGTCTGTACTATTGCTGAGGAGGCTGAAGTGGGTCTCAGGGGAAGGATGATCTGAGTTGGGATGAGATGTTCGAAGATGACTTCGTTCGACTGTCAAGTAAGTACCTGGTACTCCGAGCGTGGTGTCAAGTGGACCACGACCGGTCAGTGACCAAAGACTGCCGAACTCCTAGCGGGCGAATCAAATATGAGGTGGAATGAGAGCTGTGCGCCGTGCTGAATCTGATCTCGGTCTATCTCGATCTCGTGATGTCCCGCTCTTCCTCTCTTTCTCTGTCTTTCTCTGCGGTCCTGACAATATCGTGCGCAGCGTGAGAAGAAGTTTTGTGGAATCGTCAAAGGCGTGTCGATGTCGAAGGTATCGAGGAGGAGGAGGAGAAGGATAAAGGGGAGGTTAAATGCCCACCAGGCCGCCACCAGCCGAGAAAGACCCTCATCGCTCCCCGTCGAGATAACATCAGCCGAATCTGGGGACATGAATACGACGAAGATCTGTGATTGGATCAGAGAGGCGATAACTGCGCTGCGTTGCCTGATAAAGAAGCGGAGGATGCCGCTTGATACTTGATAGTATTTGACGGCTTGTTGTCTATCTAGTACCGCAGGCTACTACAGAATATACAGAGTAGTATATGACCACGGGCAACAACCTTAGCCACCCATATTCCTGCCCCCGATTGGACTTCAACAGACAAGACACAAGTCCCAGACAGTAACTGAATTGAGGGATGCAGGATCAGACCACGATCTAGAATCATCAACCTCTCACGCATCTATTAGGACTTCGCCGCTGCTGCCCTTGACTTTCCTGAGGTACTAGTATCTCGACCAAGAAAGACCAAAAATACAACCACACCACCACCAGCCATGTCTCCAGGTTACCCCATCGTCGACATACATACGCACATGTACCCGCCGTCGTACATCAAGCTTCTGGCCTCGCGTACCACGGTCCCCTACATCCACCAGCCGACCGAATCCCCCGGCGCGGACCCCAGATTGATCATCCTCGCGTCCGACGACGACCCCGGCCGGCCCAAGTCGGCGCGCGGCCGCCCCGTCGACAGCACGTACAGCTCGTTTGACGAGAAGCGGCGGTTCATGAGCGCCCACGGCATCACCTGCAGCGTCATCAGCCTGGCGAACCCGTGGCTGGACTTCCTCGATCCGGAGTCGGCGCTGGCCACGGCCCAGGAAATCAACGACGACCTTGATAAGGCGTGTGGCGAGAATAACGCTCAAGCATCATCATCATCATCAAGCGATTCTAAATTGAAGCTCTACGCTTTCGGCTGCTTGCCTCTGTCGGCGCCTTTGAAGGATATCGTCACTGAGATCCACCGCCTCAAGACCCTGCCTCAGGTCAAAGGCGTCATCATGGGCACGACGGGCCTGGGAAGCGGTCTGGATGACCCGAAACTCGAGGAGGTCTATTCTGCGCTGGCTGCCACCCACACGCTCGTCTTCGTGCATCCGCACTATGGTCTTCCCGACTCGGCTTTTGGTGGGCCCGAGACCATTGCGAAGTCCGGACATGTGCTGCCGCTTGCCTTGGGCTTCCCCTTGGAAACCACCATCGCTATGGCGAGAATGTATCTCGCCGGAGTGTTTGACCGACACCCCGACCTTCAGTTTCTCTTGGCCCATTCGGGCGGGACTCTACCTTTTTTGGCCGGCCGGATAGAGTCCTGCGTGGCGCATGAGCGGGAATTTATCGCCAACGGTGGTCACAGGCAAGGTCCGAAACGGTCGATATGGGACGTCCTTCATACCAATATCTACCTCGACGCTGTCATCTACGGCCAACCCGGGCTGAAGGCCGCCATCGAAGCGGCGGGCAGTGTGGACCGCGTCATGTTTGGAACAGATCACCCTTTCTTCCCTCCGCTAGGCGATGACCAGGATAGTAAGTGGCTGAGCGTGGAAAGCAACAAAACCGCCATCGATGGATGCTTAGCACAAGATGAAGATGCTAAGCGGAAAATATTGGGCGGGAATGCCGTGAGGGTGCTTGGCTTGGAGCTCTGATGAGCCTTGGAACATCTTCAATGCTCGGGTCGAGATTCGGAAACGCAACATATAAAAGCACCTCGATGCTGGTAACAATCTTATACCTCACAGGACATGCATCAAAAGTATCCCGCCAGCAAGAGAGTTTCTACAAGTCTGGCTTTAAAATGATTAAATCCCTCGACGCCCAGACAATATATCCCACCCCAAATGTTCCCAAAGTTGTGCAACAAACCATTCCGCTCCATCCTCTTCCGCGTTCATTTCTTCCATCATGTTGAGGAAATCGTCTTCAGCGTCGTCTGCATCTTCATCACGCCTCAGAGCATTGTAAAATGTATCGTCTTCATCTCCATACACTCCGCGAAGTAGAGTAGTCTGGAGTGTCTGCTCGATCGAGTGTCGAAGCCCGTCACTCTGGGTGACATCTGGCTTCTGCACCGAAAAGAGTAGACGGGAATTTGCCGACATATGATTGGTGTTTTGATAAACGAAATCCACGAATTTGCGTAAGATCAAGATGAGGTACGGGCCTTCAATCGTCGCGCTGCCCGTTGCTGCTTCCAAATCCAAATGGGCAACGTCCAACAAGCCTCGAGGTGGAAGAATCCCGCCAGAGTCTTTGGGATCTCTCTTCGGGTCCCCAAAGACCAAAAGCGACAAGGAAGAACCGACGTGATCGAGGAAGGCGCACAAAATCCCCTCCAGAAGCTCACAATGCATGTCGTTAGATGCGTCGAGCACTGTTACCATTCTGAGCAAAGTCATCGTGAGGGACTTGGCCTGCACAGCATAGTCGACGGAAGTGACAGGTGGTGTCTTTTTGATTGCCTTTGCGCCAGGACGGCGTCCTTTCTGCCTCGACTTTGCCTCCTCATCTCGTTCGACGAAGTCATCTAGAGTACATTTGTGTAGACGTCCCAGGAGGGTTTGGAACAATCTGACAATATCCGACGCTGCAGGAAAACCTTGGCCATCATAACTGTCTTTCTCTGGCTTGATGAGATCTAATCCCTCCAGGATAGACGGGTAGACGTGCCGTAGCGCTCGGCAGACGTAGTCAATGGATTGTGCTTCTGTGCGAGGCTGACCTTTCCGTCCTTTTTCTGAGGTAGGTCGAATACTTCTGCAAATGGCATTGACCATACTTCGGACTGCCGTCGCGGCACGATCTTTGTCGGGGGCGTCCAGTCGGAGAGTGTAGCGTAGTGACCTGAATGCTCGAAGGATCGCTCGACGGTCTACTACTCGTTAGCAGTCAAGGCCAACCTACCCGAGTTGGAACACATCTTTACTAGGATCAGACCCGAGATACTCGGGCCCCAGAACAAGTTCATCCTCGCTTAGACCATCTTGTGCGACAGCATTTGCGTGCGGCGCTTGTCGTGTCTTCCTCAATGCCGGGGTAGCCTCTCTCTTCCGTTTTCCCAATGCTTGCCGTGCTGCCGTAGGTAGCGCTGCCTTCGCCTGTGCCTGGAGTGCGTCTCTCTCTTGCCTAAGCTCCAACACTTCGTTGAGCAAACTTGACCGTTCCAGTTCAGACTTCACATAACGCTCTCTCCAGTAGCTACTGGTGTCAAAGTGATGGGTCAAGGATTTGTTACTGTGGCTATTCTCTTTGACGGCATTTCGGAAGGTATCTATGTGGCCTTTGCAATGTCAGTAAGCCAGATACTCGCCCTTTGAGCGTGTGTAAACCTTCTAATGACATGGATGGCGGCTTCGACCGTACTACCATCAAGGCGAAAGCAATTTGAGCTGGACAGGGGAGGCTGTTTGTATCATCAACATTAAGAGGGACGGCGCAAGGGGTCATATCTCCTCCGATAAGCAGGTAGCTTTCAAGGCGTCGCATCAATAGAGACAGTCAAAGGTCATCGAGCCGAGGTTCTTAGACAGAGAAAAAGAAGGAAGAAACAGAGGAGCGAGGACGATGGATTGCACTGGGGACAGGATCAGAGGTGAAAGCACTGTGTCTGTGTCTTGGTTCGGCAGGCGCAACTGTCTAGGATCTTTCAGGCCGGGCACTGCTTTTTCATTTCTCAAGGCATCTGTTTGGATAGGCTTAACCTCGTCTTCTCAAGCGCGAATGGCTACCGTCCCATACATCTTTAAGTTGAATCTTGGAAACACGGGGAGAGATAATCGGGCCAGCAAGGGCGAAGACATCAAGGAGTCCGCCCCATTGCACATACGGTATGAAGGAATCACCGTATCCGCGAAGTATACTTTGCCCCCAACGCAAATCCCGTTCCTTCAAGATCATTGTCGCGAAGCCTTTTTGAGGTTTGCCTGAATCGCAGTCAGTCGGGCTCCTTGAAAAGTTACAGCCGTCGAACCAGCGAGGCTATTAACATGGCGCCACCAGGCGACTCTGAGGAGTCTGTTGACTTTTATGAGTTGCTGGCCATTCCAGCCACTGCCTCAGAATCAGAAATCCGCCGCGCATATCGGAAAACGTCTCTTCTGTACCATCCTGACAAAGTCAAGCCTACACAAGAGAATCTAGACAAATTCCAGCTCCTCCAGACAGCGATAAATATCCTGACAGATGCTGCCGAGAAAGCGAAATATGATCAAACTCGCGAGGCGAAACAAAGGCGTCTGGCAGAGACGGCCGCGCTGGAGAGCCGCAGACGTAAGATGAAGGAAGACCTGGAGAAGAGGGAAGGTAACTTTACGGGAACTACAACGACTGTGAACGGCGTGAAGAGGACATGGAGTGATAGGGAGCTGGAGATAAAAAGGATCGCAGAGGAGAACCGGAAGAAAAGAGAGGCAGTCATGGCACAGAGGACTCAAGAGGCCCACGCGAGAGCCCAGGCCCAAGAGCAACCCTCTGATTCTATCGACCGTTCCGTCAAGGTTCGTTGGGTCAAGGAAGGTGAGGGTCTTGATATCGACCAACAGGCATTGGAAGAAAACTTCCCTGCCGGTGATGTTGAAAATGTGCTCATCCTCAAGGACAAGAAACGTCGCATAGAGGGCAGAGACAAAAAGGTGATGCTAGGGACAGCGGTCATCGTATTCAAAACCTTGTCTATCGCTAAAAAAGTCGTGGCCCAGGGTCCTTGGGAAGGCATCGAAAGCGTTGAATGGGCAGCCGAGAAGGAGCCAGAGGGCACATGAAAACTTCGCAGAGCAAATTGTCTCTCCTGACGTTGTCAATGTGGTGCAATGTACCGACCAACACATCCAGCGCATTATCCGTTCTTCCAGCCACAGCTCCTTGGTATTTGCTGCCAATGCAGACGGCTGTGAAACAGGGATGCAAAGAGTGCTACACCATTCCGGGCCCGCTCCTCCAGCTGTGAATCGTCGTCAAACTTGCCGAAGACAGGCAAGTGTGGCACATATCATCAGCACGATTCAAAAGACCTGACCGGCTGATGAACAGCGATGGCCTCAACATTTCGTCTGGCGCGCGTGCGTGTCGCCCGCTCCTAGTTGCGCCAGGCCGGGGCTGAAACAACGACAACCCACCGAGACTCGACAGCTATATTCGAGCCATGATTGGAAAAGGAGCAGTCTTTTCGGTGCTCTGCGTTGCAGATGACTGCAATAGCCAGTGTGAGCTCGAAGCTTCCTCATGCCGTAATCGGCAAATGGTATCTTCATGGAATTCATTTGAGGCGTTCATAGCGATGCATGATACCCTGGATTTTGGAGCACCAATATTTTACGATTTCAATCAGTCAATCTCATCAAAATCGTCTTCTTCCTGCCGTGGCTTTGCCTTCTTCTCCTTTCGCCGTAGACTCTGCTCCACACCCTCCCTCAGCCACGCCGGCACAAACGGCTTGAGCATAACCTCCTCTTGGCCATCCTGCCCTTCGACCTCCCACTGCACCTTATACCGCTCGTTTGGATCATAGTTTGTTCGATCCGCTGTCAATTGAATATCTGTCATCATCTCAAGCCTGCAAAGCGCAAGACCAATATTGCCCACTCCATTGAGCCACTTCCCACTACTCCGTCCGCGGCCTCGGGCATGCGCCTTCGAGATGTTCGACTGAGGAGGCGGCACCGGGAGATCCACGCGCGGGTCGTACTGCGGCAGAGACTGAGAGGGTGCATCGTCACCAGGGCCGTACAACTGACAAGGCAAAATCCTCTTGCGAACCACGCCGGTGTGATGCGTGCGGATGGTGAGTTCCTGGCCAACATAGCAGCCCTTGAAGAAATCGATCCCACCAAAAAAGTCGATATTGCTCTCCTGCGGCAACGAGGCCGCGGCCGGCAATTCCGTCTGTCCTTCCGCCAACCCATTCAGCATGCGATGAACCGTGTAGTCTTGCAGAGTCGCCTGCTGTAGTCCACGATCTTCGAGCCGGTGTGCTAGTTCAGCATTGGAGCCTGTATAGTCCAGCCATCGTGAGCCCATTCCCGGCCGAGGGTCTTGTCCTCCTATCCGCCTAGTGTTCTCTGAATCGCCCAAAACGTCCCCCTCTCCATCGCCTTCCCCGGGCCATGCGTAGTATAACCCTACTTTCTCCGGGTCTACCTTTTCCAGCTTGAACTTTGACCTCAGTTTATGCTTGCGCAAGTGCTTGAGGAGATCGCCTGCGCTCTGCGAGTCGGCCTCGATGAACCACTCTTCGCCATTAGTGCCCTTGGCGGGAGGGTATATGAATACATCATTGAGGATGCGGCCATGCGCTGACAGGAATGCGGTGTAGATAGGCCTCGTGTTTCCGGTGTCTAGGATCTTCGCCGGAATGAGATTATGTAGGAATATTGCGGCATCGGGCCCGGCAAGTCGAAGGAGAGTACGGTTCGTGAGTTGCACATATTTTGCCTGACTCGAAGCGGGTGTACTGGCGGCGGCATGGATGCGCGGGGAGGTTGCAAAGGTCCGCCGCCGCGGTTGGAATTGGGCTCGAGGTCGGGTTTGACAGCTGGGGCATAGATACGGTCGGAATGGATGCAATCTGGGCTTCGGGGTCATCTTGGACGTGATGGCCTCCAGACTTGGTTGATGGGACCAAATGGTCAGCGATAAGAAGATGTGTTTGATTATACTGTGATGGCATTACGATGGTTGGGGCCGCCCCTCAACCCCGTGGAATCCGCGCACCTCCAGCGGCGCTCGAGGCTGATTACATAATGTAGTAGTCCCTTCTACAGCTTGATCAAAGCCATCATTACAGTACGGAAAACGAAATGCTCTTGTTAGAACTCTGGCACTGTATGCTTCGAGAATTTGACCTGTGACTGATGTGGTGTCATGCGCTGGGGGCCGTCCACGGATGGCACTCGAGGAACGCAAAGGGAGTCCAGGGAGAGAGAAGCAGCGGAGACGCCAAGGTGACCTGGGCGTCGATTTTCCGAGTCCAACTTGAACTTGAACTCCAAGTCGAGTCCTCATATAACTTGCCTGCCAAAGATTCACCATTTCCAGCCATCACAAAACCCTAGGACCTTCCAAGTCTCAAGTACTGCGTCCACTGGCACATTACAACACAGTGCATTTTGCCCTCGTATTTGCTTCGCACTCACGAACCAGCCAGGCCTTCGTCGACTGAACAACGTTATTCAATTAACCCACGGGATCAATGCGACCGAGTATTCTAAACCCAGTCGAAGTTGCACCACCACAGTAGCATCACACCCAGGAACAATCAAGAACAGAATCCAAGCACGGCTGGGGCTACTCGAGTCTACCTGAGGAGGAAAGCTCGCTACTCACGAAATCCTGCACGATGACTTACCTCGACGATCTGCACTCTTACCTTCACCACTCTTCACTGCTCATCCAAGCGTACCCCTCGACACGAATCACGACCAAGTACTCACTACCCAGAAAACCGAACACGAAGGCTCGATCCAAGCCGAAGGATGCCACCGTCCCGACAACAGATACTGCAGCGGCCGCGTCGCAATCCAAACGGGAACCTTCGGCCGTGCTTACCCTGAAAACATACCATCCAGACTCTGGCATCTGTCTGAAGTACAGGACAGATAAGGCCGCAGAGGTTGGGAGATTGTTGGGAGGCTTGGGAAGATTGGCGAAGGGGGAGATCATAGAGATGCCCGCGACAAGTCCAGCACAGATTGGGTCTACGACCACAGCCGCTGAAGGCGACAAGATGGAAGTAGACAGTGGCATGTCAGCGCCCAAGGCTGAGGACAAAGTGGTCATGGCGCCGCCTGCGGTGACCCAAACAGGCGGAGGAGGTGGCGGAAAAGGAAAGAAGAAGAAAGGCAAGAAATGAGATCCCCAAGGAGAGATCGATGTTTTCCGGCGAGGACCATCGCCTCATCAGTTTGGCCGTCAACCGTGAAGAGTCGAAACACTTGGCCCAGGTGTCAAAATAGCGCGTGAAACGGGGGCAAATTCACCACTATCGAGATCTAATGGATACTGGACCGGATTCTCCAGAACATGGCGGTCTTTGATATGGAAGCTATCCCCCGAAGCCATAGCACACGTGGGAACCAGCCACCAGCGCCACACCGGGACTGAACCCTATGCATTAGCCAAGAGACAGAGCATGAAGCGCATTTGAGCGGGGGAAAGTGTTGCCCAGTTTTGGTCCAGCCTGGATGATTTCCCGGGAATTGTATTATGTAGTGCTGAAATGGACGGCCAGTTCGTATGCGTGAACACCAAAGATTATAATTCGTCCAGCTAGTTTGGAACTACTTACTACTTGGGAAAATGCTGTAGATTGGAGGCTTCCGCGAAACTGAGAATGATCCTTGATGGCGCAAGGCTGGCGGATCAATATGATCCCGAGTCCGACGAGGCTCCCATGGATAGTGGCAAGCTCACAAGCCCGTAGGATGAAATCGGCGATCCTATTGTGGTAAAAACCAAGTCGGAAAGACGTGAGAAGACGGTTCGATCAGGGGACACATTAGTCATTGTTTTTGTTTCTCGACTGCATAACGATATTTTCCACAGAACCAAAGCCTGTCTCGCCGAGGGCTCGAAAATACCCAAATGTACAAGCCCCATCTATCGAAGCTATGCATGATATGAACTGGCCGAATTCGAAACAGCCCGCAATGACACATCCTGGCCGAACCACTTGTGAGCCTGCCATGCTGATGTGTTGATGGTGAAAAAGGTAGAAAGTAGAGATACAATGTGACCCCATCTGTCACACACACACGCCATCCGATAACGCCGTCAAACAAACGCTGGTAATGCTCTTCTTGATCTAAAACTCCTCGTCGAAGTTGATGCCGTTGCTGTCATCTTCTGTTTCCTCTTCGCCTGGGGTTCCTGCCTTGTCCTGCTTCTTGGTCGAGTTGACCACACCGGCCTTCTGGTAGTCGCCAACGCGTTTCTCGAAGAAGTTGGTCTTGCCCCCCAGGGAGATGTTCTCCATGAAGCCGAATGGCTGTTGAGCATGATAGATCTTCTTGTTTCCGAGCGCCACCAACAGACGGTCGGCAACACACTCGATGTATTGTTGCATTAGCTTGGCGTTCATGCCAAGCAGACCGACAGGTAGAGCGTCAGTCAAGAACTCCTTTTCAATTTCGACGGCCTCAGCGATGACCTTTTCAATAAGGTTGGGGTCAGGCTTGTGCTTAAGATGCTGCATGAGAAGACAAGCAAAGTCTGTGTGCATGCCCTCGTCACGTGAGATGAGCTCATTCGAAAAAGTCAAACCAGGCATGAGACCTTTACACAGTTAGCATCCCAAGCTCCTTCAGTTTGGTTTAGACACTCACCCTTGCTCTTGAGCCAGAAGATGGAAGCAAATGAGCCAGAAAAGAAAATACCCTCAACGGCGGCAAAGGCAACAAGTCGTTGAGCGAATGTCGACTCCTTATCGGAGATCCATTTCATGGCCCAGTCGGCTTTCTTGCGGATGCAAGGAATGGTGTCGATGGCATCAAACAGATATGTCTTTGTCTTGTTGTCTTTGATGTATGTGTCAATGAGTAGAGAATACATCTCGGAGTGAATGTTCTCGATCATGATTTGGAACCTGTTGCACCGTTAGTGAGATGCCGTGGAAGGATGTCACCGGTTGACTTACCCATAGAAGCAGCGAGCTTCCGGGATCTGAACCTCGCCGCTGAAGCGCTCAAGCAGATTCTCATTGACAATGCCGTCGGAGGCAGCGAAGAAAGCCAAGACGTGAGAGATGAAGTAGCGCTCATCGTCATTGAGACGGTTGTGCCAGTCGTGAAGATCCTTGGACAGGTCGACTTCCTCTGCAGTCCAGAAGCTAGCCTCGGCCTTCTTGTACATGTTCCACTGTGTGATGATATTGTTAGACGTCATATCAAGACTGCGCGGTGGTAGACACTACCGCGTCTCAAACGCGTACGCGTTCACGAGGTCCACTTACAATCTCATGGTACTTGATGGGGAACAGCACAAAGCGGTGATCGTTCTCTTGTAGGAGTGGCTCATCAGCCTCCATCTCTTTGATAGTTGGCGCGACCTTGGCTCCTGCAACTGGTGCTTTGACTTCTGTGGCGATGGGCTTTTCACTCTCCGACACGGTCTTCGCGGCGGAATCGATGACAGTCGGCATGTTTTCTTTGTTCTCAGCGTTGAAGTTGAGTTTGATAGGGCTGTCCTTCATCTTGAGGTTCTCGAGGCTTGCAGCGGCCTGCGTGTTGTGTCAGTAACATGTACTCCGGTGAGTCCAATCCATGATGCAAGTGGCGAAACCAACCTGTTTGGACGGCGTGACTTGAGCTGCCATTGTTCTTTGATAGTAGGGACGTGATAGTTGAACAAAGAAAGAGTGCAAATAGGTAGTAAGAGGTGCAAAGCTGTTTGTTGACAGACGCGGAAGATGGAAGAGAAGTCAATGGGAAAAATCGCGGATGCTGGTAGCAATTTATGCAAGGCACCACGGTCACGACACGCTAACGCGGTGCGCGTTGATCAGGCTAGTTGCAGCTGGCAGGCTGGTCACTGCACCACTTTAACCTGGCATCTCTCAGTCATCGATCCACTTTACATCAACAGACCACCGCGACTCTGCATCCGGAATGGGCAGACTGCAAGGAGTCGGTGGGTTTTGTTTAGCAGATGATGAGAAATCTATTAGCACTTCCTTGTTCCGCTGTGGTTCTTACAGGATGGCTGCCTGAAGCTTGCTAGGGGCCTACGAATGATATGGATGACTGTCTGATCTAATCTAATATTATCAGATCAAACCGTGGTTTCCATGACATCCATGACATCACGCGGTTTTGCACGCGAAGACGACGACGCGGACACGCGTAGCATTCTCAATGCAACATCCTTGTCTTCTCTTTACAACACACTGCTCAATACAGGAGCCTCCTGGTCTGGTTGACGAGGTCGAGGTCTCATGTACTGAGCAAAGCCGCTTTGCTTTTAAGTGTAACAAAAGGCGCGATCGCGGCAGAAACTCAGCCTTGCACAATGTATCCCTTCAATCTGCATGTATGATCCAGGGAGTTGTCTCTCATGCTAGCCGCTTAGCCCTTTGATGCTCTGCTCTCCAATGTACTCCTGTTCCACGCTTGAAGGTTGACGCTCGAAGATCAATCAGCTAAAAGATAGACAATCCCTGGTGGGGAGAGTATGCTGTCGCAGAACGAGCTCAAGACCTTCAACAAAAGCTTCGCCTCTCTCCCTCTCATATACAATGCAGTCCCTCAACCACGTTAATAAAAGCGTGTCACAGAAGCAGAGAGATCACTCTTTTGCGATTGACAATCAGTATCACATCGATTGGTACAGGAGAAGCTCTTGTTGGAGACCATCGTCTGTGATATCTAGATTCTATCACTCAGTGACTTCTTCCGTTCACCATCTGGCCTGCCTGTGGACCCGTGACTATTTGAGACCGAGAGTACAATATTGGTTGCTGCCCAGAGCCAGCCTTCTTCCACAAGAAATCAACGTCTCAACCAGATCACTCAGGCCAGCAGATCTCACTCTACGATAGCAACAAGACACGTCCCCGGTTTCGGCAGGGAGTCTGACACAGCCGCGCATAGAATTAAACCACCGCATCTCTGCGTAAAGCTCTACTCGGCAGGAATTAGTTCGATTTATTGCAATCTGATTGATGTTGAATCCTCCCAGTCGAACTACGATCCAGCATGCTGAACATTTTCCAGGACAAAGCCTCTTGTGGGCAATGTAGTGACCTGTTTGATTTCAGGGACGATACTTCAATTCCCCTCAGCATCTGTGGCGTTTGAAAAAGCGAAGGCCTTATCCTGTTCCAAATCGGCAAAAAGGTGCTATCCAGCATCCGCTGCCAGATGATAATTCACACAGTATCCTAGCTCGATCCATATTACCCAGGCAGTGCTCCCTACCTAGATCGTGCCATGCTAGGTGCGTGCAACTCCTTGCAATGCTCAAGATGATTCGCACACCCCATAAGCAACTCGTTATAACTTTTCCTCCGGAGACTTCGGTAGAAACCTTAACTCAATGCCCCGTACCAGTTTGTTCGTCTGCTCTGCCAAAGACAGCGTCAGGATGGTGTGAGGTAAGATTCGAGTAAGATGAGCGGAGAATCCCTTGTAGACACTGAGTACTCCCTCGGTTGAAATAGTTTTCCACAAACAATCAAAAATGCCGTTGTATAGATTTCCGTGCTGGTTATACAATCTGGCCATGACCGTATCCTGTGTCCTTGGTAAGTACGTAAAATCATGGAGAGGTCCGCAATACACCTACCGGAGGATGCATCACACAACAGACAACGAAACCGCTTGCCGTCGAACTCAGGAGGTGCAACGCTGGTCCATCTTCCATGCCTGCGTGCCGCATCAACCTCCTCTTTGCGAAGAAATATGTAGGCAGCTGGACGGAACTTCCAGCACCGGTTCTAACCATTGAGGCGCCCATCCCACGGTAGAGACCTTTGATGCCCTCTGCCTTGTAAATCTGTGTCAAACCGTCGAATGCATTGCGATACTTATGCTGAGTTCCCACTGGGAAGAAAGGTGAATACGACTGCAACCGAGTTTTAACGAGGAAAAAGGGAGAGCCGGCCATGGCCCCCAGGATTCCAGAGGAGGCTCCGGAGAAGATGTTGACGCCCATTGACTGGACATTCGAATCTTTGAAGACCACCTTTGTGCAAGCTGCTCTCAACGGCTCGTAGAAGCCTAAACGACAACCGTTCAGGAGGATTTGGTAGATGTATGCGCAGCCGATTCCTCGGTATAATCCCTTGAACCCTTCATTCTTCACGATCACTCCCACACCATGGAAAACCCCTTTGTAGTTCTTGACTGCAACTTCTTTGGCTTGCAGTTCTCCTTGTAGCTGTAATCTGATCTTGACTGTCTCGAACGGATGTGTCGCTGTCACAGCGCCGCAAGCCGCAATACCGCCAGCGATGAATGCGCCAGCTGTCGTAGCCATTGTCGCCGCGAGTTAAATGGCTCGTTCGTTCGTTACTTATCCAGCCTTGCCTAATACTTTGTCGACGGTTGAAAAAAAGGGACCATGGTATCGCAACGGAGAAAATTTGTTCGGAGGACGGAGTAAGCAGTTCGGCACGTCAGCACCTGTCACAGGGAGCTGGGATTCGGCACCAGGATGCTAACTAGAAAGAAAGGCAAGCTCAGAAATCAGCTTCAAAGCAAGAGTCTAAGCTGATATAACGCGAGAGGAACTTGAGCGGTTGGTGCGTACCTATGGTAACCGTGGAGGTCGGTAATATAATATTCTACATTGGCGCGACAGAGTGCGCCGTAAAACGGGGAACGGGGAGGTCTGCATCTACTACTAAGGTAGGGTAAGACGATCGTGCGGGCAAGAGTCAGGAGCGAAATCGGGGACCATTATTATTGGAGGGTGAATGGTCGAGGACCGTAGACCTCCTTAACCCTATCTGCGGAGGCTCTTAGGCCCAAGGAAGCTTCTTATTAGGCGCAGAACCTTAGCCCTGACGCGCTAAGTATGCCGCCAGAGATCTATAGCAAATGCACGCGTTTCTGTGGTCGATTGCTCCTCCGCATCCCAGCCTTTTACCACTGCAATAAGCCCAGGATTAATTTTTGGGCACAGCCGTAACAGAAGATCGTTGCACCCCAAATTGCCCGCCTTTCGTCCCTCCTACTCGACGGGCCTCGCATGCCGGACAAACGAGTCTAGATTTCTAGTATCTCCTGTCGCACGTTAATGGTCCTGATTTGATCCACGCGGAGCCTTTGGCTTGACTGTTCGACATGGCTTTGCAGCAGCAGAAAGTGCACGATGTGATCAAACAGTACCGTCCTGCCAGAGTCAGTATGTCTTCGAGCCGAGTTTGTCCTGGCTAACTCTCTCCAGCAATTCCCTGGCTCCGTGCGCTCAGATGGAGGAGAAAGCCATATAACTTCGCTGGATTTCGATGACATGGGTGACTTCTTGGTTGCGGCCTGCGACGACGATACAATGCAAGTGTACGATGTCAAGGAGGGCAAGAGAACGAAAACAATACCCAGCAAGAAGTATGGCATTCACCTGGCTCGTTTCACCCATCATCCGCGCAACGTCCTCTTTGCCAGTACGAAACAAGACGACTCCCTCCGCTTGCTCGAATTACACAACGAGAGTTTCGTTCGCTACTTCAGCGCGCACACCGCCCGAGTCACCTGCATAGCATTATCACCGGGGAGCGACCAATTCTTGTCGTGTGGAAGCGACGATATGGTTTGCCTGTGGGACCTGAACTCAAGAAGTCCTCAGGGCAAACTCAAACTGGTCACACCCTACCTCGCTGCGTACGACCCATCGGCGAACGTGATGGCTATAGCATCACAGTCCACGTCGTCCATCCTCATGTACGACGTCCGCAATTTCGACAAAGCACCGTTTGCCACTTTCGATATGGCCGAATCTGAAGAGAGATACACTCCGACCACGAAAGGACGCGCGTGGACAAAACTAGAGTTCTCCAATGACGGAAAGAGTATGCTCTTGGGCACGGACTATCATGGTCATTTTGTACTGGATGCCTTCGATGGTGCGGTTAAATCATTTCTCGTGGGAAAAACGAACGGATCAGGACGGGCGGCGCCTGTGTCAACGTCGGGAAAGCCTTTGGGTCAAGGCGATGCATGCTTTACACAAGATGGAAGGTATGTCGTTGGAGGGACGGGAGATCAAGACCTCTTCGTCTGGGACACTTTGACTGCTACCGGAGGTCGACAGGAGCCCACCACCAAATTGACAAGTCGTGGAATCAAGAGTGTGATTGTACAATGCAATCCACGGTACAACATGCTCGCAACAGCAGATACAAGGGTCTGCATGTGGCTTCCAGGAGACCAGATCAAGAACCCGGATCTTTGAGACAAGCTGAGACAGAGACCGCAGGATAATCCCCATCGCCAGATCCTTCGCGTGGCTTTTCCTGCTCACCCACAGGACATCGCTGGCACTTTTCGCTCCATCTTCTACTTGTCAGTGCTGCCACTTCTGCATGTGCTTGGCATCATTTCCTGCCCGCCAATCGGAGTTACTTCTGCTCCGCATCGCCTGGCACCCTCTTCAAGTTCCGTCTTCAAGAGAAACCAGCACATCTTCTTCCTGCAAACAACATACAACTCGAACTTTTCCGGCAGTTATCCTCGGTTGCCGACGGAGATGTCTGCTAATTGCGGCGGAGAGAGCCCTGAACCGGGCAGCGCTAGCAGCTATGTTGACTTGCTGAACAGCCTGCAACTGCGCGCACATACGCTGCTCAATGAACTCATATCCTACCAAGCACGCCTTCGATCGAGAAACAAAATACAAGAAGTTGAGATGAGAGTCTTCAAACGAGGGGTCGAGTCGGAGGTCAAGAGTTTGGACAAGATGAGACAGAATCTCGTGTCTCTTAGTGGACACGAGCACAATCAATCGAACGCCGCAGAAGACGAAGAAACCAGATACCTCCATGGTCTGAGAAGTTCAAACCTACCTTTTTACGAAGCAGTCTGGGCCGTTGCAATGTCGAGCCAGGGTGTCACTGCCCTGGGGAAAAGGATGTATACCAAAGGCACGACGCAGGACGCCAAACATGATAACGTAACCCTCGAGAACGCAACTTCCGGTCTGAAGCGGGCGACAAAAGTGGGAGTTCTCGTGGATGTGGTGGCTCAGAATGGCCTCGAGTGGGTTAAAGTCTCCACAATCCCCGAGAGGCGTCTTCTGTTCGAGATGGCCAAAGAAGGCTGGGAAACCTATGCCGATTCTGATGACGAGGACAAGACGGACGATATCGATATTGACAGCGCCGAAAGAGCAGGTAAGCTTGAACTCGTTCGGGTGGCTGAGGATCTCAAGTCCGCCTCACGGGACGTCAGAGTTCGGTTTCAGCATCCGCGAATCCGTCTTGTCTTGCCAAATGTCCGCGAGAACGTCCTGCCTGACGTGGATGCGTTCCTTGCAGACTTACGAGCAACTGGAGCGGTGGTCCAATGTGGTACGGATTTGCAGCTTCGCGGGGCAACGAAAGAGGATTGTGACTTTGACCCGTTGTTGCCAGGGACAGTGGCTCCTTTCTTGACAGATACCATCAACATTGATTGTACCATTCTTCTTGCTCTCATATCTGATATTTCGCACTTTTCTCGAGAGCAACTGCCTCCAGTTTCCGGCGGTAACAGTTACCACAAGGCGATACTTCGACAAATCCATGCCGAACAATCGTCTCCCCTCGTGCTCAGCGAGCTATACCCGGTCCTCCGTGGGCGTGCCCTAGAATGCACCTCGCAGGCTGCACAGCGAATGCAAGAGATTGTCCAATGTATGGGAACGCCCAGTGAACGGATCCGCGCCGACGTTATCCTGGCGGCCGGCCTCTACAAAGGCCAGGACGCGCCAAAGCTCAGGGTGGCTTGGGGTGAACACACAACCCATGCTGTACCTGCAGAGATTCGGTTTCCCGTCAAAGTCGTGGACTTTGACACGGCAGAGTTTCTATCTTCTTCTGGCCGACCGCCATCTTATTCGGAGGACTGTGCACTGTTTCCTGCTTCGGTGGCCAATCGAGCGACTCAAATGATGGAGCTCTCTCCGATAAATACCTCCGTGTTTCTGTATGGCTGGAGCAGGCACATTGTCACATTCACCAGCAACCGTGTTGTGGCGACGGGCCTTTTGCGGACGATTAATGAGATACTGGACCAGGATGAACATAAGGAGCATGGAGGAGACGATGCTAGCACCACCTTCGTGGGCCCGCAGATGTATATCTGCGAAACAGCCAGGAGTTTGATTGGAAAGACCAAAAGCACCGGAGAACAATAGTCAGCGACGAAAGCACACTCCGGGCCATCATTCCAGCTCAGCCCATACTTAGCGATGCGGGATACCTTGTCGAGATGGCAGCAGCATTGCCAGCAGCGGAGGATGTTGCGGCTGAAGAGAGACAAGTACTAGTAGTGTAGTAGTTGAGGTCCTATGTAAGGTATCGAACATCGAAGGGAAGTTGCTCCAGCGCTGATGTGATGCTCTGCTACGCGGGAGGAGTGCTTGATGAGCTCATGGTTCACGGGAGATAGGCAGGTGGATGCCCTCAAATATAATCTGACAACCCTAGAACTGCTCATCGACCTGAAGAGGACTGTAGCTGAGACTGTGTGCCTCTCCTACGCAGACCGGTAACGGTGGTCAAGAAGAATTGAAGAAGATGAAGGGAAAACGTGTCCATCAGTTCGACACCTAGCTGTGACGCGGCTGCGGTGCAACCACTTGAAGGCCGCCAAATAATCAAGTCATAAAACGTTAGTTGTGATCGCGGACTTTGCACCTCCAACAGCAATTGAACTTCACACTTCGTCCATCAATCACATTATTCCCTTCCTTGCTCCTGATCCTCAATGCGTCAAGTTCATGACAGCTTGTAATCCCAGCAGGGTGTTCACCACGGAAACCTGATCCCCGTGTACTAGCATATGCTGCGACTCAAGTCATTTGAAACTCGCAAAACTACCTCATCCTACTACTACTGTCTAGCTGTCCCGTTCTTCAACAGTCCCTCCTCTTTGTCAACCTAACACGGCGTCGCTATTATGAGACGCTGGGTGCCCTCACTGGGCCTCCTGGCATACCTTGCAGCGTTGGTTGCCGGGAACGAAGTACAGCTTGTAAGCCGCGGTAGACATCAGGCGAGGGCGGACAGCAGCTGACCAAAGCAAGAAACAAGATGATGCGCACCGACAGCGCTGCTCGGGAATGTACAGCAGGAAGTCCTGGGGTGGTTCAATAGAGCCATTCATTCTCGTAAAGTTCCTCCCGGACCATACCGAAGACGACAGCGATCCGATCACGAGCCTGATCATCTTTGAATGGCAAGACGAAGAACTCATTGGAAGGATGCCGCCCGGCGGACAAAGCTACCGTGACATCGAGACCATCTGTTCAGCAGACACTGTGGCCAAGGGTCTATGCGAAGAGAAGGATATCGGCGCTTTCATACTGGCGCCCAATGCGACGGACTCCGCGAAGAACCCCATATACAACGAGGCAATTCATCTCAAGGATCCGAAAGCCATCAACTATCCGATCCGGCGAACCGGCTACTATTGCGTCTCGACCTTTGCATTCTCAAACCATGAGTACGATGCCGTGGTGGAATTCCGGAATGCCTATGGCGAGCTTCCCGCGGCCCAGATAGCAAAACTTCCCTTCTATGGCGGCCTCACCATTGTCTATGCGGTATTGGGCGCTTTCTGGGCTTTCCTCTACGTCCAGAACCGCTCCGACATCCTGCCCGTTCAGAATTACATTACGGCGACCATCATCTTCTTGATCGTCGAGCAGCTGATGACTTGGGGTTTCTATGACTACCAGAATCGACATGGTAATAACGCTGTGAACAAGGTTCTTATGGTCATCGTGTCAATACTCAATGCAGCCCGCAATTCCCTGTCCTTCTTTCTGCTGCTGATAGTCTGCATGGGCTACGGTGTGGTCAAGCCATCGCTGGGCAGGACCATGATCTACGTCCGGATCCTCGCTGCCGCACACTTCATCTTCGGTGTCATCTATGCGGTTGCTTCCATGGCCGTCACTCCCGAGTCAGTCGGCCCGCTCGTCCTCTTTGTCATTCTGCCGTTGGCCGGAACCCTGACGGCATTCTATGTTTGGACACTATCGTCGCTCAATATCACCATCAAGGATCTTGTTCAGCGGAGACAGAAGACCAAGGCCATGATGTACAAGAAACTTTCGTGGTGCCTTCTCGGCTCTATTCTCGTGATTTTCGCCTTCTTCTTCGTCAACAGCTTCGCGTTCGCCGGAAGCAGCGAGGCCGATTTCATCCCAAAGCATTGGCAGACAAGATGGTTCGTGCTTGACGGCTGGCTCAACCTGGTCTACTTGTTCGACATCGCATTCATCGCGTATCTGTGGCGCCCAACGGCGAACAACAGGCGCTTTGCCATGAGCGACGAGGTAAGTTCTTCTCTATAGACATCATTGGCTTGGTGGAAGAGCATATTGACTGACACATTCCGGCAAACAGTTGGCACAGGAAGACGACGGTTTCGAGATCAACGACATCGACGACGCCTTTTCCGATGACGAAGAAGCCGCTCGAAAAGACCAAGAACGAGCAGCATCCCCTACCGGCGGGGCATCGACTTCGCTTACAGATGCCATGGACTCTTCTCGCAGACAACCTTCTCCTGGCCCGGCAGCGCAGAACAGCAGCAAAGACGCGCCACTTCCTCCGCGACCCCGGGAGTCTTTAGACGGGGAGACCATCTTTGCCGTCGGGGATGATGGGATCGAGTGGAGTGACGGCGAGGAAGAGAGCGGTGATGAGAGGAAAAAGTTGACCGGCAAATAAATCGAGTAATGAGTGTATTGTGTCTTATTTGGGAGCCGAAGGTCTGGAGCCGGAACATCTTACTGGGCGGCGATTCAAGGCCCTGTCATGGCTAGCAGTGTGAACATGGCACGACAGAGAGGACTGGTAGTAATATATGGCCTGCTCATTGTGGGTGTCGAACCCCTTGCGTGCTGCTACGAGTGGCCCTTTTGGCATATCTGATCAAGTATGCCACGTCTTTTAGGTTGAAACAACCACGATACGAAGTGCTGTACTACCAATGAAATATTCTAAGCCAAAGTAACTTCATTCAGTATCAAAGCATCTTAATGCTTTCGAGTGCGGGAGGGAGTATGGAGGGGAACCCCCCGACCATCAGCCACCCAATTTCTTCGCCCGGTCAGACGCTATATCGCACATGGCCTGTTCCAAAGAAGAGAAGTCAGCGCACGCTCCGTAGCTGAGCACAACCAAGGTACACAGGCATATGATGGCCATCATGAGCAACGGGCTTCACTTGCCTGTATCGCATCCAACTTCTCCTGCTTCAAGTCGCCTCGATCTATCCGTCTCTGCATGTCCTCCATAATCACAGGCCTGCTGCGTCCGTTGACAAAGACTCTACTCATTTATTTTGCACGTCAACACAGCCCAGTATTCCCTTTCTTAGACGCCAACTTTCACCGCTACGCCGAAACGCTGAAACGGCCAAAGGAGGTCCACCCAAGAGCGAGTCCCGGGAAAGGGAAAAGACAGGGGAAAAGGGGGGTCGAGGTTGGGGGAGGAGGCAACACATAGATCATCAAGGGCCCTAGGGCACTTACACGTATCTCAAGCCCGGAAACGCCTCCTCGTACTTCCTATTCAGCTCGGCCAACTTCTGCGCCTCCTCCGGCGCACCCTGGTTCAATTGGGCTTGCTCCTTCCGGCTCTGCTCGCTGTCGACCTTCTTCTCGCCGAGCCGAGGATGGGCGGCGAGGATGGAATCAAGCCATTTCGTGTCGCTCTCCAGGTCTGAATTGTACAGTTCTCGCAATTGGTTCCCCACGGCGCTGATGAGCTCATCGTACGAGGAGAAGGTCTTCTCTCGCAGCAGGCTCACGGACAGTGTGTGGAGCTGTTGACATGGTTCGAACAGTGTGTCTAGCACCTCGGCTCTCTCTTCAGTGTCCAGGGAGGGAAGACTGGAAATGGGTGGAAGGGAAGGCATATTGTGTAAAAGGCCAAATTCGACGGGTTCCCTGAAGGTATGAAAGTCTACAACAACAATAGGACCAGACTGGTGGAACAACACGAGGAGATAGCTAAGTGATTGCCAAAGTCAACGTCCCTCGAGAGACAGAGACAAACTTAAGACAACCACTATGGTCGACGTCAGGTCGCATATCACACGTAGTTTGTAGCACTGTCGAAGAGCATCGGTGGTCGCCGACATGGGAATGTCTCTGGGCACCCATTTCAACACCCCATTTCGGATGATAATTAATCCGATCCGTTCTCTATATAATGGTACGAGGCTAGGCAAATCTTTATACATTACTATCAAATCTTAACGCCAACTACGTACTTACCTAGGAAAGGCCACGGCCGCGAATACCCGAGGAGAGCGATTCGCCTAGGCCTAAGCGACTAGATATAGAGCCTTACGAACTGCCGGCTTCCACAACACCGCCAAAATCGGGTAGGGAGAAGAGGAAGCGCGTTCACACTATAAGAGACTAGGAGGCTAAGATACAGAACCTAATCCCTAAGTCGCAGGAGGCTTATAGGATCGACGACTAGGTATAAGGCGATAGCGAGGTCACGGGAGCAAGGAACGCGCCAGGAAGAGGGCCAGGAAGAGGGCCAGGAAGAGCAAAAACATCAACTTTGAGAAGGGCAGTTAATAGGCGCCAGAGCGTGATAGAACAAAGCGCCGTTTACCAAGTTCTGAGAACCCTGAATTGGTATGAAGAGGTGCCAGGGCCTCCTCAATACCTTCTGAGCGCGCATACCTGGATATCCTGAACCGTGTTAGTATGGCAGTATTACCACGGTTCAAGTACCTACTAGTCAAGTAGGTACGTATAAGTTGTAAGCGTTGGTAAACAGACAGTTCCTAGATACCTATAGAACTTCTTAGAGTATCCTCGCTTCTGGTCTGCTGGAAACATAACACTGTTCGCGTGCAAATCGGGAGGCTAACAGGTGGACGATGCCGACGCCGTCGAGGACATGCTCGGCTCGACCACATCAAACCGCAGCCGTCCACAGTGAGGCTATACAGAGTAGTTGGTCCTCAAGCACTACGAACCTCTTCCAACATCGAGGAGGCCCATGATCCTTTCGACTGCCTGTTCATCGCCTTCGACCGTATCGGCTACCTCCTTATCTAGCTACCTCTCTGTCCATCCACCGCCGAAGTCAACGAAATAATGTTGCTCGCCTTTCCAAGCCCGCATATCATGCCGCTGATTTTCCCTAGTCGGCACCCAGATACACCAGGAGAAATCCACGGGCGCAATAGACCAACGATATATCCACGCTCGGCATCCTTACGAGTCCAAAATCGGTCATGTAGAGGATGTTCCCTACCTACCGGTGCCTAGTTGGGTGCTTCAAAGCTTTATGTCGCATAACTTGCATGATCATCGTGTGGCTGTTCACGCTGGCCAGTGGCCTCCTCTTTTGCCGTGGCAGTGGTCGAGTTGGCATGAGAGCCAATGCCCGTGGTTCCATGAGAACCGTACAGGATTCGCTGTGCCCCGGGGGGTATAACATCACATCCGCGCGACACCGAGACCGACAGCCGAAAAGGTGACTCTGTCTCAACACATCCGTCTTGAAGGGGGTACGCCATTCCCATGGGGCAGCATATCGGTCATTAGAGAGTCATTGGTGGGCATCGGCATTCGCTTCAAATCGGATCTTTGAGGTTATCCGTTGCTGTTCCCGTGTCAACCTTTGCACCGATATAACAAGGCCGTGATGATGACTCACCTTCTAGATGGAAGAGAACGTTGGACTGGTAGTTCTTAAACATCTGCGCGACGAGCTCGACATTCATGTTCTGAACATTGACCTCCTGCAAGCCAGTCTCGATTCAGCATTGTTTCCAACCACAGCGCTCAGGGCGGCCTCATACCTGCAGATTTCTGTTCATCATCGCTACAGCCTCATTGAGTTTCTCCTGTTCATGCTCCACATCAATATCCTGTCTCTGGGATGTGTTGAATGGAGTCACCGTACGATGTTTGTGATTATCCGGGAGAGTAGGAGGCTCTGCTGTTGTTCGTGAGGACTCTCCTGACAGTCGAGTTAGTCTCTGTAGCCCAATTGCGATACCGGTGTACCTACCATGTTCTGTTTGTGCGACAAAGAAGTAACGCCTTCGTATATGCAGCACGATCTCCGTAGTTACTTGCTCGAATGATGGTTTGCGAGACAGATCGAATGGCGCAGACCGCGTCTCGCGTTGAGGGGAGGAACTAAGATGCCGCTTCAATAATGGAGAGACGTATTAGTACCCCAACCACTGCACTAGTAATTATTAGTAAAAGATAAGAGGCGAAGGAGGGCTGATAATGTTGTTGCTGCTTCAAGAGAATCCACAAATCCTCTTCATATCAAAACAAGCAGTCTGCGTTAATATACAAGTTGTGAAGTCAGCATGACTTGTTCGGGAGAGCAATATTTCACAGTAAGTGGTACCTGGCTCATGCTCCGGCATTCTGCCCGTCCTGGAAATTCGCCTCTGGGTGGACAATCACAGTATCCTCTGTAAGCTGACGGACCAGGCTGAAACCCCTATGATGATGTGCGGGCAACGTTTATCTGTCGAACCCCGCCGAGGTTCATCGTACTAGTAATCTGTGGTCTGGAATGAGGTGCTAGTCGACGACTGTCAGCCAATGTTCAAGCTCTCTGATTACATGACAAGGTGGGGATTTTGAATACAGTCATGTTCTGAGTGATATATATCTTCAATTCGGAGCAGAACCTCTTTGACTACTACATATCGTCCGGCTTGAATCATCCGAGCCGAGAAGACGGCATTTCTTCTGATCATCCCGCCGTGCCCGTCGTCCATTACACAAGTCAACCTCGGCCAACTGATAGTGCAATGTCGTCCACGACATCTCCAGCATGCAAGAAGCTGCTCATCTTCGGAGCAACCGGCCTAGTCGGGAGCCGCATCACGCGAGAGATCGTCCGAAATAAATCCAAGTTCGAGCGGATCGCGATCTTCACCTCTCCCACGACCGTCGAGTCGAAATCCGATCAGATACAGAGTCTCAAGAAGGAAGGCGTCGACGTTATTGTCGGCGACCTGACGAACTCCAGCGACGTGGCGAGAGCGTATGAAGGTGGGATCCGTCCATCAGCAAGCAGAAATGCCTAGCTTCCATCGCAGGGCCGACTGACCATGGTCCTCTACACAGATATTGATACGGTGATTTCTGCCGTGGGAAGGAATGCCATCGAACACCAGATCGAACTTGTACGACTCGCCAACGAGAGTTCGTCTGTTCACAGATTCTTCCCGTCCGAGTATGGCACTGATATCGAATACGGCCCGTCGTCGGCCCATGAGATACCTCACCAGAAGAAGCTCAAGGTCAGAGCTGCACTCCGCTCCACCGACCGACTGGACCATACTTTCGTCGTCACGGGGCCCTACGCGGACGGCGACTCCGGTCTCTACTTCAGCGCCAATGCATCCGCAAAGCAGACGGGCAGTTTCGACGTGAAGAACAAGGAGGCCGTTTTATTGGGCGATGGGAACCTCAAAATCAGTTTCACCACCATGCATGAGTAAGCTTCACACCCAAGTCTCCTGTACTTTCTGTGCCCCTGGATCTACATAAAGCGACGGACGCGGATGCTCCCGGACTCTTGACACTGACAGTCGACAGCGTTGGGAAACTGGTTGTGCTCGCCGCTCTCCACGCAGATGCTAGCCGGAATAAGGCGTTGCGGGTCAACTCGTTCACGACCACCGACGCGGAAATCCTCAAAGAATTCGAGAAGCAGACTGGTGGTCAATCCTGGAAAGTGTCGTACACGAGCCTCGATGAGCTGAGAAGGCTCGAAAAGGAAGCTCTGGCCGCCGGGAGCCCCTTCGCGACCGTTTGTACTTTGAGAAGAATCTGGGCCGAGGGAGGCACGTTGTACGAGAAGCGCGACAACTACCTTATCGACGCCGAGGATGTTATGGACACTTTGGCAGATGCCGTGGCCGAAGCCATCAAGGTTCAGAAGAGGTGAGGAACAGCTGATCGCCTACGGCTTCAGGAAAAGGCAGAAAGGCAGTCAACGTGTACTCATGGTTTCTCGTTGTTGAAACTATTGCGATTGAAGCACTTCCAGGAGTGCCTGATTGACCTCCACTTTTTGATGACGCCCTTCTCCCTCCTAGATCCAACCACTGTCGATGAGCTTGCCATTTGACATCCTTGATCTTCGCTTCTTTGGCAGCCCCCCCCCCCCCCCCCCCCTCTTTCTGTTTGTCACGAATATGCGGCTAATTCCTATGGCGCTGAGATTCGCACATCAAAGTTTATGATCAACGTGGTACTCGGATGATATGCGGCTCATCCCTCCACTCTTCACGAAAACACGAAACGAAGTATTCCGCAGTCGGCGTTCAGAATCCGCTTTCGGCCCGATATCGAAATGTGCTGCGCCTGTGTGGTAATTTCACGTTGGCAGAAGTGACCGCTCTCAAGAATCCTCCGATCACGTCTCACTGCACTCAGGTGGCTCAAGCCAGTCGTCCGGAATCTCACGCAGAGGGCCCGTAGGACACTCGGGCGTGATGTGCCAATACTTGTAGAGACAACACATGGCCTTCTTGTAATCCTCATGGTCCGGAATGACCTCCCACCCAGCAGAATCGATTTCCACTTTCAGATCGGACAGGAAATCATAGCATTCCCAAGTCGGCCGGCAGCACTTGTCGGCACGGCGACTCAACGGAGTAGTCACATCGGTCGAGGAGTCACCACCCTGAAGATCCACCTCCACCTCCACCTCCACGTCGTGGCCCAGCGCCCTTTCTCCGCGGATGGCTGTCTTGATGGCCGTCGTGTTGAGGCCCTGGAAGATTCCCAGGGGCACTCTGCGGTTGAGAGTCCCAGAAGAGCTGCCGCGCTTGTTGTAACGGCCTTTGCCACCAGGACGTTCGTAGTTGTCGGTCTCAGAAGGGTAATCCGGTTCACACTGCAGGTAGATGGCACGGCTGCAATCGAAATCTGCCGGCGAGAGGGGCCCACAGGCGACCAGTTTCGATTCGGCGGTACAAAGGAACGTCATCTGCAAAAGGACGGTCGCAAGGATCGTCAGGCTGATGGTGAGCGTCTTCATGGTGTTGTAAGGGTTAGAGGCCGTTGAAGCCTTCCTGATATGGATAATGGGTCTGCGAAAATGTGAGAAGGATCACGACCACGCTTGGTCTCTGCCTCTTTATATATCTTGTGAACTCGCCCAGGAGCACTTAATTCCATTTTATATGATCCCGATCGTCTCGTCTTGGCGGAGAAAGTGAGTTTTGCGACCAGAACGGTACCGGCAATGCGGATCGGTCGTTGCAATATCAAGTACTGATCTGGACCATTGCTCGGATGGAACTTTAGATTGTCCAAACTTTGTTTTTTCGGCCGGCGAAAAAGCATGTATTGCTGATCTCAAGGTTGCGCATGTTTGGCTTTCGCAACCGCACTTGTCGAGGGCTTCATACTTGACACACCTTTGCGGATTGTTCCATCTATGACCATGAAGATAGGAAGGAATTGGGGGCAGAAGCACAACCTATACACTGCATCAGCGGGGGAATAGGTCGTATGTAGCGATCCGCAGAGTCCCTTGGATATTCTGATGATCCTGCTCGATCTGCTGGTTGAAGCGCACTCTAGATTGAGGGTGGGTACAGTAGACATTCACCATCCCTGAGCCGGTTCGATGGACATTTTCTGGACACGTTGATTGATGCTCCGATGTTGACTCTCCCCGGGCTTGCGCACAGCGGCCGCGTGCAAAGTAGCTAGAAGCAACGGCTCTGTAGTACTTGCTGCCTGCTAGCTGTCCTGGCTGTTGTTTCAGTTACTGCCGGCATGGGCAGGGAGGCCTGGGCTTCGTGCTAGTCTTCGGTATCATGTGACGACGGGGTTGCCATCAGCGTACCGTGTGTAAATCCGATTCAATACAGGAAAAGAAGATGAATGAGAAGATGAAAAGAAGAAGCCAAAGAGTATCAAGGACATACCACCTCGGTCCTAACACCTACCCGCTGCCATCGCAGAGAGAAGCCAACAATACAGCAGCGACCATGATTCATGAGCATAGCGGCCACACCAATTCTGTGTTGTACTCTGGTGTGTTAGGAACAAACGAAGTTGTGGGATACCCACCTCTGCCACTGGGCTCCTGTCCTACTGTGAAGTCTTGCCAGGTATCCAGCCCGACCATCCGTCCTGGACGGCTTCGTACACAAGGAAGAGCCTTCTGGGGGGGTTTCTGTGCAAAGTCCGTCGGCCAAGCACTGCTCAAGATGCACGCAAGACGTCCCGCAGCTTAACCAGCAACGCGAGCAACGCGACTGATCTCGAGAGCCTGGAGCCCGATGCCACTGTGCTCCTCTCCTGCCACTCGCGTAGGGCCTTTGTAGGACGGTGGAACACGTCATCGGCAGTCAGAACAATACGATCGCCAAAAGGAGACGGGGAGGGGAAAGAGAGATGTAGGAGCTGCCTCCGCACCGTGAAACCAATCATGAGACAATGGCCGGATCGGGTACCAGTGGTCTGAGAATCGCAAGCCCAATGGAAGCACCGACTTCACAGCAACCCCTATCACCCGAGGACCTTTCACACTTCCATATCAACGGATCCGAGAAAGTTTCGTGGCCCCTCTCAGCTGTAATGTGGTGTAATATCCACGACGTGATTCCCCCTGGGGGGTGTCGAGAAAGTATTGTCAGCCAAAGATACCTGAAGAAAAACACAAAGAGGTGCTATTGATTGACAACATTGAGATACTCCGTTGAATATGAAGGCTCTCGTCTACAAAGGCAACGGTCAATGTGCCCTTGAGGATCGTCCCATTCCGCAGATCCAGGAGCCTACAGACGTTGTTGTGAAAGGTTTGCTCTGCTCAATATGTGACAGCCGAACTTGTTTTTGTACTGACGCTCCTCTCAAAGTGGTGTATACGACGATCTGTGGCACAGACACGCACATCCTGCACGGAGACGTTCCAACATGCACACCCGGTCGGATCCTTGGACATGAAGGTACTTATCTGCTGGAAGGTTGGGAGCCGTGGAAGACTGACTAATCTGTACGTACAGGTGTTGGCATTGTCCACGAGACGGGATCAGGAGTCTCAAGCTTCAAGAAGGGCGACCGGGTCCTGATCAATTGCATTTCCAGCTGTGCAACATGCACATACTGCCGCAGAGGCATGTACAGCCACTGCGTCAAAGGTGGCTGGATCCTGGGCAATACCATCGACGGCACTCAAGCAGAATACGTTCGCATTCCACTTGCCGACAGCGGACTGCATCATGCCCCTCAAGGCGTGGACGAAAAGGGTCTGGTCATGCTCTCCGACATCTTCCCAACAGGCCTCGAGTGCGGCGTGCTGAATGGAAAAGTCCAGCCTGGGTCGACAGCTGCTATTGTCGGCGCGGGACCGGTGGGCCTTGCGGCATTGCTAACCTCGAAGCTGTACTCCCCCAGCATCGTCATTGTCATCGACAAGGATCCAAGTCGTCTCCAAGTCGCGAAGAAGTTCGGGGCGGACTATATTGTGAACAGCGGGGAATCGTCGCCCGAGGAAGCGGTCATGAAGTTGACTGACAACACCGGCTGCGATGCGGTCATCGAAGCCGTGGGCATCGCTGCCACCCTGGAACTGGCTCAGGACCTGGTTGCTCCTGGCGGGACTATCGCCAATGTCGGCGTGCACGGGAGCAGCTGCTCCTTAAAGATCGAGAAGCTGTGGAGTGCCAATATCTCGTTGACGACCAGGCTCGTGGACACGGTGACCACGCCAATGCTGCTGAAGTTGTTCGCCGCCGGAAGCATTCGCCCAGCGGACCTCATCACCCATGAGTTCCCATTCTCGGAGATGGCGAATGCATACACGACCTTCAAGGCGGCGGCAGAGCACGAAGCTCTGAAGATGCTGATTACCATGTAGGAAATGCCTAACACAAAATGATTATTGGAAGTCATTGCAAGGTGGGAAAGTTGGCAGTATCATATCCAGACTTGTTTTGAAGGGTCCTCCGTTGCATTCTGCTCAATGCACGTCCGCCAGTTCCATGCGTTTTAAGCATTTACTCCCAGACCTTTCGCCTCAGCGTCCCCCATCAATGCGCTTTTCACCTCTTCCTCGCCCACTCTCAATCTGACTTTGCCCGCTCTTTCGCCCCTGCTTCTCGCCTCCATGGCCAATACACCAGCCTCCACGAGTTCCATAGCTGCTGCTCCCAGTGCAAGTATTCGTGGCATTGTCGAGGTTGCTTTTCTAGGCACCCCATTGGCCAGCAGAAAATCGTGGATGGCGCTGTTCTCGGCCACATCGGCGATGCGCTTGGCTTCGACCACAACATCACCGAAGGTAGACTCCGCCACCCCGGTGCGACGAGTGCGCGCCAATATAGCGGCAAGAAACAGTTTGGAAGCAAGCGACAGAGAACGGAGATGCTGTGCGATGGGAGAGGAGGTCGCTTCGTTAATGGCCTGTTTGATTGTTGCGATTGTTACTCTGGGAAGCGGTTTCGAGGCATCACTCTCCTCTGGCTTCGTGTTCGACAGATCCTTAGTAGCACCTCTGCCCTTGCGGCTAGGCGTGCTTGCACTAATAGAAGCGTCGTCGTTGTCAGTCTCCGTTGTAGCAGTATTCTGTGTTTGCTGGGACTGTTCCGCAATCTCGACAGCACGACGGCAGATGTCCAGCGCCCGGCGCGCATCGCCTGAAACGGCCGCGACTTTGCGACTTGCAAACTGGACAGCATCTTGGTCCACAATGTTCCCGGGCACGCCCTCGAGTCTCGACGAGATGATCTCCATCAGCTGCGTGTGCGTGTACCCCGGGAATGTGATTCGAGTCAAACCGAGCCGAGAACTAATCTTGTTCGACAGTGTTCGCTCCGGCAAATCCATTGTGTTGGCCACAGCCAGGACGATGAGTCTCGAATGCCGCATCGCCGGCCAGTTGAAGAAGTTGTACATGACGCTCTGGCTCTTGGTCACGAGCTGGTCCAGTTCGTCCATCAAGACAACACAGGGGATGCGGCGCGGTGACGGATGAGAGAACTCCTGTTCCAACAAGCTCAATGCGTGGTTTGGGCTGACACGATCGCCTTTAAGCGCTTCCCATAGCAGCGAATATGATTGATGGGGCTCCGTAACTTTCATGCCATTGATCTCGACGAAGTTGAAATCGTCCAGTTCTTCGCTCAAGACCGCTTGGTGTAAGGCGCCCACCACTTCCCGCACAGTGGCGGTCTTGCCCGTCCCCGGTGTGCCGGAAATGTAGATGCAAGCTCCAGAGCCATCGACGATGGCCGAGTACAGGTGGGAATAGACTGTGCTGAACTCGTTCGAACGGCAAGGCAAAGAAGTGGGGACGGATGAGACATGGAGAGTTGTGCGTGCCTGAGAGTATGGTGTCGACATATACTGCGATGGAGAGAGGATACGGGTCCCTAGAGGCGTGATCTCAATGGGCTTCTTGATCATGATTCGCTTGTGGGTCGGTGTTGTATATTTGGACGCTTTGACTGATGACTTCGGCGTTGACGCTGTAGTGGTCGCAGTCGTTTTCCGCCGTTTGTGTGGAGTCCTGGGCTGCTCCTCGTTGCACATCTCGTTCTTTTGCTCGTACTCGCGGTCCTCCTGCTTACTAGCCAACTGCTTTTTCTTGCCCTTTGTCTGTTCCTTGATCCAGTCAATCAGATCCAACAGGTCCTCGGGCCCTCGGTAGATCTCCTCCCAAACAAAATCCTCAGTGAACTGCAACGTCCTCTGCTTGACTCCTCGTCGGCACATAATAGTCTTTGAGTACCGGTTTGCAGCCGATTTCGACTTGGGCGGCAATCCTCCAGGATATTTCTGGAAGAAGACATCTTTCGATAAAACAGTAGCTTTGCCATTGATTGCTGTCAATGGGTTGACATTGAAGTCCGCCGTGATATACGACTCGTTGGGAAGTACGTCAGGTCTGATTTTGAATCGCTTTCCAAACGCCAGCTCTTCTGGGGTGCAGAACCACTGGATATATGCGCACATCTCGTCATCTCCGTCCTCGTTGGTCTTCGAAAATGAACAGATTAGTCCAACCCAGTCCTTTCCTTGCTCAGGAGACTTTAGCAGGATCGGATCTCCGACTCGCACAGAGAACGAGCCCATTCGTGCACCCACTATGGCCCTCTTTCTCGAACCTTGGCTGAGAGCGCTGGCCTTGCGCTTCTTCGTCGGTGTCTTCTCATCTTCAGCCGGTTGGGGTGTTTCGTCAGTCTCATAGATCCATTGCCAGGGATGGTCGTCGTATCCGAGCTCGTCGTCTGAGTCTTCCCGAGCAAGCCCGCCTTTGGTCAAATATTTCTTCTGCCTCTGCATCACGTGTGGAATACGGCAAGGGGTTTTTGGAGGATGGTTAGGATTCGGGACCAAACCTATGTGTCTGTTCCTCTGCTGTTTGCTCACTTTACATTAGGAAATTGGCACAACGCGTGAAACGCGTAAACGCGCCTCGACGCGACAGGCAATATAACCTGTTGGGGCATAGTTTGACTTGGCATTCAATACTGTCACGCATAGCATCTGAGACGCAATCCTGACCACATCTCTCTGTTATGTAGAAGAAGAGTGAAACTGCAATAACCATACACCCTGCTCTCTGATGTTCGAGGATCCTTGAAGTCCGCTCTTTGCCCATATAGAAATCTCGGGATGGCGTAAGGGTGAGGGCGCTGCAGCAGGTCGGTACTGCCCCCGCAATTGAACTTCCTTCATAAGACGAAGGCATCGTGACTTCACCTGCCTTCTGTGTCTGATCTCATTGCAAGTATTTCTATCAAAGAAAGTGCTGAACATTTGAACAAGGACAAGCCAAGGCTTGTTTGGAGGCTTGCTGGGGAATTTCTGCTTATATCAACATCTGTTGCAAAAGTTCACTTGAGTCGCGTCTCAGTTTGTTTCCATCACTGCGTCATCACTGTGTGTTTTTTGATATCACTTCACATAGAACAGAAGGCACGAAAGGCATCGTGTCACTCATCAGGAACGCATGTGCAGCTTTTTCTTAGCGTCCATGTGTATAAAGAGGTGTTGATTCTCCGTCTTCCTTTCCTACTTCCACTTCAGCCTTTTGTTACCTCATCTGCAGGTCTCTTTGTTCTTTTGCATGGACTCAGAGCGACAACGTCAGCAAGAAGCAGGCACACGTCGGCACCATGAGCGAGTGAGTATCAGCATCGGTCTGCGCAAATCATATACTGACCAGCCGATCTAGCCACGAGGGTGAAGGTCTTGACCTTGAACGTGGGTTTGAGTCTTCCTCCTTCCTGCACCGTGCCTAACCTTCTTACAGGATGGGAGGAAGCAAGTCTGCCTGGAGCATCAGCCTACTCGTATGCTGCCTCCGATGTTTTCAACCCAGGTGTGCCAGCTGGTGATGCGGGTCGCTTTCCTCCAACAGCATCTCGATATGCCACATCGCGAGATTATGCGCCGAGAGCTCAGCCCGTCATTCCGCCTAATGGGTTTGCACGAACAGCTCAACAACCTGCTGTCAGCGGTCAAATTGCCCGCAGTGGTAGACAAATCCCTACGACAAGACCCCCTATGATCAAAAGTGCTGCGCAGATTCATTTCGAAAGTGGTCAGGCCGCCGATGGAGAATATCAACTTGCTTCCACATGGCGAGCTCACAGAACATCAGCGCTGAGAATTGATCGCGGAAGTCGCCCACACCCGTTACAGACGCTACAGGAGATTATGTTCAAGTCCGGCACATACGTCAGAAAGCCAGAGGACCAGGATCAGAAGCTCTTCATCTGGGGCACGCCGCCGCAGATCGCCGAAACTAGGGCAGCACTTGCAAAGTGGGAAGAAGACCTTCGCAGCTCCGCAGATAGCTCGAAGAACAACCATAGTTGGTTGAGATCCAACGCCCTCGACGGCCGTGCAGAGCACCGACTCGAACGCCAGAGCAAGCAGAAGGCTTTTGACGAGCTTTTGAGGCAGGTCTCGCTCGATTACGCTTTCGAAGCTGCGTTCTTATGGCCGAAAGAGCTCGATATCGAAGACTTCGCGGAGCACCATGCTAACATCCTAGACCAACTGAGAAGCAGCTACCACTGTCGCATTGGTTTCCAATCTGCGGATGTCCATCACATCATCGTCGGAGCGAACTCTGAGAGAGATGTCGTCCACATCATGAACAGAGTCTTGAATCTCATCAAGGAGACCGTATCCCGTCGCGACCAGCTCGTCACTGTCACTCTAGTGCATCCTCCACACCATTCAATTTACAGAGATCGTGTTGGTTTGCAGGATCGCGATCCTCTTACTGACTCCTATCTTCCCACCTTGCATGGCAAGCCAGTATCAGACGAAGCAGAGTGGGTGAAGGAACGCCGTCGCACACATATTACAAATCGCAAGAAGATCAAGAAAACCATCGATACTTCGATCAAGCGGCTTCGGATCTCACATCAACACGTGCGCATGAGGGTGGTCTTCGGAGAGCTGGGGTTCAAATTGTTCCAGAGACCATCTGGCGGGTCTGACACGTACTCATTCGAAGATTTCTTCCTCATGGTCACCAAGGGTCGCACAAAGCTCAGCATGAACAGCATCCCTGTCCGACAAGGTGATATCACCCAGTTGCCAGACATTCTTGATTCAATGGAGGCCTTTCATGATGGGACCGAATTCTATGGGGTGTACTTCGATTTTGCAGCAGCCAACAGTAATGCGGTTCTTCGCTTGGAAACCATTATCAACCCTGTTGGCGAGCACGACTACGAGTTTCAGGAGCGTCGCTGGGTCGAGTTCGGCGATATGGTCTCCAGGCTCCAAGTCAGTCTGTTCAACTTTGAGCGTCCGGATTACCAGCTTACCATAGACGCTTTCCCCATGCATTCGAACAAGCAATTCAAAGGTCAGACTATGGGACAATTTCAGAACAACATTACTTTTACACGGCCCCCAAACGGCATCAAGGCAATCCCACAGCGACGCGTCAAATATCCTGCAAATCAGAGGAGTTTGCAAACCGTCTCCGAGCTGACGGTGAAGAAGTGGCGATTCAAGGACGCTGACGGCTATTTCGAGCTTCGGCGAAAAGAAGTCTACGACGAGAGAACAGGGCAGTACTCCTCCAGCCCGGTCGAGACCCGCTGGCACGCATTGTACTACTACCCTGAGTGGGACAATCTGATGGGCCAGTTCGGCACGCTCAAGCCAGGCGAGGACGTGAGCTGGCCGAAATCTGTCGCCACGTTCTTCCCTGAGAGTGGTGTCGACGACGGCCGGGCCTTACCTCAAGGCTTCAAGAAGTTCATCAACGAGGTGGAGGAGATTCAGGATCTGTTGGCCGAGGCTATCAGCCAGGTTGCCAGAGGTAGACAGAATACTCCTGCCACAACTGGAGATCATCAGACTGCAAATGGTCAGAACGGCGGCGCATGAGAAAGGCCGTCAAGTCGGCAACGATTCCGAGTCCCAGCCAGAAAAGAAGTGCAGATGGTAGGGACAGCGAAGTTGAGAAAGGTCGGCGGAATAGCACCCATTCTTGAAAGTTCGAAGATTCCATTCAATCCCATTTTGCATTTTGATCAGACATGCAGACCGAGAGCTGGTGCCATACTTTTCTGTGGCCGAGCTGTTCAAGTCTGCCAGAAGCGAGCAGATGCAGCTAGGCAGCTAGGCAGACATAGACAAAAAGCGGGCAACATGTCCTTGCAAAGCAGCGCATCTCAGGAATCATAAGGTATCTTTTTAATAGACACAGATGAAGCCAGCGGCAGTAATTCGTGATCACACAACATTGGATCTCTCCGGCGACCATGGCGGCAGCCGCAAGCCGCTTTATCCTACACTCGCTTGCGCCCGTGGTTGATTCGAATCCGCCCCGGCAGCCTGTTCAGCAAGCATCTTCTGTCTCAAGACTGCAGATGCAGAGAGATAAGCCGTATCAGCTGTTTGCCCACATACCCAACATGACATGACTCTTGGGAGGAGGGGTTGGTATGTATGCACTCACCATCTTCGATGACCCTTAGATTCTCGTTCTTCCCGCCCACGGCCTTCTCGATTTCGAGCAGGTTCTTCGTCAACTCATCCACCTTGCCAGTGTAGAACTTGATGCCGTCCTCCGGGGTCTTTTCGACAAAAAAGCCAGTGCCGACATCGACGAGGACAGATGAAGATTTATCCGACGAGTCCGCGGGTGTTGCAAGCGTGCCGGGCACGTAGAGGGATGTGGTTAGGGGGATGAGGAGCGGTGTTTCTGTTGACAGTACGAACGCGAGTTAGCATGCTTCCAATCGCATATTTCGAAAAATCAAGATTCAATGCTTGTGTGGGTTCTTCATTGCTCGTGCCAAATTCGTTTCGTGCTTGCTCGACAATCTTCTCGTCTCGTCTCGTCTCGATTTGATCGCGACTAAGAGCCAACCTGGGCTTCCCTTCAACGCTTCTGCTCAATTTTCCCTCTCCTATATCCATCCATGCATGCGTGCGGGTCCGACGAAATCGGAACACTAACGCTTATACATCGTATGCGTATGTCTCCTCCAGGCAAGGGTATACGTGTTTGTGCTTGCGTCTGTCCATCATACGGCGCAGAAAAACAGACTCACCTCCGCTCTTCCCCTGTACTCCCTGCTGAATGCTGCGAATACAATCCCGGAAACGCGATTGTGCGGCTCGGAGCCGTTGGTAGGATGTGCTTAGGTGCTCGAGTTCCTGCGAGAGTCGGGATTGCAGCGCCGAAAGCTGCTGGACTGACAGCGTCGAGATGTCAACTGCGTTTGGTGGTGGTTGCGACATCTTCTCGTTTTCTCCAAGTGAGGATGCTGGGCAGAAGTAGGAAAGCGTACAAGTGTAAACGGACAATCCAGAAACGGAGTGATCCTTTTTGGTTGCGAATTTAGACAGAAATGAATGAATGAACGGGATGGGATGTGTTTGTTAATCTCTTAGAGAAAGTTGAACTGCGATTCGAGTTTGGAGAAGGCCGGAATTGGCTACTCAGCCTTGTTCGAATTCACGAGGCTGCTTCTGTCTGCAAAGCGGGTCAACCACAACAACTCTTCGATGAAATATGAGTTATATACGTAGTAGCTGTCATCGCTCCACGGACTAGAAGAGCCGATTGTAGAGGGATGACAGAGTATTATGGTTATGCTAGAAGCTGTGATTCAAAAAATCCGCAAGAGTTGGGTATCTCTTTTTAGTATACAATTGCCGCCATCATAGAGAATATCTCAAAGCTGCTTGAGCAGACCATGCACGAATTCCACCACGCGGTCCATCTCCACGTCCTGTTTGATCTTCAGCCGGCGACACTGCACCTCGACCCTTCCTCGGTCGAAGCCTTTGCCCAGCACTACAATCACAGGATAGCCGATCATGTCAGCATCCTTCAGCTTCCATCCCAGACCTTGATCCGTTCGGTCGTCAAGGAGGACATCCGCCGCACCAAGTTCTGAGCTGGATAGTTGGTCGTAGATCTGCTCGGCCGCCTGCATCCTTTGCGGCTCAGGCTTTGCGATAAGCACCACCACTTCAAACGGCGCAATCACTCTAGGCCAGTTGAGGCCACGTTCGTCCGCGAGACATGATGCCACGGCGGCGATGAGTCTGGACACACCGATCCCATGGCATCCCATTTCGACGGGAACTCTTTCCTTGCCATCAGGATTCCTGATGGTCAGTCCCAGCTTGGAACTGTATCGGGTTCCTAGGTGAAAGGTGTGGCCGACCTCGATGGCCTTGTGTAGCTGAAGCTTGCCGCTCGAACACTCCGGACAGGGATCACCGGATTGTTGTTTGAGCAAGTTGATACCGCGGCCGTCGTCTTTCGGCGCACTGATGACATAAAATTTGATGTTGTTGTGAGAGAACCGGTCGATGTCCTGTGAAATCAGCTCGTGAATCGACTCAGGTTCCACCCCAGAGTCGAGAAGGTAAATGATGGATGCGTCCTTGGTCGCATTGTCCGCGCTATCTGTCGCCAGCCGTCCCTCGAAGGAAGCGAAAGGATGTTCCAAGCCGGAATCGATCTCAAGGACGCCGGCAAGAGCTGCTTTGATGGCATACGAGTTGAGACCATACGGATTGATGTCGTCTGTTGCATCCTGAACCGTTTCCTTGGGTGCGATCGCGCGAACAAGACTACGGCCGTCTTTACTGAGGAAGTCTTGTTGAAGGTACGCGCTAGGATTGAGGGATGCTGATAACTCGCGGTCCGGTATACTTTCGATGAACTGAGGAGGGTATGCCTTCTGTGAAACGAATTCCTCATTCCGGGCATAGCCACAATCTGAACAAGTGATAACAATATCCTCTCCTGCGGAGTTTGGGAAGTGGTATTCATGACTGAGATTTCCTCCCATGTCGCCAGACTCGGCCCTGGCTTCGATGTACTTGACTGTCAATTCATCCAGGAAGTTGCGATATGCACCTCTGATGTCGTCGTATGTTGCATGTGCCTCCTGTGGCGTTGAGTCGAACGTGTACAGGTCTTTCATGAGAAACTCCCGGCCTCGAAGGAGCCCACCTCTCGGCCGTTTCTCGTCGCGATACTTCCGTGTAATCTGATACAGACGCACAGGAAGTTGTTGAGGGGTGCGGATGATGTCCGCGAGTAAAGTCGTGATTTCTTCTTCGTGTGTCGGTGCTAGGAGCCATTCCGTATCTCTTCGATCCTTGAATGTGAAGAACTCGGCCCCTGGTTTCCACCGTCCCGATCTCTGCCACAACGCTAATGATGATATCGAAGACAAGGATACTTTAGAAGCCTGGATAGACTTCATGTGTTTGTCGATCAGTCGTTCTAGCTTTTCTTGGACTCGAAGTCCAAGCGGTAGCATCTGGAAGATGCCGGCGTACGCTTGCCGCAGATAGCCAGCTCGGATGAGGAGCTGGGTGGCATCGGCAGCGGCATCTTGCTTCTGCACGTTCACCATCGGAATCCAGAAGTCGGTAAGCCGTTGTCTTGAGTCGGTGTGTTTCAGCCGGACTAGTCCACACTGTCGCTGAGCGAGAGCAAACGTGGCCCTCGCAGAGACTTGACGGAGAACATGGTGCTTCATGGATGGGATTCAACAGCACCGGAGAACCATGAGTTCGGGTAGTCCAACCATAACACGATCTCGTACACCTGTGTCCTCGGCCCCGTCTCACATTCGGCCCGCCCAGTGTATGTAGCGACTGAAAGTGACAAAGGCCCAAGTAGCTTGAGGTTATGTTGAACGCATTGGAAACTAAATGTCGACTACTACTTCTGTGGTGCAGATAGACTGCATTTGCACCTGGCTGGAGGTTGAGGCAGCGGAATTAACTGTGCTTGGCAGCATTAAATCCGCTGAAATCTATAATTTTCTGGCGCTCGCAGGTTGCGAGTCGCTCACCATTGACCACGCCGTCTTTATTTGGAGGCGTGCAAGATTCGATGATCTGAGAGTCATGTCCAAATCGAAGCCTCATCCTGTGGGCTCTCCAGCAGCGGCTCCCAGCAAGTCTCAGGAGGGTTCCACCGAAATTGCCTCGAAGCCCGCAACCGCTACGCTTGAGAACCTGCGCCATGAGATCCAAGCACGCTTTGAGAAGTTAGACAAGAAAGGACCGAACCCCAAAAAGAACAAGAAGGATGCAAAGCTTGGTGCAGAAGGGTCTGAGCGAGGTAAGAAGCGTGATCGAAATGGTCAAGTCCTCGACCAGGACAAAAAGAATGCTCCTCGAAAAGACAATGGAGAAGGTGTTGACGAAGAGGACGAATTTCGGAAGGAAGTGCAGGCTCTAGGGGGTACCACTGAGGATCTGGAACTCGTTGCGGACGCAGAATCGGACTCCGAACTGGAGGGGCCTACGATCGAGAAGACACCCAAGAATTTTAAGTCTCGGCCATCGTCAAATATTGATGTAGACGGTCTGGACAAGGGCCTGAAGAACATTTTGAAAGAAATCGCTCTGGCACAGGGCGAGATTGACGACGAACAAAACGAGTCTGAGTCCGACAATGTGGACGATGAAGTTCAAAGGCGCCCTGAAAAGGCAGCCCCGGCTAAGCAGGCCGATGCCTCAAGTCAGAAACCAGATCAAAAGCAGGAGAAGAATAAAGACAAATCACAGCGTGGAAAGAAGCCCTCATTCATCTGCGAACCCAGACCTGAGTGGTACGACGTGCCCGCAGTGGATGTCGATATGGCGGCTGGTCCCAAATATACCCCAACGAAAGACTCAATCGACCAACTCCACGAATATGCGAAGACATTGTTGGAGGAAGAGAACCAGCGGTTCAGAGACTCTCAGCAATCGTCAGCGTCTCACTCCTTCTACAATACGGTCGTCACTTCGGGGACACTGTCGGACAAGATCTCGGCTCTCACACTGGCCGTGCAAGAATCTCCCCTCCACAACATGCATGCTCTTGAGACCTTGATCGCATTGGCCCGCAAACGCAGTCGGTCTCAGGCAGTCGATGTTCTTCGGGCTCTCAAGGACTTATTCGCACAGGGATCTCTACTCCCGGAATCAAGAAGGCTTTATGCGTTCCATACCCAGCCAGCTCTGCCCAACGCGCTGGGACAAGTGAAGATGTGGAGCAAGGGGAATAAATTGCCTCGCGGTCTGGATCAGAAGCACCTGGTGGTGTGGGCGTTCGAAGATTGGCTAAAAGAGCAATATTTCGAAGTTCTCAAGACCCTCGAAGTGTGGTGCAACGACGAGATCGAGTTTTCCAAAGCACGCGCTGTGAGCTACGTATATGAGCTGCTCAAGGAGAGACCTGAGCAGGAATCGAATCTGCTGCGGCTTCTCATCAATAAAATCGGCGATCCAGTCAAAAAGATTGCTTCACAGGCTTCATACTTGTTGATGCAGCTGTTGATCAATCATCCCGCCATGAAGGGGATTGTGGTGTCGGCGATTGAGACAGACTTCATCTTCCGACCCGGACAAAGCTTGCACGGAAAGTACTACGCAGTGGTGACGCTCAATCAGACAGCACTGAGCACCAAAGAGGAGGATGTGGCGCGGAAACTGATAAACATCTACTTCTCCTTGTTTACACAACTGCTGAAAACCGGTGCCATGGCTCCAGAGGAGAAGACGGATGATGGACCGCCGTCTCGAGGTCCCCCATCTCGAGAGCGAGGAAGACAACCCAAAAAACCACCGGTCTCAGGGCAATCTCAAACCGATGAACTGAGAGAGAAACTGACATCGGCGATCTTGACTGGGGTCAACCGGGCATATCCTTACGTGGGAGCGAGCGGCACAAGCTTCGGCGAGCATATGGAGACATTGTTCAAGATTGCACATTCGCCAAACTTCAACACGAGCATTCAGGCGCTATTGCTCATACAGCGACTATCGAATCAGCACAAGGCGTCAGATGATCGTTTTTACCGCGTTCTTTACGAATCGCTGTTGGATCCCCGGCTGATCCACGCCTCGAAACAACAACTCTATCTCAACCTGCTGCATCGAGCGTTGAAGGCCGATCTAAACGTGAAACGTGTCAGGGCGTTCGTGAAGAGGCTGATTCAGATCCTGTCGTTGCACGAACCTCCATTTATCTGCGGGGCCTTCTTCCTCATCCGGGATTTAGAGTCAACCTTCCCTTCACTAGCAGGACTGATTGACCAGCCAGAGGACCATGACGATGACGAAGAAGTGTTTCGCGATGTTGACGAAGATGGCAACACTGCTGCTCAGCCTGCATTGCCTGACAAACACCAGGGCAATGTCTACGATGGGCACAAGCGCGCGCCCGAACATGCCAACGCCGACAACAGCTGTGCATGGGAACTGCTTCCGTTTTTGGCGCATTTCCATCCCTCAGTGTCTGTCAGCGCTGACCACGTCTTGCGACATGCCAAACTGCCTGGAAAGCCGGATCTTAGTTTGCATACGCTCAGCCACTTCCTGGATCGCTTCGTCTATCGCAACCCCAAGCTGTCATCATCCGGTCTGCGGGGCTCCTCGATCATGCAGCCTATGGCGGCGAGTGATACGCACAACGTGCTCATTGCTGGCAGTGCCGGTGGCGCACGCCAGTTGCCGGTGAACAGCGACGCCTTCAAATCCAAGAAGGGTGATGAGGTGGCTGCTGAAGACGTCTTCTTCCATCAATACTTTGCGACTTTGGCCAAGGGTACATCGAAGAAGCCTAAGGCTCAGAAGAAGCGGGAGAAGGAAGATGATGAATCCGGCGATGAGGATGAGGTGTGGAAAGCCATGATGGACAGCGCACCGGATCTAGAAGGGGAGGTTGAAAGTGACGATGATGTCGACCTGTCCGACTTGGAGTCGGCTATGGACGAGTCTGATGGGGAAGGAGTCAGTGGTTCTGATGATTCTGATGTGGACATTGAGGCGGGCATCTTTGACGAGGACGAGGACGACCTTATGGACATGGATGAAACTGCGGTTAGTCAAGGTGCGGAGTTCGCAGGGTTCGACTCGGCAGAGGAAGATGAAGAACTTGAGCCCTCGGATAGGAGGAAGAAGAGCAAGAAGGAGACAAAGGAGGAGACGGGCAAGGCGAAGAAGAACAAATTGAAGGGCCTGCCGACGTTCGCGTCTGCCGAAGACTACGCGAAGATGCTGGAAGATGACGACGACGAGGATGTGTGAGGCGGGGAGCTCATATGCTAGTGTTTTCCTATATCCTACAAATGGTGTCGTTTATCAATGTAGGTGTCAGTAGCCTTTCGGTGTAAGGCTTTAAGCGAGCGACTCAAGCAAATGTCGAGATTCTTGGTTGTCTTGGTTGTGTCTTGGTTGTGTCTTGGTTGTGACTTGGTCATCTTGGGTGTGGATGGAGATGAGCTTGATTCGACGCCACGCCACGCCACGTTTCCTGACTTGAGATGGAGACGTAGCAGCATACCAGTATTGAGGATCTGAGGAGCTCGGCAATCTCGGGCTGTCTACAGATACAGCTTCACGGCAAATGTGAGACTCGATTGTACGAGGGCATTCAAAGGGGTCCTAGAGTGGCACGGTAACCAGAGGTGCGGGTGCAGTCTGCACAGTACGGTGCAGTGGTGGGGGAGGAAGTCGAGCCGCAGTCTTTCTCAGGGTCATCAGGCTACAGAGATACCTCAGGTACCTAAAGTGACGCAGTGTTCTCACCCATTGTGCCTATCATAGGGGTCCTTATTCTTCTTGTCACAGATGCCTGAGTGCTTACTGGCCCCTAACACTTTGCTTAAAGCATCATTACCTAAGGTATCTATCTAGGCTGGTGCCTACGGTGAGCATTTCTCGTTGTAATCCGTTTGATGCCATAGTCTGGGGAAAGCACGCCATCTGAGACTTTGCCTCTGTATATCTCTTTTTGTCTGGACTACTATACTACAACTGTGGGCTGCGCAAGTTACTGTACGTTTTCAATATTAATGCCAATGCCAAAGGAATGGCCACAATGGATCACTTCTTCAGCCTTTTCGACTGACTTTTCTCCCTCCACATCTAGTCTCCTTCCGCCCTCCATAACGGCGCTGGCCGACAGGATCTGGATGTGACGCTGGGATGAAGCGTGGCCTGTGGATGGCCTGAAAATTTCAACTAGTCGGTGTTAGCGGCTACTACGACTTCTTCATCATCATCATCATCAACACCACCGTTGTCGTTGTCGTTGTCGTCGTCATTTGGCCAGCAATTCCTGCCAGACAACAACTTCATTCGAACTGATGGAGTCAAAGGGACCGCACCAATGCCAACTCACACCTCACACCTCACACCTCCTCTTCCACCACTAGCCACCTGCTCTACCAGCTGCTGGCTCTACCAGATATCTGCCTGCCTGTCTGCCATCTGCCAGTCCCTCCCGCCCGACGTCCGTGCCACCATCCTGCACTAGAAAGACAATAACACGCCATATCCATCATCTGAGGTTCCGTCGCTCAGGGATCCCGGGCCTCATCAACTTATTGGTCTTCTACTGACCCTTCCGTCGCCCCCAGTCAGGGATCGTCGAGTCCCATCGCGGACCCCATCCCGCTTGTCGTCACTATGCGCTCTTCTTCTCCACTAGAGTTAATAAACAGCCACCTACCGACTCCCGAAAACCCTTACCAGACTCGGAGTACAGACCCTGCGATCTCAACTGTTTGTTATTTCATGTACACTTCTACAACCTTGCTCCTGGTCTAGCCCCTCAGATCCAGTCAAGTTTCCTCAGCACGCCATCCCAGCTTATCTCTTTCAAAAAGACCTTTCCCCTCGGCGCAGGTTCTTAATCTGACCGTTCTCTGTTGCCAACTACTTCCAAAGTGTTGTGTTCTCCTTCATCCACAGGGCTGTTTACTGCAATCGCAGCGTGTTCCTTCCACCACAATCACATGCCGGCGGTCGCTCTTCTCGATCTAGATTCCCTGTTTTACGCCTGTTTCGTACGGGCCATTCGCGCTGTCAAGTGGCGTTGAGCAAATCGAGTACATAGACTCTGTGACAAGATAATAACACCATCGCAATCCAAAATGGCTGGTCTCCACGAGAAACAGGAGCCTACATTTGGCGACGCGAACACCTTCAAGCCCGAGGCGGAACCCGACCTGGAGCAAAGGCGCACTTCTGTGACCAGCGTCAACGGCCGCAGAATGAGCAGGATTGGACCCCCTCCGCCAAGAGCGGCTTCCCTCACCAATGACTCGGATTCCGCAGATGACTACAGTAAGCTGGTGCAGATGGAGGCTCATGATGTTATCAAGTACCGGACTTGTTCCTGGCAAAAGGTCTGTTTTGGCGACTACTTGCAAGGTCTTCCAGGTTGCTAACGTGCGCCGCCGACAGACCGCTGCATTGCTCTTCTCGGAGTACATTTGTTTGGCCATCATGTCGTTCCCTTATTCGTATTCCGTACTAGGTCTCGTACCGGGCCTCATCTTGACCGTGGTCCAAGCGGCATTCGTTCTCTACACGTCTCTGATCGTCTGGTAAGTCTAGCAGCATGCCAAAAATTCCGGTGAGATCAATACTGAGACAACGTTGATTAAAGGGAGTTCTGTCTGCGTCATCCCGAGACGAGAGATGTCTGCGATATTGGTCAGATGTTGTTCTGGAACTCGAAGTGGGCGTGGTGGTTCACCGCCATCATGTTCCTCCTGAACAATACTTTCATCCAGGGTCTCCATGTCCTGACAATTTCCCGCTATTTGAACACCATGAGTGGTGAGTTGTGTGATCATTGATCCTTGATCAATCCCATGAGTCATTCATACACATGCTGACTTGGGGTCAACAGGCCACAGCGTCTGCACCGTGGGCTTCGCCGCCATTGGCGCCGTCGTGTCTTGGGTCTGCTCTATGCCGCGTACTTTCAATGCTCTGTCGAAATTAGCCGCCCTGTCGGCTTTGTTCACTTTCGTCAGTGTTATCCTTGCCGCTGCTTTTGCTGGCGCGGAGGGCAAACACGGCACTGCCGGGTACAATCCCGATCCCAACCACATCAATGCCGCAGGTCAGAAGGTTGGAGGTGAACCTTTGGTGCTGGCTATTCCCCTAGCAGGCACCACATTCGTCTCCGGCATGAACGCCTTCCTAAATATCAGTTATACCTTCATCGGCCAGATCACCCTGCCAAGTTTCATCGCCGAAATGAAGAATCCGTACGATTTCCGCAAGGCAATTTGGATAGTCACCATTTGTGAGGTTATTGTGTTCAGCTTGGTCGGTGGTATTGGTAAGTCAGAGCCGCCTCATAGACATTGGCCGTCGTTCGCAAATTGGCGAGATGCAAAATGCACGCATTGGGCCGGTCAAGTGCTAACGGATCTCGGCGACTAGTGTACGGCTACACCGGAACACAATACAATACCGCCCCGGCTTTTGGCTCTCTGGGCAACGACGTTTACAAGAAGGTGTCCTTTTCCTTCATGATCCCGACGTTGATCTTCCTTGGGGTTTTGTACGCCTCGGTCTCCGCTCGCTTCGTCTTCTTCCGCCTGTTTGATGGCACCGTCCACAAGACTTCGCACACCGTGGTCGGCTGGGCCTCTTGGGCTGCGATCCTCGCCGTGACCTGGGTTGTTGCCTTCATCATCGCCGAAGTCATCCCTTTCTTCTCGGATCTGCTGTCTCTCATGAGTTCCCTATTCGATAGCTTCTTCGGCTGGATCTTCTGGGGCGTGGCATACCTGCGCATGCGACAGGCCGACCTGGGACCCGGATTCTATCGCAAACGCGGCATTCGAGGATGGATCGGGTTCTTGATCAACATTTTCATCATCGTTGTGGGCGTCTACTTTTTGGGCGTGGGCACCTATGTAAGCTCCTATCATCTTTGTGCGAGTCAACATCTGGACGTGAACTGACTGGCTGGTACTCTTTAGGCATCTGTTGACAGTATCATACTTGACTACAAAAACGGAAATGTCAAGGGTGTCTTTACGTGCGCGGATAACTCGGTGTAAAAGCCCGTACGCCGATACTTTCGTTCAATGGAGATCATTGGTTACCCCAAATGCACCAGTTCCTGGAGCCACGCAAGAACTTCATCCAATACATCGGAATTGCAGGTCAAAGAGACAGGGTTCGGAGCGAAGTCCGATGGTAACGATGTATATGACGGTCTTCAGCTCGGAGGAATGGCGTATGCGTTTCCGTCAATAGCCATCAGCTGGAGACGTGGGGGAATGCCTAGGTAGATGATCATGAGGTGGAACTGGTCCGACAACCAGGTGCGGAAATAATACAACTTGAAATATAGAGGCGTCTATGGCTTGATGAGACGAGAGCTGAAAGTATATCTAGTAGCCAGGTAAACTGATGTACAAACAACCATATACTGCGTGCTCATTATTGATGTGACCTTTGACTCAGAGCGACAAAAGGTAGTAGAAATGTGACGCCGCTTTGAAGACGGAATTCATTTGTAGGCCGACATGAGACTTTCTTAGAGCGGCATTGTGGCACTCCCAAAACAGACTGAAGCCGTCTCTTGCCCCTTGGTCCTACCAAGCGACAGTGATACCATGCATGGCCTCTGGCTGTGCTACTATTCACAGCAGCAACCCTCGTATTTGTGGAGGACAGACTTTCGCATCTGCTTCTGACATTGAAAGTGACAGCTTCACCTTCTCTTCTTCCCTTCTCTTCACGGTCTTCTTGGGAACGGGTCTGCACCGTACCTTGACGATTTGGCAACATTGGTGCGGATTGCAAGTCCCACGCATCGTCGTCGTTAATTGACGGAGGCCACATTGTATTATCACTTTAGACCTGAGTTTTATTTCACCCACCATCACCCGACCCGACCTGCGCCTCTCTTCACGTTTTGTTCCGCGAGCCCTCTCACCGACCTCTGCTACCGTCATATACCATTCCACGAGATCCCAAGGCTATCGATCTTCAGACCCCTGCGCCACGCCTGTCCCTTCCGCTAAACCGCCGGCTGATCAATGCATTAAACCACCCTGTGTTAGACTGTTGCTGGACAAGAGTCGCACAAATTTGTGAGAAGGACACCTGCGGGGTGGTAATGAGTTGGAGGGATGAATAGGCACCACGCCTTCGCCAACGGCCATGCTGCCAACAAAAAGCGCGATGATGACGGCTATCGTCCCTACTCCGACCGCGCCGATCTAGAGAACAAGTACATCTGGGGCATGCATGATCTCGTTGAAGATGAAAAGCCAGAGGCAGCCTTTGGTCGTCGATTCGAACCACGAAAGAAAGCACTACACTCCCGCTCTCGTCTAATACGACTTGGGTTGATGGCTCTGGGGACAATCGCCTTGATCATCTACTTCATTTTCCCTTCAGCCCTACAAGGTTCTTTACTGTCCAGCGCCGATACTTCTCTAGAGCAGTCCGATATCGAGACCTTGCGATATTACGACCTCACGGATGCGCAGGGATCTTCGGTAGGATGGCATCGGGAAGAGCGGGTTTTACTGTGCACTCCTTTACGAGATGCTGCACCGCATCTGCCCATGTTCTTCGCCCATCTGCGCAACTTCACCTACCCACATCGCCTCATCGACCTGGCTTTTCTTGTCTCCGATTCGAAGGACAACACCGAAGAATTACTCTCACAAATGCTGGAAGCGCAGCAAGCCGATCCTGACCCATCACAACATTATGGTGAGATTTCCGTCATACACAAAGACTTTGGACAAGCCGTGAGTCAAGATTTCGAGAGTCGTCATGGGTTCGCTGCGCAAGCCAGCCGGAGAAAGCTTATGGCACGAGCACGAAACTGGTTGCTTAGCGCGGCATTGAGACCTTATCATAGTTGGGTATACTGGCGCGATGCCGATGTGGAAACCTGTCCCTACACTGTCATTGAGGATCTAATGCGACACGACAAAGATATCACGGTCCCAAGTGAGTGAAATACTACCTCCATCCAAACCAACTCTTGCTGATCATTGTTTTCTAGACATCTGGCGTCCATTGCCCGATTGGTTAGGTGGTGAACAACCCTACGATCTGAACTCGTGGCAAGAGTCAGAGACGGCCATGGCTCTAGCGGAGACTTTGGACGAGGATGCTGTCATTGTGGAAGGATATGCCGAGTACGCCACCTGGCGGCCGCATCTGGCGTATCTTCGAGATCCATATGGAGACCCAGACGTCGAAATGGAACTTGACGGCGTCGGTGGTGTGTCGATCCTGGCAAAGGCCCGAGTTTTCCGTGCCGGCGTCCATTTCCCTGCTTTCTCCTTTGAACGCCACGCCGAGACTGAAGGCTTCGGCAAGATGGCCAGACGCATGGGGTTTTCGGTGATTGGTCTACCGCATTACACTGTCTGGCATCTCTATGAACCGTCAGTAGACGATATCAGACACATGGAGGAAATGGAAGCGGAAAAGCGCGAGAGAGAGAAGCAAGAAAAAGAAAATGCCGCCGTGGCCAAGAAGATCCAGGACGAATTCCGCCCCGTGAACTCGCAGTGGGAAGAGGACAAACAAGCCATTGCTGGGGAGGCTGAAGAGGCTAACTCTCAGAGTGACGCCAAAGAGGAAACGAGAAAGAATGAAGGTATGAAGAAGACGGACATTCGTCAGGGAGACGGCACCGAGGAGCTGAGCGCCAAAGATGATGGAGACACCGCGGCTGAGGGCGAGAAGGTAAAGGACAAGAAGAAGAGCAACAAGGCGGGTGCGAAGAAGCCCAAGGTTGCGGCAGAACCTAGAGAAGACGAGGATGATGAATGAATCGTCTCTTCCGCGACAAGACACGAGAGCCTGGCCGTAAGAGGCCGATCATGACAACGATTGAAGACCGACCGGATCATCATCAAATGGCACCCAACAACCCGAGCACCGTGGGATGATTGATTTCAGGAAAAAGGGGAACATGAGAACATGGGATGCAAGAGAGACAGCAAGCGATCCCTTCAGAAGCATGAAGCATGGTGCATATCGGACCCGGCGTTGCTCTTGCTTTTGCTTTTAATGGCTGCCACGGCTCTCAGGGTTGGGGGATTCCTGCATCACCACCCTTGTATGCTGTACACTTTAGACACGCAATGATCTCTGCGCCCGGCGCAAATATGGAATGGGCTGTTTGAAAGGGGCGAGACGTCCGGCTGGCTGGCCATATTGAGGACAATCAATCAGATACTAGCACTGGCTCTGCAAAATGCGAACTGTCTGTGAGCTGAGTTACAACTCGTTTTTCTCGTCTCGTCTCGTCGGGTTGTGTACATGCGTACCTAGACCTAGTGTGTTGTGGCATCAGTCGGATACTTGCACACTCGGGGTCGTACTAAGGTCTCACGCTGCGAGCGGTATTTGAAAACGTAAGATTCGTAGGCCGTTGGATGAAGACCTTGCAGCCTCGCGACTCCTCAAGAGGCTGCTTCTGAGCTACCGAAGGGTCTAGAAGGCCATGCAGTCGAATATGCAGGAACCTTTTTTGAACTTAGGACCGAATGCTGCAGTGTCTCTGCAGGGGTTGCAGTCGGGGACACACAGGTCACACAGGTCACACACAGGTCATGGCCACAATAGAGATTGTTTATGTAATGCATGCACTATAATTCCGCCATGACGTTTGCCTTCACGACGCGTCCCAATTCGGGAAGAAAGCGAGAGACGCGTTTATCCTTTATCCCGAGTCATTCACGTCTGCCAACCGCATGATGGACTAATACTACATCCAACACGGCTAGAATACTACTGTGCCCTGTCTGATTAACTACACATTGTCATTCTGAAATCTCGATATTGAGCCATCTCGACGATGCCTCGGCTCTAATTCGAGATCAAGAAGGCAAGGCATGACAATCGATTCTTGCTCGAAACTCAAAGGTCCAACAGGCTTTTAGCAAAGACGAAATACAACAGCTAGTCCTGGAACGACCACGGCTACGACCACTACCATCATCCCCGTATGCTACCAATCTGAAGCCTATCACCGAATGACTGATCAATCGGGTGATTGTATTCGATTCGGCCTGAACGACAGACTGAAAGACAATCACGACGAGACGACAAATCAATCGGCCAAAGCACTCAAAAGGACAGACGATCAATCTCTGAGAGGACTATAATACCTTGACACACCTCTTTTTTTGACAGTGCATAAGAAGTCTCCTTGAGGATTGCAACCGCAAAACAATATGGCTTCATCGATGTCGTCGTCGCAACAGTCCGGGTTTCCGCCTGTCCCATTCTCGGTCATGGCGTCGCAGCAGGCGCTTAGATTGATGGAATTGCCAATGGAATTGGTGGCCTTGGTGGAGAAGGAGAGAGGATTGAGTACGGGAGGTGGAAGAAGGTCAAGGTGAGTCGTTAGTATGTTGGTGTTGTTGCTCTTTCTCATACCGGACGTTGTTTGTTGCTATGGCTATCATTGTGTCGAAATGGCATCTCGTCGCCCATCACTGCTTTCCGTGGTACGGTTCGTTTCTTTCCTGGTGCTGCCTCTCTGTGCTATTATGCTGCATGGAGGAAGTAATACTACGGCGGAGAAAATGATACTGTTGTCCTACTTGGAGGGTGCCATAGTGCATTATCTCCGCTTTTGTGGTTGCTGAAGACAAACCTGCCTCCACTACAGCCACGAGTTCATGTCGTGATACCGACTGTTACGGCTTGATGGAATCACCCTGCACTTGCAAGGACACAAACACCAAGTTTGTTTTCCAGAATCAGAGAGCAGGAGGCGCAATAAGCTCGAGCGGACTTGATCTCGAGATTCACTGAATTCAAGCTGATGACTTGTTCTCCCTTCAGCAGATTACAATTCAAGTCAACAATGGCTACCGCTCCCTCTGCTGCACGTTCTGAACCTTCGCATGGACACCTTCACCTCTGCAGCGACGATAAGGTCTGGGCTGTCAAGCAAGTCAGTACGAGCAACAGTGTCTACGTCACCAAGACACAACTACTCCCATCCCAGGTTATCAATAGTCAGAAACAACAAAACAACGACAGCAATCACGAGAGCAATGTTGAGGACGGAGAGAATATCTTGAATGCGAGCAACAATGCTACCGGTCAGGGTAGAAACACAGCTGGTACAGATGGCGATGCCCACATGACCTTGGAGCTGGACGCAGAGAGAGCAGCTCAGAATGACGATCAACAGAGACCGCCTGGTCGAGTAACACCCCGCACAGACATTGGCTCTCAGACTGGGATAGCAGCCATATCACAAGTCCATAATGTCCTTGAACTGGTCGAAGTCAAGCCCAACGATGCAGAAATCGAAGCCAACATTCGAAACATAGTACCAGTCCTCGACGACCCGGACCACGATGCAAATGAGATACATTTACGTGCACCGAATGGCGGTCCAGATGCAAATACTGCGACTGTCACTCTACGAGAAGTGTTGGACAATACTCCCACACCTACGAAATACGTTATCAGCATCCTCAAGAATTTGTTCGTCTTCATTCTCCCGAGACGGCAAGACGAAAGACAGATATCGGCCACATACATACCCACTACGCATCTTTTGCTCCGTGCTTGGAAAACTTTCATTCAGCAGTGCGCCATTTCAGGTGTCAAGCTCACCACCCCCGAAGGCCTGAGTGGTGAACAACTCATCCAAGATGTCTTCAGAGGCATGATAGAGGAGGCGGAGATGAAAGAAGACGGCACCTTGACGGTCGCGGTGACAAGGGCTATCTTAAGGCAATTTGATCTGGCGAATAGTGACAGGCCTGACGATGGCGGCACCGTGTCTAATCACCACCACCTGGATCCGGAGCTTGATGTGGACCTGGATCTACATCAAGACCTGGACCTGGTTGGCCAGCCATTGGTTTTGCAAAGAGACCTCGTTAGCCAGGCCGTGGGAAGCTGGGTCCTCCTCTCTCTGCGAGACCAACAGCCTCCTTCCACGACAGTCACCGTGGCCGAATTCCTGAAGCAGTGGACCGAACTCCTTCCAGATTCATGGGCTGAGGACTGCGACCCGAAAGCACTCGTCCGCACATTCGGTGCGGGAGTCGGATTGGCGAAAGACGCAAATTCCACCGGGGCGGAGGTCTTGCGATTCACGGCTGCTGCAACACCTGGCTCGGGTGGCGGCAATGGTGCTTCCCTCCCCAAGGGCCCAGTGTCGGCGGTCCGGAAAGACGATGCCGGGAAAGGGCAGAGCGAGGCCCAGAACCATAAGAAGAGGAAGTGGCATGAGAAATTCGCAGCCCAGAGAATCAAGGCGGACAAATGACAAGAATTGGATTTCGAAGTCCGTGATTTGCAGCTATCAGATACAGTCGCCTCTCTACTCTTGACAGTCCATGGCAGCTTGCTAGTTTCCTACAGAGAACTCGCGTGGAAAATTCTCCCGGCTTTTGGAAGTCTTGAGAAGGCTTCATTCGACCCTATCACTCCTGTCACGGTATGATGTTTCGACTCATGTAGCCCCTGGCACGTGACAAGGCTGAGTGTAGAAGATGGAAGCAATCGTTTCGAGGTTACAGACACCTCTAGAAGGCTCAGGTTGCGTTGGTCCGACGGTATATAGCATAGGCGCATGGCAAAAAAAGTGACCACAGTGGGTTGTTACACAGACCTAGCTGCTACCGTCCCTCAACCATCTTTGCTCACATCAGCCGTAGCATCTTTCTGAACCCTTCCACCGGAGACAGATAAGCCACCACGCTCATAGAGTGATACCACCTCAATTTCAATGTGGCTGGTTCAATCAAGACAGGAGGGCGATGCCAGGATGGTGTCGCAATCCAAGCAGGCAATGCCATCAAGAGCTATTATTGGCCTCTGATATGGCAGCCAACTTCGGTAGAACATAGCCGCCTATATCGGTAAAGAAGGAACCCGCTTTGGCCATCGTCTCTGCAGCATCGTTGCCTAGCCAGACTCCAGTGATTCTTTTTAGACTCGACTCCATTTCGCGAATGATTTTTCCGCAGGTCTGATGTATTGGTCAGCAGCGCACGGCGTGAGGAAGACCAGACCATCCAAGTCAATCTGAGGGAGCCACTAGTACTTACCATGAAACAATCCCCGCGCCTCGTCTCGTCCATGGCAATGTCCGCGATCGCCGTAGCCACTCCTTCAGGAGTATTGGCTTCCAGGCCGCGAGAGACATACTCCTTGGCAAAGCCGGCGGACATGGCACTCGGGGTGACGAAGGGGGCGATTGCGTTGATCCTGACATTCCTCTTTGCCGCCTCGACTTGGGAGGACCGAAGCAGGCCAGTGATGCCGTGTTTGGAGGTGACGTAGCCCACCACGCCGGTGCCACCGAAATATCCCGACACCGAGCTGACGAGCACGATGGAGCCCCGGCTGCCATCAGCAGCAGGTGCATTGTCCTTCATGTAATGCAGTGCGAGAAGAAGTGCTAGAATGTGGCAGAAGAGAGTTAGCGTGTCGGTTTCCAAGGACTCTAGAGGCGCGCGCTCTCTGTATGTGACCGCGCCATGCTGGTGGTCCTGGTAGATAAGTGAGGGAAAAAGGCTGGGGATGCGACGCACTATTCAATGTCCCCTTGACGTTGATGTCGATAACCCTGTATGCCTCTTTCGGCTCCACCGGGTCGCCGGTCTCATCGACTCGGTCTGCGTCCAGCACTGGGTGACCTTCCATGACTCCCGCGTTGGCCACCACCACTTCGACGGACCCGAACCGTTCGATGGCCGTCTTATACAGTGCCTTCATCTGCTCCCAGTCCAGGGTGTTGGCGGGAACGAAGATCGCCCGTGATGGGTCGGAGAGACTGGCAATCACTTTTTCGGCGGCTGGTCGTGTCTGCGCCAAATCTGCAATCACTACGTTGGCTCCATGTGCCACGAACAGTCGTGCAGTCTCGGAGCCGATTCCACCGGCCGCACCCGTAATGATGGCCGTCTTGGACGCAAGCTTCTGCAGTAATGCAGGATTCAAGGTAATTGCTTCCATGATAGATGTTGGAATATAGGGCAACAGGGTGTGTTACTTTTGGCTCTGGCGTTGGAAGTAGAGTAGTTTCAGGTTGTTTACCAGGTTGCATCTAGGCCTACATGAAAGCTTGTAAGACGATAGATATTGGGACCGAAGCCTGCCCCCGGCCAATCCGGGGTTGAAATGCCCGGGAAAGTCGGGTAAGCTGAGCCGAATTTATCATTTTGCATGGCATGATCTGTCGTTCTCTGCGTGGTGGCCAGCACTCGTGTCCACAACGTGAACAATAGTAAAGCCGCGGTGACGGCGAGCGGGCGGGGACGGCTGTTGATGTCAGGAGAGGAGCAAGGTTGACACGGAACGGGACCGGGAGGTGTACAACTAGCTACGGACTACTTAGTATGGTAAAGTCACACTACTAGTATCGTGCATACGCGTCGACGGGCCGGAAAGGCTTGTACTCTGTCCTTGATTCATGCGGATCTTGCCGGAAATCCGGGAACACGGAGCTCTAGAGGTCAATCAATACGTATTTGACCAACACGGAAGAAGACAAGACCCACCCAACACAGCCGATTCCCGATCTGTCTAGCTTACCAATATCACATTACATACTTACCTACCTACCTTCTACCTACCTACCTATCTCGACACAACACTCAGCATTTTGAACTTTGAACCTGAACCTCAACAAACCAACAACAACCATGGCAAACTTCGACTACGGCTTCACTCTACCCGACGGGACCATCATCGCGCACGGCGAGGGCGTACTCACGAAACAAGCGTTCCCGCCCGAGCTACAGCTGCCCGGGACAATGCACGTCTTCAGCCCCGGCCACGAGACGGATCCTTCGGTGCCCTGCTTCCAGGGCCCCGCGGGGATTCTCGACTTCGACACGACATGCCGGATGCCTCGCCACGTGCACATGACCACGAACACCAGCAAACCGCAGAAATTCGTGACCGAGAAGATCCTGGTGATGAACGGCGTCGCCCTGGCCGAACTCAGTGGAACCATCTACGTGATCCCGCCAATGACCATGGTCATCATCAAGCCCGGCTCACCGCACGCTTGGGTGGCGTGCCCGCCCGGTGTCGACTTCCAGAAGCTGGGCATCTCCGGGGACGAGAAGCTCGTGTCGGAAGGCAAGTTCTACGCCGTTTATGAATATTCAGACGCAACCACCTTCTTCCCGACCACCCAGAACAAACGCCTGGAAAGCGTGGACGACTACGTCAAGTGCGACGACCTGCAAAGTATCAGATTCCCCGAGCTCGACGTGGAGGGCGTCATCAAGCGCGGAACCTTCGTTTGGGGAAAGACCCTCAAAAAGCTTTCGTGATCTGCTATGACTGGAGGATGCCGGGATGTCATGGTTTTCCTGGGCCGATTTCCGGCAAGCAGGTAGTCAAGTGATAAGTCACACAGCCACGACAGTAGCCGGGCAGATTGGTATTAGGAGTGCTGAGAAATCGCTGGGAAGCCTTGGCTGAAATGAACATGAAGGCAGCCGTAACGGATTTCACGAAACCAAAGCATTCCCTTGTTACCTCGAGAAAAGGCCTACGACTTATACATACTAGTATCCGTGTCATCGTGAAGGATATAGGTGAGAACGGAATGTCTTGAATAAAGGGAAATTTCATTTGCGAATCATCTTACGGCGTTCGTAAACAGGTCCGACCCGATCTCGCTGTAGATATCTCAACCGAGATCCATCTTGACTTTCCAAATTGTCCGCATGCTCTGCAGAGGCCACCGCTGTCGGCGTTCCGTCCCGCTTCAACGGCCTTGACCTTTCAACCACGGTCATGCACCTTCAGTATGCCCAGACACGGTTGGAGCCTGTCGAGTCCAACACGGCATTCCTGTTCATGCGACCGTACAGCAGCCTCAAGCCCACAGCCAACGCCGCCGTAGCAAAACTGCAGGTGGCACAAACGATATTGCCGGTTGGAAAGCCGCGTAGGGCCTCGGAGGGCTTCCAAACCCAGACGGCCATGATGGAGGCGATCCCCACAACCGTGTTGTTCATGGCAGCCGCCAGGGCCATGGTTCTCGAGCTGGGGACATTGCAGGTCATCCATGCCGTCAAAGGCGCCGTGTTTGGAAAGCAGCCACAACAAGCTACGATGAGGCAAGCAAAGCGTGCCGTATACGCATGGGCCGGTAGCACGCTGATGACCACAAACATGATGCCGCAGATCGTCGAGGCCGCCGCGATCAGCCAGCCGCGCACGTTATAGTGGTCCGCACTCCAGGCGAAGATCAGCGAAACCACGTAGCCCAGTGCCCAGGGGATGACGGTCATCAGCTGGGCGGTGATGGAACTGAATCCAAGACCGGCGACGATGGTGGGACAGAAATAGACCAGCGAGCTCACCACGGCGACATTGGTGAACTATTTGTTAGGATAGACAAGTCAGTCTGAGGAACGAAGTGAGAGACACCTTTCTGTATCTCTGTCTCTATCTCTTTCTTGGAAGTGGTAATGGGAGCTAGTGGGAAGACTCACATAGGTCACGTAATGAGTCAACATGCGTGGTCCAAAACAAGTATCCATGACCTCTCTTCGACTGGCACGCTCCCGTGAGAAGCCGCCGTCCTGCTCGGCGATACGCTCCACAGCAAACTTCTTCTCGTCTGCAGACAACCACTTGGCATCTTGCGGATAGTTGGGGAGGAAGAAGACGAGAAGGATTGTGCAGAGCATGGTCAAGATGCCTTCGAAGACAAACAGCCATCGCCAACCTTCGAGGCCTCCCTTGCGGTTCATGTGGCCGACTCCATACGCAATACAGCCACCAAAAGCCCCGGCCAACGACGAGGACGCCGACACGAGGGCCAACCGGATCGATCTCTCTTCTTGCCGGTACCAGAAAGTGATGATGTAGACAATCCCTGGTGTTGGGCGTCAGTGGAGAGCATCAAAAGGAGGGAAGGGATGGCCAGTTCACGGACCTGGATAGAATCCTGCTTCAAAGACTCCGATGAAGAGGCGCGTGACCACGGCTCCAGCAAAGGAATGCAAGAACGCAAACCCCAGAGTCAAAGCACCCCAGCCAAAACACAGGAAGCCGAGCCAGTACGATGGGCGCACGTAGCGCTTGAGGATCAAGTTGGAGGGGACGTCGAACGCGCTGTAGGCGAGGGCGAACAGCGTAATGACCAGGGAATACTTGTGGCCGTCCATGCCCAGGTTCTGCAGAAGCGAGTCGCCCGTCTCTTGGTTGAGGATCTTGCCGTTGCCAATGTTGGACCGGTCCAGGTAGTTGAGCAGATAGAGCCAGGCACAAAGAGGGATCAGTCGTCGATCGATCTTGTGCCGGAGTCTGCGATGGCTTTTGGCATCATGCAGACTCGATTGGATGATTTTGTCCTCGTATACAGCTGGGTCTTTCAATCCCAGTCCCTCGAGGTGGACGACTGAGCCATCGTCCGTCTTCGGCGCATTGGCTTCGTGTTGCATGGTAAGGTAAAAGGGTGGGCCTGGGATTCGTGTGTCGTGAAAAAGGTGACTTGGCCGAGTGAGGGCGCAAGTGACTTGGGATGAGGCTATAGTATAGTATGCTGTTGAGATATCAAACACGTCGAGATTTCAGACACTTCCAAGAATTGCCTGTAAGTCTTCTGTCGTCAGTGAAGAGAAGCCTTGTATCCCAATGGCATAACGGCTGGCAACTTATATGCAACCTTGAAGGTGATGGTCGTCGAAGACAGACTATCGACATACCCCGGTCCCCGGATTCCCACCCCGGAAATCCCCATGTGGATCGTCAAAGCTTGAATCCCGGGGCGAGTCCGCATACCCGCGGGTTAGATAATTGACCCCAGGGAGACTCCATATCGCTTATAGAGCAGCCCTGTTCTGAGATGATGGTGTGATTGTCTGACATCCCCGCTGGTCATAGTCTATAGATCGATTACAGGGACGTCACTGGCTCCGGCTACTGTTCACCTAACCGGAGGAGTTTCAAACAAATATTGGCGATAGGATACCACATTGAACTCCGGTAATCTTCGACTACATGGCCTATGAGGTGTTAGTAAAGATTGGTATATGACGTCCGCGTTGGGTAGTCCATACGTACCTATATAGAAGTACCTTATATGCTCGTATTCTCCACCGGGACGACCCATCACTTGGCAGGTCTTAAGATAGAGACGATCCTTCCCTCCCTCGCGGAAGCGTCCTTCCTTGGTGGAAGGCTCCAATCAATGACCTAGTACATGTGTTGTACCACAGTATGTACCCGGCCCAAAGCCCCACTTCCAAGTCGTCAACCAGGTGACGCAGCAGGGCCGGGCTCAGGAGGGTGAGAACATGTATCTGTTAGCCGAACGACAGCTTGGACCGTCGAGTGCCTTGCGAGCTCCTAACTGTCCCGAAGTCAGATGGCGCTCTTGCCGATGGACCATGGTGTTTCCCGCGGCAACTCCAACAGGCCGAGTTCAGCACCGGTGCTGTCAGTATGAACTCAAATATGACGAGATCATCCTTCTGGCTTCAGCCCGTCCTCCTCTTCAGAAGGGGAATCTTTCTCTCAGTCAACAGTAAGACTGACTGACAGATCCCTTTCTCTGCGATGCAGAGACCTCGACTTTGACGTGGTCAGAATGCTCGCGAAAGTTAGGATTCCACTTCCCACCGGACAGCACATCGAACTCGACATATCATACTGCCTGACATGAATACACCTATGCGAATGGCGTGGAAAAGAACGGGTGGGAAAGGGTTAGGAGATGCCCAGATTTGCCGTACCCAGCTCTTCAAATTCTCCCTACTCCATCGTCGCAAATTTCCTCTGGGGTAATCTTGCATACTACTGCGTAGCTCGAAAGCTCTGAGCCAAAGAGTTCCTTGACGAGGTACCGAAAGTCAGCAACAAGTCAGTTCTTCCTTGATTCAGGCACCGTAAGTATGGTCTCTTGATGCAGCCCAGTGAGTAATGAGTGTGTGACCATCACCAGAGAAGTGCTGATGATAGAATGGCGCACGCCTCACTTGTTTCCAGGGCAAGCAGGCTGCAGAGCTCAGCGAGGGCATTATTGGATCCTCACTGCGTGGGCATCAGCATAGAAGCCATTGCCACAGATGCTGGACATGGCACTCACGAAGCCAGTATGATAGTTTGTTGGTATAGATGTTGTTTTATTCTGCATCCCAGGCAAGCAGTGTCGTCTGCCATGTGGCACGCTGGTAGTCCGTTATCCGTAGTAGTAGTAGTACCAATTTAGGTACTTGGTAGGGTTGAGGGCTTGGCGCTGTTAGGAGAGACTCGGACTCTAATCTACAACACTGCACTCTGCACTCTGTACTACAGGTACGTGGTAGCATGGGAATGGGTTCCAACTTCCTGGCCAACATCTTTCCTATCTTCAATCTCATCATCACTCGTCCAAGCCGCCCAAGACCAACTCGAACTCTTCTAGCTTGAAATAGCCCTTTCTTAGCCTCTCGATGACAGCGTCCTACCCCTCAGATTCCGACTGGGGTCGAATCAGGTTGTGGAGAATACACTGGGACACGACACCTCCCTAACCCAGAGTCCTAGGGTCGCAGACCCTGAGGAGACGAGACCATGCCCCAACCCCCGAATAACCCCGCGAGGTCACTTCTACCCGAACCTTTTCAACCAGCCGCGCGGGATGGGCGACGACCTACAATCTTTCTTCTCTCCTCACTCCATCGGAAATGGCACCTGACATCCAACCTGTCCGAACGAGGGCTTCTCGCGCATGTCACAGATGCAGCCAACGGAAAGTACGGTGTGATGCCGCCGAACATGGAGTGCCATGCAGTCGCTGTCGCTTGGATGCTGCGCCGATGTGTAAACTAAACATATCGCGGCGAGGAACCCACTCCAGGAAGAAGCCTCAGGATGGGATCTTATGCGGCGATGCGGGCGTGGGCGTGGGCGTAGGCGTGGGCGTGGCAGCCATGAGACCAACTTGCAAGCCATCTCACAACGACCATGCCGACTTGAGCCCTTTGCTCGGTCCTGGCGACGACCGTACAAAGTTTTCGAGCGCCGTGACCACGGAATCCCAGAGCATGGCGAGTGCGGAAGTAGTCTCGGGCACTTCATCTGAGTCGATGGATCCGAGCATCAGCTCTGGTACCGCCGTCGCAGAGTCCGAGGCCTGGTCTCCAACCGATGCCTCGCAAAGAGTCTCAGTTGGCCCAGATCCCATTGGCGGAGGCACCCTCAAAAATAATGCGACAACGGCGACGCCTCACGATCGCAGTTCACTTGCCTCCATGTTCGAAGATTTTCTGGAGAAACAGGGTCATACGCAAGAAGGAGTCGTGCCAAAGCTCGGTGTGATTTTCTTCAGCGAGAGCTCGCCCTTGACATTTGCTCTCGAAGAGCTTCAGCGATCCGAGCAAGCCAGTCTCTATGACCCGGCATCCCATTTGACCAAAGATGAGATGCTGCAGCCAAATACCCACCCATCACATATGTCGATACAAGACATTAGTTATCTGAAGTCCAAGGCTGCTTTCGACAAGCCCAGCAACGAAATATCCGATGCCCTGGTCGCCGCATTCCTGGACAGATTTTACCCGCTCTATTCGATTGTGGACAGAGAGAGCTTTGTGCAGTTACACGAGCAGCAGAAGTTGCCCTGGATTCTGCTACATGCGGTATCTTTCATTGGCGCCACATTTTGCGACATGAGCACTGTCCACAAGGCAGGCTTCAAAAGCCGGTGGCACATGAGACGCTCGTACTACGACAAGGCCAAAATTCTCTTCGATGTCGGTTACGAAACGAACAAAGTGACCCTGCTCCAGACCGTGCTGATGCTTTCATTCTGGGGTCCCCAGATGAAGAGCTACTGGAATCCCTGCTCCTGGATCGGGTTCGGCGTGACCATCGGCGAATCGCTGGGCATCAACCGATGTCACCCATCAACACGAGCAGACTCCAAAGCAAAAGGCTTGCTACGGAGGCTTTGGTGGACCCTCGCCGTACGAGACACCTATTGTGCCGCTCTCTTGGGGCGTCCTTTTCGGATCAATATAGCACAGTGCGATACGGACATGCTGGGATTGGCTGATTTCAACCATGATCCCAACCCTGCCGCATCAGGCTCCAATCATGACCGCCTCACTCACTGCCTCTATCAAATTCAAATCGCCAAACTGTCGCTGATCCTTCGGAAGATTGTAGAGCTACGTTTCGGTCCAAGCAGCAACTCAACCACGATTGAAGACCTTCACAGCATGTCAAACCAGTGGCAGGCCCAGTTACCGCCAGAGTTAGACTGGACCCGACATAGCAGCCTAACCAGTGTGTTCGCCGCCAGTCTACGAATCGTCTTCAACCACCACCTTATCTTCATCCACATGGGAAAGCCCAACACGGCAACCGACCTGAGCACCGGCCTAGATCTCAACAGCACCTCTTTCAAGATTGCCGAATCCGCAGCTCAAATGATATCAACCACCGCCTTGACCTTGATGACAAACTCCATGGTCGGCCTTATGCCGCATGAGATCTTCCCGGGTTTCTTCATCGCCGGAATCGTTTTCTACAGGAGGTTCCGGGAGTCGCACAATGAATTCACTCAACTCTATCGTGCCGCCCTGGACACATGTCAGATGGTGATGAACGAAGCCCGGGAGAGGTGGGATCCTGCCCTATGGGCAATCAAGATATTCGATTTCCTCTTGTCCGGGACCACCAACGCCAAAACCGCACCTTCGGTAACCCTGGAAGGAGAGAACACGCCGCCAGTTCAGCAAGTCCCTGCCTCGGAAGATCAAGAAATGGCACTAGAGAATACAATGGATATGATGCTCCCCGACAACAGCGCCTTACACTCGATTGACTTTGAGTCGCCCGAGTATGACTACGCGAACAGGACCTTTAATGATTTTCTTCTTATGCCAAGTTACTTTGGGGCCACACCAGATACCTGGTAAACATCAACACAATACATGTTCAATTTTATGGTCAATTGGCACCGGCTCAGCTGCGGTGGATTTCCTGTCAGGAGTGTATTGTATTATCTTGGAATCCTGAGTGTTCAACTCTTTTCGCTTCCCAAAGTTATGTCGCCCGTGGGAGTTGGTCGGCCGTCTGGAAGGCGCATTTGTTGCAATCTTAGAGAACGATCAAGTCACTCCCTCTTGAGAGGCAAGGTTCTTCTGTCAGCGCATGAACGAGGTGGCTCAATAGGCCAAGTAAGCCAGAATATTCATGGCGTCTAGACCTTGCCCGAGGACATCAACGTGGGAAAGCTCCTTTATATCTTCGCTCCCACATCTACAGACGATCCGCTCCAAAGCATTGTCGGAAATGCCGATATCCCAGCCTGATTGGCCAGGGTAAGAGCAAGAGATATCCCAGCGTCGGTTGGAACTCAGACCTGCCGCGGAACACAATCCGTTCAGTTCGGCTATCGGCTATTGGCTCCTCACCGGCTATTCTGCTTCCCCCTCCTCACCGGGTGTCGTTCAGCCGTACAGAAGTGCCACACGCTGCTCAACTTTCAGCATCCAATCATCGTCGACAAGCAATAGAACAATTTGAGCGGGTTACCGAGGCCCAAGATTCACAGCTGATTCTTCCCCGGATATCAGTTATATCAATGAATGGGCAGCCGGCCAGGTATCGACCACGTAAAAGCCCAGCCAACTTTGAGCGTACTCCCACATAGCCTCGGCCCTGTTTCCAGTATCAGCTGCAATGGCGATTGTCAAGAGTCGCTTCCCGTTTCTGGAATTGCCTGAAACAGATGTCTTCTCTTTTATCTTTGAACGGAAGGACAGGCCGTATCCAGATTCCCATGGTAAGTGTATTCCAGCAGCCCCCTTTATCCTGGAGAACTCGCCCTAATGGCTCCCAGTGATTTTCCAAGACGCAGACACCACACAAGGATACTCGTACGCGCATCTCAAACAGGCGGCTGTGGACTTTGGGAAGGGTTTGAAGGCCAGATTTCAATGGAGGAAAGGCGATGTCCTGGCCGTCTTCGCGGCCAACCATATCGACTTTCCCGTGGTGGTGACGGGCACGCTCTGGGCTGGTGGCATTGTTTCACCTTCAAATCCCGGTTATACAGCCGGGGAGCTCGCTTATCAGCTTAAGGACAGTGGTGCTCGTGTGGTGGTGACTCAGTTTCAGTTGCTTAATACGGTGAAACAGGCTTGCGGGCTTGCTGGTCTTGGGGAAGAATCAATCGTTCTTTTGGGGGAACAGCGCGACCCGAGCGGTCGCATTCCACACTATACCGCTGTTCGCAACATCAGCGGCGCAACGCGATATCGAGCCGCCAAGATCCAACCGAGGCAGGATCTCGCCTTTTTGGTCTATTCCTCTGGCACTACTGGAAAACCCAAGGGCGTCAAACTGTCCCACTACAACATAACTTCCGTTGTCAGCCAGTTGCAGCCGGCTGAACAGTACAATTTGACCTGGGATGGCTCCAAGACAAGCGGCGATATTCCCCTCCCCAGGCCAGGCTCTGGCGGAGACAAGGTGCTGGCTTGTCTTCCCTTCTTCCACATTTACGGCTTGACGACGACTATATTCAATCCTCTCTACAGCGGCACAACCACCTTTGTGTTGGCCCGGTTTGAGCTCGAGAAGTGGTGCTCACTGGTCCAGGAACACTCCATTACGTTTTCCTGTATCGTCCCACCCATCGTCTTGCTTTTGTGCAAGCATCCAGCCGTGTCAAAATATGATCTTTCGAGTATTCGCATGACCAACTCAGGTGCAGCACCTCTGTCCAGGGAGATGGTGGAGACGTGCTTCAAGAGAACGGGGGTTCGAGTCAAGCAGGGATACGGGCTTTCAGAAACTAGTCCCACTGCATTCAATCAGCCTTGGGACGACTGGAACGTCACAATCGGTAGTGTTGGTCAAGTATTGTCGAACATGGAGGCCAAAATCTGCATACCAGTGTCAGCGGACGCAAGCAACGTAACACCCCTTGACGTCGAAGAAGCACGTCCCCTCCCACTAGGACAAGTGGGCGAACTCCATGTCCGTGGACCCAATATCTTCCTCGGCTACCATCACAACGTGGCTGCGACCAAAGAATGTCTCTCGCCCAGTGGCTGGTTTCGCACGGGCGACATTGGCTACCTCGACCCCCAGGGCAACTTATACATCACGGACCGGGTCAAGGAGCTTATCAAGTACAAAGGCTCCCAAGTGGCGCCCGCAGAACTCGAAGGGTACCTCTTGGAACATCCCCAAGTCAATGACTGCGCAGTGGTGGGCGTCGAATCGGAGGCTCTAGGCACCGAGGTACCTCGAGCGTACGTGGTGCCGAAAGAAGGAGCACTGCCGGAGGACGCCGATGCTATTGCCCAGTGGCTTGCGAATCGTGTGGCCAACCACAAGAAGCTAAGAGGTGGTGTTATCTTTGTGGACGAGATCCCCAAGAATGCGAGCGGCAAGATTCTCAGGCGGATATTGAAGGAGCGCGCGAAACTGGAAAGCGCCGGGCCACAAGCCACGCCCTTGAACGCCACCATTAGAGCAAGGCTGTGATTGATACGATGTCTACAATCTGCAAGTTCTATTTCAACTCCCTCTAGACCTGTATTGTTCGAAATGCATGCCAGAGTAGTTTCCGGAGGCTCAACTGAGTAGATGGTCTTCCGGGGGGTAGTGATAGCCGTTAAAGAAATGAGCAAGCTCTATATCTCAATCGCCAAAGGCCCTGGTTCGAAAAGTACTTCGAAATCACGATCTCTCCCGGGATTCTGCCCAAGCTCTGTCTCGTGTTCTGTGTCGTCCTGTCTCCCTCCCTCGCGAGGAGTCGTGCCCTTCAACGTATGCGTATGAGGCTGACTTGTAAAGTCTGGTTCGGATCCATGCTCGCTCCTACCCCCAATAACGCTTGGCGCCCTCCGACAAGCCACTATCTGGTCCTCATCCACCTGAGCCTGCAGAGCCCGAGGATCCTGCAGGGCCATAGGCGCCAGAGAAATAAAGGCTTCGCGCTCGTTCGGCGTGATTGTGGCCATGTTGATGGCCTTGTTCAGACCTCTAAGAGCGTCTTGGGGGAGACTCACGGCTCCTTCGTCGTCTGTGATGGACCGTCTCTCTTCGTCGCCTCCAACCGTCAGCCCGTAATCAGGTCTCTCAGTGTTCATCGAGCTGAGGGCTCTGCAGAAACCCGTCGGTGCTGGTGCTGGGGTCCTACCAGACCCAGACGTCGCATCCGGCCTGTCGTTCGCACAGAACTGGTCCCAGGACAAATAACTCGCTGCTGAGAGCCACCTCATCCATCGTGGCAGAGCATCTGTGCTCGTGGTGGCGGCGTCGGCGTCGGCGTCGGCGGCAGCTTCGGGACCAGCTTCGTCGTCTCTGTGTCCTGACTGGGATGAGTCGAGAATGCCGTTCGACGCTCGTTGTGAGATGCAATGCTTGCAATGCCTGCGTCGCTTGCAGATAGATCTTGTCTCTGCCCGCGTGCACAGCTGGTGGGTGTATTCGCTGGGAATGAAGTATCTCTTGGGTGGGTCAAATGTCCGGGGGAGACGTCTGGGTCGTCTCGTCTTCAATGTTATCGCCATAGCCAAAGAGAAATATGTATTGCACTGCAATATCAAGGCGGTATAGGTCACAGTCTCGTCCTGAATAATGAATCCTGGGACCGCTCAAGCATGTTTCCCAGCCAAGCTTGGTTGAGGAGTGGTGAGGTACTTCGTCTTATCACAGCTTTTCGTCTAGACGAATGCTTCGTGTCATTGTTAGACCGTCTCCAGAGAGACCGTCGGTACCGTGCCGCTGGCCAATCTGTGTCTATTGAGCGCTTGTACCGTAGAGGCACCTTCGTCTAACGAATCATCTGTTGCGAGGGTTATTGGTGCTCGTACACCATTGCCAACACCAGCAGCTTCTATGGGGCCGCGGGAGTTGAGTATCATCGATCATCTGATTGCTGTCAGCCCCGGAGCCCCTTAGCCCCTTGTTTCCCGCGGCAATACCGGGTACTTGAGAAGTACCCGAAGAGAGAGACCCGTGTGCCGGAGAAAGCCCAAGGGCCTCCAGACTTGGTTGGTCTACGTGTACGGTATCTCGGACACTGGGGACACTGGAAGTGCGCTGCGAGAAGGACAAGCGCTGTTCTGTTGAAGCATTTAGGTTATTGTGGCCTGGCATGAAAGATACTCAATTTCGACTACCTAATACAAGCATAACTGAGTTGATTGCGCTGTACAATGTGCTCCCTAGCCCCCCTAAACATGGACATACTGCTTGAAGCCCTTCAAGTCATTCTCCAGGACATCCTTCAGAGCTTTTCTGTAGTTGGCCAGTCCTGCGAAGTAGAACATGACGGCCGGCTTCTTGCCTGCCACGTTGGAGCCGAAAATCCATGAATCCGTCTTACGGAAGAGACTGTTAGCACTCAACTTGTCGCAGAGATCGGTCCACTCCTCCTCGGCTTCCCTGGTGGGCTCGAGCGCAAGATGTTGGCCTCGTTTACTACCGGCCTCGCCTGTGCCTTCGCCTTGACCGTCGCCGTTGACATGGCCGTTGGGCTCGGCCCCGTCAGTCAGACCACTTACATTACTGCCAGTCCTTGTCAGTCCTTGCTCTGCAACCTCGATCAGATCGGAGATGAACTCGACCTGCGTCTCAATGGTGGGAGGCAGGTTCGTGAAGGGCCCATTGGGCCCAAGGATCATGAACATATTGGGGAAGTCGGGGACCGAGATTCCCAGGTAGGAAGTGGGTCCGACCTCCGCCCAGTGCTCCTTGAGTGAGTTCCCGTCTCGACCCCGGATCGCGACGCGGGTATAGTTGCCGTCGACGGCGTCGAAACCCGTGGCGAACACGATCACGTCCAGCTCGCAGACGTGGCCATTGCTGAGCTCGATCCCGGCCGGCGTGATTCTGGTGATCGGGGTCTCCTTCAAGTCGACCACGTCGACGTTGTCTCGGTTGAATTGCTGGTAGTACCCTGTGTCGCAGAGCGGTCTGCGAGCGTGGTAGCCGGAGGGCATTAGTTTCCTTGCCTTCTCGGGATCCTTGACGATCTCGCCAATCTTGCGTCTGATAAACGAGGCCGCTTCTTCGTTGGCGGCCTCGTCGTACGAAATGTCACAGAACGTCTCGAACATGAACCGGAAGCCGCCGCCCTTCTGCCACGCTTCCTCGAAGATCTTTTCCCGCTCCTCCCGGCCCACGCTGAAGGTCGGGCGAGTGCTCTCTTCAAACCCGAACGCGAACATGCTATTTTTCGCCTGCTGCCAAACCTCGGTGTATCGCCGATTCAGATCCTCTCGGTAGCCGGGCGGCACCTCTCGATCGCCGCTCGGCACACTGTACTGTGGCGTCCTCTGGAAACAGACCAGCTGCTCCACTTCCTTCGCAATCGCCGTGATCACCTGGACCCCTGTCGACCCGTTTCCGATCACGCCGACGCGTTTGCCGCGTAGATCGAGGCCTTTCGGCCAGCGCGCCGTGTGATGCAGGTCGCCTTTGAACGTCTCGATGCCCGGGATGTCGGGGAAATTCTGTCTGGACAGCAACCCAAGCGCAGTGACGAGGTATTTGGGCTTGAAGATGTGCCCGGTCGAGGTTTCGACCGTCCATCGCCCCTCCGCATCGTCCCACTGGGCTTTGGTGAGCTCGGTGTTGAACTGGGCGTGTTGGCGGAGACCATAGCGCTTCACAACGTTCTGCAGGTAGGCCAGGATTTCGGGTCCCTGCAGATAATAACGGTTCCAGGGGTAGCTCCTCAGGTCCTCCTCGTCCCAGGAGTATCTGTACAGAAATGATTCCGTGCTGCAGTGGTCAAGTCAGCATCTCTAGGTCATGACCACCTGTCCACAGTGCACTCTAGTCATCACTTTCTTGGAAGTTTCACAAACTTACTCGGACATTGCGCCAGGATATTGATTCCAGTACCAAGTCCCGCCAAAATCCCCGGCCATGTCAATCAGCTTGACCGAGAGGTTCTGATCCAACAGTTTCTTCAACTGGTAGATGCCGCCAAATCCAGCACCGACGACCAGCGCGTCGAGATACTGATGCTCCATCATGATTGCCTGCCTGGAGCAAGGGTGGGAATGTTGGATAGAGTCAAGAAACAGGGAGTGAAAGGAAGGGTAGGGAGCATGGAGGATTGCAGATCTACCTCGAGGCCTGTACATGTGTTTAAACCATCCACGCTGGACGGGCGTGTGTGCATGCTACTCCGCATAATAGATATCCGCGCTCATCCACATCCTCCCCGGATAATGAGTAACCGGTGGAGGAGTGGGTATGCGCGGGGACGAGGTGAGGGGTTTAGGAGGCCGATGACTTCTGCCAGGACCGGATTGGGTTCCGAACACCTCCTAAACCGCCCTCCCGCGGGCTGCGGCAACAGGATGAGGGTTGTCCCAGTTGGAGAAATGTTATCTGCTCGGCCTGGATAACAGATATGCTGATTGACACCGGCAACGGACCGCGGCTTTTCCAATATCGATCCACACCAGCCAGCGGTAGAGTCGACGTTATCTTGATTCAAATATGACCCTGACCAGTTCTACACTCGGCTTGCGGACCGCTGTCGGATACCTATCAGAATCATGCAGGGTGAATCAGTACTATCTGAAATGAGCGCTCGTGATGATGTGCTAGTTGTGGATCTTGATGAGCCCACCCTCAAGTTGTCGTGATGGAGATAGGCAGCACTCCATGCTCACTTCCGGTCACGGACTCTCGCTCTCGTAGGCAACATGGATGGAACACTTTTCTTCCTTTGATGGAGGTTTCATATCGAGTCTTCGAATTGTAGTATAGTATCTAATCTTGGAGTCGGATCATTCGGACCGACGGTCCAGCTAAGTTTCCAGCTTCTGGGTGCGCAAGGCTTTCAGCAGCATTTCTCGTCTTCATGCCTCTTGGTCTTTCGACACACATTCCTCGTGGGTGATACCCACACCCAACTTCTCATCAATCTGCTGTTTGGCGGTCACAGTCTCAGCCTTTGCAATCAGTGCTGCTTCTTTCCAGCTCATGCCCTTTCCGCCGCGATACTTGGTCTCGAACATCAAGTCAATCTCTTCAAGTGACAGGCCGGCTGTCTCAACATAGAAATACCAAATGAAAGGGATCCACGCTATATTGAGCACGGCAAAGATAATATAGAATCGCCACCCGATATTTGAAATCCCTGACTTCATGAGCACTGCGACGTCGACGTTAGGGGGGGATTCACTCACCAGTAGGAGTGATCAGAACAATCACGTAAACGAATAACCAGTTGGTAATCATGGCGATGCCACTGCCGGTATTTCTCATTCGGTTGGAGTTGATTTCGGCCTGGTTCAACGGACGTTAGTATCATGTGGCCTCTTCTGACTTTCTTCCTCGAAGCGGACACTTACCGGGTACATGAAAGGAATCGACAGGAAGGAGAAGCCCTGTGAGATATTAATGACCACCCTCTCGATAAACAACATGAGCCCAATGACGTACGAAGCAGGCGTGATAGAGGAAGATAGCAGTCACTGCGACTGCATCAGAAGCACGAGTGCCAACCCCCAAACCGGCGGCGGCAACTGCGAAACATATACCCTGGCCCAAGGCCCCGTAGAGCATCAGCTTCTTCCGGCCCAGACGGTCAATGACAAGGGTGATGGCTCCTCCCCAGATCATCAAAGAGATGAAGTCACAAGCCGACAGGATGAGGGCAGTTCGATTGCTGAACCCAAAGGACTGTGTCAAGACGACCGGCATATAGTAGACCACAATATTGATGCCACCGAGCTGCTGCATCAGGCTGGTGCCGGCTCCGAGAGCGATCCTGCGGAATGTTTGCTGTTCCCCGTTGGTGAAGACCTCTCGCCAACTGATCTTGGACGCCACCCTTTCGTGAGCGACCGTGTCGATGATCAACTGGAGCGCTTCCGAGACCTCGACACTGTCGGAGCCTTTCGCTTGCAGACGGCTGATGACCAGGCGGGCTTCTTCGTGGCGATCTTTCATGCAGAGCCACCGAGGAGACTCTGGCATGAAGACGATGAGGATGATGGCAGAGATGGCGAAGAATGCTTGGAAGGCCAGAGGGCCTCGCCAGCTGACCGGGTCGTTTGGGACGTAGGAAAACCCAAGATTCATCCAGTTCGTCAAGGAGATCCCCCCAATCACAATCACGAGCTGAAGCGCAATCAGCTTTCCTCGATGCTCAGGCTTGCTGGTCTCGCTCTGCCACATGGGGATGACTGCGCTGTTCATGCCGATTCCCAGACCGGCAATGATGCGTCCAACAATCATTTGGCCCAAGGAGTAGGACGCAGCTTGAATGGTGCCTCCAACGATGACAGTCAGGCATGCAAGCACGATCGACTTGCGTCGCCCCAGTATGTCACCAACAGCGATGGTCAGGATTGCACCCAGAATGCAGCCGAGATCGTAAGTCGAGACTATCTGTCCTTGAATGGTGGCATCGGGATTGTTGAACGTGGTCAGGAACAGTTTGTTGCCCAAAAGACCGCCGAATACTCCCTGGTCATAGCCGAAAAGGAGAAAAGCCGTGCCACAGGTCAAGGTAATGCCGGCGGTCAGCCAGCCGCCCTGCAATGAACCGAGCCAGATCATGGTTAAGGAGATGGTATGCGAGGCTGAACGAGCTGGGAGAGGTGGCCGGGGTCAAATGATCAGGGGTGAGAGCACAGCCTGGTTTGTCGTGAGGAATAAGCTGTTCAGGATGGCCTGGGAGGAAATATCACCGTAACCGCAGAGGTCTGCAGACTCACTGAATATATAGCAGAAGGGATCTAGAACGTGTACTTGCGGGGACCCCGCAACGGGGCAGTATCCGCGGGATAGTGGAACCCTGGAGGGAAACCCATATACCCGACCGGGAACCGTGTCTTATCGTGATCTAACCTTGATTCAAGCCATGAATGTCCTCTGCCATCATCAACTTGCTCTGTCACAAGGGCATTCCCATACCTCCACTTTTCCCCTGTACAACAAGCCAGTACGCAATATCGAACGTGATTAAAACCGTAGATCGTTGAGTATATCTAGCTGGCAGATGACTGGATGAGTATCTTGACATGACTAGCCTTGTTGTGGATCAGCTCTAGAAAGCCGCCTTCAACAATCTTTTCCAGTGGCACAACAGACGTGATCAAGTCGTCCACAGGGACAGCACCGTGTGCGATAGCATTCAAAGCAATGTCAAAGTCTTCATTGGTGTAGCATATACCGCCAAGGAACTTCTTTTCGGTGAAGCTGAAATCGTTTGGGTTGATCAAAAGCGGCTTTTCATGGATGGCCACGTTGAACACCACTCCGCCGGGTTTCACGACAGCGATGGCCGTGTCCAAGGTGGCCTGAATTCCAGTCGCATCGAATGAGATGTCGACACCATTTGGAGCGATCCCATAGACGGCATCCTGAACAGCATCCGACTTCGCCGACTTGGACGGCGGCACGCTGGGGTCCACGACAATGTCGGCGCCGAACTTTTCCGCCTGTAGAGCCCGGGACTTGGTCAGCTCGCTTATGACAATCTTGGACGCCCCCTGGGCCCTGAGCAGCAGGAGCAGAGCCAGACCAATCGGACCGGCACCCAGGATAGCCACGGTCTGGCCTTTCTGGAACCCCGAAAGCCGGATCATGTGGGAAGCAACGGCCAGAGGCTCCGCCAGTGCCCCGGCTTTCAGGCTCACTCCGTCCGGCAGAGGGATGCAGTTGTGAGCCTTGACCACGACTTCTTCGGAGAAGCCGCCACTGGCCGCACTCAGGCCGAAGCAGGCCCAGTGCTTGCAGATATTGAACCTCCCGGCCTGGCAATTCGCACACAGTTCCATCCCGTATGACCTGTCGTCGAGCGATGGATTGATTGCCACGTTTTGACCCACCGCAAACCCGGCAACATCCGCTCCAGTCTCAATGATGGTGCCCGACATCTCATGGCCCATTGTGACCGGAAGTTCAACGCCAGTGTGGGGATTGCACTGGCCTGGCTGAGGCGGGAAAATGGGACCCCCCAGATACTCGTGAACATCTGTACCACAGATCCCGCAGTATGCCACCTTGACTCGCAGCTCATCAGAGTTGCACTTCCTGCGATTACTATTAAGTCGACGTTCCTGGCCGTTCTAGGAGAAGCACTTACAGCCTTGGGACCGTGTCCAGCCTGATATCTTCCTTCCCATAGAAGCGGATGGCTTTCATGGATGCCATTGGTGCGCCTGTCTCGGTCGTGGAAACCTTGTCAAAATGCGAATGCTGCTGCGTGAAATCGATCCGGAGCTTTGAAACGACAGATATACGCCGGCGGACTAAGTCATGGTCGTCGTGCTTCCTTTTGTAACACCCCGCAAATGCCCTGGAAGCTGTCGGCTAAGCCAAGACGTGATGAGAGTGCCCAAGCATGCCGCGGCAACTAGTACGTAGGTGGTACGGCTATCATACCACCCACTCAAATCTGGGGCTTTTGCCGGATCCCCATACGGACCCGTACCGGTGGTACCAACGGCTTTCCATGCTCCGTGGAGCAAACTCGAGCGTTAACATTAAAAATAATGCAGAGTTCTTTTGTTTTTTCATAGATCTGCTTGATACTCGTGCCAGATAACTGTTAATATGTCAGCTGAAAGCGTCCTTCGGCGAGACGCGGTATGATAGCCTGCTGCCTCTGTGCTGATATCCATTCAACAGTGATCAGTTATCGGTTCAAAAAAGGTCGGAAGGGCGTCCGCCTTGTACTCTCTGTGACGAAGCTGTCACGATCCTCGTGTTCTTCGCCATGATCGCCTGGGCTTAATCGTATTGACGTCATCTAGCTCAGAAACGTGCACCTCCAGGATTGATATAGTAGCTGCAACCTGGTACCGGGCTTGCCCAAGCATATCTGGGATTGTGGTGAGATACATGGGTATATCGTCGCTCCCAGGAGAGGCTTCCATGTCGACTCACTGTGGCTACCTACATAGTTCGCAGCCTCGAGTATCTTCTAGAGTGGCCCCTCATGGCACTGGGTTATGGTGGGGTGATCCCGGAACTGATTCCGACCCGGGTTCCGCGATTATAACTAATCCAGGGATATCTCTTCGTGTCTTCATGTCACCTATTGAAAGGAGCTCTTCTAAGGCGGTAATTGAGACAACACGTTAACCACTGCAAACAACCCCTTTCGTCTTGGCCAGATCATCTCCATCCCCATCACCATGAGTCAAGTGCAGGGTCATCTTGATCCCCGCTTCGAATCCCTCCGGCCGCTGTTCCAGTCCTTCCTCGACTCGGGCGAAGAACTGGGCGCCTCCATTGCTGTCAATCTGAATGGGGAGAACGTGGTCGACGTCTGGGGCGGGTACGCGGACACGGCCCGCACCCGTCCCTGGGAGAAGGACACCATCGCCAATGTCTGGTCGACCGGTAAAACCATAATCGGCCTGATCGGTCTCATTCTCGCTTCCCAGAAGAAACTCGACCTCGACGAAAGCGTCAGCACGTATTGGCCCGAATTCGCCGCGAACGGGAAGCAGTCCGTCAAGGTCCGCCATGTCATGTCCCACACCTCCGGAGTCTGTGGCTGGGACACCCCTGTCACGATTCAAGAGTTGTGTGAGGACTTTGAGGGAGCAGCAGCGAAGCTGGCGGCGCAAGCCCCCTGGTGGGAACCGGGCACCGCGAGTGGCTACCACAGTCTCACCATGGGGTTTCTGGTCGGCAAACTGGTTCGCTGTATCACTGGCACGACAATGAAAGACTTCCTTGCTTCTCAAGTCGCTGGCCCTCTGGGCGCGGATTTCCAATTCGGTGCAAAAGAAGAAGACTGGCACCGAGTCTCTGATGTCGTCCCACCACCACCGCCGCCGCCGCAGCCGGCAACTTCAACGGACACGGCGCAAGGGGAGGAAGCTCAAAAGTCCATTTCCATGAGAACCTTGGTGAACCCCATGGTCGGAGCTACGAACGCCAACACTGAAATGTGGCGGCGCGCCGAGTTGGGCGCGGCTAATGGGCATGGGAATGCTAGATCTGTGGCCAGGTTATTGTCTCTCGTCACACTGGGCGGCAAAGATCCGGCTTCCGGTCGTGAATTCTTGTCCCGGGAGATCATCGACAGGATCTTCGAACAGCAATGTTACGGCACCGACCTGGTGGTGAAGCAAAAGATCCGGTTTGGCATAGGATTCGGGCTGACAGGAGCGGATACAGAGGTCCATTGGTTGCCACGTGGAAGAGTGTGTTTCTGGGGTGGTTGGGGCGGAAGTATAGGGGTTATGGATCTGGACCGTGGTATCACCTTCGCCTACGTGATGAATAAGATGGACAACGTCGGCCTAGGAAACCAGCGAACAAAGGCTTATGTAAAAGCCATCTATGATGCCCTTGAAAAGGCATCATGATCACTTGCAGATATGACTTCGATGCATAGGTGCATGGGTATATATATCAGTTCATCGGCTACCGGGCTGTTAACCCGGATGGTCGCGAGAGGGACTGTATGCGAGTTGAGAGGGGGTTCTCAGACCACGCACTTGCTTGAAGCTGAGACGTCTACAGAAAAGCATGCACCTGGAAGGCATGTTGCGATGGACTCTCAATTGAGTATGCTCTCAAGGAAGACAGAGAAAAGAACATATACGCAGACTTCAAACCATCACGGCAAGCTTGCGCTTCACTGTAGACGGCACCTATATCACGGACCCATCACCGCAGCGGACACCGTTTCTGTTCCAAACAGGCACTGTTGCCACCTTACCACCTTCCCCCACTTTCCTGGGTTACTTACTGTAGTAGCACCTGCCATGGTACCATAGGCTAGATAAATAGATAATCACCTCTTCTTCCTGATGGGAGAGGAGAAACCGCTGCACCATCTGAGATACACGCTCATGCTCACCGAGGTTGCTACCATAACAGGCACCACTCCCGCCGGTACTATCGCTTTCGGTGCGACTCATACAGAGGGAATCCTGAGTCTTTCTTTATGTCCGCTCCTTCGCCACAGATCCTTGTCGGTCGAGTGAAAACCCTTCGCAAAGCTGCAGCCAAAGCGGGACGGGATCCACGCTCTATCCAGGTCTTCGCAACCGTGACGCCTATCATCGGCCGTATAGAAGAAGAGGCGAAAGAAAAGTACGAGGAAGCGCTTCGGTACGCCAACCACGAGGCCGGGCTGGCCTTCTGGTCCGGCACCACAGGGATCGATCGACCTAAGCAAGTAGGTATGATCTTGACCCGGAAAATAAACCCGATAACGTCAGCTTCGATGCGCGTGTATATTCGGTTATCGACTCCGAGTCCCTAGCGTATTGAGGCAATGATACCTACTATTCCCAAATAGACTCTGCGCAATATCGGCCGCTTAATTTCGATTGGCACTAATAGCCCTATAGGTATCCGTCGGAACACACCTCTTAGGTTGCCGATGTCCTAGAGGAGTGAGTGAGAATAGCGGATCTCGATGGCTTCAAGCCTATAGTAGAAACGGTTAAGTAATGTAACATGATTATTAGCGGACTCGAGCTTCGTAAGTAGAATTAGGCTAGATACAAAGACAAGGCATAATTAATCTTAAGATTTGCTTAGTACTACTACGCCATATAACTAACCTAAGTATACGTGGTACTTAGTAGTAGTAAGTTAGTACTAAGCTGCCCCCGCCTAAGTAATCAAGTAGGTATCGAGCGTAAACCGATTCATAATCGAGTTATAATCAGATATTAAGTACGTAATCGATATAGGCGTGATACTAGTATTACTAAGATATCAAGACTTATATCTTAAATTATAGTAATTATGACTCTAGAATCAAAATTACGACTCTAAAATTAAGGTTATAGAGAGATCGCGACTCTAGAATCAAAATCACCTTATATCGAGATTCGAGATCACTTTGATACTTAGAGAATTTCCACAATTTTTCAAATCTAGTAAATAGTACTATAATAGTTATTCTATCGAAATTATACACTAAATATAGTAGAAAAGGCCTTATAGCGTAGCGGTAACCCGTCGCCTTTTCTCTAAAATTAAGTTTTAAGGTTTTTAGCGGTAGTCAAGTGTATTTTTTTTTTTTTAAAAAAACCCCCTCTCGTTTCGAACCTATAATCTTTTTTTAGTACTAGTAAGTAGTAAGTTCGACCTAAATCCGATCTAAATCCGATCTAAATCCGATTTTAACTCGACTACGTACTTAAGTAAGTATCAAGACAGTATCGAGACTTACTCAACTACGGTATTAATTTGTACTTGATCTAGTATCGATTAAGGATTGATTACTTATAAAAGGCCCAAATAGTACCTAAGGTACTACCTACTCACGACAGCTCTAGAGACTTCTATAACTCCGATCTTCTTAGAAACTTTCTTAACTTCTTAAATTAGGTACTACCTACCAGGTAAGTGATAGGTACTAGTAGGTACCTACTTAGGTAGTAAGAACCTTAAATTCTAGGTAGTCTTAAATCGGCTTCAACATAGTTTCGATATAGCTTCGATATAGCTTTAACACGGTTTCGATACGGTTTCGATACGGCTTTAATACTGGTTTCGATATAGCTTCGATACAGCTTCGATACGGTTTCAATAGTTAGGTATTAGGACGCCTAGCCCGGACTATCCCCTCTATGAAACTAAGGAGGCTACCAAAATTCTAATCTAGTTTTAATCTAGTTATAACCTAGTAAGATCTTAATTAGGTAGCTACCTACCTAGTATCCTTTATTAAAACTTTATCTATAGAGTATTAATCGATTTAGTGTTGAAATCCGATTTAGATCTGATTTTCATGTGATTTTGATCCGATTTAAACTCGGTTCGAAACCAGTTTAGAATCGTATTAAATACTACTAAGGTACTTACTTTAGTAACTCTAGAATTAAAATCATAGAGAGATCACGAGAGAGATCACGAGTCACGACACTTAAAAATTTTATTAATAGAACTTAAAAGGTTAAAGCTAGTACTAGTACTTACTTCATATATAAAGCTCAAAGATAGTAGGTATAACAAAACTACAAGCTTAAAGCTATAAAGTACTAGTAGTAAGTACACCCGTCTTATTAGGAACGGAGGTCTTCGAACAACTGAATAGGGCTATCGACGGAGACTTAAAGCGTGGAGAGCCTTATAAGGAGGGCTCCTACGCTGAGTTGATATATCTCCTCCTTATCTTGCTCTCCTGCCCCCCTATCCTGGCAGCCTCGGCATCTTCACTAGCCTTATCTCTACGTTCTCTATCATCCATGGTGACACGTCTTAATATAGCCCTAGTATCTACTAGTACTAACTAATAGGTATCTATACTACTTATAGATTTATTAGTAGTAGAATTGTTATACTTAAAAAAAAAAGGATCTACTAAGTAGTAAATCTAGTACCTGGTGGCACTAGGTACTATACTATATTAGTTATTCTATAGAGAATACTAGAGACTAAATATACTAGAAAAGGCCTCGTAGTGTAGTAGTACTTAGTAGTTAGTCGCCGCCTTTTCTAAAGAATTACTAGTAGTAAGTAGTAAGTACTTAGTAGTTTAAATTTTTTTAAGGTAGTACTAGTACTACTACTAGTACTTATCTACTAGTACTTTTTACTCTTAAAGCTCGAAGCTCGAGAATTTATAATTAAAGGACAAGTTCTCTTAGGAGCTTCTAGTAATAAGCTTCCGCGAAGACTCCGACGCTATATAGTATAGATGCTACTTAGTACTGTATATATAGTACTACTATAGCTATTAGTAAAGAATAATTTAAAGTATGGTCCTTTACACTACTAAGTAAGTAGAGTAAGTAAGTACTTAGTAAATACTAACGATGCCGAGTCCCCATTCTATGAACCAGACCCACCGGGTCAACAAAGACTCCTAAGGATGTCAAGACAGCTTTTGTTTTCTTTAGGTTGCAATTCTACTGGGCACCGAAGTTGTCGTTTCAGCAATGCTCACAGTCACTACGTCATCTTTGCACGCCGGATACCGTACAAGAGCGTTGAAACTGTCTTCGGCAAGCTTGAGATCCCTATCGAGATCATAGAACCAAATTTTTGGCAATCGCACATTTGCATCCGCCGTGATCTTCTTGAGGTCGTCGCCAAAGTCTGGATGCAAGAAAAAGTAGGCCATGCCGACGTCCCGACTCTCCTGGACGACAGCCTGAGCCCGGGGTCTGCGAATGGCATCGTAGACTTGGATGGCGCTTTCCACTTCATTCGTACGCCTTACGAGGCCGAGGAGCCGGGAGAGGATGAGTGCGTCTTCCAGGCCTTGCCCTGCACCCGCTGCCTGAGCAGGACTTGATGCGTGTGCCGAATCTCCCATGAGACATATCCGACCTTTGTAGTATGTTGGCGTGTTGGGATGGTGGAAGAGCGGCCACCTGACGGGCTTGACAAACTGTTTCATCTCTGGTCAGCATCTTAACCCAACGCAACCGGTTGCAGTGGTTTCACTAACATCTAGCAGTGCTTTCAGTCTGTGGTCAAACTCTGCGAAGTCGGAGAACATCTCTTCCCTGGTCACTTCTTTGGTTGCTTGTTCGCCCACCCATTCGTCGGGGTCATGTATGAAGGCGACGATGTTGACCTCTGTTCCTTTAGAGATTGGGTACATTGCCCATCCTTTGCCCTTGCCCATCCACCATCGTGCATCCTCCGCGTAGGTTCCGATGCGTTTCTTGGCCTCTTCCATGGACGTGATTCCACGGTAGATGTAGGTATTGTTGTATTTTGCGGGGACCTCTTCCGGATATCTGGATTCCAGAACCACCTTTCTCGACATTCCTTTGATGCCATCGCAACCAACGACAATGTCGCTTTGGACAACCTCTCCGTCCTGGAAAACAATGGTCACTTTCTGAGGGGACTTTTGCTCAAGTCGGATGACTCTCTTGTTGAACTGGACCGTGCCCGGCGGGATCAAGCTCTCCATGATCTCGAGAAGCGCTTTTCGGTGGGCGCTACTTCTCTCGAATGCCGGGTGCGAGACCGAACCACCATGCCAGTCGTCAGTGATTCCAAAGCCCTCTTGGATCCCTAGAATCTCGATCTGCTCGTGGACACGATCTGGTGATTTGTTGCCGACTTTGACCTCGTCGTACATGGCCCTAAACTTGGGGTCCATCAACTCTATTGCGCGCAATGCATTGGGACCGAGACCGATTCCCGCTCCCACGGCATCGAATTTGCTGGCAGATTCGTAAACGGTACAGGGCACATTTTTCTTCAAAAGCCCGATGGCGAGGGCCAGTCCTCCAATGCCGGCGCCGATAATGGCCACAGAGAATGGTGCGCCCTCGGCCTGCGTCATGGTACAAACAACGAAAGCTTGCAAGGCTGATGTCTATCATAAAACACCTTGAAGTCCAGAGAATACCGAGTAAAGAGTATACTTTTAAGCGCTGCTTACTAGCACCACATACTTGGATCCTCGGCATTGACCGCGGCTCAATAGGCCAATGTTCACAAATTACTGCAGGGGCACTGGCAGATCACCGTCAGCCCACCGAAACACCCTGATCCAGAATCTCACGGTTGATTCTTTGTCGATCTAGGCTGCATGCTGTTCTGAGGCTGCTTCGGCTACAGATAGCCGACGGGGATGAATTCAACACTGCTTTATCAAGGATGGGTCCAGGCTCCACATTGGATACCCAGTCCCCACATCCGCCTATTATTGGACACTCGAATCGTCGCACCATGGACAGCATATGCTGACTACGAATATTGGATGTTGACAATCATACCATCGGCTCCTTGCACGCAATTCTTCAGAGACGAGCGGAATCGAGCATACCATCGCCAAAATGTCTCCCATTTGCAGAGTCACCATGATCAAGATCGACGAGAAAGGCATCGACGTGGCATTGAAAGGATTTGAAGTATTCACAAGGACTCAAAGCAAGGTTCGAAGTGCTGTCCTTAGGAGAATGTAACCACATAGTAATACCAAGGACTCTAGGATGGCAAGCCATATATCATGTCAATGGAAGCTGGACCGACACAAGGCCCTGCACGAGATCGAGGGTACACCTTTGTCACCAAGTCAGTTTTCCGGAACAAGAGCGACATGGACTTTTATGAGAAAGAGTGCCCGGCGCACGAGGGTTATAAGGCATTTTTGAGAGAGAATGCTCCGGTGGAGGATCTTACGACAGTCTGCTTTTCTCCCGAAGTCACCTTTGCATTGTGATGAGCACGAACATGTGACGAAACATGTGTATCATATTGTCAACTGCTTCAGATATGTTTACTAGCCAGTGTCAATATAATACTAGCAGTCTCTGCTCAGTGCTTCTCAAGTAGAGATCCCCAGCCCTTGATTTGATCCATGATGCCGTTGGTCCGGTAAGCATGCCACACAGTCGCCGTATTGATGGCAATCACTGGCTTTCCCAGTTCTTCTTCCATCTCGGCAGCTACTTTCGCGCACAGAAGATTCGTGCCCGCCTGAATCAACAAATCGACGTCAGGCCCGTCCACCTTTCGAAATGCGTCCTTGAGCTCGTCTGCCGGGACATCTGAAATGGAGGTTGCAGTGGCACACTTCAGTCCATGAAGGGCGGCCACATCGCAGCCAATCTGCGTGAAGAAGTCGATGACTTGCTGATCCCCCACTGGTTGGTAAGGGGTGATGATGCCAATTCGCTTGGCTCCGTACACTTTCATGACCGCTCGACAGGAATCGGCGCCTGTCGAGACCTTAAGGCCGTTTGAGGTTTCTGACATGAAGTTGATGAACTCCTGAGCACCCTGTGCTCCTCCCCAGAAAGTCTCTGCAGACATACCCATAACGAGGTAGTCAACTTTGGCGTGGCAGACGCTTTGCACGGCCCGGACAATCTCTTTGCGTAAGTCGACAAGGAATTCTTCCATGGCTTCGCTGGTGCTGAGATCCGGGTTGTTGACAAAGATACGGCCACTGTGCCACGACACACCTGTGATAAGAGTTAGGTCATCAAGTATCACGGGTGTCGAGTTTGAAAACCCCTACCAGGCACCGTCATGGCACCAAACTCGGCCTCCACACTGGTGTTTGTGGAAGGAAGGATGAGCCCAAACTGGGCACGGTTTGCCATGAGTCCCACCATCTTGACTGAGTATGCTCAACGTTCCCTGGAGATGTGAAGATGCAATGATGGAGATTTCAAGAAAATGTTACAGCCTCACTTGAAAGATTTTGCCCGTCTAATGCCAAGGGGAATACCATGTATCAGCACGATGAAGTTGATCTGCAAGTACTCTTCGATATCAGGTGACAGGCTTGGTGAACGGAACTTGTTCCAACGAGGCGGCCGCCATCACAATCTGCAGAGTCGAAAGTCCGAACAGAGGCAAACAGCATCGGCTGCCTAGGCCTGCCTACGCTGTCGGAAAGTGCTGTGGCAAGCCCAAAATTGGAGGATGTTGCTCGCGGACCAAGAAGAGCCGGCGGAAGCAAGCATCCGATGAACGAAACCAACTACTCGCAAGGGTAATCTTAGGCCAGCGACCAGGTCGGTATCTCTTATCTTGGCTTGGGAAAATTGCCCTTCGAAAAAAGGGTATCCAGTAGACTAGCAAGATCGCATGCGGTTTGCCGAGGAAACAAGAGGGTGGCTTGTCTATGCCTGGCCGGAGTTCAGGACTGGGACAGCCTACCAGCCTGGATTGGCCAACCTTGCACATATCAAACATCAAGCTGTTCGAATCCACGGTCCCCTATCGAGCCAATCAAGTTCAAATCTACTAACAGCATCGAATCCCCCCTTACTTCGCTCTATACAGGCACTGTTGTGGTGACCATACTAGATTTGAGTTGTTGAACAACACAACACCTTGCAATGGGATCAGAATACGATTTCATTATTGTTGGGGGTAAATTGCCCTGGTTACGATAGAGGTGACTAGATATAAATGCTGACAATAGAACAGCGGGTGCTTCAGGGTGTCCTATCGCGTCAAGGTTGGCACGGTCGGCTGCAAAGCCGTCAGTCCTGCTCCTCGAAGCTGGAACTCCAACTGGACGGGTAGAATATCTATCAGCGGACCAGAGGTTTGCCGTGGCCTCCAATGTCAGTTCTTTTCCCAACTGGGGATACAAGACCACTCCGCAGAATCAACTTGCTGGGCAAGAAGTCGACTACTCGCGAGGTAAAGGTCTTGGTGGCACAACTTGCATCAACTACTGTGGCTGGCTCGTGGGACCGTCGGACGACTACAATCAATGGGCCAGACTGGTGGGGGATCAAGACTTTGCTTGGGCCAATGCCAAACGGTGTCTGGACAAGGTCACTCATCTTCATCCCCAGATTCCAAGACCTGAGCTCAAAAGGTATATCGACCCAGATATCAAAGGTAAGACATAGAGAGCACGGGCGGGAAATCACTCGCTGAACATAATTCTGCAGACCACAGTGATTCGGGGGTGATCGATCTCACCTACGGCGGTCCCTGGATCCCAGATATTGAGAACATATTCATTGCAGCAGAACAAGTTGGCATTTCGACCAACAAAGACGTCAATTCGGGAAATCCCATTGGACTGGGCATGGGCACAGTCTGTTGCATCGACGGGAAACGCATCACTGCTGCCAAATACCTCGAGGATCCTCCCTCCAATCTCACCATAGTCACCGGCGCTCTGGTCGCCAAGGTCCTCCTTGAAGGCAAAAAGGCCAGGGGTCTCCTGACTGACGACGGTCGTGTGTTTTCTGCACGATGCGAGGTCATCATCTCAGGGGGAGCATTGAACAGCCCCCAGCTCCTTTTGCTCTCGGGCATTGGTCCACGAGATGAGCTCGAGAAACACGATATCCCGGTACAACACGAGCTGAACATGGTTGGAAAGAACTTGGAAGACCATTGCTTTTCAAGTGTTGGTGTTGTAGTCAAACACGGCCCGGAATACCACGAAACAGGCACACCATTATGTCCTAGTCCCATGGCCTTTCTACAGAGTCCAGCAGCTCTGCGGTCGCCAGAGTATGCCAGGCTACCTAGCCACGTGCAAAAGCACTTGGAGACACCTACTGTGCCTCATTTTGAAATCGCAACAGTAAGTTTCCACCATCCTTTCGTATGGTCAGACGAGGGTAATGATGCTTTAGCGCCATCAGCATTCGCCGCCAGCTTTCCTCAACTATATCCCTGAACCTGAAGTGTCATTCGTGGGTGCCATCTGTCTCCTGGACAACCCACAGAGCAGGGGATCCGTCAGGCTTCGATCAGCTAGCCCGAACGATGCGCCCATAATCGATCCTAAGTTCTTGACAAATCCTTACGACCGTCGTGTTATGATCGATGGCGTCCGGCAAACCCTACGATTACTGACGGCTCCGGTCTTTGCGCAAAAGCTACTCAAGGTGCTGGGTCCAGCAGATGACTCCGACGAAGCCATCTGGGAGCACATAAGAACCCATTTTGGAAGCTCATGGCACATGGCCTCCACAGTTCGAATGGGAACTAGCAGCGACACAGATTGTGTGGACTCGAATTTCAAGGTCTTTGGCATTGAGGGGCTTCGAGTCGTGGATATGAGCGTGTGTCCTTTTGTTCCCAAGTGAGTTGTTCCCAATTAGTTGTCATGCCTGCTCGTCACGAAGTGCTAATCAACCATCTAGCAATCATTGTCAATCAACAGCGTATGTCCTCGGTGAAATCGCCGCAGAGAAGCTCATCAAGCAATACAATTTAGATACGCCAAGCAACACGCTCAGTGCACGCCTCTAGGTCAATGACCGGGTTTGGGGTTCTCAGGGGGCTGTCAGAGGGTTTAGATGAGAAATGAAGCAACCCACCTGTGTCAGGTACAGTCTCAAGGGGGTTTGATGGCCAAATCCTACAGGTAGAGCTTTCATACAGACGTAAGGATCGCGAATGACCAGGGTTTTTGGAGTACATTTGTCCACACCTTAGATGGCATTTGAATTTCCCAGTCAGCTGCATGTTGCCAGTCTCGAAGTCTAGCAAATAGCAAGTTGAATGATATATCCAACTTCCAGATTCCAGGGCACTACTATGTTATCTCTTAGGTGAATTTTCCATTCCCTCCTCGAAATATTTTGATTGATTTTATCCCATGTGTTTGACACTGGTTAAAACCGTGAACGTCGGCCGTCGCAGCCTGGCGGAGAGAGCCACTCTCTGTCCGCAGACCGTGATGATTAGTCCGAGCTTCGCCCGACCCACACTTTCGACCAAGACGGCAAGTCTTATCTTTCGCCTGCCAGATATCACCGTGGACACTAGTAGTGGCTGTTGTTGGCCCTAATTCCGCTTATCGGCAACCAGCTTGGTCTGGCCCAATATGTCCCAGTTCTCGAAGGTCGAGGGCATCGTCAGAAAGAAGCCTTATCTATTATCTCTCTCGATCGTCGAATCATCTTTTTTGTCGGCAGTCGAGGCTGACGTACACAAAGCTCACCACCTACATCCATATGCCATGACGAGCGTGACGGGCGTTCAATATTTTAGATTTGTTTGTTCCCATCTCAATCAGCCATGGATCCAACTAGCAGACGCGTTCCAGTAGACAAGCGGAAACGCACAGAAACGAGTTGCGACAAATGTAAAGCGAGGAAACAGAAATGCGACCGGCTTCTGAACGAGGCACAATGCAGATACTGCGAACTTCACGGCTACACATGCACGACCACCGCTCTCCGGAAGAGGAGAGCCTACGGCTTGGAAGGCATGGGAAGTCGAATTACGCTGCTCGAATCCCTCGTCAAAGGTCTCCTACCCGAGGCCAACCTGTCCAGCATAGATGAGATACAACACGTTGGGGCCTCGCTGGGCATTCCTTTGCCTGCATTGGAAGACAACATCCTGACAGAAAATGCTCAGGGTACAAGAGGTCAGGGAACCGATGACGACGACGAGGAAGCGACCGTCGAAGTGATCCCAGATCAACAGAACCAAACCCAATATGTCGGCCCATCCAGCTCCTTCCTGTTCCATCTGAAGTTGCGGCGGATGCTTGGGGCATACTCAATATTCAAATTCGCCCTGTTCGGCAACAATGCAGCAGACCAGATAGCAGAGCCTCCCAGAGATGTCGAGTCGAGTCATAATGCTCGCCGCGAGTCTGCCAGTGTGGCAACGGATTGTTCGTCACCAGCCGACGCCGTCCGAGAGATTGATGAGGCAGTCATCGAAGCGCTCATGGACGCTTACTTCGAAGTTATCCATCCCGACTTCCCTGTCATCCATGAGGCTTCATTCCGAGCCTCGTATGAGGCTTGGGCCGCTTCGAATTCGACTGCCGACCCTGCGTGGCTGTGCGGCGCGCTTTGCATCCTCATACTATCCCGTCGCGTTGCGCCAATTGAGATACCAGAGGAAGCAGAGAAGAAATGGTGGAGACACGTCCAAGCCTTACTGCCTACGGTGATATTCAGTTCCAACATCTCTACCATCCAGGCGCTCATGCTCGCCGCTCTACACCTTCACAATACCAATCACCGCGATGCGTGTTGGAACCTCACGGGAGCCGCTGTTCGAGTAGCCCATGCCATAGGCATGCACCGGGACGACATCAAGCAGACACAGAATCGGCTCAACCGAGAACTGCGAAGGCTCGTATGGTGGACACTTTACGCATTTGAGCAAATGCAGGTATCATCCTATGACCGACCCAGTGCAATTGCCCACGTCGCCAGTACCGTCGACTGTCCCAACGAACGCATCGTAGGAAATGCAGGCGCCTTCCCACCGGATTTCGCCCTATGGTCCCGCAAATTGACGGTCATCCTCGGCATGGCCTGCAAAGCACTAAACCCCGGCAACGGCGGTGCCCCTTCTCCCGAAGATGCTTACAGCCGACCTCTGTCGCCGACCGCGACTATCCTGCGAGATCTGGCGCGGTGGAAGCAAGGTCTACCTACACATTTGCGAGTCGAAGTCCTTGACTCCCTTGCGCCCTCGACCCAGCGACCGCTCATTCTCCTCCATGTACAATATTACTACATCCTCGTCCTCGTGACCCGGACCGCCCTGTTACGCCACGCGAACATCATCGTGCAGAACAAAAAAGCTGATCAACAAGCCGTGCCGCCGGCGTTAGTGATGGTCTCTGACACGAGTATCGACGCTGGTCGCTCCCTGGGCCAGCTGCTGCGCAGACTAGATTCGATCCACAGGTTCAATGCCGTCACATGGTTTGATGTGTTCTACCTCGTCGCCGCCGCTTTGGTCCTGGTTCTCGACCTCCGCATCAACAGAGGTGAAGCCACCGCCAGCTCGACGACGTCTGAATCGAGACTGCTTTTACAAGATCTCGCGAGCCTGGCAAGCAAGCATATGCAGAATCATCGGATGCCCGGGTCGATGCGAGCACTGGCCCAGATTGTCGTGGATGTCAATTCGACTGCGGAACAGTTCACGTCGTCTACATCCACCGCCACTGGCGCCGCGGCCGCCGTCACGGCAGAAGTGCAACAACAACCACAACAGTCATTGGCAGGCACAAGTGCGGCCGACGGGGAACCGCAAATGGGAGGCCGTGGTCTTCTGAGCCAGGGTCAGAGATTTGCTGCAAGTGGGACTAATTCTCCCGCGCCCACTGAATCAGGTTCGCCATTTGAATCACAGGTTCTACCACAGCATGATCATAACAATCTTCTGGCTACGGCGCCACTGGAGTTCCATCGACCAACGACGGCACCCGGCAGTGGGAAAGTATTAGACTCGATTCGCAGTCGTGCTTACGATTCCGAGTTTTGGGCCCAGTTTTCCTTTATGGATGAAGTCGACACTGGCAATGGAGTGCAGGACTGGGTGTGGGATGATATTGGAACAATTGTTCGAGGGGGTTAGGAAAGCTGACTATGAAGTAACATGCCTGCTATCGGGAGGTTTTGCTGCCTAGCGAAGGAGATGAATGTATTTCTATATGGCACAAAATGTAGCATGAACCCGCCTTGCCTACCTCTCTCGCTCTCTCTCTCTCCGCCTCTTCTCTTCTCTCGCTCTCTCTTTCTTTTCTCTCTTTCTCTCTATCTATCTGTATGTAGACACGACTTTGGACCGAACCAGCGAGGTGCGTGCTTTTTTTTGCTCTTTGCTCTTTATCTAGTAAACATACTTGTAATCGATCTGGTCGTCCAACACCTCTCCTGGTGCTAGGGAAGCCAACTTTCGATCAATCTTCTTGTTGTGACGGATGAACAAGAAAATGACCAGCAACATGACAGGGAATGACAGGCAAGTAATGCCCAACCCCGTGCCGAACCCGACAGGGTAGTGAGGTGCCTGCGTGGTGATGAAGACGTTCGAGGATACGAAGTTGGCACAATTGCCCAACCCCAGCTGAATGGCAGTTCCAAAGGACAAGTAGGCTCTGCCGCGTAGGTTTGCAGTGAGGAGACCGATGTACAGCGGCATTTGAATGAATGTGCCCACGGAGATGATGAACTGGGCAAAGTACCGCACGCCGGGTGCTTGGTACGTGACGTGGAGCGTCCAACCAATGATGGAAACGACAATTGCAGGGAGGATAAAGGGCCAGCGTTTGTTCAAGCGGCCGCTGGCGAGTGTCGAGGCGAGGGCGCCCACAATGCCGGCAATCCAGACTGGGATGGTCATGACCTGAGCGCGTCGGGCCTTCCACCCCAACTGACTGAGAATGGTGGGGTTGAAACTCGAGAGGGAGCCGGCCGACATGTCGGAGCAGAAGAACAACAAGGTCATGAGCCAAATCCTGTAGTCAAAGACGACCTTTGTCCAGGGGACCTTCTTGTTGTTTGCGAGCTTTTGGTTGGAATACTCTTTGCCCTTGTCCGCCTCGAGGCGAGCGAGCAGTCTGGCCCGGTCGTGCTCACTGATCCATTTGTCCTTGCCGGGGAAGTGAGGGGTGAAGATGAAGACGAAGATGCTGAAGAAGATGGTCACCAGGCCTTCGATGACAAAAATCCATCTCCAACCTGCGAGCCCGGCGGCTCCGTCCATGCCTTGAATCGCGTAGGCGAGAAGCTGTATAAGAAGGTCTCGTTAGCCAATGATGCGATCTTTGTTTTCAATACTTGTCACACGTACCCCACTGAAGCAAGAACCTGCTTGACCAAACGCAAAGAACAGTGCAAACCGCAAGCTCAGCTCCTTCTTTCGATAGTACGAGGCAATGAGCAGGCCAGCTCCAGCTGGAAGACCCGTCTCCACAATACCCATCAGGAAGCGGACGCCCAGTAGTCCTCCGTACGAATGAGTGAGGCCTTGACACATGGCGAGAACGCCTACAGAAAAAAGAAAGACCCGGTTAGTTTCATATCGTCATCAGGAGTGCCCATACAGGTACTGAGGTACACATACCCAGGATGAATGTTTGACCTCCTAGGAACAGGTTTGGCTTGATCCAGGGAAGACTCATCATCATGTTGCTGGGGACTTCGGCCAGGACGAAGGGGATGTAGAAAATCCATAATGCAGTGTTGAACCCGGTGGATGGCATATTCAAGCCCTTCTCGAGACCTGCTAGACGAGCATTGGCGATGTTGGTTCGGTCGAGGAAGCAAATCAGATACAGAAGCCCCAGGATCGGTATCACTTTGAAGTCCATTCTGGTGGTGAGGAGGCGTTCGGTCTTTGGATCGTCTGGAATGTACTCCAGCTCTCCAGGCCCAATCTCTCTCGCAACTCCTTCCTCCACCAAGGCTTCCTTGTCGACGGGCTCATGGTCGCCCAAAACAGACTTCTCCATAAATTCGGCCATGATGATGTGCGTTCACACTTCGGGGTGATGGCTGGGTCAGAAAGGGTTTCCAGAGGAGGAATGAGGCCTTGTGTGAGTGAAACCTTTGCCGTGGAGGTGAAGTTTTCTCATCCCAGTAATCCTCGCGGTGATCGCACTGGGCCCTTGTTCTTAAGAAGCTTCTGCCGTAGTATAACGCGTCTAGACCGATCGATACCAACCGCATAACGCTGCATCATCCCAATCATCCTGGCGGCTGAAAGCCCGACATAGGACTATGATAACGAGGACAATGGTTGAGTCCATGGCCAATTATGTGGGGTCCAGGGTGATTGGTCAATGCTTTTTCCATCGGATGGATGAAGCCGATGCTGGGACGCGTAGAAATCTACGACCCACTCTGTAGCGTCGACTGAAGTGTGTCCTTGAGATTCATCGGAAGTCAGCCGAAAGACGCTTATCAACCGACCCAAAACGAATTGGGCCCAGGCTGCTGTCTGTCTATCTCACACTTACTCTGAGAGGCTGTCTGAGAGGCTGCTTAAGCGAATGCCAAAGCCAGGGATGGCAGCCTCACCATGGGCAGATCAGACCAAGGACACACCAGGGTCTGATAGACTGGTACTATGAGATGATAGACTGGTACTACGAGATAACGATGTGAAGCTGGAAAAAGGCATAAGAGGCGCCCCAGATCAGCACCATTGCCACAATGGCACGCAAAAGGGCCAAACTCACTTGCACTCTTGTAGCATCCAAAAAACCGGACAAAGGCGACCATGTCTGTGTCAAGGCTGCTCAAGCGACTCGAGGTCAAGCCGACCGAGGATGAGTACGAAAAGATTGAGACCAATCGATGGGGAAATCGAGACATCTATCCCATCCCTCATGACAAACGCACATATGGCACCTATGCCTTTGTCAGTTACTGGGGTGAGGCAGCCAGCATTCCCACCACAGCTTCAGAAGTCCTCTTCATGAAGACACCACTGACTTTGAAATCCAAGGCACCTGTGGGATTTGTCTGTCCTCCTTCACCATTGGCTCTTCTTTGATCGGCACCGGCCTCACAGCCGGCCAGGCAATGGCAGCTGTCGTACGTTTGGCACCCCGTTTGCCCAGCTGTTACTGAGAGCCTTGGTATCTAACGTGATATTTACCTAGACGGTCGGCATGTTTCTGGCATGTGGCAGCGCGTACCTCAACTCCTACCCTGGTGCGAGGCACTTCGTGGGTTATGGTATGGTCGCTCGTGCGGCCTTTGGGCTCTGGGGCTCATACTTTTGTGTTATGCTCAACGTCTTTCAATCCTTCGTCTTTTATGTAAGCTCGAGGTTCTCCTCAGGCGTGTCTGGCTGGTGCCTACTGCAACGCGACTGACCCAGCGCGCAAACAGGGTACACAAATGTACTTTGGTGGTCAAGCCATTGTCCTCATTTTGAACTCGCTCTCTTCAAGCTTCCTGCACATGAAGAACACCCTTCCTGAGAGGTAAAACACACACCCAGACAAGACAAAAGTGCACTCGGGACATATCCAGACTGACTCGAGCTTTTCAGCGCTGGCATCACCACACCAGGCCTGATTGGATTCGTGCTGTTTATCATCCTGTACTTTCCCATCATCTATTTCGTCCCTGCTTGGAAGATCCAGAAACTCTTGGAGATTCAGATCTTTGTTGCAGCGGCAACCTTGTTGGGAATCATGGGGTGGGCCGTCAATGTAAGTTGTGCAAATCAGCGTCATCAAATTCGGTTTCAGACCCCCCTCTGACCAAGAATTACAGATGAACGGAGGCAGCCCAGGAAATCTGGTGTCATCGTCGCTCAAGATCTCCAAGATGGAGGCGGGATTTCGTGTCATGCAAGGAATTACCAGCGTGGCTGGCACTTACACTGGTGGATCCGATCGAGCATCCGACTGGACACGGTACAGTCGAAGGCGTTACGCTTTTGTGCCAGCCGTGCCCGTCATGGGCATCACGGTCATCTTGACCGCGCTGATTGGCATAATCACGGCGTCAGCACTGACCCAAGTCTATGGCGAGACCAACTGGAACCCCCTGATCAGCCTTCAACAAGTCCAGGCCGAGACCTACACGGCCAAATGTCGTGCGGGCACCTTCTTCGCAGGTCTCGGCTTGCTGTCGGTCACGATCTTTGTCAACTATACGCAAAACTGTGTCTCGTCGGGCATGGATGTGGCCATGCTATTTCCCAAATACATCTCCCAACGCCGTGGATCCATGATCTTTAGTATCCTGGGTATTTTGGCGCAACCATGGCGATTCCTCACCCAGGCCACCACGTTTATCACCGTGCTCAGCAGCTTCGGCGTCTTTATGAGTCCCGCGGGCGCCATCCTGGCCGTCGACTTTTGGATCATCCGAAGGTGCAAATGGAACATCCCCGAACTCTACCGGCCCCACGGTATCTACTGGTTCTGGCATGGTATCAACTGGAGAGCCATGGTGGCTTATTTCCTGGGCATGTGGCCCGCCCTTCCAGGCTTTGTCAACGCCACTGGCGGCATGTACGTCAACGACACCTGGCGCCGTTTCTTCCAGATCAGTTTCTTCTTCGGCTACATTGTCTCTGGCGGTCTTTACTACCTGTTCAACAGACTGTCTCCGCCGCCTGGTCTGGGCGAACAGGTTGATTTTGACGTTGACGGTCGTGTTGTTGAGGAGGAAGATGACGAGAGTACCGTTTCGGGTACAAGAGTGATTGAAACCAAAGTGATTGACCCTATTGAGACCAAGGTTTGAATCTACGTTGATTAAGAAGCCCTACCCTGGAATTGCCTGGGTTGGAGATCGTTTGGAATATCGCGGTGACGCTGTTCCGCAGCCTCAATGCTTCTTGGGGAGCTGTGATGAGTGAATGAGTATTGTCTTTGTTAGACCACAATCCTTATGGCCATGAACGAACGCTTGAGATCTATTAGAAGTCTTTAGTCAGCAAAGTACATACGGCGTTGATGACATGTATACTGCATATTCCCACCGATGGGCTTATTCTGCCAACGTATGGTAGAATGACCAAGGGCTGTGTTGATCCTCCCCCAATATGACTCAACAATCTGTTTAGCCGCCCTCTGGAGTCGAATAGTAAGTACAGTAGTAGACCGGCTCAGGAACTTTGTTATGATAACCTGGTTAACGATGGTGGGCCCTTTAGCCGAAGGCTGCATCGCCTGCAAACTGCCGTCGGGATCCAACCTACAACTATCCGATACCAGGGAGGAGGAGGGGGAACGGTGACTAAACATCCCATCCATGAACCCTGTCACCCTGAACCTTGTAGTGTGCTGTCAGGCCCGATGAGATCCAGAACCAAGTAGAAGTCAACGTCGATATACAAAATGCGGAGACATGTCGACGGTCTTGCCATGCCATGCACACGGAACAACAGCATAGATAGCGACCGTTTCTTGTTCCAGTTCTGAGTAGACTACCAGGGATCTGGCCACCGGCGTCATGACAGACATCATCAAAGCCGACCTCTTGATCAACAACAAGTCAGTGCCTGCCTCCAGCAAGGAAACATTCGATCTGTTTTCGCCATACACAGGCAAACTCGTTGCAACAGTAGCAGAGGCTTCCGTCGACGATGTCGACAGCGCCGTCGCAGCGGCCGAAGCTGCCTTCCCGGCATGGAGCGCTCTATCGCCCAGTGCACGGGGCAAACCCCTGAAGAAATTGGCCGAAAAGATCATCGCTGCGAAAGACGAACTGGCCGAACTAGATGCCATCTCCATGGGCCGACCTGTGGGAGGCTATTTTGATGCCGACTACGCTGGGGTTCATTTCAACTATTTCGCCGAAGCAGCCTACGCTCAAGGCCATAGCAGTCTCAACACGCCAGGATTTCTCAACCTGTCGCTCCGACAGCCCTTTGGGGTGGTGGGCGTCATCATCCCGTGGAACGCGCCCCTGGTGTTTTTCAGCAAGAAAATCGCCCCGGCAGTGGCGGCGGGGAACTGCGTCGTCCTCAAGTCTAGCGAAAAGGCACCGCTGACTTCGTGGAAAGTGGCCCAATGGATCGAGGAATGTGGATTTCCCCCGGGCGTCATCAACGTGCTTTCGGGACACGGGCAGATCTCTGGGGCGGCCATAGCGTCGCATATGAAGATCCGAGCGATTTCATTCACGGGTAGTTCGCGTACTGGACGAGCCATCCAGAAGGCCTCGGCGGATTCAAATCTGAAAAAGGTCGTCTTTGAACTCGGCGGAAAGGGGCCCGCATTGATCTTCGAGGACGCCGATCTCGACGAGGCTGTCAAGGGCACCGAATTCAGCATCATGTTTAACAGTGGACAGACATGCATGGCCAACAGCAGAATCTACGTCCAGGAAAGCATCAGAGATAAGTTCACCGAAGCGTTCACACGGGCAGCAAGCAGTAGAAAGCTGGGAGACCCGACACAAAAGGACATCAATCATGGACCACAGGCCGATAAAGTGCAATATGAGACGGTCTTGAAATACATCGAGATTGGAAAGAAAAGTGGGGGCAAGGTCCTCGTGGCAGGAGAACAAGCCGATGCCACTCTGGGAAAGCCTCTGTTGATTTCTCCTGTCTTGTTCATGGAGCAGCCTGAAGACAGCCAGATCATGAAGGAGGAGATCTTTGGCCCTGTTGTCGTCATCAACACTTTCAAGACCGAGGAGGAAGTCATTGCCAAAGCAAATGACACAGAGTTTGGCCTCTACGCCGCACTCTACACGAACGACCTGCAACGAGCCCTGAGGGTCAGCAAGAAGTTGGAGAGCGGTATGGTGGGTGTGAATTGTGCCAGTCCGACGGGTAGCTGGGATCTGCCATTTGGTGGGTGGAAGAGTAGTGGTACCGGAAGGGAGAGTCTATTGGAGAGTATCGAGCACTTCACCGAGCAGAAGAGTATCTTCATCAAGGTCTCGGGGATTGGTGGTTGATCTTGACGGAAATGAACAGTTTTAACTGCTACATGTAGGAGCTATATGTCTTCCTACATCGGGGATGTCCCAGGTAATCAAGTACGTACAGTCAGTCTATTCTTTGGTTCCCCCGCAAGTTGCAACTCGGAAAGTTATCGTACAGCTTTACCTGCAGCGGCCTTGGTGGTATATGAAATCCTTCATCATTTCGGGCAGGGGTGGTTGATAGCATGTTAGATTAAGTCCTAGATATAAGGTGTAGCCAATATCCGATATCCAACATCTCGGGTGGTTGTTCTTCCGTTGGTGTCGTCTATCGTGGGCCAATGAATAGACGTATCATTTCACATTTCACCCACTGATCCACGTTGTGCAACTGAGCAATCTCCATCATCCTGACCCCAAAAGATATTTGATGTGACATACGTGATATAACTTGCTTGCACAGAGAGGAAGAGAGTATACGTACCATGTCGCCTATCATACCTCATAATGCAGAGCCATTGTCGATTCCTGCGTCGACCTCGATCGTCACAGTTCAAGCTGTAGACACAACGTTACAACTCTATGTGAAAGCAACCAACTTTTGGCAGCCTGTGCTTCCTGGCCACGAGGTCTACAATTGCCCGGCAATGGCGTTTCTCATCACCAACCAGACCACAGGAAGACAGATATTATTCGACGCAGGAGCACGCAAGGACTACTGGAATTATTCCCCCCTGGTCACTGGACGGTTCAAGACCGGCGTCAATGTCAAGGGTCTCCGAGTTGGCAAGGGAATGGAAGAAACCCTCGTCGACGCCAATGTCGCCGTGGATGGTCTGGAAAGCGTTGTATGGAGTCATTGGCACTTCGACCATATTGGAGACATGTCCAAGTTTCCAAGTTCAGTGACGATTACAGTTGGACCTGGATTCCAGAGCAACTTGCTTCCCGGGTATCCAACGAACCCGCAATCACCGTTGCTTGAGACCGACTATAGCGGCCATGAGCTGAATGAGGTGTCGTTCGAGTCAGACTTGAAAATTGGCAAGTTTCGGGCCCACGACTACTTTGGTGACGGTTCATTCTACCTGCTCGATGTCCCAGGTCATGCTATCGGACACATGTGTGGTCTCGCACGTACAACGCCAGATACATTCATACTCATGGGGGCAGACGCCTGCCATTTCGCAGGTAGTGTGCGACCGTCACCCTACGTGCCTCTTCCTGAAAATGTTGATGCACAATCAAATGGATTGGATCAGCCTTATTTCCCCAACCCGTGTCCCTGTTCGTTCATGGGAGTCACCCATCCGAGGACTACGGAGCACGAGAAAAGAACGAAACCATGGTACACCGTGAGCGAAGCACCAGGCAGTGCCTACATCGACCCGGCTACGGCAAATGAGAGCATTGCTGCACTACAACAGTTTGACGCAAGTCCTCAAGTCTTTCTATGCCTCGCCCACGATCCGGCACTTTTTGAGGTGTTGCCGCTCTTGAACCACAACCCCCAAAACGTCGTAAATGACTGGCAAGTCAGGGGTTACAAGGAGCGCACAAGGTGGAGATTCCTCAATGAACTACCGCGGGATGGAATGCCCGGGAGACCTCCTATCGTCCTGGGCTTTTGGCGAGATGATAAGCCGGTGGGTGTTGAGGAAGCATTTCAGACTTAGATCCTAGTTAGGGTAAACTGAAGATTAGGTAGGGTTTCAACTGCCTTGTTGATTATGATCGCTTGGAGGGATCCTTAAATCCGGAGGGTTCAATACCGCGGATGCATGCTGCCGATATGATGTTGCGATAACGCCAAAATGGAAGTGGGCCAGACCCAGACCCAGACCCAGACCCAGGAACATGCACGGGACTTTTTCAGTCCGAGCAAGACGGGAATTAATCCAGAGAGCATCACAAGCCGGAGATAGGACCTACACCCAGGTAAGCCTAGTATCACAAAAGTCCACCGCCCGAGGTGTTGGCGCTGGTACCAGACGGATGGTTATGTTGCGGCATGAAAAGTGTCGATATCCACGTGAAATGCAATTGATTACTGCGTGATTGCACTCCACAGAAACAACGCATACGAAGGCTTCACAGTATCATTCAGGCAGACAGGAAAAGTGTGTCGAGGAAAATGGCAATCAGCAATGGCGTCCACCACAGCGCCGTACGAGTAGCAACAGCACAATTCTATTCACATACCGATGTCCCAGCAAATCTCGAACTGTGTCGCAAATACATACGAGAAGCTGCCGCAGTCGGGGCTCAACTTATTGTTCTCCCCGAAAATGCAAACCGGTGCAGAACCGACTACAAGGACAAACAAATAGCGTACGAGTTGTGCGAAGATCTCGACGGCGAATTTGTGTCCGGACTATGCTCCACGGCAAATGAGCTGAACATTTTCATCGTGGTGGGAGTCGACCTCAAAGCCAAAGTCTCCCCGGACGTCAACATCGGTGTTGTTTTGATCGGTGCTGACGGCCATGTCCTTTACGTCCACCACAAGACGGTCCTGTGGGATTACGAGTATGGACTATTCAAACCAGGAACCAAGGACATTGAAGTCGTCCAGACCCCCATCGGCAAACTGGGTCTTTTGAGCTGCGCCGACGGCATCGTCCCAGAAGTGCCTCGACTGTCTGCCCTCAAGGGGGCGGAAATATTGTGCAACAGTCTCAACTCGCGCGGGCCCGATGAAATGCGCTGTCACGAACCATTACGCGCCCTGGAGAATCATGTGTGGATGGTTGCTTCCAACAGTGTGGGCGGTACTGAAGACGCATATCCTTGGACAGGTGGGTCTCAGATCATTTCGCCCAAAGGCGAGGTACTCGCCTGTGCCGGAGAGACCGACTACGGAATGGTCTGGGCAGATATCACTCCAGAGACTTCGTTTCCCAAGGTCCTCGGTGGTGGAATAGGACCGCTTGATCAATTCAGAAGACCAGATCTCTATGGCGACCTCGTGGCCCCTATCGACTCCGTTCCCGCCGCCAAAATGTATGGTCCTGTGGCCGAAGATGCGCCCAAGCGGCCACTGAATGTGGTCACACTGCAGTTGTCCTGGTATCACTCGACCTTCTGGACAGTTACCAGAGCGGTGGGACAGGTCAAATATGCAGCCTCGCGAGGTGCGCAGCTCGGTGTTTTCCCAGAGTTGTTCTGCTTCAAACCAGGCGAAGTCGCCGCGGATCCTGCAGCGGCAGCCGATTTCTCCGGTCAAGTTCTTAGCAAGATTCAAGCTGCTGCAGCGGAAGCATCGTCTATGTGGGTGGTTGTGGATCTTGTTGAACAGTCTGGAGACAAGTTCTATTCCACCGCATATCTGATCGACAGCGCTGGCCAAATTGCAGGCAGATACCGAAAATGTCACCTGGGAGAAGTTGAGCGCACATGGGCAACGCCGGGCGAGAGCTTCACAGTGGTTGACACCCCCATTGGGATGATCGGTCTCATGATCGGCAACGAGGTCTGGTTGCCCGAAGTCTCTCGCATCCTGACCCTGCGCGGCGCAGAGGTCATTGCTCATCCGGCAGATTGGGATCGTGTTGAAGCAGCTACCATGGCCGCAGTGGAACGTACGGAAGAGAACAGGACTCATTTAGTCTCGTGTGCGAGGACAGACAACCCGGCAAAGTTTGGCAGTCAAATTGTCGTGGCTGATCGATTTCGCTTTGGTCAGTGCATTGCCCTTATGAGATATCCCACGGCTATTTGGTCTCGGACTGGGTTTGAAGAGAACATTTTCTACGAGTTGGATCTGCAAGATTCACACTCGAAGGTCCAAGGGTTCTACCTGGATCCAGTTGGAACGAGACAGCCTGGTCTATACAGTGTCATGGTGGAAGTGCCTCAGAAGAATGGTACAAAGGTCGCGTAATAAGTAGAACTAGCATGCTCTATAGCTTTTGACCATTGTTTTCCACCCAGTACTATTCTATCAGCATAGCAGGACCATTGTCGACTGGCCATGAGCATTGAAATCGTAATCCTCCGAACACCCTTCCGGTAGGAATAGATCGTCTTTGACCAGTGCCCGTGCCTCATCATATATGTTCACTGTCGTCTCAACTGTGAGGCTCGAGCACAACCTGGATCCAGTGCTGAGTCAATCCCCTAGAGCTGTCTCATAGCTTGGTAATCTGGCGACATACAGCCTTTCCTGCCCAGAACAAGCTTGATTTCTCTTTTCAAGCCAACACAATTCAAATCCGTCGATCACTGATCTCATGTAGTACCGGATTTCAGGTGTGCGACTGCCTCTTCTTCAGTGACAGCATCGGCCATTTTGGCATTCATGTCAAACATGTTGGCATCATGAATTTGTGCTGAGCGATCACCACAGGCAGAGCCTACGACCTGGTACATGTGTCAGTGTCTTTGGCCTTCTTTTCTGGTATCGAAGTGCTTATGTTCTTACCATAGGCCTGAACCCGTACGACATGGCATCCAAGGTACTGGCTCTCACACAGCCACTCGTACTGACACCACAGATGACCAGAGTGTCCACCCTCAAAAGATTTAATCTTGTCGCGATATCCGTGCCGAAAAAGGCACTGGGATAATGTTTACTGACCACGATTTCCTTTGGCTGTTGCGGCACCAACCCATCAACCCACTGATCATACCCCCTCGTGTCACCCTTTTCCCACACATTCAATGATTTGCTCTTGAGCCAAAAGATCCCGGCTTCAGACATGTCTTGATATTCCACCTTGGTCCAGATCACGGGACAACCGCCTTCGCGGGCTGCAGAGAGAAGAGCTTTCATTGAATCGATTGATGCCAGCGCCCCCGGATTGGAGGCTGTCGTGTCCAGTGGACTCCCAGGTGTCCAATATGCCTGACAGACATCGATCAGAAGCAAGGCTGGCCGTGTACCCCAGCCAATGCGGTTGCCGAATCCAGCCGAGGCATAAGATGCCGTGTCAGGATGGGTGTTCATTTCGAGCATATCCCTTTGAAGAGTCGTTGAATACTACTACTACGTATACTAGTAGTACTACTTGTTATGGACAAACAAGCCAATATGCAAAGTATATGCCCAATCTTAAGTTCTAGTCAGATAATCGTTGGTTGGTCAAGGAATGACACTAGTAATAAGCCTGTAGGGAATATTGCCGCCCTCGGCAATTATCTGCCGCAGCGTTGGAATCTATTCACACCCGGTCCCCGCTTAGATATAGTACCTTAGTACTAGGTATTTGTGCCCTTAGCTGGTATACACTTTACTACTAGGACTTACTACTAAGTAGTGATACTATAGCTAACATAGCAGTAAACACAAGGGTATCCTTAATACTCTTTGGATACTTTTATAATAACCTAAATCGAGTCCCTACTAAATACTAGCAGTAATACCCCCTAGATCGAGTCCTAAACTTGTTGACACGTAAAAACGCCCTTTCCAACAACGCGTTCTCAGGTGCCAGGCCCAACTAATAGAGTTCGACGGCGGCCGCCCGGGGTTTTGTAGCGCCCTTGGCCTTCTATTAAGGCCAAATCGTTAAGTTAGATCGAGAGGTACCTACTAGTACTATTAACGACTCTTTAATAATTTTCAAACAAAATTACTACTACTATAGCTCGCTTCCGATTCGAATGCCTTATACTACATAGTAATAATATTTCTCGTACTAGTACCTATTTATACACGTTTAAGTATCTGTAAAAGATAGGAATTCACAATTTCCGCTTAGTACTAAACGCGCTTACTGCAAATATAGTGCTTAGTACTAGTAGGGTGCGCTGGCGTAATTTATAGGCGAAGCACACTTTCTGTTTGAAAACGCGAGTTCTTAGCGGTGCCGAACAGGCCCTAAGACGTGTTAATTCTAGAATCCTTGACACGTATCAGCACGTATCAACACCGTATCAACACCGTATCAATAGTACTATATATCGGTATCAAGGCTTAGAATTACTAATTAGTAAGTATAGAATCAAAATCAATATTAAATCACGATCAGAGATCACTATTATAAGCTAGTACGTATAATTTTTTCTAAAAAATCCTATATACCTATACTTCCTAGTACTAAATACTTAGTACTAATCCGGAATCTAATTTAAATTACGAGACTAGTATAGAATACCTACTAGTAGATACCTAGATTAGTACTATCTTAGATATACTTACCACTTAGTACCTAGCTCCTTAATGATTAGATAGATAAAAGTCTTTAGATCTAGATTAAAACTAGATTAAAATCTAATCTAGTTTTTGATCAGAAACTTAAGTACTAGTAGTACCTAGTACTAAGCTAGTAGCAGTTGGTCTAGGGTTCTTGCGCCCCTAGGGGCTATCACAATGGCTCGGAACCGGCTTTTTTTCCAATCGGTGAGCGTAGCAAGGGTCACATACTATCTGGCATGCCCTCAGTAAGCAACTAGCTGCTGTAACTTCCCCTTCTCCTCGTCAGACAACTGTCCAAAAAGGGCTGCAAAGTCTTCCTTCTCAGCCTCGGTTTTGAACCATTGCAGTAGATACTCTGCCGTCTCTTCATCCCTGGCCCTTGAGCCAGTGGGGCTCGCAGCTCCATCGGCGCCGAACCCTCCCTCGCCGACCAGCGCCATCAGATCTCCCCGGACGGTAGCACTGGCAAGGTCGATTGCGCCGGCGGTGCCAACGTCCTCCCACTCATCCGCATCCTCGGCATTCTCGTCCGCCTCGTCCAGTGCGTCCGCAGCCGCCTGTGCCGCAGCGAAGTCTGGGAACTGCGAAGTGGCAGCGGACGCAAGCTCATCGACCAAGATCTTGAGGATTTTCAGGTCGGCAGGCACCGACGTCCAGCGATCGGGGTTGAGCTTGGCCTGCGAGCGCGTCTTGATGCGGCCCGACGGGTTGGCGTCGACGATCAAATCACCCTTGACATGCACAGCCTTGATACGAGGGTCGTGCAATGAGAAAATCTTAGACAGGGCGACGACATTGTGCCTCACTTCGTCAAAGCCTGCGAAATGCACAGCATTCTCGAGCCATTTCGTCAGGACTACGGTGAGCCCATTGGTGCCGTTGATGTTGACTTCCGACAAGAAATCCACCACTTCTTTGGGTGCAGCGAGTGAAAGTCCCACAAACACCATGCATAGGCTCTGGATAAATTGTATCCGGTCGGCAGTGGCGAGTCGGACAGCCACAGCCCGTAAAAGGTCCATCAGGTAAGGCCCAAGTTTGTCCGCACCGAATTTGGAAACCAGCGTCGACGCCAGTCCACCAACTTCTTGACCGGCATTCTCATCGACATCAGGCGAGTTGAGAAGTCGGTTGACAATGATCAATGTCACTTCAATGGACGACTTCCCCTCAGCGTCCGTCCAAGCCAAAAACTGCGACGCGCCTTTACTGAGCATATGTTCCACCGCCAGCGTGGCGGGACGAACAAGCTCGGCTTCGGTCGCCTCCATGAGCACACGCTGGAGCTTAGGCATAACGGCGGAGACGAAGCCGTCGGGTAGGGGCTCGGAGCCGAATTCGGCGAGTGCATTGACAAGCTCGGCAGCAAGGTTCGTCAAAGCGGATTCCTGTGTCATACTGGCGACGTCGAACGCCCCGGTAAGTGAGGGGACCGTCTTCGCGCAAAGACGTACATAGTGATCTGGACCGTGTGACACGACCGAAGACACGATACCTTCGAAGGCTTCAGTCAGTAGAGTAAACAATTGAAAATTGGCGGCGCCGTCGGAGGCGAGGGTGAAGAATAAATCGATCGCGTTGCCGTCAGTGATGCTGCTGGTGTCAAGCATTATCGTGTCGCGTAGGGTCTGGATCAAGGCAGCTTTGACATCATCAGCATCGTCTAGTTCGTCTCGGAGATCATGCGAAGACATGAATTCGTTGATGGCGTTGAAGATGGCACCCTGCATGGGACGGGTGACATCTTGAGGCAGAGTCTGGATATAGTCGGGAATAATGCTGAGGCATGCCACTTTGACGACGTCGTCAGAGTCGGTGGTGGAGGCAACAATGACGTTCGAAAAAGATGCGGCTCCAGCTGAGAAGAATCCATCGCCGGCAACTTTGAAGAGACCAGCCAGAACCAGGTGCGCAGCGGCCCGCATGAAGCATTGCGAATCCTGCAGTGCGCCGGAAACTTGTTCGAGGACGGCCGAGGCAGTCGAGGGATCCAACTTCCCAGAGATATCATCCACATCTCTCAAGCACTGGTTGAGGAGATAGTGGAGCGCCTCACGCTCTTTCCAACCACTCGTCTGGGCATCGAGTGTGTGTTGGTCAAAATGAAGCAAGGCCACGATCGGTACCTGTTTCAACCACTCTCCCAGGCTCCGGACCACCAACTCGGCACAGGCAGCCCTTGGAGTGTAATTCGCAGTAAGGGAGGTTGCTTCACACAGGTAGAGGTTCGGATCGTACTCCCAGAGGGTTTCTTCCTCCTGCGGGATTCTTGCGTACAAGACCAGAACCCGTATCAACTCTTGGAGCCATGAGACTGTGTGCTGGGCATCACCTAGCTGCTTCATCTGAGCAGAGAGCTCGGCACGCACCGGTGGCGCCTTTATGGTTATCTGAAGGAAATCGATCGCTTCCAACACCAGAGCATCCAAGCTACAGGGTAGGTTGTCACTATCGACCAACTTGCCTTCCGCACTGCCTTCGATGAACAGTTCTGCGTATGGAGTGGCGATCCTTGCCAATTCTTCCCATACGATCTGGAACAAAACGACGGCATGAGGCGAAATGGCGTGAACATAGACCTGTCTGAGTTTGTCAAGTGTCTGTCATCTTGTTAGACGACTGTGATGCAATTAAGGACGATGTATGATCATACCTTGACAACTTGAACCTTCAATGCCACCAGACCCCGCCAATGGACATCATTTTGAAATAGGGCAGATTCAGTAGATTGTGACAATGGCTGTCTCAGTGTCTCCATGAAGAAGGGCATCCAAACCTTCATAGACTCGTCTAAGAAAGCCCTCACTGCAGCTCCATGATCACCTATCACCATTTCCAGCATTTCAAAACACCCTCGGAAGACATTCAGAGTCATGGCCCGGACAATCAGGCTGCGGCTGCTATCAACTACCACATGTTGTAATGCGTCCACCAAGTCGCGGGCGACCACAAAGAATTGCTCTTCTGTCAGGCCCGAGTCGATTAATTCTGCAAGCACGCGTAAAGCGCCATGGATAGGTGCATCGTTCGTGGACGTGTTTAGTATAGTCAGAAGCGAGGGGAACAGCGACGGCCATGCATCAGGAAAGTCAACAGTCGCAATCCTACTCGCAACTCCGGCGGCCAGTGCTTGAATGGTTTGGTCTTTTGGGGCTTGGTCGCCCTCGGCGGTGCAGATGCCGAACACTTGATCCCGAACCTTTGCTTTAGCTCCATCGTTCAAGTAAACACTGCCTGTGAATGTCTCGTCAAACTGAGGTGACCAAGTGGCGAGAATGTAGTTCTTAAGAGCGGTCAACGCAGCCTTGCGAGAACTCGATTCAATGTCGTTGTGACTGGCGATGGTTAGGAGAGCAAAGGGAAATTCAGGCTGAGGGTAGAGGCGAAGAAGCCCTTGCTCGGCGTTTCTGATGACGGTAGTGTCTGGCCGGATAGTGGCTTGGAGCAATTGAAGAACTTGCTGCTCCATGGCGGGAGAGAGACAAGGCTGAGTCAATCCAGGAGTGGGACTAGCCTCGGAAGGAGCACAGGCCTAACCGTGTGGAGATACCATAGGATTCGTGGTGCGGTAGGAGTGTGAGTCGGGCCAAGTGGGATTGGTTGGGTCGGGGTTTGATATCGACGACGAGATGGATGGTAAGACTAACAAAGCTCCAAACGCTCAAAAACGCCCAAGGACACCGCAGTTGGTAGGTGGAGTGCGAGAAGAAGTGGTGGAAAGTGAAGTATCTGGTAAGGTTGAGGAGAGTCGAATGAACAGGAAGAAACGCCGGACAGAGTCGCGGTTCCCAAATTAGGCTCGATCACGTGAATGCGCGACGCGTCGAACCCCGCCAAGCCTGTATCCAATCGGACAAGGGTCGGATTTTGATACCAGGGTCAAACGTGAACACCAAGTCGATAGGTGGATGACTACCTAATGTAGGTGCCTAATTTGAAGTACCTATCTCAGGTAGGTAGGTATATTAGGAGACTGGTCTGACATGGCAGTTAGACGATCTGTCTTTGAATCTCGACAAGTGGTCGCATGTCCACCTGGAGCACCGATTCCGTTTTCTAAATTCCTACTGCGGTTTATGTTGGTTTTGATCTAAACTTACAGCAACAAGGGACGGCAGATTGGATTAGGCATTCAGCAAGGCTGAACTGCTGCCAGTCAGTCATTGGATTGTCGCACCGTCGTCGACCTGATACCCGAGAGGATCTGCCTTACAGTGAGATGCTGAGATCAGGAAGGAATGTGCAGCCATCAACAAGATCCGAAGTCATCCTCTGGCAAGTCTAGGAGCTTCCGCCGATGTCTCTGCGGCCTGGCCCGGCCACGTTCACCGAGGAGCGGCTCAGGGCCCTCTGGCGGGATCCCAAAAACTTTCAGCGAAAAAGCCAGTATGAGTGGGAGCCAATGATAGACCATGAGTCAGAACATAGCCTTCCTGATCCAAGATTGGCAAGAAAGTTATGCTTACAGCTCTACAAAGACGTCGAGGATCCCGGATCCCATTTGGCACGCTTGGACGCAAGCTACAGCGCAACTTGGCGGCCTCCTCATCTAGGGAGAGCAGCAGAGGACCAGGCAAGACATTATTTCATTCGTTAGATGATGGAAGACATACGAGCGAGGCCAGAGTCCTGAACTGACCATCACGTCGTGCAGGTTGTCGCACGCGCCATCGAGATCCTTGGCCAACAACCCACAACCTCTCCAACTATTCTGGATGCCCTGCCATGCGGCACAATATCTGAGAAGCGGTATTTGCTCCCAGTTCATGCCACGGCGCCACACGCCGATGTGGTCCCGGACCATCTCTGGGATAGACTGCTTGTTGTCAATTTCGTGGATATGATCGTCCTGCGCTTGGTCCTATGTATCGCTCAGTCTGATCTGAGCCGCCAATACGGCCCAGGGTCGCTTATTGGACTGTTGAATGCGACAATACGAGTGCTTAGGACAAGTCTCGATATTGTCACCGAACAAAGGGCCAAAGATCAGGAAACCACCATAGTATCTGCATTTCTCTGGACGTCCTGGTCGCGAATACTGTTACTGCGGCTCAGGGCTGTGGCAGGCATGCAGCTCCAAGGGTTCGATTACAACTTCAGAGGACTAAGCTCGATTCGATTTCTGGATGTCGTGCCCGAAATTGCCGAGTGTCGCAAACGGATACAGCACAAAGAACTCCAAGCGACCCCTTATCTGTGTGCATGGGCGTATCGCAACCTCACCAACGATCGAGCGTGCATTTCGACGGATCTTCGGCGCTTCCACCAACTCTACCATGCTTGCTTTGGTGCAAGGCAGGCAGTTTGTAACCCGGGGTCTACGCAATGTGACGGCTGGTCCTCGGTCGCATGTGGGCGGTTCGAACATACACCAGTGACCAACCAGTCCTGCCATGAACCAGGATGTCCAGGGGATTGCAGGCGACTGTTCTGGATCAGGGAGTCCTTTGTGTCCATCTCAGGTCCTAAGGCTGTTGATATCATGGCTACAGATGCCACGGGCTTACCGTACTGTGAGTCCACGCACAAAACGCTGACTATTTCTCATGTCTGGAGTCACGGGCAGGGGGGATAGACCCGACCGCGGTAGCAGAGAAGGCACAGGGTTCAACACATGCCTGCACCACCGCTATTCGAAGCTGGCTTTATCATTGGGATGCGCTTCGTACTGGATAGACACCGCCGCCATCCCGAGCGAGAATGACCTGAGGTGGGACTGTATAGCAAACATCACCAGGATATTCTCAGTCAGCGACACCACGCTGGTCTGTGACCGAGATATCATGACCATCGATATCTCTGATCACACTGTCGACATTTGTGAGAAACTACTCGCGGCACTGCTCGTATGCGACTGGAACATGAGAGCATGGACGCTCCTGGAAGCAATGCGAGGCAGAAATGCATTGTACTTGCTTTGCCGTGATGACATGGTGATCAGCGTCAGAGATGCCCTACAAACGGTCTACACATCTGGGAGAATTGACATGGTGATCCCCTTCATGATGCGGTCGTATCTGCTCCCTCCGAACGACCTGACTGACATGGAATTGTTCGAAGGTGGGGGCTCCGTTGCAACAGAGGAAGATCTGCAGATTGCCAAGGGCTTTATCAGCATCGGCGAGGCCGCCGTCCTCCTGAGCCATCGGCATGCCACTCGTGATGACGACGACCTGCTCATATGGAATCTCCTGGCTGGGGATATGGAGACGTCTGATCCGGCAGACATGTGGAGGCGGCGGATAGGCAAAAAGATCTCAACTGAGGCATTGGTCTCGAGTTGTCCCAGACTCAGGGGTGTACCAGGCTTTCACTGGGCGCCCAGTCGGCCGACAATGCCTCGAAGGACCCACACGTCCGTCCTATCGAGCAACGGAAAAGAATTCCCGCCTTTTGAGGGTGTTGACGCAAGGGACGGCTATGTCACCGTGGATGGCTTACGCGCCAAGTGGCTTACATTCGAGTTCGGAGTTTCCATCCCCAAGCCCTAACCGCACACGGATGGCCTGCAGAATGGCTACATTGGGATCAATTTAGGAGAGATAGCCGGTGCCTATTTGGGACCTCTGCCAAAGGGCATTCTGCTGCAAGTTTGTCCGACGAGAGGGCCGGCGCGTGTCCCGATTCCCTACCGAGGGTCCAATAACCCTCTTCTGGTGGTTTGTGGATCAAAGGATGGGATACGCTGGGAGTGGAAAGGCATCTACCAGTGGGACCGGCTTGTTCCATTACCGGAATTCGCTGTTAAGGAGATCCTGCTTGTCTAGTCCGAAGCAGCGGCTACGATGGCGGCAACAGTTCCCTTGAGATTGCATATCGTCTGATACTCGACGAGATCGCGAGCGCAGGAGCCTTGCAGGCAACGGCTCTACACTGCACGACCCTCAACAGACGTAATCCATACATTGGATTCTCTAACCACTCGTATCGACGCCCCGAGCTATGACAATTTTGTGCCAACTCCCGCATACCAGTCACAGGGCCCTGCGAGCGTCCGACCACAGGGTTTTTCTGGCAAGACTCGGTTGTTTGATGTACTGGGGCCCACTCAAGGCTGCACCAAGCCATCTAATTTCATGTAGAACCTATTCAATCCCAACGCGACGCAGAAATCGGGATGACGACAATAAACAGCACCAGATGTACACATGGTGATTCCAACTGTGCTGTAGCTCCTTTGCCGGGGGTTCGTAACATCGCTCAAGGGGGTATCAGGCGCAGGAATGAAGCACGTGCGTGGCAGGAAACGGTGCAGCCTTCCATTACCGGTGTGGGATCGAGTGCCATGGCAAAGAGCAGCTCTGTACATGGGACGTTATTAGTTCCATTCCATTTCATCTGAGTCATATCCAGGCTGATAAGCATGTACAAATCACTGGTCGTACACTCAACGCGAGACAAGCTGATTGATACCTTCCTCAATCTTCGTCCATCGGTTCCCAGTCTCGTCCACCGGCGCCTGTCTGTACGCCTCCTTCCTCCCCAATGCCCTCCTCATCGTCACTTTCGTCGTCGCCATGGTCATTAATGGCCACAAATCTCTCCTTGCCGTTCGTTTCAGGTAATTTGACTTTACCGGCAAATACATTTCTCACGCTGGGGTTGGTGCTGATGTCCCAGACTTGGAGTCGGCCCTTACTTCCGGCAACGGAGAGCCTGAAAGCAACTTCTGGGTCCGGTGCAAACTGGACTGCAAAGACACGACCCACGTCGAGATTCCTCGAGACAACCATGCTGGGCTTGTTGTCCTCCACGTTCCATAGTTTGACCTTCTTGTCATCGGATCCGGTTGCCAGCAGTCCCGGAACAGTGGGATTGACGTCGAAGGAGCTCACTGCTCCATCGTGGGCTTGCAGCGTCCAAACGGGCTTGCTTGGTCCGTCGTGGGAAGTAGGGACGTTGCGAGCATCGAAATAGTGCACTGTGCCAGCCTCGGTTGTGACAAAGAAGAAGTTGGGGTCATGCACATCCCATTTCACCTTCTCAACGTCGGCCTCGACAACCCATTTCGGCGCAACCGCATCTGGTGCTCGCATGTCCGTTGCGATGACGGTCCGGTCGTAACTGCCACTCAGAAGCACAGTGGTTTCTGTCGGATGCCAGTCCAGGGCGCAAACCTTGTCAGAATGCATGGTATATGACTTCGCGCACTTGCCCGTATTGAGGTCCCAGAGCTTAACAGTCTTGTCTGCCGAGGCCGATGCAAGCAGGTTCCGATGATGTCTGTTGGCAGCCAGCGCCAAGACAGCGTCAACATGATACTCATCGTTGGCCTTAGCCTTCTTTTTCTTTTTTTTCGACTTCTTCTTGCTGCTGGCTTTCGAACCCTCCCCGTCCTGTTTGTCAGATTCACCCGTCACCTCAGCCGTAGGCTCCTGGCCCAGTATCGCGTTCGGGTACATGCTATCAACCATGTCCAAATCCCACACCTCGATCTCCGGGCTCATTGTGCCGACCGCGACGAAATTTCCCGCGGTACGCTTTCCTGCGTCATTGCCCACCGGGACATTTATCCATTCCACACACAGAGGCACGGCGGGAAGCATGATGTCGTGGTGCACGTACAGGTTGTCTGCCTCATCTTCGTATACAAAGACCTCCAGCTGAGCCACCTCGTCTTCGACCTTGGCCGCCAGGATCAAGTTATCCGAAGGCAATATCTGTAGATCTTCTCTGTCTTCGTCGGAATCCTGCTCTCCGTCGGGTAGTACAAGATATGGATCTTTTTCATGTGGTGCATGATATGCCAATGAGCCCACATTGCCGAACATTGCGAACTTCTCGCCTTGCTCGTCGACCGCGTCGTTGTCGTAGTCATCTAGGTTGTATTCTTTGAGGTCGTCCGTCTCGTCGGCGGCGGTCTTGCTTGACCGCGCAGCGTCGGCTGCAGGCAAACCCGAGTCCGATTCTGAAGTGTCGGAATCATCGTCCTTTTTAGGGTTCTGTGCGATCTCTAAATCTTCTTGTGCATCTTCTAGTTGCAGCCGGGCGAGTTTCGAGATGCGACCGAGTTCGGCTTCGTCGACCTGATATTTCGTGGGAAACTGAGCGGCGACTCCCCGCCTCACCCATGTAGTTGCCAGTGTCATTGACATTTTGGCGACGGTTGAGGCAGTCTGTGGTGTCACGCACCCTGAAGGATCCAAGCCGCTGTTGCTACCATAATTTGGATGATTCTGGATTGCCAGAAAAAGCGCGGCAGAATCCACGAACTTTTTGGCGGTGAGGGGGAAACTTGAGACTGGGTTTTCGCAAGGCTGAGTCCCCGCCAGCGAGGCTGAGTCTTGGCAGAGGGACAAGCTCAATTGAATGACGGCGGAACTTCAAGTTAAGCGATGAAACCGCGCATTCGTTCTACTACAGTCGTTGTCTACCACAGTCAAAGCGTTGCTAGTGCTTGAGTGCGAGACACATGTGGGCGTGGCTTGAGCCGCATGATCAATACTGGAGAAGAGTCTCCACGAGAATGCATTCCCATCTACATACACAAGACAATCTCGGTACGTGGCGATCCAGATCTCCGGAGTTGTGAGATACCCTTTCCAGCAATACGGGCAACTCCCAAGCGACATCTGTGCGCCTCTTGCGCCTCAACTGCAATTGAGCTCCTCCAGCCGACATATTTTATACATTCTCGTGGGCTGGAAGCTGACCGCGGACAGGGTGCGAGGAGATCATGACTGCACTCGACGAATGCCACGCACGAGGCTTCCTTTACAAAGTCACCGGCGGCTGCAACGATATCAAACGAGAAGTGAACAGATGCCTCTCGGGCGAGCGAACCAAGAAGAGCAAGAAAAATCGTGAAACTGGCCTGGAGCGGCGGGCGAGGATCGAACAAGTGTGGGCTAAAATGGACGAGGGTGACTATTCAGCCTTGGAGAGGTTTACCAAGCGGAATTAAAGAATGGAAGGAAATGGCTATGGTGGCGCATGGTCGACGGGCGTTTCTCATGGCGTCTGGTTACAACATTGACTGAAAAGAAAAATTATAATGCATGAGGCAGAAACGCAAAATGTACAGCTGAATTTCTCCCCTCATTCATGATGGTTGATCGATCATTACTGTGCCCAAGTCCCCGAATGTGACCTTCATGACCGTCGTTTGGAGTTTGAGATTCACAATGTGAGGCGCCATTTTGAGGTGAATTACTTGGTTCCGATGAGGCTCTACGGAACTGGTCGGACTGCTCTATCATGGCTCAGCAAGGCAGTTGAAATCGGGGCCTGATTTTCAACAACCGTTGATCCTGTTCGAGGGGCGGTTTCGGCGGATACATCCTCTTTGCCTACCCTGCCCGAGTGTTGAGGCGATGAGCTCGTCCGAACCATAGAGAATGGTATCAGAGCAGCTAGCATAGGCTAGAAGGGATATCGACCTTTGTGAAAGATCTGCGTATCGGATTCACGAGATGTCAGAGAGCAAAGACAAGCACGGTATCTGGCGTCTTACTGTAGGAGCATGTCTTTCTTCCGGACAAGTAGGTACGCAGTGTACTCGGCAGTAAGCGTGGTCGGGTCGGGGAATGTAATAAAGCGGCATCTGATATGGCCAAAATAGGCAATTCGCCAAAGTAAAGGTGTGGTGCTTTCTAGTACCAGGACTAGTGAAGGGACTATGTGTTCGAGTCCAGGTGGTGCGGTTGTTGACAGAGACAAAGCGTCAAAGCCTTCTTCTCTCATGCGCCTCCAGAACAATTGACCTGGACTGTGCGAGTCACCTAATGTACCACATGTTTCCTTTGTTCCGGATCTACGATAACAGTCATCCCGACACAGTACTTTCCTTCCAGCTCGCTTCGAGACACATGTCTCATGCTCACCATCCCGCCTATGCATTATGACCGGCGGCAACCAAACTGAAGAACAATGTGGTACTCATGATCCAGCGATTGAGCCGCCTCCGAGCAGTATATCCCCCACCCAAGCGGATCCCGAACAAGCCGAACTCGACGATTTTGGATTGCCCAAGAAGCCAGTGAAAAGACCACGTCCTGCTGAGTCGGATGCTAGCGGAGATGAGGGTGACACTTTCCACGACGTCGAAGGGTACGATGACAACAAGTCGGTGCAGGAGAAGGCAAAGGCCGAGCCTGACGGAAGCACTCCGCGTAAGGACGCGGTGACGGGTGTGGATGAACGCAGCAGGAAATCAAGCGAAGACACAGACATGCCCGTCCCCACCACTGAGCATTCGGCGGATGAAGAAGACGATGGTGGCGGAGTAATAAGGGCGGACAACAATACGGAGGATACTGACCAGAGACCTCCGCTGGCCACCACTCATAATGGCATCCCAGGATCTGACGAGTCTGCAGCTTCAGCTCATGCGGACCCCGAACCCGCATTAAACGAGACCAACCCCATCCGTGACTCTCAGCTGTCGTCCGCGACCGTCATACCAAAACGTGAACACCGGTCAACGGCTCCCGCGGTCTCCGAATGGTCCCACCAAAGACAGGTCGCAGGTGGTTTGCCAATTGACCATGACGAAGAAGAAGCGGAAGAAGAGGCATGGCAGGCGATGCAGGCCTTGGATGAATTTGATGTCTATGACGATGATGGCCGGCTTATTGCCAAGGGCAACAAGGAGACGGAGGAAGAGATGAACCCCTATGCTGGGATCGGTGGGGCCGGTAAAGGATATACAAGGGTACAACTAGACGAGGACGCACAATCTGCGACTAGTTTGGACGAAGACACCAACTATCTATTCCAACATGGGCCGCAGCCAACGAAACCGGACACGGAGCTCGACGAGCAAGATGAGCAGCGAGACGCTGTTACCCAGTTGGAAGCCACGAAGGATCTGCTGACTGAAGGGCAGCGCATTGCCTACGTGGGTGTGGTCCGCCTGACGATTCATAAAATGTCTGAGGCCTTGGCCAATATGGAGAAAACTAAAGGCACCAGGAGGGAGATCGCTAAGGCCGTTGAAAGCATGGACATGTGGGCACAGAAGATGATGCTTCGCCTCTATACTCACATGGACATCAGCCCGGCGGAGCAGATCATGATCGAGCAACTTGCCGAACATGGGGTACAGCCGTCAGATCTGGTCAGTCCGCTCATGAAGAATGCCAGGGTGAAAAATCCAATCACAAACGACGAGCCCACTCAAAATTCGACGCCGGAGATCTCGCCAAACAAGGACTCAACTGTTTCTCGTTCATCAATGAAGAGTAATGGCGAAAGTTCGAGAGATGGTGAAGAGGTCCCGGAAGTTCATGGCCCGCAAGACATGCCATATACTGGGCAGATCGAGCTTGATCTTCGTTGGACCGTGCTTTGTGATCTATTCCTCGTCTTGATCTCGGACAGTGTTTACGACTCTCGGTCCAGGCGACTTCTAGAAAGAGTGGGCTCGACCATGAACATCAGCTGGGCCCAGATTTGTCGGTTTGAGAAGAGAGTCATGGATGCGTTGGAAATGCAAGAGGCCGAGATTCAGGAGAGTTGGGACGAATCCGAAAACATGGAGAAACGACGCAAGCTAGGTCTCAAACGCAGATACATGGTAATGGGCCTTGCGACAGTCGGCGGGGGTCTGGTCATCGGGCTCTCGGCAGGCTTGCTGGCACCCGTTATTGGGGCCGGTCTTGCGGCTGGCTTCACGACCATCGGTGTTACCGGTACTGCAGGGTTCTTGGGCGGAGCTGGCGGAGCTGCACTGATCACTTCCGCGGCCACGGCGGCTGGTGGTACAATTGCTGTTCGGGCGTCGGACCGGCGGACGGGGCACGTCAAGACCTTCGAATATCGACCACTACACAATAACAAACGGCTCAACCTAATCCTGACCGTTTCTGGTTGGATGAATGGCAAGGTTGACGATGTACGATTACCGTTCAGCACCATTGACCCTATCATGGGTGATATTTATTCTTTGCTCTGGGAGCCGGAAATGCTCCAGTCGATGGGTGACACCATTAATATCCTGGCGACGGAAGCATTGACGCAGACCGTCCAGCAAGTCCTTGGTAGTACCATCTTGGTGGCTCTCATGGCGTCCATTCAGCTGCCGATTGTGTTGTCGAAATTGGCTTACCTGATCGACAACCCTTGGAGCGTTTCTTTGGATCGGGCCAACGCTGCCGGTCTCATCTTGGCGGATTCACTCATTGACAGGCATTTGGGCCAGAGGCCGATCACCCTGGTTGGATTTTCTCTTGGGTCAAGGGTCATATTTTCGTGCTTAAAAGAACTGTCTCGGCGAGGAGCGTACGGCGCGGTGCAAAATGTGTATCTGTTCGGTTCGCCTGTGGTGGCCAATAAGGACGAATACCTTCGTGCCCGGTCAGTCGTTTCTGGCCGGTTCCTCAACGGCTATGCGTCCAATGACTGGATTCTGGGCTACTTGTTTCGAGCGACGTCGGGCGGCATCATGCGTGTTGCAGGACTTGCTCCGGTGGAAGGAATTCCAGGGGTCGAAAACATTGATGTCAGCAAACTGGTGAATGGCCACATGGCTTACCGTTCGGCCATGCCACGGTTGATGCGAGAAGTCGGATGGGAAGTGGAGAGCGACGAGTTCACCGAGATCGAGGATCCTGATCCTGAGAATCACGCAAAACGGCAGCGCGAGCTCATCCAGGAGATCGACGAAGCCCGCAGGAAGGCCGAAGAAAAGCCCGAGAAGAAGAAATTCGGCCTCTTCAAAAGAGGCAAGATGGCGGAGAAACGAGGGTGGGAAACGTACAACCAGACCAACCTGGGCCAGACGTGGAGTGCCAGCGGGAATAAAGACTCGGGCGCCGCCGCGGGTGGGAACGTGTTGTTCGACATTGACGCGATCCGGAAGGAACTCGAAAGCGAAATGATAGAAGTGAGAGAATTGGACAGCACCTTGCCTCCAATGCAAATCACCTCGATCCAGAATGGAGAGAAGCACGTGGAATATCTCCGACTTCCGCCAGATATGAAACCTGACGAAGTGGCCAGGATGAACCTCCCGCCGCGGCCAGATGAGGTTGACGTCGAATTTGCTCCGGCACGTCCTGCACCCGTAAGGCCAGCAAGAACGTCATCTTCCCTCCGGCCGGGCTCGCTGGCCTCTCCTCGGATTAGTCCGGGAATGAGTCCGCAACGCTCACCGAATGCATCTCCAGAACCAAGTGGACGATCATCCTATACCTACTCGGAACCGAGAGAATTGGTGAGCACATTGCCGCCGCTGAGCTTGACTTCTTCGCCATCCCTAAGGACAGAGAGTCTCAAGACGTCTACCACTGTACGACCCGAGCTGAAACCACACGCCACAGAGCCATCGGCGTCCAGTTGGAATCGACAGGGCATGATGTCCGATCCCGATCTTACGCAAACGATGGCAAGCTTGAACTTCGAGCACAACGCTTGGGCAGACGATGACGATGAGCATTCGCATCCACACGGAGACATCCAGATGACGTTTGAATAATGACTCGATATGGCGGAAGAGCTTTTTTTGTATCGACATTGAACTGCATAGCGCGGAGTAGGGTTACAGGATCTTTTGGGCATTTGTGTCTCAGCATATATTCAATGTATATGATATGAACCAAGTTCTTGGATAGGGACGGTTCACGTCGGACTGGCTATGCTGAAATCTGAATTTGCTTGATCGTTCCCCAAGGCTTGCACCGAATCCAGATCAGGCGATCTTTCTTGCCTGCCCGCCGTCGGTTTGAATGCCCCTTTTTCATCACAGACATTGAACGGTAAGTGGCCGAGGTGCTCGACCACAAGAGCAACCCTTTGTTGTTTCACTGGTGCGGACATGGGCAGATGCGTGAGGCAGTTCCATTTTCTCTTTCTCAACCACCGCGTCGGCAGCAGCTGTTTAGGCATCTACTGGTAGGTATCGACTGCCACCTAACTACCGGACCGCCTCGCGGAATCCAGCTGCCATGGCAATGGAGCTTTTCGAGGTTGCAACTGTCTCTCAACATCCAAGGCAAGTGTCTATTGTTTCTCCGTGTACATACTCGACGTGACAGCTGCCTCGGGTTCTGGTTCTTTGTCCAGGAGGCAATTTTAGAAGGCAGCTTTCAATGCCTGAAAGAAGTGCTTTGTTCACTTCACTGTTCATTGTGTCCACAGTTCTACGGTCGCCTTGTGATTATGTCTCATTGGCAGGAGAGTCTAAAGCTCTTCAAAACCGTCCATCCTGACGGTATCTTGTCTCCGACACACTTTTCAACGTCTTTGCCCGCAGCACAGATACTCAAGGCCTCTTCCAATCCACAAACAGTCATGGAGGCCATCATGGGCACCAACGGAGCCAACCAGCCGGACTGGGCGACTCACTCCTCATTGCTTGCGCTTCTCCTGAATTGGAATCTCCTCTTCATCTTCCTCGTCGTCTTCCGGTATCTACGTCTCGTTGTCCATATCGTCTCATACTGTGCTTATAAGCCATCTCCAGTTTCAGGAAGCAGATCTATGACCGAGAAACAATGTTCAATCATCATCCCGACGGTCGACCCGGAGAACCCACACTTCCATGAATGCCTGTTGTGGATACTCACCAACGACCCTCTGGAAATCCACATTGTCACGGTAGGAAAGCGCCTACAGCAACTGACCAAGAAGGTCGTCCGACGGTACCAGGCCGCATTCCCTTCGATCCGGATCCTAGTGTCGGCGACAAAAACTGCTAACAAGCGTCAACAGGTGGCTCATGCTTTACCCTATGTCCGAGGCGCGATTACTTTCCTCGTCGATGACACGGTCTTCTGGCCATCCCCGAACTTCCTACGTACTGCCGTTGCCCCTTTCGAAGACCCTGAGGTCGGCGGAGTCGGCACCAACAAGCGCGTGCGTCGAGAGAATCTAGCCTTCGGCTTCAGCTCATTCTGGAACATGATGGGCGCATTGTACCTGGAGCGACACAACTTCGAGATTCGTGCCACCAACACCATCGACGGCGGGGTCTTTGTCATCTCAGGCCGGACGTGCGCATACCGTACGAACATCCTACAGGACCCGTCCTTCCTGGAGGGATACAACAACGAACGATTCTTTTTCGGGCTCCGAGGCCCGTTGAACGCCGACGACGACAACTTCATCACCCGCTGGCTCGTCACGCACAACTGGAAGATCAAGATTCAATACTGCCAGGACTCCATGATCGAGACGGTGCTCGGCACGTACCCCAAGTTCCTGTCCCAATGTCTGCGCTGGTCACGCACCACCTGGCGAAGCAACACCGCATCCTTGATCACTGATCGCACCGTCTACCGTGCCCAACCGTGGTGTGTGTATGCCGTGTACCTTACCTCGTTGGTCAACTTTGCGCTCTTCTATGACACCGCCCTGGTCTACACGCTCAGCCGGAGTCACTTTTACAGCCCAGCCACGCTACAGACCTTAGGTATGTGCATTGTTCTCAGCAAGCTTGTCAAATTGGTGCCTTATTTCTGCCGTCATCCGGCTGATCTGATCTATCTGCTGGGATACTTTGTCTTTGCTTACTTCCACAGTTTCATCAAGCTTTACGCTGGACTGACTTTCTGGGTCACTACCTGGGGAGGCCGTGACTTGGAAACAGTGAATCGTTTCGCTACGGAGGGCGACAATGATACCGAGAAGAGCTACGTACCGAGCAGCGTCACTGGTGATTCTGAACAATGTAGCTCGCCTAGATTAGGCTCTAGGTACCGTTATACCGACCATCTCTGCGGCTTCTCGGACGAGGAGGAGCTACTGCCAACGCCACCGTCATCGTCATCGTCATCAAGCACCACTGCTCAGACTCGGACTCACAATTCGCCTGCTCTGCCATCCAGCACTGGTGCAATGACTGCAACTGCTCGGACTTCCGCTTCGACGCCCAGTCCTGCCCTAAACCACACTCGCACTCCTGTCAAGACGCCATGGGGTGTCGTGGCGCCAGACCGAAACAATGCGTACCGCACTCCCGCCAATGTCCTGATGCACCAGCAACCCGGCATGGCGTGGCCGCGCACTTGGAACTATAGGACCAGACAGAGCCACGGCGAAGCAGGGGCTTACCACGTCAATGACGAGGCCGCCGTGTCGACGCAGATTCAGCCACGACAAGTAACACCTGCTCGAGCAGTTGCCGAAGAATTCATGCCTTCCACGCCACAGCAACTTCTCTCCCCTACCCGCTCGCCTGCACGCAATGTCAATGTCAATGTCAATGTCGACTTCGACGGTGACATCGCCATGGATACAGATGCCCGCGCCCATGCTGTTTCTTATGCCGATGTCGATCCTGATACTCCCTTGCCATCTATTGAAACAGATGATATGTACCCATCCCCGACCAGCAGCTGTGTAGCCCGTGATCGGCAACTGGGCGTCTTTCACGGCGGCGCGCATCCCAAGGACACTGCTACTACCACTGGTCTGGCCCGGACCGCTGAGACTACTACATATCGTCTTCCTACTCCGCCATCGACTCGACTTCCGCTTGAACCAGTGACACCGACTCCTGCTGAAGGTGGTCGTCGGCGCTGGAACGGTTACACCCGCACCTGGGTCCGCGCGTCTCCTGATTCGTGCAATCGATTGCATTTCGACGGTTCCAGTATGGTACGTCCTCGAAATTGTACTTTGGAGGATCGACGATTTGATTACTGGTGAACGGTCAGTGAATTAGACGGTGGGTGTGGGTGCGATCGTGAATCTTGACCCGGATCTGGATCTGGATCAAATATGCATGCTGGATCATGTATCATCGCCACATAGGTAGGTTGATGAGAGTAATCGCCACGTAGTGGTTGTCCGCGTGAATCAAAACCCTTTCCACCCAGCGCGACTGAAGGCTGCCGGAGAGGCACCTCCTACTTGCACCAGACAGGAGAGGAACAGGAGCCGAAGCAGAGAGAATTACGAAGAGCTCGGCGCACCTCTATATGCGAGAACGGGGGAAGGTGAGTGAGGATGCTAGGGAAGACAAAATGTTTTGAAGTACATGTTGCAAGGGGGTGAGGAGCACGCAAGGCTTCGGCACTAGATATCATGCAGGGATGATTCGACTGGTTCGACTGGTTGTCTGTCTAGACTCGGGAGTGGTAGATCCTTTGTAGAAAGTCTCCCTAGCCCTCCATTGAAGAATGCAAAAGCCTTTTTATTCACCATTATTTTTGTAAATTTCGCCCTTTGCTCGTGTGGCTGTTGGGGATCAAGCTCCCGCCGTCTCGCCGCGTTGCACCAACACCCCTGCACGGCGCAATCCTATCCCTCCGAATAAGCCCAAGCTAGGCGACACAGGTGCCATGGCGACTTTGATACCGATTGATCGGACAGTACTGGGGATTGCAAAGGCCGTAACTGGTACTCTGCAGCGCAGTTGACAGATGGCCTTCCAGCCAGCCTAACCACATCGGCATAATAGCTCATGTGGGCTCGACGTCGTCCAACCGTGAGGCTACCGCGCCGAGATAGCAGCCATCCATTTTTGTTCTTCCTTCCTAATGACATTGTTAGATGTTGTCGTCTCCCAAACAAGTCTTTCAGAGGTTCACTTACCGATCGAAATGCAACAACATCCCCAACACCGGAATGAGCTGCCTTTGATGACTCTTGTCCTTCTGCTCTAAGAACTGGAGAAGCACATTCTTCAGATACACATAGTCGACCGTGCCCTGGCTCAAACCCGTAGCGCTGGGTGTCTCGCTTCGGCTCGTCGATGTTGACAACCCGCGCTCTTTAGGTGTGGGCGACCTCGCACTCAACGATTCAACTGACGTTCTGGAACTGGGAATCCCAGACTCCAAACCGGGACCTGGGCGACCAACCTGGCCCTTGTGATTCCTGGCGCCGGACTGTGCAGCCTTCAGCTCTTCTGTGAGATTCTTGTTTGCCTTGGTCAACTTCTCAACACGTTCCCTCGCCTCGTCGGCGGTCCTGCGAAGGTCCATTTTCTGGGTGTCGAGCTCGCGGATTTGCCTCTCGCTCTCATCCAAAGCTTCACGAAGCCCGGCCATGGCGGCCCTGACCTCTTCCACTTCCTTGGCGGCTCGCTCTGCAGCTTGCTCGAGTTCATCGCGCCGCCTCTTCCATTCTCGCTGACGGTTCTCCAACTCATCTTTCTCATCCTGCACCACTTTCAGTGCCCGCTGGGCCTCTCGCGTTTTACTCCGGGCGTCTTCGACTTCACGCATCATCCGCCGATTGCTGACGTTAGCCTCGTCTTCAACGCGGTCTCGCTCTTCAATAGCCGCTTCCATACGCTCCTTCATTTCCCGGATCCTGGCTTCAGTGCCGGTCTCCGCTTGGTCAAGAAGCATTCGCATGGTTTGTCCTTCCCTCGTCCGTTCTGAGAGCATTCGCTGCGCTTCGGTCAGTTCCTCTTCAAGGCTGTCTGCTCGATTCGTCGCCTCGCGCGCCTGCATGGTCAGCTCATGCGTCTGATCCCTCAGAGACTGGACCAAAGACTGGGAAGAGGAATGCAGAGCCGTCTTCAAGTTCAGCTCTTCCTTCAACTCTGTCACTTGTCGGGTATGCACGGAGAGCTGTTCCTCGAGATCACGCAGCTTGACCTTCAGAGAGGTCGATTCTTCCTTTGCTTTAGCAAGATCCTGCTTCAGTTGATCCGCAGAAGCTGCTGCCTCTTGCCGTCTCGATTCTGCTGTTTGCAATTCCTCCTGGGCTTTCTCCAGGTCCTTTTCCACCCGGGTTCGGGTGTTGGTTTCTTGCTCGATCTTGAGCTGCAGCTCTTTAATCTCGACGTCTTTGTCTCCAAGCCTTTTGCCGAGGCCTTTCAGCTCGGCCTTGATGTCCTCGTGTCGGGCTTCAAGCCGGTTCAGCTCTCCTGTCTTGTTCTTCAGGTCCTCCTTCGCAGACTTGAGCTCAGAAACTTCATTTCTTAAGTTCCTCAGTTCGGGCTGAGCTTTTGAAAGTAACTCCTTGAGATCGGTAATGTCTTTGAATCGAGCTGTCGCAAGTTGTTCAGACGCACCCAGGTCTCGCTCTAGATTGGCGCATTTCCCTTTCAGTTCATCATATTGCTTGTGTAGACCTGTATGAGCCTTCTCTGCATCGGCTGCAGTGGCGGCTGCTTTACGTGCCTCCGAAAGATCTGCCTCAAGTTTCATGACAACTGCCTGAAGATTATCCTTCTGCGCCTGGGCGTCCTTCAGAGCATCACGAGCTTCAACGTGCTCCTCACCCTGGTGCAAGAGATCATCCCGCAAAGTCTCAATTTCTTCCTGTAAGGCTTCTTGATCCTTCAATTGCCGGGAAAGACGTTCGACAGCATCCACCTTATCCGACAATTCTGCTTTTAGATTGTTGATCTCCTGTTCGAGCCTGGAAATATCCGGACCGGAAGGCTTGTCATTGCCAGTCTCCGCATCCTCGATCTCGGCCAAGTTCTCCGACACCTTGATTGGGGTAGAAGCGTCAACGCTATCATTAACTGCTGGTTGTGGACCCTTGCCCTTCTTCTTCTTCTTGTTTTTCTTCTTCGTACTTGCGGCAGCTTCGGATGGCGCTGGTGAGGGTGCGGCTGACATATCACCAGTCTTGTTGCCAGGGGATTTCTGCAACCCAAAATTTTCCGAGAGGTAATTCACAACATCTTCTCGGGATTTTAAAGTGTCGAGCTTGACCTTTGCATCCTCATCCAGGAAACCGAATATCGTTGTCGACGGTCGTCTTGAGAAGTCTTCCTGATTGCTTTGCACCTGGGCTCTCAGATCCTCGACAGTCTTCTCGGCCTTGTCCAGTTGCTGGCGTAGCGTATTCATGATGTTTTGCATGGTAGCCAGCTTCTTTTCGTTCCCCTGCCCATTGTTCTTCTCGCTTGTTTGCTGTCGTTCCACAGACTTGTACGTTGACAAGGTATCCTCAAGGTCCTTGACCACCGCGTCCTTTTGAGACAGCTTCTCATTCAGCAGATTGGTGTCCGCTGTGCGGGCATGAAGCAGGTCCTTGAGCGTTGCATTGTCCGTTTCCAGTTCTTTGATTCGGCTTTCTAATTCTTGGATTCGGACAGATGCTTCGCCCTTCTCCACTTTGAGCACTTCAATTTCCTTCTCTAGACTCCCCGTGAGGTCTGAGCCTGAGGCGGCCTTGGTCTCGGCTTCGTCCAACTTGTTCTGCAGGTCGGCTTTGGTCTCCTCGAACTTGTCCTTAGCTTCTCGAAGGGAGTGCAGTTCGCTGGTGGCAGTTTCCAGGCTTTGTACCATGCCCTCGGTTGACTCACGGGCGACCTTCAGGTCGCCATTGAGCCGATCAACTTGCTTTTTCAAGTCTTCCACTTCCGTTTCCCGCTCGTGCAACTGGGCCTCTAACTTTGCGTGTTCCGAATCGAAGGAGAAAAGTTCCTCTGGACTTTCTTTTGTGGATTCTTCCGCCGGCTTGGACCGGGGAGAGAATAGAGAGAAGCCAGCTATTCGAGACGAAGTCGACGCGGGAGACTTTGCGATCGACTCTGGTTCAGCTGCCTCTGCCATAGTTCCACCATCGCCGGTTGTCGTAGTAGCCGCACCCGCGGGACGAGTCTCATCTACGGGCTCAACAGTTTCCGGTCGAGTGGTGACCGTCGCGGACTTGCTCTTTAACTCGGTGAGCTCTCCGCGCATCTTTCCATTTTCTTCTTCGGAGGCCTCCAACTTCTTCTTGTAATCATCCCTGTCTGTTGTCACTCGTTTGAGTTCGTCCAAAACCATGTCACTCTTGAGATTGATCTGGTTCAGGTATTCAACCAGGGCTCCAGGGTCGTTGATGCTGGACAATGGCGTATTCTCGCGTAGTGAGGCTTCGAAGGATTCGACAGCTTGGATCCTCGAATGTGCTGTTCTATAAGCCTTTAACAGTTCTGCATACCTGGCTTCAATTCGATCAAGCTTGCGCAGTTTGCCGCGAACTTCAGCAGGAAGCTCCTGAGGACGCAAGGGGCCAGGGCCGTCGCCATCGCCATCTGCCGCTGCTGGCTTTTTGTCCACGGTAGCCTCTGATGAAGCCCCTGTTTCCTGGCCTTCCTGGCTCGTCTGCAGTGCCTGTCTCTCCTCTCCAGACTCTTGGTGTTTCTCCTTCATCTCGGGCTTCGGGGTGCCCACTCTGCTGGGCACTGCACTCTCATCATCTCCTATCGTGAACTCGGGTTCGAATTCAGAAGGATCGGGGCTTTTCTGGAGCGAGGCAATGGAGTCGTCGCGCCGGCGTGATTGACGGGTCTGGGAGCCTTCATTCTGACCTTGAGGACGCCGCCGCGGGTTGTTTCTTGTGGGTTGTGCACTGAGGGCAGCCTGACGTTGTCGTGCCTGTTCTTCGGCAATCCGACTGTCTATGGCCCCCTTGAGGCGCTGAAACATATCCAGGATTGCAGTGTTGGTCGGGAACCAGAGCACAGCTTGTAAACATGAGAGTTCGAGGTGGAAGCGCGTCAATACACAAGGTGCTGCCTTTGCATGACCCTCGAACTCCGCAAATACTACGTACGTACTTATTTAGTAGGGCGACGTACACACCCTTGACACCTACAGACTATGTAGAGGCGCTAAAATAATAATGGAGAATGAATAACTCGGGAGTATTTTTGGGGAGCCGAACGCATCTTGCTTTCTGCTCCTCTCTACGCCCTCCACGCCCTCCACGCCCTCCACGCCCTTCACACACACACATCCGAACTCTTTGTCTTCGCGAAGCAAGACTTTGTCTACTGATGCCGGTTATCAAAGCCGGCCACCGTTATCAGCGTTGCCTGGTGTTTGGGTCTCCGTAAGACTGGTTTCCAGGATTCAGTGACGCGCCACTGCAGTGCCTTCTTTTTCACACAGCAGCCTGCCGCCCAATGACCGTGTCTATCCCAATTGTGTTATGGCGCTCCCTTGCCATGCCCTCATAAACGAGAGTTTGGCTCTGCCGGGGAAACAACTGTGCGGCACAGTCCAACCCGCAAGTTCTGAGTCCTGTCTCAGGCCCCGCCTTGACCACAGCTCTTTCAAGTTGCTGTAACTGATTCTGCTCCTCGGATGAGGTTTCGGTACCGTGTCAAGTAGGCGGAGAACAACCTCAAAATGTCCACAATTAAGCCGGAGCACTTCCTTGAACTGCACACTGAAAGGTGGCGGCGGGTGGAATGGGCTTGACTTGGCTGGACTGACAGAAGAGATTGTACCCGTATGCAGCTTCGAGACTCTCATGTCTCTCTCTCGTCCCCCGCCGGGGTGTTGAATCAACGTTGTCTTTGCTCTGTATCTCTTTTTCATTTCAAAACCACGTTTGCCCCTCGTGCAGCCAGGTATTGGTCTGGTGCTCCCTGCGGCAGAGTCCTGACCACCCCGAATATTTCTGTATTGTAGTATCTCAATTTCGTCTTCGGATCCGTGTATTTCGCAGGTAAGCCCGTCACATCGCAGTAGTGTTTGTGATTCGCAGGATGTAGACTCGGAGCGCTCTCGATGTTCGTATAGGTAACGGCGGGACCTCCCAGTCCAACAGCAGGACCGTTTGCAGCTCTTTGCAGGTTTCGTTCCAGGACCAATGTACTCAAGCTTTGAGCTGCCTGTGCCACGTTGAGGGGCCTCGAGGCCGTGGAAGAATATGCTGGAGTGGCCGCACCATCCGTGGTTGCGCCTGTGGCGGGGATAGGCGTCGATGCGCCAGAGTTGTTCTGCGTTGCAAAGACGGATGCTTCTTTGCGTTGCGATTCGGATATCATTTGTTTGGTGTTTTTGTTCCGGCGTGTGCTGGGCTTCCAGTTGGGGTTACGGAAAGGCTTTGGCGTGTAGTATATGTCCATTTGATCAAGGAGCTGTTGGTGAGAATCATCCGCTGGCTGCGGCGTCGAGGGAGGCATTATGAACTAGGGAAAGGGGATTTCGACAGCGCGGTTGTAGACTTTTTGGGAGGAAGACTGCGAATGTGTTCGCGAACGGTAGATTTAGAAGATGAGTTGGGAGCTGCGCCGAACTTGACTGCGCGTCGATATGTCCCGCGGTCGTCAATTAATGACGGTCCACACGTGTGACTTGAAATGCCTGAAATCGACGTCTACGTTCTTCACAAACTCAGCATGTCGGCAAAGTGAGATTTACGCTGTCACAATCAGCCACCATATGTAGGTAGGTAAGGTATGCCATGAACGACTATCAAGGAACCCAAGGTCCTTAGTATATTGCAACTATATAATGTGCTTGTACCTGTTATTTAGAGGTGGTTCGGTACAAGTACGGCGACGCTCAGGGACTTGACATTATTGAAGGAGCCCTGGGAAGCGGAGCATTTGCCAATAGGTAGTAGGCAACAAAGAACTTGAAGCAGCCAACAGCATCGCTCATTCGGTCTTTGATCCATGCAAGCGAGGCATTCGTGTCTATATATACCTGTACCCACTGCAGCTGCGCAGACCAGATTTTTGTTGTCAACATAAGGGACATGTTGTTCCTTCGGACTGGCCCAGGTTCTGTAGACATATGAGCATTAGTGAACGCCTCGAGTATGAATGCGACTATATTGTAGTTTGCCTCAAAAGCGGCGTGGCCGCGACGGGCGCCCACTTGACCGGCAAGCAATTTTTACACGGTACGTACATTGATTGGACTGCCCACTAAATATATCACACACATTCTGCAGGCAGTGGTGGGCTTCAGTGTGCTAGTTGGTTTTATTCCTAGTTCTAAGCCAAGACACTGCATTCTTTCTGTTATAAAACGACGAACGTACTCTGCGAATTTTGCGCGTGCCCCTCGGTGCTTTTTCTGGTCTTTTGGTCCATGCTCGTAGCAGTGTTGCAGCGTCCCTTGCCAGTGTTGATTATGTTCTCGTTGGCAGAGGTGCGGTGCGCTCCCGAGTCACCTGATCTGATGATGTAGTCACGTGCATTCTGATCACAAGGGCCGTTGGTCGCAAGAGGTTCTGCGGTCGAACTTCAAGTTCACTGCAAAGCTCTGGATTTCTAGGCAACGTTCCCAACTCACCAACAGCGTATCTTGATGGATTGCCGACTATGAGGTATGGTTTGCATGCATTGATTAGGTGTCCTCCGGGCTATTCGAATATCTGCCAGTATTCTGCAACTGGAGCAGAACAAGATGGTGAGAAAGGATTCATTATCTGCTTCGTCTTGAGACCCAGCTAATCCTTTCTTTCAGGCCGCTGTTACAGCCCATCCCTTCGAGCGTCGAGTCACTGAAACGCACATAGCCAAGTCGTACGTCTGTCCATCCCTTGACATTCCTCCTCCTCGCAAGATGCATTTTTGACAAAATGGGAATCTCTCTGAAATCATTTGAAGAGAATTGTAATGTTTTGCACTCTGACAAAATAACTTCGAAGCTTGCTTCTACGCACATCAGCCCTGGTGCACATTCGCTGACCAGTTGTGGCTGTATAGGGACGTGAACAATTTGATTATGGACTATCTCATCACCGAGGGCTATCCGTCTGCCGCTGAGAAATTCGCCGCCGAGGCGAATATTCAACCCAAGGCAGACTTCTCCTACATTCAGGAGCGTGTTCAGATACGGGATTCCATATACCGTGGGGATCTGCAGGCTGCTATCGAACTCATCAATGAGCTCAATCCCGAAGTAAGTCTTTTTCCGCCGCAAATCCCAACACCTTTTCCATGATTAGATTAGTTTCATGCACCACTCATAGCCCTCGGGCAGAGATGAGAGCAATTAACACCTTCAGTCCTCAGTATGATTTTTGACAGCATTCCTGATTGCCACACACAATACTTGCTGTGTGTCACTGCTAACATTGGGCAACATAGCTTTTGGACCTGGACAAGAGGCTCCATTTTTCTCTTTTGCGTCTTCAGCTCGTCGAACTCATCCGACAAAGCTTCAGTTCTCCGGACCCAAGCCTTGTAGGCAAAGCGATCGAATTTGCACAGAAGAACCTCGCACCATACGCTCCTTTGGAAGCACAATTCAAGATCGACCTAGAGCGAGCTATGGCACTCTTGATTGTACCGAGGGACTCTTGGACTTCGGGAGTATCCTCGGGTCCTTCTGGACAGTCTGCATCACAGGTTCAAAATGATTTTGGGGCGCTGGCGGAGCTTGTTGACCCTTCACTGCGCCGCAAGGTCGCCAAAGAGGTCAATGAAGCGATCCTCCAATCTCAAGACCAGAGACGAGAAGCCAACATCCGATATCTCGTTAGGGCTCGCTCATGGGCGGAACAACTGGCTCGGGAGAAGAAGGTCGATCTACCTGACCATCTCAGTCTCGGTCTGGATGGGGGTGATTCGGCAAAAGACAGCCAGAATGGACACAATGGAGACACCGAGATGACAGAAAACGGCGGGGAAGATAATTCCATAAACGCCTACGCCGAAATGGCACGATATGCCCACGTCGCTTCCTGAAGCAGCTTTGGTCATCCAAAGGCGACGATTCTTATAAGGAGAAAGGACCAACGATATGATACTTTAGCGATGGCGTTGGAGGTATCATGGATTCATTTATGATTTATGGACGACGCCGAGCCCCATTGCTGGCTCAAAATGCAGTGCCTCAACAGGCTCATCCCTCCCGTACTAGAAGCCAGCCTGCACCCACGAGCGCCAAAACGCCATGCTAATATAGACTCCGCAAAGACGATTGCGTCGGCCAAGGGGTATCACCAATTCCACGTCCGACTGCTGGCGGTGAAAACAGGCGGCTTCCATTGCAACTTGCTTGGATCTATGCGCCTGGCTCCCTTTTCTTTCTCCTTAGCCCGGCGCTTTTCCTGCCAGTCGAGCAGTTCGTCTCTGACGACGATGATCCACTGGCCCTTGTGGTAGCGTAACAACTTCAAGACTTCGAGCTGCTCGTGGACATCCTTCTCCGTCATGGAGGTCAAAGATGCGATTTCCGAGATGCTGGTTGAGTATTGCGATGACGGGCTCGAGAATCCCAAGGAGGCGTGGGGATGGAGATGCTCAGAGGTGGGGGTATGTGATGCAGACCCCGGCGGAGGCAGGCGCGCCGGGTCAGACAGGAGCTCGATGAGGACTTCTTTCCAGTACTGTCTGTAGCCTAGCAGTCCCAGATCCGAGAGCGGCTTCTCGGGGGAACCGAGCTTGCCTTCGCGCTTGCTCAGCTCGTAGGAGAAAGCAATAAGCAACCTGCCCAGGCCCTGGCGCTGGTATTGCGGCAGCGTGAGAATACAAGCCACATTGTAACCCTCTGCGGATTCCTTTTCTTTGCTGAAATAGCCGACCAGATGACAACCGTGCTCGTCACGGGTGACCATGCAGTAGAACAGGAAGGGATCGACGTCGTAATAGAGCGTCTTGTGGTCGAGGAACAGCTTGGACAGGAGACACAGGTTGCGGCACCAGGTGCGCTGGCGGCGGCCGTCGACCTCGAAGAAACTGACAAAGTCGTCGCGATAGATCTCGTTGCCAGGCGGATGTCGCAGCTCGCACTTGTGGCGGTGGCGCTCAAAGGCCTTTCTCGAGGAGAAGTACGACAGGCAGAACTCGTCGATGTAGACCATGTCGACGTCGGCAAAGTCCTGCGGATACGGTGAGAAGTACCACGGCTCGATGATGTGTTTGCCCATCTGGATCTTGTTGAGGTTGCGCACCAGATGCAATTGGGCGTGGTTCTGCACCATCGACCCGCCCGTGCGCAGCTTCTCGATTTCCTCCTCCGGCTCCATGATCGGCGCGACCTTCTCCTCCTTCTTGGTTACGTCGGGTGTGCCGGCCTCCGCCTCTGCGGCGCCCGCGACTGCAACGCCGCCAGTGCTGTCTTCGTGGACCAGAGTCGACAGCGGCGTGCCCGCCTGGGTTGTGACCGCCGACGGGTCGCCGTCCGGGGCGAGCGCGCCATCGCGGTTCTCCTTGCCCCCAGCTTTCGACGGGACAGGGCGCTTGCGGTCGTTGCCGGCTTTCGAAGTCAGAAGGTCTGGTGTTGCAGAGCCTGGCCTCGACTCTGTTCGTGCACGGCCGGCCTTGGTGGTTGTAATGGACTTCGAGGTGGCCGCTTTCGACGGCGGCCCTTTGGTCGTTACCGTGGTTTTCTTCTTCTCTGGCTTCTCTGGCGCCGGCCATTCCACTTCTTGGGATAGATCAATGCGGTCCGCCGAGACCCATTCTGGATGCGTACTGTGTTAGTTGATTTCTCATCTAGGTATTGTGGTATCAGGGGCAGTCTGGGGAAGTTGGGGGATCTGATCTCACTCACCATCGAGACGTTTGTTGAATTCGACATAGTGTACGCTGTCCGCAAGTCAGCATCCCTGTCGTCTCCCCATGGCATAGACATACTAGAATGTTAAGTCTCCGTTCCTCTGCTTGATCGATAGGATCTCCGCCTTTCGTGTTTCTCCATTCTGTCCATCCATCTTCGCGTCAGCCCTCGCACTCAGATACAACAAATAGCACATCACGTGATTGGACGCAGTTTCATATGGTGCAAAGAAAGTTGTGAATCTGGGATCTCACCTTTTCGACAAAAGCCTTCACTCCGATTCTGATGTCAAAAGGTTAGCATCATCTCGATGAGTTTGAGGATTTGTCTGTATCGACTTTCATCTCAAGCATGACTTACAGGAGCTGATTCAGCGTGGCGAAGCTTTTTTCCACAGGTTCGGGGGTGTCATTTGCTTCGCTTGCATGGTCCCCGCCCGCCATGATGGTCGCAGGGACGATGCGACAACTTCTATCGATGGAAAATAATTGATCAATCGATCTGATGGAGTTGTGGTGATAAGTTGTTTCGTGATCACCCCGTTGGCGGCTGGGGTGAAGTTGGGCAGAAGTTTAGAGGGAGCCTTGGCTCCAAAAGACGAGTAAAAACTGCTCGTGCTCACCTTTCGTGCCCACCTCGCTCACCTTCCTTACCTTCACACTCACTCTTTATCCAGAACCCGGTCCACCGCAGACGGCGCCGACCGTTCCCTCTGTACACTAACGCCTTTTCGACCTACGACCACCGTCTGAGAAGTAAGTAGGTACGTAGTTACCACGCCAGTCGAACCCCACAGAGACGGGGAAATGGTCTATCTTCTGTCCGATCCACGAGGAAGTTCCTCCGACCTTGGGGGGGAAATCGGCGTTTCTAAGAGCTGGGCGCCTTTAAGTCACCAGCCCTCCTTCAACTCAACTATCATCATTCATCATCCGGCTCTTGTCATCTCACCAAGTCTTTCAAATATAGTGAAAAGAGAAGATAGCTCATTTATATCTTGACCTCGTTGTCCTTCGTATAGCTTCAGCATCCGTTTCATCTCGGTAGGAAGACTTTGCAATGCCGGACGGCTTCGTGAAGACTTGGCCGAAGATGCTTTTGCAGGTGGAAGGTGCTTGCATATTCGGTGCGACAATCTGGGCCTATTCACGACTCGGACGATCGTGGTGGACATTTGCCGGCCTCCTCGTCGTCCCAGATCTGGGTATGGCAGGATACCTAACCAACACCTCTTTAGGTGCTGTCCTCTACAATTCGATGCATACGGAAACGCCGCCTATACTTCTATTGTGCACTGCGTTGGCACGCGACAATAAGACGGCCGCCGGGTTGGCATTGAGTTGGCTCGCGCATATCGGAATGGATCGCATGCTGGGCTTTGGGCTAAAGTACGGGACCAGTTTCGGTCACACACACCTGGGCAATCTGAATTGATTTGGGAAGGGGTGTTAAGACGAGCATATCTCTGTACTATATGCTTCAGCATCAGGACGCTGACGTGGTATCTTCACGGCGCGTGGGCAGCGGATCTGGTTTCCAGGTGATTCAATCGAGTCCGCATGCGCTGTCAGGCTCGCCGTCGCCGTCGTATATCAAGTACATGGTCGCACGAACAACGACTATTCCCTAAGCCTCTCACTGTTCACTTGTCGCCACGCCACGATAAATCCAACCATACTTCCCAGACATTCTGCGGCTTGTTTCAAAGGAGTGTAAATTATGTATTGTTGGCGCTCTCTGCCAATAGCTGCCATTATATGGGAATACCTTGCACTTGGATAAAGATACGAAAATACTGCTCTTGACGCGTTGCAAGCAGTGTTATCAACTCCAGCTCATTCTCCCACAGGCATGCTCTCAACTTGATCCACCAAACTCCTCCAATTGCTCGCCTGTAATTCTGCATACTTGACTCGCTCTTGACTCCAGTCTTGATGCAACCGGCTGATGGCATAGATAGTTGATTGAAAAGTCACAATCTCATCCCTCAGGCATTCCTTGATAAACACGCCACGAGCATGTTGCTGGACAATACTCTCCTTATCCGACAGGATGCTGTTTTCTACCTTCTCGATTTCTCCTGGCTTGACCTGCCCGGGTAGCTTCTGGCGTAACTGTTGTAGCTTGTGTTCTGCTGCCTCGATCCGTCTTTCCAGTTGGGGAATGTTGTCGCGGGCGTACCGATCTCGTCGATCGAACATGTCACGCATAGAAACAAAATGGTCGCGGATAGCTTTGAAGTCTTCCAAAACACCAGTATCCCATGATCTGGCTTCGTCCTCTAGCAACGTCTGCGTGGTTTCCAGATGTTTCGCGGTCGACATGATGCCCTCGTTCAACAGAGGGACGTCATTTGTGTCAATGGCATACGTATCGGTCGTGGCCTCGGTCAGATGAGACAATGCGAGACTGAACTTGCCGTTGTCTGCGGCAAGTCCTTCATTGCGCTTCACCAACCGCTCCAGCAAGACACATAGATTGATGTAGATCTCGGCCGATCGCCTTACCCCGGCTCGAACTTGCTCGAACAGGTCGGGAAGCGAAGGCGAAAGGCTATCTTCAAGCATAGGGGGCAGGGCTTTGCCAGCAAATTCTTCCTGCACAGATATTGTAGCCTGTTTCCGCCACACGGCAAGTTCCTAACGGGACTTGTCAGACGCCAACATACTGGCAGAGACTGTAAAACGAAGACTCACGGTTGGTACAGTCAGGAACATCACCACTAATGTTTCCTGGCTGAGGACTGGATGCTGTACGAGCGCGTTGGCGAATCGAACCAGGCCGCGTCTTCTCTTTTCAAGGAAGACTGCTGCATCGGCTGACAGATGCGTCCCATTAACTGTAAGCCTGGATCAGTCGAAGGCGTGCGCACCAATGGGATTGCTCACCTTGTACTCGTTTGGGAGGCAAGAGAGGCAACCGCCTGAAGGGATATCTCTTGTGCAAGCAGTCGAGAAGCCAGACAAAGTCGCTATAGCGCCTAACGACGGTACTCCCCCTTCTAATGGTTTTGACCTCGTAGTTGTGATGCTGGAAGAGGAACATGCCTTCCTTGTCAGGAAGCATGGTCACGGTGACGCTCTCGCCTGTCCCAGGTGGTATCGTAATACTTTGGGAAATAGAACCCTGCGAATTGTGCTTCGGGCGGTTGGGTTGGTCATCTCCTGGATCACCAAATCCTCCACCAAGTGTTGGCTGCTCCGCGAAGCCTGCGGAGCTGCCGTTATAGCTGTTCCAACCTACACCGGCGCTGGTGGAAGATGTCTCATGGGGAGAGCTTGTGGTACTGCTCGGTGGGCCCCCTCCAGTAGTGAAAGCACTTGTCGTCCTCACTACGCCATCCTGACCCTTTACAGTGCTGTCATTTGTACCGTTGGCCGGCACCGTGTGAGCAGCAGTCGAAGGAGGCGGCACGCGATTGTTCGACGGGCTGGCCCATGGGTCCGCTGTAAGATCGCCTCCGAACGAATCCCGTCTACTCTTTTGTGCTTTCAGAGGTGAAGATTTCGCGGCTTGCGCAGAATCCGTATGTGTCCGGGTCAAGGCGCGCAGTTGATCGATATAGCTCAGTTTGGGCATCGGCAAATCTAACCAAAGTCAGTCCTCGCCGCAGTAGCATCGCATTCCCGACTTACTCCGCCTCCTTTCGTCGACGCCATCAAGGGTGATGTCTTCGCCCTCTTGCCCCAGCCCAATGAGAGCGAGGAGGACGTTGAACTCGCTTCTGCCGACTCCATTGACACTTTCCCGACCTCCAGGGATGACAAAGTCTAAGATCTTGTGCTGCTCTTGTTCACTCAGGTTACTGCTTTCCAGGAGTTTTACCACCGCACCCAGGCTTATACCCACTCCGGTTCTCTCATTCGCGTTGAGCACAAGGTCGTAGGCATCGACATAGTACTCCGGGACATCGGTAGCTGGGAGGAGGTTTTTGACCAAGTTCTGCCGGGCGGCCCTTTTGGGCGCTGGCATTGACCATGGCGATTCGCCCTCATCGTCGGCAAAGAGAGAAGAGGTCGCCGTAGCAGGGGCATGGACGTGCTCGTCGCCGAAGAGGGACTTGGCCTCGAGCGGTGCAGGCTCCGTTGGCGAGGAACCGAATAAGGACATGATGCCTGATCGACGAGGGCAAGTAATGGGGTAGGTTGATTCAGTCAACCGTAAGATGACAGAAGCTGACTACATCGGCCGCGACAAGCACAATGGAGTGTGACGATGCATACAAGTACGTACAACTTGAAGAGGTAAACCAAGCAGGCGACGCTATCACAACCCAGGTTCGTCGATGGCAGTTGATAGTAGTATGAGGTAGTAAGAACGGATAGTAATACCGCCGGGCACTACTAGTACAACCTTACTTGGTACATAAGTTAAACCGAGTAGCAGCAACGTACAGGTACCTTATTAGGTACCTAGGTAGGGAAGCGTCAGCTAGGTACGCCCATTGGACGCAATCTAAGCAAGAGGTACTGTAACTATGAAATCATGACGGCTAAAGGCCTTAGGCCTCCTTAGCCTAAGGGCCCAGGGCCCGCCCGCCGCAAAGCACGACTACTACGTACCTGCTACTAACAAGTTGTTGCAGCACTAGAGTGCAGTGATTCCTTCCACTCGAGGCAAGGCCCGGCCAGCCGTGCAGCGGAAAATCAAGTATCATCCATTTGACAGAAAATCCATACAGAAGGTCCATTCTCGACGTTACTTGCTATGTGAGGCCAGTCCAGTTTCCGTCTAGACCTTGATACTGAAGTCTTTGTAACTCCACTTCTCCGTAAACTTGACCCTCTTCTTCTTTGGTTGTAGGACAGGTTTTCGGGCCTCCAATTTGCCATTTACCAACAAGGTTCGGAATCGCTCGTTCAGCAGGTTTCCCTCAGGCTTCAATCTCCGCAATGATTCTTGAAGCTCATCGGGCAGTACAACCTCGAGCGACTTCTCTGGAATTGCGGCATTGCCTCTCTTCCGTCGCCGGAGGGTCCGATCGTCTCCCTCTTCAGCTCCTTCGGCCTGCGCCTCACGTGCCAATTCTAACCTCTCTTCCTGGTCGCGGTCGATCAAAGCGGACAGTATCTGCTCGGCCTGTGTCTGCTTCTCTCTCATCCTCTTTTCGTGCTTTGCGATCCTCTCTGCCTCCTTTCTCCTCTTTGCCTTGTTTCGCTGAGCCGGCGTTTTGCGTTTGGGGCGTTTCTTTTCCAGCACTTCAGGATCATCATGTTCGGTCTCGAATCCCTCCCAGGCACTCTCATCATCTGCCGCAGATGTTTCTGGAGCATCAGCGAGGGCTCGGATTCGCGCCTCTCTTTCAGCCGCAGCCTGCGCCTCGCGCAATCTCTTCTTCTCCGCCTCTAGCTCCTTCGCACCTTCTCTATTCAGTAGCTCGTCCCAATCTTCGAAAGTCGGGTTGTAACTCGCGCCTGCATCTGGTTCCTTGACCGCAGGTACTGGTTTTCCGCTGGCAGTCATAGGGAGCGGTGGGTGCTTGATTGTAGGGGGTGCAACCTTCGGTCTGGGTTTAGGTACATATTCCTGACCAGGCTTGGTGTCCTGTGTGGCCGAAGTGCCGTCCGACCATAGATCGAAGCTGGAAACCTCACTCTCGATAATCTCCGTGTTCAGATGTGAGACGGCATTGATATTGTTCTTGAGCCTTTGCACCTCCTTCTTGCTCACCCAGTCAGGCTTCGCTTTCTTGCTTGCCGGCTCGAGGATACCATCGGTAACTGCTGCATGTGGTCTCTTCCGGCTGTCGAGTGCTGGCACGGCAGATCGTTTGGTCAGGATCTCATCTATTTTTAGGGGCTTTTGCACTTTGTATTTCTTTTTGATTTTTTCAGAACCTTGAGTGTCGAGTGCAAACAATTCTTCGGAGGGTTTTTCGGCTAATGGGCCGCCCTGAATGATCTCCTCTCGCAAGGTTTCAAGACCTTGCTGTACGTCGGAAATGTCGACATTCTTGCGCCACGCCCTCTTTCCTTTCCGCGAAGGTTGTTTGAGCTGCTGAGGAGCGCCTAGCGACAACGACATGTCGGTTGGGGGGAAGCAGCGTTATGATGTCGAACGGTTCGAGATGTCTTCATCAGAGTCGAGCCCAAGTCGAAAAATTATCATCCGCGCAGCCCCCAAGTCTTCTCCGCATGCTAGTGCCAAGCATAATAAGAAAATCCTTTAGTCTGACATGCTATCTGCCCAGCTGCGTTCACGTTATAGCACGCGCTTCTCCGTTTTGCTGTGTGGTCAGACGTGCACTTTTCCAGACGGGCTCCTTAAAGTTTGCAGATAAATGGCGATGCCTGGAACTTGAAGTCACCCCAACGCTTCTCAGGGGTATCTCACTGTCCTTAGTTCGACACTGGGCTACGGAAGAGATGTCTGGCTTTATCACAGCAAAAGTAGGAAGCAGAAGCATAAAAGTTGCTGCCAACAATGGTAATAAATGGGAGGAGGATAGTGCTTCAAGCCTGGCCCCCAAAATTGCATCCCAAGCAACAACTCCTCCAAAAGCAACTCCGGGGTTGCGACTTATAGCAGACAATATTAAATGGCATGCCTCTCACACAGCCTTTTTTGTGAAGGGTGGCAAAATTGTGAAGGTATTACTAGTAGTGTAGATACCTTGGACTACGACAGAAATGCCTTTTGAGGTCTTGTTCGATAGCTACATACATACCTTACCTACCTAGGATATTGTGCTGCTGGATTTGATCCTTGATATCAACCTGAAAAGGGCTTTTGGAAAACTTGGAAGTGCGACGAATACTACTAGTACCTCATATACCTATACTTGTTAACCAATGAGAAAGTGTCCGATTACGGTAGGAATCTAGCCTCGAGTTCCGACGACTACACTTTTGAGTCCACTTTTCCTGGGAAACCGACTTTGAAATTTACAGGTACGAGGCATGTAAGTACGTACCGTAGTACTAAATCTGCACTGCAGAACTGCGAAGAAAGTGTGGGGGAAGCGAGTTTTGCTGCAAGCTGCGATACTCGTACTAGTAAGGTACCCCAAAAATGCCAAGGGCCGATGCGGCTCCTACCTTAGCCACCGGCACTGGGCATTGCACCTCTCGTCACTAACTGCAGCCCCTACCAATGACTCAGATGCGAGCAAGATTGAGCCAAAAATTTTCGTACCTTATATAGAGTGCGAATTTCCACACCACCCCTCTACTCTTCTAGACCCTCCCTCATTATCTCATACAACTCGTCGTCATGATTGCGCCGGCTGAACCCCTCCAAAATGGCCAAAATGGCACCTCTCATGAGGCCCAACGTGCACCACGCAATCCCTACGCCCCCGTGGACGACTTCCTCTCGAATGTCAATCGGTTTAAGATTATCGAGTCCACCCTGAGAGAAGGAGAGCAGTTTGCAAATGCTTTCTTCGACACCGAAACCAAGATCAAGATTGCGCGTGCTCTAGATGATTTTGGCGTCGACTACATCGAGCTCACAAGCCCTGCTGCCTCGGAGCAGTCAAGATTAGACTGCGAGAAAATCTGCTCTCTTGGTCTGCGCGCCAAAATCTTGACGCATGTGCGATGCCACATGGACGATGCCCGGATGGCTTGTGCAATCCCCGGGCTGAGCGGTCTCGATATCGTCATCGGAACCTCATCGCAACTCCAGCAACACTCGCACGGAAAAGATATGGACTACATTCGAAGATCTGCTGTCGAAGTGATTGAATATGTCAAGAGCCAGGGACTAGAAGTGCGCTTCTCGTCCGAAGACTCATTCAGGAGTAATCTTGTTGATCTCCTTACCATCTATAGCCAAGTCGACAAGATTGGCGTAAACAGAGTCGGTATTGCGGACACGGTCGGCTGTGCCTCGCCTAGACAGGTTCGGGATTTGACCCTCCAAGACGTGACCAGCACTAACGAGCCCAGGTTTATGATCTCGTGCGCACACTTCGTGGTGTGGTCTCATGTGATATTGGTAAGGCACACAACCCATTTTTCGCTTGGTCTAGCTCTCAGGAATACTAACTATTCCAGAATGCCATTTCCACGACGACACTGGTTGCGCAACTGCAAATGCATTCTGTGCTCTGGAGGGTAGGCCTTACCTCTCGAGATCATATTAGGGATATGCTAACAGTCGCAGCTGGCGCCACGCACGTTGACACTTCCGTCCTCGGCATCGGCGAGCGGAACGGTATCACGTAAGCTTCTTTCCCATTCTTGTTCTCCGATGCACCTCTGGTCAAGATATCAGCGGCTGCTGTCGGCCGCAAAGACTCCGCCTTACATGATCTTTTTAATCCCTCTTTCGCCTTCTGCACATAAAGTGTGACTAACGTTGTTTCAATAGTCCCCTTGGCGGTCTTATGGCACGGATGATCGTCGCCGACCGAGACTATGTCAAGAGCAAGTACCGGCTCGAAAAGCTCAAGGACATTGAGAATCTTGTTGCTTCGGCTGTCGAGATCAACGTTCCTTTCAACAACCCGATCACCGGCTTCTGTGCATTCACGCACAAGGCAGGCATTCATGCCAAAGCGAGTAAGTGATAGTACCAGATTACTCGAGAGAAATACTGACAGACGCCGCGCTAGTCCTCAACAATCCTTCTACCTACGAGATTTTGAACCCGTCCGATTTCGGTCTGTCTCGCTACGTACATTTTGCCAGCCGTCTCACCGGCTGGAATGCAATCAAGAGTCGCTGCGAACAGCTTGGGCTCCATATGACTGACGCAGAATACAAGCAATGTACTGCAAAGGTCAAGGCATTGGCTGATATACGACGATTGACGCTCGACGACACCGACGCCATTATTCGGAATTTCCACAAGAGCATTGGTTCGAACGACGATGTACCTTTGGTTGATGGCTTGACTGAAGGTGAGAAGCGGACGCTTGAAGCCGATATGCCAGCGGAGGCTACGTCCATCGTCTAGCAAACTGAGTCGTTATTTTCGGCCGGAGCTGGCGTTGCATTTGTACGGCATTGTTGTCGGAATTTCGCGGCGGAGGCGCTCGTCACTGCACTGTGGCCTTTTCTATGGCTTCAAGTGGAAAGTAGTTGTCGCCCCTAGGTACACTGCATGGAGATACAGGATAAATAAAACTAGACAGGCGCTGAGCGTCTTGATGTGACGCGATTGTATGCTTGCGCTTATGACCTTTAATCCTGAAGCGTTGTTTGATGAACCGATGGCGCGCAGCCCTCGACATCGGATTCGGTTACAGTGGCCGCGTACCAGGCAAGATTGTGTGTCTGCCTCTTGTTTTGATCTTCTGACCGCTGTAGCCACGCCAGGATAGCCTCTGTATAGAATTGACGGTTAGATTATGCTGAGTAACGCTTTTAGTGACACGGCGCCAGTTGGACAAGTGCCAATGTGCACGCGCAGTGATTTTTTCTAGAGGGACAAAGTTACTCCCAATTTTCACTAGAAATTTCAAGAGGAAACCGTCGTGTACGCCGCCAAATTTGGATCCTCTTGCTGGCGCTGCATCAAGGTCGAGTTGAGTGTGAAGGTAAGGCGAGAGTGAATGGGTGTTAAAAGCGGCACGGCCTGGGGAGTCGCACGTGAAGTTGGGGTAGGTACCTAGATTTCACTTTGTCTTTGCTGCCAAGAGGTTCCGCTCCGTCGCAGAATCCAGCAGTGCTGCACCGCACCTGCCTGCGGCAAAGAACTTAAAGACTAGACTGACTTGCTGACTTGCGACCTGCTGGAAGTCAGTAACGCCAACCTCTGAGTCTACCATCATCGCCAGAATCTACGCACATCATGCCCGTGGTCAAAGGAGGTGTGTGGACCAACATCGAAGATGAGATCCTCAAAGCCGCAGTGTCCAAATACGGACTGAATCAATGGGCACGAGTTTCATCCTTACTCGCTCGAAAGACCCCGAAACAATGCAAGGCAAGATGGACGGAATGGCTAGACCCAGGCATCCGCAAGATAGAATGGTCCAAAGAAGAGGACGAGAAACTTCTGCATCTGGCAAAGTTGATGCCCACGCAATGGCGCACCATCGCACCTATTGTTGGGCGGACCGCCACACAGTGTTTGGAACGTTATCAGAGGCTGCTGGATGAAGCAGAGGCACGAGAAAATGATGAACTGGGTCTTGGAGGACCGGAGGGTGGGGAGACTGCCGCGCCTACAGGAGACCAAGTCCGCAAGCTACGGCCTGGCGAGCTTGATCCAGACCCAGAATCCAAGCCGGCGCGACCTGACACGATCGACCTCGACGAGGATGAGAAGGAAATGCTCAGCGAAGCCCGGGCGCGTCTGGCGAATACCCAAGGAAAGAAGGCGAAACGGAAAGCGCGTGAAAGACAACTGGAGGAGTCGAGAAGACTGGCCGTGCTGCAGAAGCGCCGAGAACTCAAGAATGCCGGCATCAACATCAAAATTACGAACCGCAAGAAGGGTGAAATGGACTACAATGCCGACATTCCTTTCGAGAAACAGGCCGCGCCTGGGTTCTACGATACCCAAGAGGAAGAAACGAAGAATGAGCGTGAGCGGGAAATGTTTGATCCACGGAAGCAGCAGCTGGCCAGGAAGCGGCAGGGAGACCCAGAAGACAACATGGATCCCAAACGACAGAAACAAGACAAGAGCAAGTCCTCGGGGGCATTGGTCGCTGCTGCAAAGGCTGGACAAATGCAGCGCATCCGGGAGGCAGAGCAACAGAGTAAGCGCCGGTCTCTGAACCTCCCAGCCCCACAAGTGAGCGAGAACGAATTGGAAGAGATTGTGAAGATGGGAATGGCTGGGGAACGGGCAGCCAGAGCCGTAGGGGACGAAGAAGGCAGTGATCGGGGGCTTGTCTCAAACTACAGCAATATGGTCGGAGCAACGCCTATTCGAACGCCTCGAGCGCCAGCACAGGAAGACCATATTGCGAATGAGATCAGAAACATTAGGGCTCTCACGGAGACGCAATCGTCGTTGCTGGGCGGCGAGAACGCGCCTCTTCACGAGGGGACGAGCTCCACTGGTTTCGACGGGATTGCTCCACGAAGACAGGAGATAGTGACGCCGAATCCGATGGCCACTCCATTCCGTCAGGCCGGTCCTGGTGGACTCCCAGGTGCGACCCCGTTGCGAACGCCTCGCGATAATCTGACCATCAACGAGAAAGGCGAGCGCCAGTTAGTGGCTCAGACGCCTCGCGACATGCGGCTGGCCGAGAACGCGGTACGGAACTCACTCAGAGCAAAGCTCGCTTCTCTCCCGAAACCCAAAGAAACGGATTGGGAGCTCGAACTTACGCCATCAGAGCAAGCCGAGTCGGCTGAACGGGACGCTCAGGATCGGGAGGATCAGGAGGAAGTTGACAGGCGTGAACATCAAACAAAGGAGGCTGCTGCTGCTGCCGAGTTCAAGCGACAGACACAGGTGTACCAGCGAGGCTTACCCCGACCCATTACTGTCGACTATACCTCGCTTGCTTCCGAAGCCACATCAATAACCGATACCATCCGGCAGATGATAGTCCAAGAGGCCGCCGTGCTTATGGCGAACGATGCCCGAAATCACCCTCTTCCAGGGTCGAGAGTTGTTGGTCAGCCTCCGCAGGTGGAGCAGCTGTCGGATGATCTCGTCGCAAACGCACGCAAACAGCTGGCGGCCGCATGCGACGAGGCCGGTCGTCAGGCTTATATTACCGAGGTGGCAGCCTTGTACGCTGATGCCAACGATCCCGAGACTCTTCCACGAAATCTTGCCGCTGCGAGTGGGGAGGCATATGATAAAGCCTTCCAGGCTGCACAAAAGAGTCTTTTGGTGGCCGCCGAAGCGGGGAACAAGCTAGAAAAGAAGCTGTCGCTGCATTTGGGTGGATATCAAGTACGGCAAAGGACGCTCAAGCAGAAAATTGGTGACGTCTATAACCAGATCAAGGAGCAAGAGGCCCAGCTGGAAGGGTTCAAGACCTTGCAGATCACTGAAGACGGGGCGCTGGCAAGGAAGCTGGAGAGGCTTAGAGATGAAGTCCATCTCGTCAGCAGGCGGGAACGAGAAGCGCAGGAGGAATATCGGAACGTCAAAGAGGAGCTTAGGGAGTTGGAAGCAAAGATTGCGGCAAGGGTCAACGGACTCAATGGGCACGCCTAAGCAATTCACTTCAGTCGATGTACGGCTTTGCTGCTGAAAATTGTTGATGCATTGACAATGCCCACAGCGCTATCAATTTGATATCAACAAGCGAAGACCAGGTTCCATGGTACAATTCAACCACTTGGCCAGTCTGATGTTCGCCTGAGCAGGCTGTCCAAATGGATCTTCCATATCCATCTTATTCTTGGCTATTGAGACCAAGACACATCTCGTAGTCTCTTGTTTTTGGCCTCTGACCCGTGATAAACATCAAACACGATGCTCTCAACTGTCCCAGCCTCACAGCCCTATTTGTCCGCTGCTCCAGCCCGTTCCTTGACGAGGTTGTTCATGAAACTTGGCTACTGGTTGCCTGCATACCCGGGTAGACTCACTATTTTTACCGCTTTGCTTTGGGACTTGCTCTCTGTGTATTGCGTTCCAGTCGGAGAGGTGTCCGCTCGCGCACGGGACGGAGCAGGCAACAGAGAAAGAGGTGGGCATGATGAGCGATCCATTACAGTAGAACGTAAGATCTTCATCGCCGGGTTTTGAGCCATTCGCCTTTCAACATGCTGAGGACATGTTACAGGCGCCCTGCGCCGGATGTTGTGGAGCATCAAACTTTGAAGTGCGAAGTCAGTCCCGGACTTGGTTGAAGATAGACGTCGATCAACCTGGGGGCGATATGTGGTTGTACGTCCGATCAAGGGCGTCCCAGAGGAAAGCATCATCGCAGACTTGGCTTGGTCCCTTGGTCGAACAGGATCAGCAGAACTGTTCGAGGCAAAAATGGCAATCAAGGCGATGAGATCTGTTTCCAGTACACCCCCTTGAGGCACCGTGTGTTGCAATGGCGCCAAGTGCTTTTGCCCTTCCAGTATATAAGAATGTGAGCCTGCTCTTTGCTCGTGGGATTCCTCTCATCCAATTTCAAGCTTCTCTCAGTCCGTACAATCATCAGATCTCTCCTGCGAGTGCGAGAATGAAGATATCCAAGATCCTCCCTCGAGTGGCGCTGTACAGCATTCTCACCGCAGCAGCTGCCAAAGACGTACCTTGGCAATGTGGTATGACCGCAACAGCGTCAAAGGAGTTCGATTGCAGAAAGCCTCTGGACTGCCAGGCTGACTGGCCCCATACCACGGAGAACTATGAGTCGAGGAAGCTACTTGTGCGTGGTGAGGCCAAGGAAGACGTCGGGGAAGTGTGGCAGCGGCTCATCAACATGACAGTCTCGCCTTTCGGGGCTGCTGGCGACATGGTACGGCGCTCCATTAAGATATCTATCTCGAATGGATGAGAAGCTAACGACAGTTGTAGGCGCAGGTTCGCTCGCAAAGACATACCAATGTCAATGAAGTCGACGAGACGCCAGCGCCGAGCGACCTTCAGCCCCGAAAGAAGAAAGCAAAGCAATGTTGTCGCCCTACCTGGGAATGCTGGAACTTTGCCATGCATGTGGAGGTCAAGACAAGATTTGAGGGTCCGTACATTGCCGATGTCACCGACTTCAGAAAGGTCATGTGTTGTATCGAAGAATACTCCGAAACCCGGTTGCGAGAAACCGGCTTTCGAATCACCCATTCTCTGGAAGGAGCCGCCAGCATGCAGTCATGACTAACTCTGGGCTCTGTGAAATATGGAGGAATGTTCAACCTTCCTCTACCGTCAACCAGGCTGATTGGGCCGAGGTGCGGGAGAGCGTGTCTCGAGGCTTTGTACCTGAACGTGAACACAGTTAAATTGTGTTCACTGAGGCTGGTCTTATCGCTTGGAGTGAATATAGGCTAGCCGTGGAGCTTACACTTCGTACGACTTGAACCCCGAGTCAAGGCATTATGGGGGAAGATGGAGCGAATAGTCTGTCCTCCATCCGTGGATGGATACTGAGACCATGCTCGACGAGGCTGAAGGCGGCCCCTGAATGTTCGTTTCGTAGTACGGCGTGCCATATTCTACAGTGGAGTATTCGAGCCCGAAAGAGTAGGTTCGGTTGCTTCAGAGCGAAATAAAATAAATGCTCTCCGCATGCCATCATTATTGACTGACACTGATTCAATCGAACTGTCACCTTTTCATGGGGTGTCTACCGAACCATGGCGTCCTCCCAGCCAGAACCCTCGCTGGAGCAACACGAGCGGATGCAGGATGATTACCAGCGATTTCTGAATGTGGCCTCGCTGGCTACGTGCATTCTCGCGCCAGTCATCATAGCCCTGCCGCCGCGAAAGCTCGACGCCTACACCTTCTCTTTAGCCGGCGCCTTCGTTGTATCTGCAAACTACCAGCTCAAAGAACGATCAGGCCGTGGGTTTTGGGCTCGCATCCCAACTCCAGCCGGCATGCCGCAGCGCGCAAGAGAACTGCAACTTAAGCAGCAGGAAGCTCGGGCGCAGGAGGAGCAGCGGCTGCTTCGAGAGGCTGGCCGGCCGAAGAAAGGATCTTTGTTGGAGGAGAAGGCCAAGGAGATATGGATGGGCGGTGAGACCGAGGACTGGAAGGAACGACGATTGCGCGAAGAGCAGGAGAAGATCGCGAATGGCGAGGGCTACGGGACGATGATCATGGATCAGATCTGGGAAGTGTGGAACTGGGGAGAGACGAAGGGAGAGGAGCTCAAGGAGAAAGATGAGGAGGCTGTGGAGAAAAAGACGGGTTGATGGTCATAACTGCTTTGATGGTTTCATCGTCTCTGGTTTCGGACCTTGTGCCATCTTGTCATGACCTCTCCCGCCTTGGCTATTCTTTATGAGCGAAGCGACCATCACCATTCACCGATGCGCGTTCCCAAGGGGGCTCTTCAACTCTTCAAATGAGTTGCCTCCATGGTCTCCGTAAGCTTGTCTGGGCTGCCTGGTTGATCTGACTGAGCCTGACCCTGAGCTTGATCCCTCACCATGGTGTCTTGTGTCTTCGCATCGGCCTCTTCTTGGAAATCTCGGACCTTGATACCATGCCCCAGCAGCTCGTCACGCGCATCTTCACTTTCCCGGGTCTGCTGCTTTCTCAGTCGGCCGTTGCGATCGTCCAAGATGACAGGGGTACGGCATGGCGTCGCCATGGTGCCGGGCTGCGCGGGCTTCTCCTGCGGTGGGCTGGTACCTGACGTCGACATATTTGGGGCCGTGTATGTCGATCTGGGGAGGAAGATGGCCGAAAGCTTGGATTTGAGCTTGTCGCTCATGTCTTTTCAACGTCAGCTTGCGTTCTGTCTGTGGAGGTTATTCACTGACCAGGAATACTGATTTCAACGCATGCGCTGGAGCGCGACAATGGGTTGAGTGCTATTGACGAAGTCTCGGCTAGGGTGCGCGCATGGCAGTGCAAAGCGTGAGAGCGGAAGCCCTTTGACCGCGTGTTGATGTCACGGTAGAACAAGGCTGCAGAGATAGCCAAGGTGGAACAAGGATCTGCCTCGTACTGGCTGTTTTGATCTGGAGGGTGTCTAGGATTTATGCCCACAATTGAGGTGGTACAGCACGCGGCGAGGTGCAAAACCCCAGGAGAACGCAGAAAAGAACTGTGTCAGTGTGTGACACGGCACAAAGTCACGCACGTTTAGATGGCTTCTCCTCCTTAGATGCTACTGGTGTGCTCTGTGAAGTCATTCAAGCTTTGGCATCTGATCTATCTGAAACTGGCATTGAAGGATTTTTCGTCCAGACTTTTATCGAGACTTCGACTTCTTGCGCTTTTTGGCAGGCTGGCCGTTCTGAGCCCCATTGCTGGTCGAATCCTCCTTGCTTCGCTTCTTGCCCATGTTCGCTTGAGTATCGGCAGGTGTTGTGGCACCTGGGAGCTTCTGTGCATGTTTTTGCTTCTGCTTCTTATTCTTCGGACCTTTACTCACGCTGTTCGTTGATCCGTCGCTCTGGCGCTTTCTCTTCTTCTCCATCTTTGTCTTTTTGCGTTCTTCCTTCGCTCGAGATCTCGCTTCTACACCCCGTACGAAAGAATCATCCTCCTCCACGGGCGCTTCCTCCTTTGCATAGTCCAACCTAGCTTTCTTGACCTGCTGTGTATTTCCAAACCCGCCATTACGAGATTGCACTTGGGGTTCCAAATCGCTAGCTTTCCTTTTGGCAGTCTTCTTTGACTTGTCCCCGACCGCACCCTGATTCCGAAATAGATGGTCAACCGGAGTGGGGTTTGGGTCAACTGTGAACAGACCGCTGGGATCTACCACAGGCGGCGTTGGAACATGAGGCTTCGGCCCAGGGACGGTAGGTATCGCGTGGCTTGGCGGAATTTCTTCTTGTCTCATGGCTTCCCTCTAGAGGCACGCATTAGTCTTGGCCCTTGTGCGCTTGAGAGGCATGATGGACCCTACCAAGGACTCACTTGACTCTCTGAATGTTGAGATCAAGTTCTCGGTAGTAACGAGGCGTGTTTCGATTAGTCCGCCAGCTGGACTGCCATCTGTACAATGTTTGCGTATATCCGCCAACAGAGAAGCATGTGTATCAAGTAAAGACACAAGTGATTGGTGCTGGTCCAAGAACTGCGTAAAATGTCAGTTCGAAGATACTGCGGGCAATACTGGATGCTGAAACCGACCTTTCGCCACAACTGTTCATTCATATCCTCGGACATTTTGACAGAGAGGTTGTATGTAGTGTAGAAGTCGCTGTGAGCGCCCAATGGATGTGTTGTGTGCGGTGATCTTTCTCGCCAAAAATCGGAGTTGATACTGGACTGAAATGTCTCCAAATGTGGGGGATGTTGTTACAATGATGCGCCGTACTACTACTACACGGCCTCGACCGCAACTGCGCCGCAACGCCGTTACTAGGAAGCGTTCACCTTTCCGCGCTTCATTTTGACCTCACTAAACACATCCTCGCAGGACTGCCTACCTCAAGTACTAGTGGTAGAAGAGTCTAGGGCCTTCGGACAGAGGACAATGACGGCTGCTGAATCTAGGGTCATCTTGCCGTCGTGGGAGCGGGCATAGGGCCATGGAATAGCACACACCATCATTGCGGACAAATAAGGAGCAGCAAATACAGGGCTCGCTGCCGACAACTGTATCCGACGCTGGCTGTCGATGCTGGCAGGCAGAACTGAAAAAAGAGTCGTCTAGCAACTACCAGTAGTTGAGTATAGACGAATTAACTACAGGTGTTACGCCAGGATGCTGCCCTAGGTACCTAGGTACTAGGTAGGCAATATGACTCCTCAGTTCGACGGGTGAGTTACTACTTAGTAGTACTAGGTAGGTAGGTGTACCTTTGCAACCATCTACCGCGAAATCACCAACACGATCATTGAGCAGGTGTTGCTATGCCTGGATTCGACTTGATTCCCCTGCCAGTGCCAATGTGTTACTGTGGTTGCCAATTGTGCGAGAGCTGCCGGTGCTATTGTCTTCATGTCGTCGCTCCTGCCTTCTATCGCGGCTCCGTTCCTCAAGCGACAATATCTTCCCATTCATCGTGTTCTACTCTCTCTGTTTTTTCTCTCTTCAACACAACTCACTTAATACCCAGCTACAGCTTTGCTTCAACTCCTCCCGCTGTTAGCCTCTCCTCACCCTTATCATCCATCCTGCACCGCATCTTGGCTTGCTCATTGTACAACCCCCATTGCTGCTCTATTCATTGGGCTCCTCCCAACTTGTACCAGACAGCCTTCAAGAGGAGCGTGACTACAAGAGACTCATTTGGCAGTTCCACCGCAGGTAAGTCGGAGCTGGTGGCCCTCCATTGCACGGAGAAGGCCCGTTATCTACGGCTTCCCTCCTCGTCGACCAGTTGCGCTGATACGAGCATCTCATAGATCGAGGACCATGTCTGAAAAACCTGCACCTCAAACTGCCCCAAGCACAGCCTATAACGGTTATCCGCAGACTCGATTGCCATATTCAGGGACTGGCTATTCGCACTTCAACGGAGGTAGGAGCTGGAACACCATTGATTGAAAGAATAATCTCTGATGAACTTACAGGCATGAACTTGTCCAACCCCAACCCCAACCCGCTGGCCAATATGCAGAACCTCAAAGCTACTCTTCCTGCCTCAGGCCATGTCGAGAGTGACTTGGGTGCAGTCAACCGTCACGGATACAACAGCCCTCTCATGGTTCTACCATCCGGTCAAACAGTTCCACTTACCAACTTCTATGGTCAAAATCAGAATACAACTGGTGATGCCGGTCCTCAACTCCCTTACATTCCAACTGGGATGTTTCCCAATTTCGTCGGAAACACGAACATGAGCGGTGCTGCTATGCCGGCTTATGGCTGGCCCTATACGTTGTCGTCGAATGTCACCGGACTTGATGCTGCTCGTCGAGGCTCATGGTCTTCCAATGAAGAGAATGCCCCAGCCAACCAGGCTGTCGCTCTCCAAGGCCAATCAGAATACTATGCAGGCTTCCCTTACATGCCAACTGCCGCAACCAGTCAACACTACATTCCGGGTCCCATCCAGCCCATGAAATGTCAGGACAACAAGTCGTACGAGATGGTCAACCTCGACGAGTTAGTCTCACGTGATCCACCAATCCCCCGTGCTGTTCCAGCCCTTTGGACCAACCAGGAGGACTTGAGCCTTGCCAAATGTCTTCAGAACCCAGAAGGGATCACAAACGTCTACATCCGAGGCTTTATGCCTGACACCACCGACGAGGATCTCGAAAGCTGGGCTTCTCGCTTTGGCGAAATTGAATCGTGCAAGGCTATTATCGAACAAGACACTGGAAAGTGCAAAGGGTGGGTTCACCGGTTGTTGCGTCAAATCAAGTCACTGACTCTGCATAGCTTTGGATTTGTCATGTACTACTCCCCAGCTGCCGCCGAGAACTGCATCAGAGGGTTCTTCCATCTCGGCTTCCAAGCGAGCTATGCTCAAGTGAGTCATATCCCATGTCCTCCTATTGTGCCTAACGGACTTCAGAAATCTCGGAACTCCCGTCTCAAAGACCTCGAAGACAGAAACTCGACCAACATCTACTGCACAGGGGTCCCAATTGACTGGAACGAATCGGTCTGTCCTTGGGCATCGTCGCTATGATATCACTGACCTTTCACAGGACCTTGCGAAACATTTCTTGCCTTATCATGCCGTGTCAACCAAGATTTGCCGTGATGTCCCGTCGGGGGTTAGCAAAGAGGTCGGGTTTGCAAGGTAGCAGCCCTTGGCCCGGACACATTTGTTCTTCTATCTGACCGACTTTAGATTCGAGACTCGGGAGATTGCGGAGCGCGTCATAAAAGACTTTCACTCTGTCCTGAACGAACATGATGGTGTCAAGCTCTTCCTCCGCTTTGCCGATACCAAAGCTCAGAAGCAGCTCAAACAGCAAAGTCAGGAACGCCGCAACTGGCGCAGCCGGGAATACAGTTACTCAGTCGAGCACACCCCATCTCCAACCTTGACTCGACTCCAGAACATGAACACCCACATCAGTCCCAATGGAAGCTACCAGTCACCTGCTGGAACTAGCAATGCTTTCACCCCAGCGACGTCAGTCTCTCCGGCGTAAGTTTAGCCTTACTGCTAAGCACTCCCCTTTCAGAGTCTGACAATAATTTCCGCAGTGAAATGCCTGCTGTCAACAAGGGTGTGAATGCGGTCCGCAGCTCGGCGTGGCCAATGCAGGGTGGCCTTCAGTCCATCACCAACACCACCACTATCGCAGCCAACGCCCCAACTACGCCAGCTTCTCATCCATACATCGAAATACCGCCGAAGGCTGCTGCTATGGTTGCGATCGTCCCTGATGTGCGCGATGCCGTCAGGAAGACCCGAACACCGAGCCCGAAGAAGGTCATCATCCAAGTGGAACCAGCCAGCGGCAAGGAGAACGTCACCGGTACCTCGCAGTCCGCCAACTGAGTCTTTCGCGCAAAGGCTTTCGAGGATGCCCTCTCCCGTCCACTTATACTTTTGGCGCTTATCCCATTCTTGGCCGGGCAACAGCCCTCATATTGCTCCCTTTTACTCATTTTGCCCTGACCATCTGCAGTCATCCACTCGAGCACGCCTTTTGACCACACCAAAACAACCAGATTCGCAGTTAGGTAGCATCGATTCTTTCAGTATGACAGGACATCTGTATTCAATGCATGGGGCCAACAATGATATGACAGGACATTCTGTTGATATGACAGGGTCGAGAAAGTATAGCTGAAGACTGTATGTTGCGGGAGCTCTCATGTACTAGCTAAACATACTGTCGTTATGGACAATAGACCCTAAATTGCGTGCATTTTGCATGAGACTTGTTCTTCCTCGAATAGCTGTTGCTTGCGTAGTCCAGATTGTTGCCCGCGTCTGAATTGCGTCCATTCATCCAACGACTCGTAGCTACGGAGCACTGAGGGCATGCTTTTGCTCGGGCATGTGTCGATGCCTACACAAGTGGACATTCGTAATGTATTATTCTCTTTGGATACATGTAAATACATATGATGTTTGCCGCAAATCAGGACAATTCCATGAACCACCAAGTCCCTATGATGCCTGGAACTTGACTCCTACTCCAAACCAAGTTGGTAATGGTGTTGCGAAGTTATTGAAGTAGGGCACACGTCATGTGTGCAGCGTCAGGCTGTCTAGGCTACTCATGGCAGACGTCTTTCCCGGCATTAACACCAGAGCGATCAATCTGTTGCTCAGCGGCTTCTCGGAGTGACGCAGTGGGCGGACATTATAAGGCTGTGGCCCCTTTTCGACGTCACGTGGAAAAGCCCTTCCTGGCCCATTGAGTACCACAAGTACCGGTAGTATGCATCACCGATCAAGGCAGCTGCTGGTACCGCCAAATCTTACTAGATATAAAGCCATTGAGTAGGTTGAGACCCAGAATTGAGATTTTAACCCTAGCGTTTGCGTGCTCCATTGCAAACCTGGACGTGAAGCGTTCCATGTGTCGCGTCAATGCTAAAAGATACGATATGCTATGGTGGTCTAAGTGGGCCATCTATACTTCATCCATCATATCCGAGGCCATGAGAAGAATTGCAACCACTATTGTCGAGAGCATTGTAGCTGGCGGCAATCTCCCGTGCGTCGGATGGCAATGAAAAATTGTGCATCGTGTCTCATCACTCATCTTCAAGCGCCCAAACACCTGGGCTTTCGATGCTCCTCCATCACTTCGAAGCCTCCAATGCGCCGTCATCGACCTCGTTGGCCAAGGATGATGCCGGAGTCGTCGCTGTCGAAGGCATTTCCACATCCCCAGGTCTGACGGTTGGCCACCCATTGCCTGCAGTGGCAAGGACAGCGGAAAAATCGAGGGTCTCTGGGAACCACTTGTCGCGGCGAGTGGTGATCTTGCTTCCGCCCTCAAGAGCGGCTCGGGAAGCCCTGGTCTTGCGTTGCCTCTTTATCTGTGATTCGCCGCCGCCCAGTTCGGTTCGAATATGTTCCAAGCGTTGGTCGTGCTCGACGATGGACCGGATGTAGGGAGCCACTTCTGTTACCAGAGACTCGGCAGCATTATCGAGGGATGGCGCCTTTCGCCCAGGACTCATGGGCAAGCCAATCCTGCTCTCTTCCATAAGCGTCTCCATAGCATCTGCGACAGCTGCTCTGGTCAGCGAGGTCGTGCGGTTCTGTTGCTCAAGGTAAAGCCGAACAACTTCATCGCGAGGAGACTGTTGATCCACATGCCGACGGTTCTTCATGATCATCCCAGCGACTAGACAGGCCGCATTGCAATCCAATACATCCATCACACTCCGGGAATCAGAAAGCAAAAGCATGTCGTCTAATGCTTCTAGTCGTGCATTTCCCGTGCCCTTCAAGTCGAATTCGTCCCTGACCCAGTCCAACGGCGACAGACACAGGCTTTCATGGCAAAACTTGACCGTGTCCACGGGATCGTCCAGTTCTGTCGGATATAGGTCAAGGCCGCTGACGAAGGTACCTTGACTGACAGTCCGCATCACCGACCCATCTTGAGCAAGACCACGCTTCAGGTCCTGGGGCAACATCCAATCAAGACCCCCTTGCTTCGATCCCACCGTCATTTGACACCATAGGTTTAATTCAGTCAGAGAAGCTCGAAGGTCTTGACCTTTGCTGAGGTAGAGATCTTCTAATGTTTTCTTGCTCAGAAGATGTCCCTCGGCTGCAGCGACGCAACCTAGACGCTCAATGGATAGCTTTGTTTCTGAATGGTTGAAGGTCAAGATCGTGAACAGGTCCAGTTCGTCCAACGGGATGGACTCTGGGTTGTTGCAAGTCATGATCACTGGTCTCTTGGAAGTGCGAATGAGGGACTGGACACCGGACCAAAACCCTTTGTCTTCCTCAAAGAGGATATCAACCTCTTCAAAGAGAATAAGAGACTGCTTCTGGGCTTTGATCTTTGCGTCCTTGTTGGCCCCGGCTTCACCCGACTTCTGGCTCATTGCTACCTTGCCTAGGTTCATGAAATTCGCCATTGTGGATTGATTTGGTGCGACTTGCTCTGAAAACGGCAGCGCGGTCCCATTCGAATCCTCCAGTGACATGCTTGATCCTCTGCTGAGCGAGCTGGCTTGCTGGACCAGGTGGTTTTGGGTCATGTCACCAACTTTCTCCTGGATGTCCCGTGCACTCCGCCGCATTCCTGCATGTATCTCAAACACCTCGAATCCGAGCTGCTGGGCAACTGTGAAAACCGCTGCCGTTTTTCCGCATCCGCAAGGGCCTGTAATCAGGATTGCATTCTTCCCACTCGGAGCCTGGTCTTCGTCATCGGAGTTGACGATGAAATTGTCCATATCGTCAGACCGCTTCTTCCGTCGCTTCTTGATAGTTGATGTCTTTGATTTCTGGGGCAATTTGCCATTTTGAACCTGGTGAACTTTCAAAGTCGTCAACCAGTCATGTAGGGTTTGTATTTGCGGCTGCAAGACCTCCTGCCACGATGTAGGTGCGTACTCCTGAGGCCACATCTGTGCACCCGCGGCCATACCCTTGTCGAAGGGGCTGGTAGTTGACTCTATAAGAGTCTTCAAAGGCGCGATATGGTCTGCATATAGGCCTTGTATACCAAGCTCGAGATTCAATTTTGCTATCAATGACTTGCCTGTCATAATCATTCGGATCGGCAAGTGAAGTGAAATCCAGCCCTGGCAGCCATTCTTCACGTAACCTGCGAAAAGCTGGAGTATGTCTTCGTCGGGACGGATGTTTGACACACGATGCTTTGCTTTCAGCGTCTGCGCTAGACGTGGTGACGAAACCGGTTTTATTGGCATATCCTGGCAAGGTTCAACACGTTGCAAGGAGAGTGGAGGCCAGATTGGGGAAAGCTCCCCTACCAGCTTTCCCTGGGATGGCCTTTGAACAGTGAATTTGATGTCTTTCCATGGCCTTGGTGCTTCGCGAGGGCCTTGGTTGGTTTCGTCGTCAGTAGTCAATGTCGTTGATGGTTGTTCATCCTTGGCCAGCGATTGCTTCTGTGTCTGTGAAGCCAATCTTCCCAAGAAAAAAGGGTGGGTCGCTTTTGCGTCTTTGAAGACGGCTGGAGGTGGTTGTGCCGCAGCCACTTGTGTGCGCGAACTGCTCGATGGGTGGGACAGTATTTCCTCGATCTTTTTGCCAAAGCCTGCAGACTTATAGAACAATGTGACCTGTAGGGAAGGAACGAGTTTCCCATTCTTCATCTCCATCCTCCTGGAACTGTGGCCAGCATTTCTTCTCCCAACGCCCTGATCAACCTGAATGTTCTTCGTCCTGGGCGAACGCCGCTTTGACCGCAGGGGTGATTTTGTAAGCTTTCCATTACTATCAATTCGCATTGTCGCTTTCTTCGGTGTAGAAAGTGGCGTTTCTTTGTCAGGTAGGGCGTGTGTCGCGTTGGGACGAGTGGTTGAGGAAATGATCTTTGAATCTCCAGACGACATAGTCTCACGGGCATCTGAGATATTGGTGCCTCCGGTATTCTTATGGCTCAGCTCTCCAATCTCGTACGTATGACCTTTGTCCAAGGGACTGTCTGCATTCACCGCAGGCAGTGGCTGCGCCGATCTCTCAGAATGCGGTTCACCTTCCTTTGTGAAGCGGTCCACACCTGACATGGCCGCCTCCTGGAGTTGTTCGTGCCATGCGTTTGGAGTTGTATCCATATTCTGTAGTGTCTGCGAATCATGCACTGTGGCTTCTTCTGACACTTTCCGACGCTTCCTCCGTGTGTTCTCGTATTGAAACTCATCATCTTCCGGCGCAATCCAAGGAGCTATGGCAGAGGAGCCGTTGCCCGATATTGTAGGTGAAGCCGTAGCAATTGGGCCACAATCGTTGAGGCGAGCTTCTGGATGCGTCTCTTCGAGAGTTCGTAACCTGATATCATCTGCGGCGCCGTCTAGTCCCAAAGGTGAAGATGGTATTGCTTCGGAACACGTGTCATTGTTCATGACCGCTATAGCCATAGTCAGCCAATATCCAAAGAGTAGGTTATCTTGGTCAATCACCCTTTCTAAAGAATGGATGCAATTGCATGAGGCTTCCTAGTCCATTTTCAAATCCCAGTGCAGCAGCCATTCAACGCCTATTTGGTCCGTAAAAGACTAAGCACCATATAGAATGGGGCAGAAAAACAAAATCACGGATTGAACGCCAGTCAAGCACAGCGGGAGCCATAAGCTCTGTCTGCGCCTATATCGTGGAAACAGTTCCCTGAGTGCATTGAAGTCGCGTGTAGAACTTGAAAGTGAAGCCGCAGAAGCGCGTCTAGTGACGCGGGTGCTATAGGCGGCGTTCATAGGTGCAATTCAAGCGCAAGTGGGTTGCAGTAGTAGTATGGCTAGGGTATTGGTTGTTAGAACTACGGGTGATCGACCACTAGGACTTTAGCTGGGGATTCAGTCGGCGGAACCTTCTCCGCACCGCAAAGTGATTTTTTCTTTTCGCAGCCGACGCAGTATACTAGTTACTATCTTACCTTTCAATCATTGCAAAAGTTGTCTTGGATAGTCTCAAAAGAACATGCCTACAACAAAGTTATAATGGAGATCACAGCTCCCCACCTTCTTGCGAAACTCCCTCGCACTACCAAGCCAGAAACCGCCGTCTCATTCGGCAGTGTTTATGCTCTGAGGGATGGACTGAAGAAGCGTAGGAAAGAAATTTGCGTAGCTGTCGATGGCGACTCACTCAACCTTTATGAGGTATGTCGGCATCTTTTCCGTTCACAGTTTATCTCTTCTAACATCGTGTCAGGTGCAAGATGGCAAGATTCTTGCGTCTTATCCTGTCCCTCCGTCCTCATCTTTCTCCGGACCACCATGCTCAATCCGCTCGAACTCTGGTGAGCAGCCGTACCGCACCACATACTGCACAATAAAACGTGGCGACCTACGAGTGCAGTCGTTCCATACCAGTGAAGGCCAGTTACATGATACGAAGACGGCTACAAGTCCAAATTTACGTGATCAACGCAGTCCTACCGTTTACCTTGATTATATTCCCAATCAAGCCGGAGGTCGGGTCTTGATCGCTCAGCAAAATGGAGCCCTTACCATATTCTCCAGCGATCTCCATAGCACAATGCTTGATCAAACTCTCAGCCTGCCAGACGCGCGAGAGATCCACGTCTTAGCCGCCCAGCATCTTACCTCGTTAGAGGCACAGAAAACAATCTTGAAGCAAAGACCAGATCTGGCCGCCGAGGCTACGCAAAGCACTTCTTATCTTGCTGTTGCATACGAGCGCGGGAACGACAAGAAGGTTACATATGGCATTTTTTCGCTGGGAGATACTGGTCACGAGACTGTCTCCTCGGAAATCTCGCTTCATACATTGTTCGAGCATGAGTTGAGTATAGGGATTCACGAACCGTCCTCTGTTGCTGCGAAAGAGAAGATGTGCCAATTCAGCCCATCAGCCTCACACCTGTATATTGGATGGGGAGCATCATTTTTCTGCTACGATTTATCGAGATTGATACCTGTGGAGGTCGCTCGCCTACACACTGGAGCTACGGGAAGCCACCAAGTCATGGCCATCTCACCTGCCTTTGCAATATGCTCGTCTCAAGATTCCTTCCGTCTTTACGATCTCAAGTACCAGTCAATCCAGGCAAGCATTGACACGAGGAATACCAATCTGAAGAGGAAACGGATGCGAATGGCGTCCGAGTTCCAAAGCGGTCCTGTGGAATTCGTGGCATTCTTTGCCAATTCGTCACGCATTATTGGAAGACGAGGGCACCAGCTCCTCGCGATTGACGTCAGCTTGAACGGCCACTCAAAACGAATGTTGCACGTGGGCAGCAACCTTCTCCATAACATCGGACGGGGAATCGGCGATCAAGATACGGCACCTGCCTCCAAAAGCCTTCTGGAGGGATTAGCGATTGGTACGCAAGAGGCGAAAGCAGTTCCCGACACGCAATGGCAACATACTCGGAAGAGGCTAGATCAACTGGCACAAACCGGCGATGTGGCTGGTTTCGAAGATACCTTTGTCGAAAGTGTCCGTCGTGACTTCTTGAACTCCACCGCACAGTTGAAGATGGTGGACGGCTTGCCTTCGAGTGGCATAGCCATTTCACATTCCAAGATCAACTATCTACTCTCGAAACTGTTCCAGTCAGTCGCGGATGTGTCCGACCAGGGGGATATTTCCACGGGTGCAACGAAGAGCTTGAAGGTCCAGATACCGTCCTTCAGATTGTTGATTTGGCTCTCCAACCTAGGCTTGCTCTCCATCCGTAGCATTCAGCGGGCAGGTGCCGACTTTGCTGGACTCGACGAGTCGCTTGCGGTCAACGCGGTTGTACGAGCATTACTGGCTGTGGATCCTGATAAAGGTCTTCTTGTTGAATGTCTGGAAGGCGGGTTCAGTCCTTACGTGGAGGAGCAAGCAGCAATTGTCCAGGTTCTCGTTGATCAAGCGCTCGCCCTTTTCTCGGGAGCGGACCTTCCAAGCAAAGACCGCGTCCCGGCGGAGACAGAGCTTGGTGAGGGTTTCAACCTGGCAGCAGATCTACAAGTTCAGAAATCCTCCGCTTCGAAACCGAATGGCACATGGCTGCCATCCCAACTGCACCGAGCGCTCGTTCTCGCGTTGGACAGATTCGGTACCGCGGCAACTTCGCGCATCTTAAAATGCTTGCGCGACATGTTTACTCAAACAGAGGTGTTGGCAGTGATTCAGATTCTACGTCAGCAACTCTTCCAAGGCGGCCACACCCGGTCATACCAAAGCCAATCCAACGCCGGCATCGAAGAGACGGAGCGGGCATCGACCGTCAAGCTTGACGCTGTCATAAGGTTATTGTCTAGCTGCATTGATGCCATAGGGCCGCTTGGCTTTCATGGAGACATAGATCATGCAGATCATGCAGACTTTGTCGGGAATATTGTTCCTGATCTGGTGACCGAGATAACCCATGCACAACAAAGCTTGGAGGACGTGACGGACCTCCAGGGAATCGTCCGCGAGGCTCTGAGGTACCAGGAGTCCCTTCAGAAATACCGGGATGCAGGCGCTCGACTTCCGAATGACAGGCGGCGAGGTGGCACCGAACAGTCGGCCGGAACGATAGTGACCTTGTATTCGGAGACCACCGAAGGACGAGACGGACTGCGGAACGGGGATGGGCTTCCTTTGAGCATGCGGGCTGAGCGTGTGATCATCCCCTTGAAGATCAGGAAAGGCGGAGGGCAGGTTTCTAAGCGGAGTGCCAGGGAGATGAACATGTTAGAGCGGAAGCAGAAAGGGCAGTATTCCTTTGAGCGCTTAGTCTTGTAATAGGATAAGCATTGTGACAGGATCAGGCTTCCTTCCCCTTTCTGCCTATGCTCAAAGCATCTCGAATGGACTTTACTTTGTTGGTGCGCATTTCCGTAGTTAATCGGAGTCCATACTCGATCGGAAAGAAGCGAGAGGTTTGTTGTGACGGACGAAATGGGTCAAGTCGTAGTAGTAGTGTTTGCACATAGCCGTTGATAGCGAAATCGGCCGAGAAGCACCACAGTCGTCTGACGAAAAGATCATTTTTAAGAGGAAACATCAAAGTTGGGGAACGAGCATGCTAATGGGCGATGATTTTGCGGAGAATAGGGTATGTCAGACACTCGACTTGGATCGTCTGGTGGCCTTGTCGGGCGCCGCTAGACTGGTCAAACCATACCAAACGCCGATCAACGAGTTCGACGCTGCCTCTCCCACTTCAATCCCTTTTATCAACTTTCAATCTTTCGTTATACCTCATAGAGTTTGGATAAACTGATCGTGTGCTGTTTCTATCAGTTCGCAACACAATGCGGCGAAGTCTATCTCGGTAACAGCCTACTATTGTCCACGACCCACCACGAATAGCCCCCTTCCTCCCTGCGCCTTTACACTAGTCAAGTCGTGTATACGAATCCTCCAACTTGTCCACCCTGGGCTTAAGAGCCTCCCTCCCGTTTCACACGGTATCGATCCATCCACGGACCGGCCGAATCCGCGTTGAAGCGAAGCGTGGGCTTTGTTAGCAGCAAAGCTGTCCGTCGTGGTCCGCAGCTAGGCTCGTTCCTTTTGTGTAGGACCACGACAGGACAATAACAACAACAAGCGCCGCGTGCCAACTAAGCCGCTACAAATATGGCATTTCCCAGCGGGCCTACGTATCACGCCGACTCCGATGCCGACGATGAGTATGAGCGAAGCGTGATGACATCTCCAACACAGTTGCATACCGACTCGGAAACTTCATCGGAGCCTACGTCCAATGAACACACCCCTACCACATACGATATCTCTGGAGAAGATCCAGACCTGCCTCGGACCATAATAACGGAATGGACGCCGGAAGAGTGCGCACAATTTGTATCAAGCCTGAATTTGCGGCAGTATTGCCAGGCCTTCGTTGGTAAGACGTCGATCATGACAGGGAAGCGGACTTGGGCTGACTAGCTTTCAGACCATGGCATTGATGGTGAAGCGCTGGTGGCGCTGAAGCACGACGAACTAAAAGAGATGGGCATAGCAAGCGTGGGACACAGACTCACGATTCTGAAAAACGTGTACGACCTGAAGGTCCGGCAGGATGTTCCTGTTGAGCCTGATGACTATATCCCTCCAAGTAAGGCACTTTCGGTCGGAGATATTTGTGCAGGCCTGACCAAACAAAAATAGCTGCTGAACAGAACCCTCAACATGAGATGGCCACTAAAGAGGATATCGCGCGGATAGCAAGATCAATTATCCGGCTACGGGACGAGCGGATTGCGCAGGCAGAAGCTCAGTTGACCAGGCTGGCGGATGACTACCGCAAACTTCGACAAGAACTACTCCCAGTGTTCAAAATGGCCAAGGAAAGGTCTGAACCTCTTCCATATGCGCCTTTCCAGAGTGCCACGATCAGCCCGGAGTTCTACCAACAGGACGTTGTTTCGCCTCCAATCACCACACAGCCGATACAGGAGAAGACCAGTCTCACCCGTACATTCTCAAAGAAACTGGGTCTGAGTTCGACACCAAAGAACAACTCTCCCACGCATATACCGAGCACAATTCATGAGGGTAGGACTCTCGCCGATAACACCTCACTGGACCCTTCAGCAGCTGCTAGCCTGGCGTCAAATTCACTAACCGCGTCAATGTCAGGTGGCTTGTTCCCGCATCCTTCACCTGGAGTACCATCGCCGACCTCCCCGCTACCATATCAACACCAACCTCTTGCGCCCCGCTCGTACCAAAGAGAGGGTAGCAGCGGCATCGCGAGGTATGATGGCGCTGATGACACTTTGCGAAACACTCATTTTACGACCGACCGCGACCCTCCAACATCCGCCAAATCCGTCTCTGCTAAATTGAATCCCTCCAACTCCATCATATCGAACGCGTCCACACTGGTACCTCCACGAGAGCAAACTGCCTCGGTACCAGCGCAGCTTCCATCCAGCGCCGCTGGCGGACATACCCCTGGTGAAGCCCCATCTGTCGAGATTTTCAAATCTTTTCGTGTTAGTCTGGACGATCCATGCTATAAAGTGCTTCCAGCGGCTCTGCGAAAATACAACATCCAAGCTGACTGGCGACAATATGCACTCTATATTGTCTATGGCGATCAAGAACGTTGCGTAGGTCTCGACGAGAAGCCATTGGCGCTCTTCAAGGATCTGGATCGCGAAGGCAAGAAGCCCATGTTCATGCTTCGAAAATTGGCCAACCCGATCGTCGATATGCCCAGTACCGCGGGTGGACTGAAACCGCCGGGCTTGGGCGCAGGGGGTGGAAGTCTTTCGAGTGCAGCCAGCGGGAGAACTATCCCGGCTCAAAATCTGCCGGGTGGTGTGCTCTAGGCCCGATCGAATCTATGGTCCGGGCCAGGCTGCGCACAATGATCACCTTGCCCAAGCGTCCGATGTGGATGCGATAGACACAAGTCTTTGTATGATGATCTTGTTTAGCGGAGGGCAGACACTTGTGCATTTGGGTCCCAGGTATCTTTGGGCAAGAAGCTTTGGTGTACCATGGGCGACACTGTACGAATGCCGAACCCCTTTAGACGATGAAACGAAAAGGACTGCTTGTGAGCATGTATTACTCCATTGATCTCAGCCAGCTTATGAGAATTAGGCCCCTGTGGACCTTAACGCCTGATGATCATGAAATGACTGGGTCCAGATTCATGATAGACCATGAGACCTATTGCGAGGTCACTCGTTGTTTTCACGCAGCATCCAGAATCCGAATTGCATTCTCAGTGAACCTGTGTCATCCGTAGAACGATCAACCATTCCCAATCTTGTAATGAATTGTCCAACCCAGATGTTCAACCAGACGCCGCTACAGTGCTGCTCAACTATGCTTCGATGCCCTTCGCTCTAGATGATTGGATGAGACAGTTGCAGATGTGTGCACCACCGTCTGTGATGCGTTGACTTTTGCCTTAATCACTGTCGTCGTCCACGGGTTCGACCGCGTCCTTGATCCTCTCCTTAAGGAAGTCGACCCCAATCTCAACAGTAGCCTCTGGTATCCTCACATCCGGTAGACCGTCAGGTCCTCCTGACCACTCCTTGCTAAGAGCGATCGCTCCATTGCCGTGAACACCGTTGGCCACCGGTGTGGTTGTGCCATTCGCCGTTCCTGTCTTGGATTTGCTGGCCGCCGCTGTTCCATTCGGCCCACCCTTCCCACTTCCTGGATTGTTATCTCCTTGCTGTTGAGACTTGGGGATCTTCGCTCGCCGAAGGACTTCGGACATCAACTCGGGGAATGTATCACACGTGCCGTTGCGGAGGAGTTCTAGGGACAAGGCGCGCACCCGATCCGTCCAGCCAGTGCGGGCGAGCGAGTCGGCCAGGACGGCACTGAGTTCTGAAATGCTGCCGGTCGCTCGGAGATGTGCAATTAGGGCTTGTGACGTCGCCGGTGGGAGCGTGGGGTTTGTGCTTGTCAGAGAGATCGGGACTGGGATGTTGATGGCGGTCGAAGAGGAAGAGCCGTTGGGCTGGGAGTTTGAGGTTGTCGTTGACATTTCGGCTGGGTATGTGGTGTTTAGTTTATTCGAGGCAGAAAATCGTATCTCAACACTTTCGGAAACAAAAACTCAGTTATTCAGGGGGGTTTCGTTTCGCAGACGTTTAAATTTGTTCACTGGATGCTGACAGTGGTTCAGCTGCCGCCAGCAGCGCTGATAGCGAGGAGTGAGTGAGTGTGAGGTTGGTGAGTTCGTTTCGACGCAGGGGTTGAACGCTTGAGGGAATCAGGGAACTCGGATGGTCTACCGCATATGCTCAGTGGTATACTAGGCCATACTCCGAAAGTTATGCAGGACTATTGCTTTCTCGCCATTGCCCGGTGTTGGAATGGTTTCTCCGCCGAGGATGGCAATGAAACTTTTTGGAGACGGCGAGTCGGAGTGGGACTAGGACTGGATCTCAGGGCGGCAGCGGAGCGGAGTTCCGCAACTGACGCTTAGTGTTAGGCACTGGAAGGCATGATAAGCATGTACACAGTCGTACAGTACAACGGATCTGGTGGCTGTACCTGGTACCTTATTAGTACCTCAGGTAGTAGTCTGGTGGGCTCATCCTGATGAATGATGAGGTTATATGCAAAACCACTATTTGATCCAAATTGTGCGTCATCATTATCGTTATGCTAGCATTACAAAGAGATAATAATGTACCTAAGGTACCTACTACTCTGCGTAGTAGGCATCAGTGTAGCTGCCACGCGGGATTGATATGGGATCCTTTGTATACTATTGCTACACAATGAGGCTTGTAAGAGAGCAATGCAGATGGAGGCTCAGCCTTGCCGCGTTGCCAACAGACAACAACTTACGTGGTGGCTATTCTTGAAAGAGAATAATTGTATCATTTTGAGGGTTCACTGGTAGTACAAGTGGCAGGCATCTATTGTTAGGCACCCAGTAAAATGATTGATGGCGAGCGCGTGAATCAGAATTGAGCTTTGTGGCAAGGTGCTAAGCGTGAAGTACCTGAGAAGCTTCGATCCGTTTCTCTTTACGGGCTCGTGTTTGCCGTCCACTGGCACTGGCACTGCACTGGCACTCAGGCGACAATGTGAAGACGTGGCGGCAGTTAGAGCGTCATTTGAAATCACCCGCCAAGCCGCCTCTCTCGCCATACTACTACTGGTAGCAGTATCTACTAGTACTACATCACTTGCGCTCTCACAGCTTCAACCTCCTTACCTTCCGCTATCTCTCACTTGTCATTACTCGTACAACTCGAGGTTCTTCGCTGATCTAAAGGTGTTGAAGACCTCTCTACTCGTGCCTTCAAACTATCGCTCTCATCTCAAGGTCAACGCTTGCTTGAGATCTCAACGTTGACGACAACAACAACCCGCTCTGAACAACCCAAGCCTATTCACTCTCATCTCAGATCATCTCCTTCGATAACAAGATGTCTGCGGAACCAGACCATACCCATCACAAGGGCAAGGTCAACCTAAAGTACGTGGAACGTCTCGGCAGCTTTTCAGATCGACTGCTAACACAAGCCACAGCGATGCCTCTGGTGCCGAGAAGAAAGAAGTGAGGATAACATGCTCGTCAAGAGTGGCAAGAATCTGAACTGACGATATCTACAGGAGCTTGACACCTCAACCGCCATCCTGAAGAAGAAAAAGAAGCCAAACTCGTTGATGTAAGTTGGAACACCATACACTGCGGATGAGCTGGGAGGCTGACACGAGAGCGCAGTGTAACGGACGCCACCAACGATGACAACTCCATCATTGCTCTTTCCAACAACACCATGGAAACCCTACAGCTCTTCAGAGGAGACACAGTGCTTGTGAAAGGAAAGAAGCGCAAGGACACTGTACTGATCGTGCTCGCTGATGACGACCTCGATGACGGAAACGCCCGTATCAACCGAGTGGTTCGCCACAACCTGAGGGTCAAACATGGCGATATCATCACAGTTCACCCGTGCCCCGACATCAAATACGTAAGTTATCCTCCGCCGAGTTCCACGATGATCCTTTCTAACACTTTCCACAGGCCAAGCGCATTGCTGTCCTCCCCATTGCCGATACAGTCGAAGGCCTCACTGGCTCTCTCTTTGACGTCTTCCTTGCTCCCTACTTCCGCGAAGCCTACCGACCAGTCCGCCAAGGCGACCTTTTCACAGTCCGAGCTAGTATGCGGCAAGTGGAATTCAAAGTAGTGGAGGTGGATCCGCCTGAATATGGCATTGTTGCACAAGATACCATTATCCACTGCGAGGGAGATCCGATCCAGCGCGAAGATGAAGAGGGCAACCTGAACGAGGTCGGATACGACGACATTGGTGGTTGCAGAAAGCAGATGGCTCAAATCCGAGAACTGGTTGAGTTGCCTCTGCGCCACCCTCAGTTGTTCAAGTCCATCGGTATCAAGCCTCCACGTGGTATTCTCATGTATGGACCGCCCGGTACAGGCAAGACCCTGATGGCCCGAGCCGTTGCGAACGAGACCGGTGCCTTCTTCTTCCTCATCAACGGACCCGAAATCATGTCCAAGATGGCTGGAGAGTCAGAGTCGAACCTACGAAAGGCGTTCGAGGAGGCCGAAAAGAACTCTCCTGCCATCATTTTCATTGATGAAATCGACTCAATCGCGCCCAAGCGAGAGAAGACGAATGGTGAAGTTGAACGACGTGTCGTTTCTCAGCTACTCACTCTCATGGACGGCATGAAAGCTCGTTCCAACGTTGTGGTTATGGCCGCCACCAACCGACCTAACTCCATCGACCCTGCTCTTCGACGCTTCGGTCGTTTCGATCGTGAAGTCGATATTGGTATTCCCGATCCAACCGGACGTCTCGAGATTCTTCAGATCCACACCAAGAACATGAAGTTGGGTGATGACGTTGATCTGGAGGCTATTGCCGCGGAGACACACGGTTATGTTGGTTCTGATATCGCATCTCTCTGCTCCGAAGCCGCTATGCAACAGATTCGCGAGAAGATGGATCTCATCGATCTTGATGAGGACACGATTGATGCCGAAGTGCTGGACTCACTAGGTGTCACGATGGAGAACTTCCGATATGCTCTAGGCGTGTCCAATCCTTCGGCCCTACGCGAGGTCGCCGTGGTCGAAGTTCCCAACGTTCGCTGGGACGACATTGGTGGTCTCGAAAACGTCAAGCGCGAGCTCATCGAATCCGTGCAGTACCCCGTTGAACACCCTGAGAAATTCCTCAAGTTCGGCCTTTCTCCGTCCCGAGGTGTTCTGTTCTACGGACCACCTGGAACTGGTAAGACTATGCTTGCAAAAGCAGTCGCCAACGAATGTGCAGCAAACTTCATCTCGGTCAAGGGTCCTGAGCTTCTCAGCATGTGGTTTGGTGAATCCGAGAGCAATATCAGAGATATCTTCGATAAAGCCAGAGCTGCCGCACCTTGCGTGGTCTTCCTTGATGAACTCGACTCTATTGCCAAATCTCGTGGTGGCTCGGTTGGTGACGCTGGTGGTGCATCGGACCGTGTTGTCAACCAGCTTCTTACTGAAATGGATGGCATGACTGCAAAGAAGAATGTGTTCGTCATTGGTGCCACCAACAGACCGGAGCAGCTTGACAACGCCCTTTGCCGACCTGGCCGTCTTGATACCCTGGTCTATGTGCCACTTCCCGACGAAGCATCTCGTGCGTCTATTCTCCGAGCTCAACTCCGGAAAACCCCTGTGGCTCCCGATGTGGATATCGACTTCATTGCTAGCAAAACCCATGGATTCTCCGGTGCCGATTTGGGCTTTGTGACCCAGCGTGCCGTTAAACTTGCAATCAAGGAGTCGATCGCTGCCGACATTGAACGCCAGAAAGAGCGTGAAGCTGCCGGCGAGGATGCCATGGAGGAAGATGATGTCGAAGACCCGGTTCCTTGCCTCACGAAGGCCCACTTTGAGGAGGCAATGAAGGTTGCTCGCCGGTCAGTCACTGACGTTGAGATCCGCCGGTACGAGGCATTCGCCCAGGCCATGAAGCAGAGCGGCGGCAGCGCATTCTTCAAATTCCCGACTGAAGAAGAGACTGCTAATGCTGCGAACGGAAATGGCTTCGGCGAGGCTGGCAATGATGACAGCTTGTACGACTAGGTGTTGGATTGAGGTGGAACGACTGACACAAGTCGGTCTGCTTGGATGGTGCACATAGTGCACAACAATAGCGGTCAACTGCATGGTCACGGCTAGGTGTACTGCGGGTAAGCAAGCCGCTTCCAAGACTTGCGGAGAGCTACAAGCACGGCATAGGGACTCAACGGAGAGGCTCGGAGCATCTCCAAAGGACTAACAGATTGCTGTATTTTACATCTTACTAGAGAACGAAGTCCCAGGCGGAATAGATTGAAGTTTGCTTGACAATCAGTACCGAACTGAATGTCCTTTCAAGTTCGAAGATAGTATTTTGTATTCAGTAGCTACTACGTAGAATCCTTGCTAATTGCCCATCAGGGATTTCTGAGTTGCAAACGTTGCCAGTTGCACAGAACACTTTATCAAGGTGCCCAGGCGAGGCTGGCATGGATGACGCAGTTGGGGGCGTTGTCAGAGTGTCAGCCAAAACTCGGAAACTCAAAGGTCATTGGCTTCTTACTAAGGTCCCGATGTTGCCGCGCCGCTCCTTTGCAATATATTAATTTCACCCTCGCCCATCATCACCTGCTAGTATTTGACCTTCCACGCAACTCGACACATCGGAGGCACGTCTACGCCTTATATTGTCACCTCGGGTTTTCCAATTCACCGGTTATACACATTGGGCGCCATGAGTATCTCTGCGCGCTTGCTGCGCCTGGCGCGGCCCAAGGTAAGAAAGACTTGAATCTATGGCTTCATGGCACTTCTCCTGACTTTGCACAGCGATTTCTCTATTCGTTAAACCTTTCAACCGGCGCCAGCTTGATAACTCTTTCCCTCCTTCTTAACAAGCTGGCCGGTCTATACGGAATCCTCGCTCTGCTCACCGGATATGAACTGTCTACGTTTCAGCTGAGCATGTACTGCTACTCCCTTGTCGCATTGGTCCTTACAGTCTACCTCGCGCCACACATCCGAAAACAGTCACCCCTCCAATGCCTTGCACTCGCTTGGTTCTATGTTCTCGACAGCATAATAAACGCGGCCTACACCGCCGCGTTCGCCGTGACATGGTTTCTGGTTCTAGCACAGCACGATGCTGGCCAGACAGAAAAGAAAGGACCGGGAGCATCCACCATGGACGAGGCCAGTGGCTTTACAGACCCAAAATACAATGTTAGCAGGGTGGAGGTTGTGGCTACACCCCAAACTGGGCTCACTGGTGGCCAAGATGCAGTTGCGGCAGGGGTCCCTGCCTCGAGCCCTGCAGGCAGCGGAAGCAATGGAGCACTGCAGCAGGCCGTCCTAGGGGCGGAGAACCTGAATAGCATCGGCATCATTATCACACTGTGGACCATCCGCGCGTACTTTTGTTTGATCATGCTCGCATTCGCCCGCATGGTCATCCGACAACACATCGCCGCACATGGCCTCAAGTCAAACTCCTACACATCTGCGTCACCCAGCTCTGACCTTGCGGAGAATCCGTTCTCCGAATCCAAACCTGATGGACGTGGTTGGGGTGGCAGACTGGGTAGGATCATGATCAGTATTGGACGCAGCTATTGGTTAGGAAGCGATGAGGACGACAGCTGGATGTATAACATGAAATTCCGCAAGAGCACCGAATTGGGAACCATGCTCAACAAGATCGAATCTGGACCAACGGAGAGAGAACGGCGAAGACGGTCAGGGACAGGTCCGCCCCTCCCAGCGACGGGAGCTGTGCCGGCGAAGAAAGGCGATGGATTGACGTTGCAAGTTCCGAGTCAAAATATTTAAGGAATTCCAGTGGAAGGGATGCCACTAGATGGCGACTGTGTCACATGGGGGTACAGCAAGACTGTCACTTATTTGCGAGCATTCTTGATATGGACTTGGCTTGCTGGGGCTATGGGTGTTCTATGGCGTTGGTGTACTATATCATGCAGGCCGCGACGGACTAAGTTTCAAGCATGAGTCGGAAAGGGTCTTCCTCATCTGTCTGGTAATATATATTAGGTAGCGAGAGCTAGTAAGGACATTGTTATCTCGGCTGAAGAAATTCATTCGTGGTCTCAACATCAGGAAACGAAAGGAAAGGGGCCCGACTACATGAGCCACTGGCGTCGTGCTTTACCCGCTCAGTTATATAGTTCCTAGCGTTGCAAGTCCGTTGCCGCTGTGTTGCTCATATGTCTACCTACCTAGGTACCTAAGGTAGGTAATATTGACCAGGCAACGGTCGCTTGAATTAATGGAGGCGGTAGAAAGGGGGCGGAAACCCGTCTCTGAACATGAGAGTTCCGTCGTCTGACATGAATTTTTCTATGGACGATGCTGCCAATTCTGCGCGTCAGACAGACATATATGACTTTCTTAACCACGGCCGGATTATTTCCTGTAGTACTACGTACCTACCTGACGCTTCTTAATAGAACTCCAACTCGATTGAGTGCAAAGACCGATGCTGCCACAAAAGGCAGTGGCCGTGTCGGCACCTGGCAAAGTACTGTTCGCCGGCGGGTTTCTGGTTCTTGATCGCAGACATACAGGTCTTGTGTTCGGCCTCAACGCCCGGATCCATGTCCACATCGAGCCATGGCTGGATGTCCCGACCGCCCTGACGGAAACCACTATCCTCGTTCAGTCACCCCAGTTCCTCGACGCGAGATGGCTGTATGAAGTATCAGAAACGAGGAATGACGACCACGCGGTGGTCAACGTCAGACAGGTTCGGGACCACCCTGATTACACGCAAACCGCAAACAAATTCGTTGAGACGACACTCTTGTATACTCTCACATACCTAGCGCATGTGTCGAAAGAGATCGGGGCCAGCCTCAAAGTCACCATTCTTGCCGATGACGATTACTATTCTCAATCTACGGAGACCTCCAAACGTCCTACGGCGGTACAGTCGAACTTCACGCAGTTCGGGGTGAAGTTGACCGACGCCCATAAGACAGGACTGGGATCCTCAGCAGCGCTGGTCACGTCTCTTGTCTCTGCCCTGCTCGCGTTCCATGCGACTAGGTCCGGAGTCGAGTCTTCTTTAGAGCATCAGACCATCCACAACTTAGCACAGGCTGCTCATTGCGCTGCTCAAGGGAAAGTCGGGTCTGGATTCGATGTCGCTGCTGCCGTATATGGCTCTTGTCTCTACCGGAGATTCACCCCTACGATCCTGGAAGCGGTTGGAGAGCCCACGACACTTGGCTTTAGCGAACGACTGCACCGCTGCGTGGATGATCTCGAGATGGACCGGAAGTGGGATGTGGAGGTTGCGAGTCGGGCGGTACAGATACCGGAGAGCCTGCTCCTGGTTATGTGCGATGTTGATTGCGGCTCCGAGACACCTGGTATGGTGCGCAAGGTGCTTCAATGGCGCAAAGAACAAGCTGGACAGGCTGATCTGCTATGGAACGCTCTGCAGCAAGGGACCGACGAGCTCTGCCAGGAACTGCGGCGCCTGGCCCAGCATGAAGGAATTGAATCCGAGGAATTCAAGGGACTGGCTGATATCATCTCGACGGTTAGGAGTCTGGTGCGAGAGATGTCGACCAAGTCGGGAGTGCCTATCGAACCGCCGGTCATTACGGAGCTGCTTGATTACTGTACAGCCTTGCCTGGGGTGGTGGGAGGAGTTGCCCCGGGGGCTGGAGGATACGACGCCGTCGCACTACTGGTCAAGAATGATGGCGAGGCCGTCCAAGCGCTTCAGCAGCGTCTGGGCGGATGGAAGAGTCACAGTGATACTGGAGCCACGATCGGGCATGTGAAGTTGTTGGGTGTTAAGCAGGAAAAGGAGGGTGTTAGGTTGGAAGACGTCGGCAGTTATGCGGGATGGGTGTGAGCGAATATCAACAAGTACGGCGAATCCTTCCGAGAAGCAAATATTTCAGATGATGTGCGCGCTTCGACCGGTGTAGTCTGTCGAAGCTGGTGGCGAAGGTATCTATACGGACAGGCTCTGGGGTTCTGTATTGATGTGCAAGCCTCGAGTACGGGATGTTCTCGACCTCAGTTTACCTAAGTTTGCTGTAGTTTGAGGGAGGCAGAGCGCGACACCCAGTGAAGGTCCGAGAAGTGGCGGTGATACGTTGCCAAAATGTAGGGAGGGATCCTTTTGTTCAGGTACGGTTGTTGCTTGGATGAAGTGTCGGCAGATCCTTGAACCTTGCCACCAGTTGAGTACATGGAGGTACCTTACCTGGCAAGCCTATAAGGTAGGTAGGTACCATGGGTTCCTGAGGTGTCGCCAAAGGCCTCCCTAGGCTAGGGAGCCTAATAATGAGCCTCTCTAACCCTCTGCCATGGGACTGTACGTGCAGAGTTAGGGAGGATGTGTCCCTGGAACACCCCCTAGCTTATTAGATACTGTAGGTGATAACATGGGTTTGGGCACCTTAACTGGTGGGTTTGGCATTGTGATTTGGCAACTGCATGATTGTACCTGGGCGGCGCCCCAGAAAGCCGAACATTTGGGTATTGTCTCAGTGTGCTGTCCGCTCTCTACGCCTCCTACGCCCATCTACCATACCTGAAACGGCATTCCTAGGTACTGTAGGTCCAGACTCGCCCGCCCTACAGACACACCCCGGAATGCTCCCCGACATCCACCTCGGTGTGTTCCAATATCTCTCTTTCCGTAACCATCATATCACCACTCCGATACAGCGGCATCACAAATACTGACTGGTTTCCTTATGATCAGTTTGGATCTTATTATTCCCTACTTACACAGGTAGACAATCAAGCCACCTTACTCCGTGAACTTATCGATCGATTGACTGATCAATATCCTCCTTGACCCCTTTTCCTGCCCTTCAAACTACTACCTACTACTACTTGAGCCAGCCGCAAATGTACGTGCCACTGACCGGCACCTGCTACGACGCCAACAACTGATTAGTCGGGCGCATCAGACCGAACCTGCCACAGTCTCTCGCACCCTGCAGCCCATCCTTCCTCCATCATTCCATCAATCATCAATCATTCGATTCATCCATCACCCTCGTCCAACCCAACCATCCACCCTTCAGCTACCTCTTCATCCCTCCCTCCCCCTTAGCAGATCCTACTCCAGTCACTCCAATCGCAGTGCCAGGTGCGCTAGCAATCGGTCCCTTCAATCTCCAGTCTCCCAATACATACCGAAACCTCTTCGATATCCTGTTTATTTGGGAAAGTTAGCGGCGGTCCTCACCACTCGCCTCATGCTCAACTGTCTCGCGCATCTACTTTGTCTGGGCGAGCGTCTCTGCTGTTACTCGCCCGCCTGATCTCTCTTTGCGCCTTCTCGGAGCAATGAATTCGACCACTCCTGCCGGCCAACCCGATCAAGTGTCGGATGCTCGCTCCGCCGCTCAGGACATTCCCCAGCAACAGCCTCGTCCGCAGGAGGCTCTTCCGTCTCCTTCACCCGTTGAGATGTCTAGCCTTCCTCCGAACCCGCCGCCTTCCGATTCTCAACCATCCTCGTTGCCACCAGTCGGAGGGCCTGCCAGAACCGACACCAACACTGCAATCGATCAATCGATGAATCCTCCTCCTCCTCTTCCTGCGGTCGCCGAGCCCCAACCGGTAGCGAGAACATTTTCTACAGCCATTGGACCCTCGTCCGACTCTCCAGTAGTCCCCGCCAAAGATGGTGAAGCCACAGGGCCGGTTCTGACACTGACTCTGCTCCTGACCTCCGGAGCCCGACATCCATTTAGACTGGATGGCAGATATCTCACAAAGCGCAATGTCAATGTGGACGACAACGACCCCTTCAACTTGAGTGTCTATAATCTGAAGGAACTGATCCTGCGCGAATGGCGGGAAGAGTGGGAAGCCAAACCTAGCAGCCCCAACTATATTAGGTTAATCAGCATGGGCAAGCTGTTGGATGATAAGACATCACTGAAAGGTAAAGCACGTTCACAACTACCATTGTACAAATGAGGAAATGCTAATCACCCGCTTGCACGCAGACTATAAATTTGGCCCTGATCTGCCTAACGTACTTCACATGACCATCAAACCACAAGACTATATTGAGGAAGAGGACGCGAAAGGTGGCAAGGCCAGCTATACAAACCCTCGCGAATCCGAGAACAGAAGTCCTGGATGTCGTTGCGTGATTATGTGATCTGTTAGCCTTCTCGATGGAGCGAGATTTCTATGATCCAGACATGTTTCATCTGATGCGACGCACCTGAACTCACTTGGGAGCACACCTATACATGAACCACATATGGTGAAGGCTTCAGAACCCAAGTGCTATTTCTTTTCGAGCGCTTCTTTCTCGACTATATCATCCCAATTGTGCACCATTTGGCTCATGGCTTTGGTCGAGTCGCTTTTTCTTCGAACGGCGCGGCGTTGGTGGACGGATCAATATCGGCTTCAATGCTTCATTTGTATACTTCATTTGCTGAGGTGATACTCCTGAAACGGGCGCTGACCTGCGTTTGGTGGCGGAGATATCTTTCTTGTCAACGCCCCCCTTTTCGAACGAACGGCAGACCGCATTCTTTGCTTCGGTGTCGCTGGTAGATCGAAATGTATTTTGGCACAAAGTACGGGGCTTGCAGATGGAGACTGGTGAAGGCAAAGGGGATAAGTTTGCATGTGTGAAGAGCAGTCGGGGGACCACAGTCAGAAATGAAAACCCACGCAAGTGAGTGAATCGCATCGGTGTGGTCGCTCGGTGCAGCTGAGTCTGCTATCTATAATGCTCAGGCATCCCCATCAGAGGTGGGCTGGTCCTCGAAGCAAAAGTAAGAAAGGGATTGATATGGCCGCGTACTTGACAGGGCGTTGACTAGCGAGAGAGAACGATAGTGGACAGCGAAGAGGGTAGGATCACAAGGCGTACATAACTGGCTGGAATTTGATATACTTCTCCTTCCCATTCGCATCCTCAGATATATACACGTTTGGAACGTCGAAGAAATGAGTGGAGGTTAGTTTTCTTGTATGCGCAGCGTCTCCTTGTGGCCTCGGGGTTTGTAAGTTTTGATCTATTGTCGTCTACTTTTTCTCAGCTTCGTGATGTTAGATGAACATACACGTGTACACAATGCTCATGCTTGCGTCACTATCTCCTGACCTACGTTCGACCAAGTAGGTCCCTTCCCGTCGCCTTGTGGATATGGGTGGTAAACAGAGCAGGGAAGTGTGCTGTTGGTTTTGAAAACTAAACCTTGAGCCTTGGACTTGATTCTGGCTCCCGATCCTCTTGGCTTCACAGTCAATGCTCTACCAGTATGCCTCGTAATAGTACACCACCACACGCCATTATCTGATCTTCTCAGGACCCTGGATACCTAGGCTCGTTCTCATGGTATGGCCAGCCCATGCTCGTGGTTCATGGACGCCGCTTGCTGAAACCCAGTACCCCCTTCGCACGGCCAGCTCATTTTCCCTGACTGTATCCTTCAGCAGCGCTCTACCATTTGCCCATGCCCAATTTTCGCTCCATCTCATCGGTCCAGCCCACGCCCTGCCCGTCTCCGCCACCCGACAGCCCCAGCCTCAACCCATCTTGACCCTGATACACATCTTCCCAAGTGACCTCGGCATCGCGGTTCGTCAAGATCTCCTCGTGCAGTCGACCCGGGGCACCCAGTACGGTGGGCCGGAACGAGTCGGCATCGCGCACCATCTTCAGCTCCATCCCCCGCCGCAGTGGCTCGGCAATGCCGAAGTTGCGTCTTAACAGATTCATCCGGGTCGTCTCTTGCGTGGCAGTCCATTGCGCGAGGCGGGCTTCCAGGGGATGTGTCGAGGTGATCTTACTGGTGGTGCTGGTGCTGTCGTCCGAGCTGAGTAGTGATGATCGTAGAGTATCGTGGACACCTGGAGCGGAGGGGGCGCCGCGGTCGAGCGTGTCTTGGCTCTTCGGACCGAGTTTGCTGGCGCTCGTGTTGGTTGTGCTTTTCGGGTGTGAGGAAGGAGGGGCGACACGGAGAGCCTGGAAAGAGAGCAAGGGATGATTAGATTGGGGGGTTCAGTCGTATAGAGAGAAACGGGGGGGAGATCAATGAGGAGTATATGAGAAGCGAAGTAAGACGTGGGCAGAATCAAGGGGTATGCAAGCGTACCATGATTGATTGTGGAATGATATTGCAGAATATGTATTGAGGATGAGGTCGAGGTTGAATCGGGCTGAAGCCTTGACGGCGTCGATTGTCAAGACTGTAACACGGATTGCGAGCTCAATCAAGATTCAGGAGAGGGGGAATTTCTGTACTCTTGAAGACGGCAGTATCGGGAGTATTGTTGAATCGAGAGGTGGTTTGTCCGATGCTGCAGCAAGTTGTAAGACTGCAGTTGGTAGTCGATGTGACTTCTTCCCAGGCACATGAGGTGGCGCGTCTCTCCGGTCCAAAAATACATATCTGGAGATATACTCCGCTCTATATGTTCAATTACTACGGTGAAGTATTAAATGCGCCATGCTCCTAGACAGTAACCGTGCCACAGGGTGCACGGTTACGCGAAGTAGGCCTTTTGGATGAATCTCGAGATATAACATGTCCTGTGTTCAGATCTGCCTGGCGTCCTACAAGAGTCTATCTTATAGCTGAACGCGATGAGCCACTGTCGTATAATGGGCCAAGAACATCCATGATAGTGCCTTTCCTGCAAGATGTTTGGAGTAGTGGTGCTCTCCCAAGCGAGATAATTGACCATGCCTCAATGGTTGCTTGCTGTACATCTGTATTCACAGTTCCTAGGTGCTTCGAGTAATGGCCGCGTTCGGTCAGAAGCGCACGACGTCCCCCGTGTTGCAGCTGATTTCGTGCAGCTCTCGTTGACCCGTCACTTCGATGCTTCAGTACTCTTCGTTGCTACACTTCGTGTTTTCAGTGTCCCCGAGTGGTTGCTTCTTGGGCACAGAATGTCCTTGGACGTCGACCGGTAGTATTGCATTCGTTGAGTGCTGGGCTGGTAGCCCCTTCGGCGCATAGCAATCGGCACATCGTGAGCAACCACTTATGGAACACCAAATTGAGCCGCGTGATGCCACCCTCATGCCTCAAGAGAACATTGATATCCGAAGCCCGAGCAGGCGGTCGCATCCAAGACTGTTCTTCTCCTTCCGGCGCAATGCAAACTGGGTTCAAGCGAACACTGTGGTGACTACCCCAAGTCGACCTCGAGTACCGTGGCCATTCGGCGTTGAAAGCTGTAGCCTTGTGGTCACACTTGCCACTCCCTCAGGTATCTTGTGTCTTGATCACCAGGTGATCTCGATGAGTGCGAGGGCTAAGGCTTTGCTGCTTGTAGAGAACACCACATCGTCGAACAACTCGAAGGACCATGTAAGCGAATATTGCTGTACCTCCCATACATGAGAAGATGATATTCTCCACAGTGAAGGCCTGATCGTAAACTTGGGCTCCAGCTAGCAGCCGAGATATCTTTCTTCAATCCATCGCTTTTCATTGTCCTCCACGACATCTGCAGTGACGACCTTGATCTTGGGAAAGACGGTCATCAGTCTCTTCAAGCCACGTTTGCCTGCGAGACAAGTGACGAAGACAATTCTGCTCTCAGCGACACCATGGTCGACAAGAACCTTGACAGCCATCAAAGCGGCGCCGCCGTTGGGCATCTGCGGATCCAACAGCATGACCGTTTCATGCTTGTCCAGGTCTGGGAAAAGTTTCAGATAATGTAACTCGGGTTCTCCAGTACGATAATTAGATTGTATCAGAAGTCGACCAGTTAGGCAATCGGGAATCGTCCTCTTTAAACCTGTCTCCATGCAGCTTCCTCCCCGAAGGATGACGACGGCAGAAATTTTACCGGCGGATTTCAGACCAGAGTATCTGTAACCTTGGGGAGTGATAACATCAGTAGAGACGTGGTTGTGGCAGTCCAGAGCCTTTTCGACCAATAGGGCAGTCAGTCGGTCGAAGTAGAAAATGAAATCGACTTGCGCAGTTGACGGATCTCGCAAAATCGTCGCAACCCCGGTTATTTGGGGCTTTCCGGCAAGAATGATGGCATTTTCCGAGAGAGTGTAATCCTCCAGCTGTTGGCCCAGCCTCTCCAATTCTGCCTTGTGCCTGATGGACTTTTCCTTGAGGATCTGCCGTGTCTGGTTGACGATCATTTGGATTGCCATTATATTGTGCATTCCTCGAGGCACAATGAGGTCGGCAGCTTGCTTCTGTGGTTCCACATAGAGCTGAAAGACAGGCTTGACATAGGCAAACCACTGCTTAATGGTGCCCTCGATTGTTCGGCCACGCTCGCGAACATCACGAACAATTCTCCTCGATAAACAGACATCCGCATCTGCCTCCACAAAGATCTTCATATCGAGCATTTTCAGAATTCTGGGATCATGCAAAGCGAGGATACCTTCGAGGATGATGACGTGCGGCGAGTAAATGGAGATGGTCTTGTCTAGCCTTTGATGTTCTTGAAACGAATAGATGGGAATATCGGTTCTTTTCCCTTGTTTCAGCTCTTGCAGCTTCTCGACGAGCAGGTCGAAATCTATCGAGTTTGGAGAGTCGAGATCGTACTCGTTCCGGTGGGCCGCGGCATTTTGCTCCGGGGTCAAGGACTTATAAAAGGAGTCGATCGACAGAATGATGACCCATGGCAAGTTAAGGGACTGTACAATCTCGACAGCTAGACTCGTCTTGCCGGATCCGGAAGATCCTGCTATCCCAATGATACTCAAATCGGCCCACGGTGGAGAATAGTGCGCTGTTTGCGTATCTGAGATGTCTGCATCACCCGGGACGTTTGTTGCTTTCTGGCCCGAGGCGACTGAAGAAGAGCTCTTTGGAGCGCTGGTCTCGGACATGGTTTCGCGTTGCTCCTGCCAAAGTACCTCCACAACATGCAGTTTTCCCGTGTTACAGACGGGGCTGTCCAATATATTGTCGGCAACTCAAGAGCAATATTCTGATGGTAGTGCGAACTCGCGTCGTTGCCGTAGAAGTGACTTGTTTTATCGTGCCACGGATCAAGTGCCACAACTCCCCTATGATATATCAGTTCTATGATTCTCGGAGATCCTGGCTGTCTCTCATCTTCGATCCTCCCGTGCACACGTTGGTGGTATAGAATATATCGTGTAGAGGAGTGTTGAAGTACAGTGGTCGTCAATGGTGGAGAATTGGCTCGGAGCGGAGAAATGATATTCCTTAAACCACGGCGGAAAATCTTCGGGCGATTGGAACTTCGTCCTCGAACCTTTGGGAAGTCGGTGCTTCTCAATTTGACCCCATATCTCTCCAACTCGATGGATCTGGATAACCTGTCCTCGAATTGGAAGAGGTTGCAGTCTACCCTCAAGGCCTCCGAACAGAGCCAGCCCTCGCCGAAACTCCCGACCGAAAATGGCGTGAAACGGAAACGTGAACGTCAACCCAAGATTTCCAGGCCTTCTGCGCTGGTCCCGAACCCTAGAAAGAGGCTGCGTATCGAGAGGAACATGGCTCAGGCTAGCCACTCTGCAACAAGAACAAATACCATAGAAGCGGTGGAGGCTTCGGACGCTGGCCCACGCCCTAGAGTGCCGGATCGGGAAACAACGGAGAGTGTGAATGCTGGGTTGTCCAGTTCGTGGGTTCATTCCGTTCTTCATTTTCCTGGCTTTCGCTGATCGCCTCACAGCGTTGAACTGGGTAAATATGTTGCCATTGACTGCGAGATGGTTGGCGTAGGACCTAACCCAGACCGGGAATCTGCGCTGGCGCGCGTCAGTATCGTCAACTACAATGGCGATCAGGTCTACGACTCTTATGTCATCCCGGTCGAGACTGTCACAGACTGGAGAACGCATGTCAGTGGGATTGCTCCGAAACACATGAAGTTCGCCCGAACACTGAAGGAGGTTCGAGCAGAGGTGGAAGGGATTCTAAGAGACAGAATCATCATCGGCCATGCGATTCGACACGATCTTGAAGCGCTTATGATAACCCATCCGAAAAGAGATATCCGAGACACAGCTCGACACCCACCTTACCGGAAATTGGCCGGCGGTAGTTCTCCCAGATTGAAGATCCTTGCGTCAGAGTTGCTGGGACTTGAGATACAGGAAGGAGAACATTCAAGCGTCGAAGATGCCCGGGCGTGCATGCTGCTCTTCCGACGGGACAAGGCTGCTTTCGAACGGGAACATGCAAAGAGATGGCCTTCACGACCTACCACCGAGACACACGAGACCGCTGACGGCACAGGGAAGCCGCGGAAGCCAAACAAAAAGAAGAAAAAGAAACGATGATGCTGCAACTGGCGTCCAAATCGTGTGATTAAGAATTCATTGTGCTCTCTAACCACCCAGTGGGAGCATTACCCGGGTTTGTCTCCCAACACTTCCATGGCTCCATGCCTTACGACGGCCATCGCCTTACCATTCAACGTTTCTCGTGTTGAAGACCTCGGCTTCATGAAGTGTGGAAGATTTTATGAATTGCGCCTAGGCGTATTGTCAAACTCGTGGCATGTGTCCACCCTATCTTCCAATTCCTCGAAGACAAGGCGATATTACCTTCGTTCAATCAACGAAGCTCCGCATATCCGAGCTTTCCAATGTCTCCAGCCTCTTGCGCCTAGTTTCTAGCGTTACCCCATAACACCTGTTTCAAGACAGCCGACCACCCAAGTTTATTCATGAGTCTGAGCCATGGGTAGAACGTGGGTCATGATGGCGGCTACTTCAAGGACATGTGGAGCGAGGCCTGCTTCATGAGGTGCGGGATATAGATGGTCTCGCAGAGTCGGGATTTCAAGGTTCAACACCAGTGTCAGACTTGTTCAGCTTGAGGTTACATCCGATCAACAGAGAGGCCCTGACAGACACCTGTCGCCATTGCGTAGGAACTGGGACACTCTATCAGGGCAGACAATATCAAAGTAGAGCGAGCAAAGAGACAGTATTTAGAGAGCTCCATGGAGTAATATACTTCTGGTTGCGTTAGCAATATCATGGAATGGCACAGTATGAACTCCCGAGACTCAAAATCTCACTCGTTGAGGAAAATTGGCAGAAGTCCTGGAGTAGTACGTGATACCCCCTGCCACAGCCAGCCTTGTCATTTTGTATATCCGCCAGTGTGGAACCGGCCATTTCAGATCCGATCCAATGCGCGCTCACTGCACCATAATCTTTGGCGCGTCGCGTTGACGTGTGATGCAGGGACGCGTCGAGCCGCATTTGCAATATCGAATCTCTTGCGAAACTACCTAAGGTACACAGCACATCCACCCGGAACGTATTTGAACCGACGTTTTTATAACTTTGCCCCTCTGGCCATTACCTGTATTTCGACAGGATCATGCTCTCCCTGCAACCATCTGCAAATCCTTCGGACAGATGTACCGCCAACGTCTTGCCATGCCGCATCCATCATGACGGGCCGACCAAGGTGACCAAAAGATACTGGGCTCCACAAGCCGAGAAAGGTCTTAGGAACTGTCCACTCTATCCGTACTGATTCAGAGTACTAATACAAACCTGCTAGATGGCACGCAGACTTCATATTTTCGGGGTCGAAAGCTGCGAGGGAGAGTTATACAGTTGCCGGCCGCTTATCGGGGTATGCCCCTCGACATGACTACAAAGAAGAGAACTGACGTCGGTGCAGGCATTGTCGCGAAATCTACCGATCAATACTTGAGACGGCCCATCAAAGATCCGTCGCGCCCGGCCTATACTCCTGTGGACGAGGATATTGAGATACTGGAGGAAGAAGATGAGCCGCCCGAGCCGGTCAAGATACTCGAAACGCTATCCTCCTTCGATGAAGTGGTGGTATGGGGCCACGACCAGACCCCTGGACCAGAAGACTTGTTCGTGAAGGGGCTCGAGGAGTGGATAGGCTTTGCTGAAGCCATCCATGGCAAGCCTGAGGCTGAGATGCAACCATTGGGCGCCGACAATGAGGCTCGGAACGGGAGTTGAGATCTGCCTGCCACTCGAAGTCTGTAACGACGCTTGTGACAAACAATGGCGCCAACATCGGTATGCTCGAGGCTTGATCAGCACCGACCACGAGAATATCAGGTCCACCAAGCGCACCATCCGTCATACAAGCCGTTCAGCTGCTTCTCTATTACGATGCTTTGGAGGCGCCTGCATCTTGAGCCTTGATGAAGTCTTTCTTCGACTTGGTCCATTCCTGCTTGATCTGAAGATACTTTTCCGAGCTGGTACATCTTCGCCAATACCGTTTGAAGAGCTCGCTAGCTTCCTCCTTCTCCTTCCTCTTTCCATCGACGTCATCCTCGGTCCACTTCTCCAGCTGCTGGCCATCGTTGCCATACTTCCGACCTCCTTTATGGTTCGCGTACCGGCGGGCGCGAGTCATGCCCATTTGTATATATTTCCGCGTCATGTCCGCACCAACGAAGTCACCTCGTTCGACGTAGGACTCGAATATTGACCACAATGCTTTGGCAGATTTGTGTGCAATGGGAACAGTCCGAAATGCCCAGAATGGCAGGATGAGACTTTTGTATGGCTCAAAAGAGAGGACACCCATCTCGCCCCGGCCAATCTCATAAGAGAAGCACAACTTCTTGTCCTTCAACGCCGGTGCGTCTAAGGGCGGATTTGGTGGAACGAGGTCTTTTTCTGTTGCCTTGGGCATGGTGCCGATGGAGAGAGGGGCATGTTGTCTGACGGATTGAAATCTGCCAGTGTCATGGTTGAGCGTGGCAGGATATACCTGCTGGCTGGGAATGTTCAATCTGAGTGCTATGACGCGCTGACATGCCAAATTGAGATGGCTCTTGGCAGGTCCGTGTCGTGAATCAACAAACTTGAATCTGCAAAGCGCGGAAGGCATTCAGGTGTTGGCAACAAGGTTCACGTCGGAATACTACCAATAGAAAGCTGTGAAAGGAACGTTGGAAGTCACCAGAAGTGTTGGCTTCTGGGTACTTTGAACCGCGGGGACTTGCAGATAAACCTCACGACTTTATGATGGGGAACGCAACGCAGAATTGAATATCAGTGACAAAATAAACATATTTATATACCTAAACTTCGGTAGAAGTGTTGTCCAGGGACAACTGTGGCTACTTCTTGGGAGCAATCCCTCTGAGCCCGAGTCAATAAGTTGGAACGTACATTCGAACTGGCCGCTCAATGCTTGTCCTGAGTACATACTTTGTCGCTCTAGCCTTTCAAATGACGGTCTTTTTACAACTTCTCTCCGCACTGGCACACAACTGAAGTGTCCCTGTCAATCTCGGCCTTACTACTAGTAGTATACCTTATGGATCACTCGCCGTAAACGTGAATTAAGGTATGGATTTTGTGTGACCGAGGGTACCCTCCATCGCCTTTTCCGTTACACCTGATTTCCACTACTAGTACAGTCAATTGGCGACATTCTGCCCCGAGCGTTCAGCCGTCTAACAACACTGTCCGGCGTCCTGGAATCACCAACTAGAAACTGCTGATCCCGGTTCGCTGTGAGATTCATATTTTTATTGACTTTCTGTAGTTCCTAAACAGGAAGGCATGATGGCTTCTAAGCCGGAAAGCAAATCAGATGCCGAAGCCCTTGTCCCTCAATTCCAACTCGAGAAAGTGCTAAATCAAGGTAAGCATTTAATCCAACCTTTCCTTGTCTAACGTCCTATGCACGAGACTCCTCTTCCCGGACTTTTACTGACACCAACAGACCAGAATGGCCGGCGTATATCCCTTCTCGGGACTATCGCTGCTCAACCTGCACTCATCATCTTAGAGCGGGCGGCCTTCCCTACGGAGCCAACTTTGATCTCAAGCCTTCTGGCCTCGCTCACCGGCACCAAAAACCTAGGTGCCAACGATATCTACAGGTGGTACATGGCCAACCGGTCGATCACGACAACGACAGGGTCCTCAACACACGAGGCCTCGACCTCGGATTCACAATTGTCGGATCTGAAACTGAATTTGATCTACCCATGCACGCCGCAACACGTCCGAAAATACTCAGCGCAGCGCGTGCGCATGGTGACCGAGACCTCAGAAATTTACGCCACGCATATCAAGCCGTATGTAGCGCGCCAGCGAGCCGCCGGCCGCCTGGAATGGGTGTTTAACATCCTAGAAGGCCGCACGGAACAAGAAGATGTCATTGCGCGGTACGACTGGGACTCACCATCCGAATCAGGGTTTCTTCTCCTCCCTGATCTCAACTGGGACCGCAAGTCGGTCGAAGGCATGCATCTTCTCGCATTGGTGCAACGGCGCAACATTTGGTCATTGCGAGACCTCAAGAAAAAGCACATTCCGTGGCTCAAGAGTGTGCGTGACCAAGTCGTCCTGGCAGCGACTAAGGTCTTCGAGCCCGGGCAGGTCGAGCCCGATGAAATCAAATGCTACATTCATTATCAGCCGACTTATTATCATTTCCATATACACGCTGTGCACGTCATGCTTGAAGCTGGTACGACGCAGAGTGTAGGCAAAGCCTTTGGTCTGGGTAATATCATATCGCAGCTCGAGACAATGCACGGGGATGAAGAGGCAGGGATGGACACAGTCGATCTGTCGTACTTCCTAGGCGAAGAACACGAGTTGTGGAAAGGATGCTTTGGACGGCTGAAGAATAATGAGCCGATTAAGCTGAGATAGTCTCGGGGAATACCTACAGTCACAGCCAGATGTGATCACATTATTGGAGTACTTAAATTGTACGACGTTCGCCATCCCAATTCAAGTTGTCTGTAGTCAATGCGCCCAAGGCCGAGTGCCTCACCGTATTTGTAGTAGGCCGCCCAACCTCGGTAGATTTTACGACAGCGCAGCCTTCGATCACGTCGACGAACATGGAAACTGTCTGATCGGCGGCTGATTATCATCCTCGGGTGTTTGCGGTTTCGCGGTCGCATGCTGCGATCGCACTGCCCAGGGCGCATATTGCTAAAATGCGCTGATGTTTATGTGCGGTAATGCACCCCTAACATACTGAAGAAACACCACTGTCCCGACAATCATGGAGTATCTCCAGGTGCTTCAGTCGCCCGTGGATGACTTGAAGCCATCGCTCTTCGAATTGTTATCCGAGCAACAACTAGCAGCCCTGCTCCCACCGACGCTACGATATCTTCTAGCCCTTGCCACCCACCGACATCCTCGATATCTTCTTCGGATCCTGAACAACTTTGATGAAGTGTATGCACTGCTCAGCTTGGTGGTGGAGAGGTACTACCTGAAGACCTTTGGGGGCAGCTTCACGGAGAACTTCTATGGCCTTAAGAGAGAGAAGGTTTTGAGCGTCAATGGCGGTGAGATCAAAAGGACGCAATTGGCAGTGCCCACAGAAGTTCGCGAACGATTGAAGCTGGGCGGTCGAGATATCTGGAAGAACTTGGCTGTTCTCGTCGGCATACCTTATCTCAAGAGAAAGCTGGATGAGAGCTATGACATACACATTGCGCCGAGCGCAAGTTTACTCATAGGTGGCGGCTTGGGAGGGCGGCGGTACCTGGATCGAGACGCTCTTCCGCCCAACCCAACCGTCAAGCAAAGGCTGTTATACTACTATAAATGGTTCCTGCGGAATGTCTATCCAAGTCTGAACGCAGCATATTATTTCAGCATTCTGGCTTTCAGCTTGGGCTATCTGTTCGACGGCACCAAGTATTCGAATCCTTTCCTCTGGATGATCGGCACCAGGATCAGAAGAATGGGGTCGGCCGACTATGGAGCGATTGACGCTGCCAGGGAAGCAGCTGAAAAAGCCATTGCAGCCGCTGGAAGGCCTGGACAAGGCTTGAGCGGTCTTTTCAACCCACGCACCTTGTACCCTCGCCTGCTTTCCAGCCTGAGGATCCTTTTGCCGACTAGCATATTCGCCTTGAAGTTTCTGGAGTGGTGGCACGCCAGCGACTTTTCCCGTCAATTGACCAGGAAAGCCGCTGAAGGGTTGGAACTCCCACCGCCGGTTGTCTCGGGCATGGAACTGGTCCGCAGGCCCGTGTCAGAATCGCAAGTGGTGCCCGCCAAATCTCCCAACACTGCTGCAAAGAGAAGTCCACCAGTTTCGAGTATAACGTACCTACCCATTTTCACTGTTCCGCCGCCTCCATCCAGCGACCTATGTCCTATATGTCTCCATCCGGTATCCACTGCTGCCGCTTGTCAAACAGGATATGTTTTTGACTACAAGTGCATATTTCAGTGGATAGAGGGTACGCATGAACGGCAGGAAGCCTTCATGAAAGGCGAGAAGATGAGCGAATGGGATGAGGACGAGGATCAAGATCTGGAGCAGAAAAGAGACAATTCGACAAGTAAGGAGCCGAAGAGCCGTGAGGGAAGCTGGGAAAGTGGGAAGGGACGCTGCGCAGTCACTGGACGGCGAGTCCTCGGAGGCACAAGCGGGTTACGCAGAATCATGGTATAAAGAATTGAATCTCGCTGGATGGGACGGGTATCGTGCATACCCAAAACCGTAGCGGTCCGAGTCTGTTGATCGCGTGGGTTGCACTCCCCGAGGTCTGCAGAAGCGACCGCCTCTCGACGAGTCCATTCTTGAGCTCTGGACCACAACCGCTGCGAGCAGCACCTCTGGCCGCTGTCTGACCATCCCTGCTCGGCTCCGCCTAACAAGTACGCTGAAGCGGACCTCTCGGAGCGCGGATTCGGTCTTTCTGCATCCCTGAATCCTTTGCTGTTGGAAAGTTGTCCAGGTCGACGAGATTCCCGGTCAATGCTACTCACCATCTCGCCTTTTTACCACCCCGGGCTCTGTCCGAGCTGCCAGCAAGGTTAGCCAGTCCTCTGTGACCGCTGGTTTCTTTCCTATTCATTCGCGAGAATCAAATTCTAGGTGGGCCTTAATTAGACAACTCTCTGAATGGGGTCATGGGGAGATGTTCAAATGCTGTCGTGGCTGTTGGGATGCATGTGTTGAAATCAACGAGTCATCATGGGTCAAGCCAGTCACATTTCCATGTCCATACGGTCTAGGTCATAGTGCCCTTCGGGCATGCATACCGCCATCTTGTCCTTGGAAGAAGTAGCGTGAATATGTTTCCAGCCTCCTCCTTGAAGGCATCAAAGATTGCCTTCCAGGATCTCAGCACTCTAGCAGTACAGTGGGCGTGGGCTACCGATCCTCTCGCTGGGTGACAAGGGATGACGGTGCAGCATTCCTTTGCACGAAATCTTTAGGGGAGGTCCAGCCATAGTGTTTCGAGTGGTCTAGGATTCCCCAGTCGCATGAGACAACCATCGAATCGATCTGGTTTTTTCAGCCCTGATGGCAACCGACACCCCTTTGCAGTGCAGGAATTGGTGATCTGCCTGAACAAAGCGTAGGGCAGCGCGACCCATGTCCATATCCAGACAAGTGGAGTCTAGGCCCCACTGCCGACACCAGGTTGGCACTGCGGGCAGGACGTTTTTCCTCCGCCACCACGTTTCAAGTTCACGATGGACACTCTTGGCCTTTGTTGCCCTCCGCTCCTTTGGGATCTCAAGCTTGATTCTCCTCATCATACGCGTCTTTCAAGAGCGGACTTGCTCACGCTGAGGACTGCTCGTACAGCTGTGCACTCTCCGACGCTGTGCTGGTGAAGCTGCAATCCTGTACAGTATAGTATGCTGCTCTGGCCCCTCAGGACCTCAAGGTCAAACTACGTATCGTAGACCCCTGCTCGTCACGTTCAGCCTGAAACCAACATCCTCCCCCTACCGAGCAGGCAATCTCGATGGCGCCATGGCGACTCGGGTATCTTTCAAAGTCAGTGTTTGCGATCTGGCCTAGGACCAGAAACCCATGTCCTCCTTGACTCTTCCATTCTTGTCCACAAGTTCAGGAGAGCATGGCAGGCGGGTCAACTCAGTTTGTTACTGCCTTGAGGTCTCCATATTCTCCTATTCGTCCCCTGCAGTTGTTACATGGTTCTTGAGTCCTGTCTACAGGCCTGTTCAACATGAAACCCTTCAGTCAAGGTGGTCTGCCTGAGGCTGAGATTACCTTTTGCCTGGGATACGGACGAAGATGAAGAAATGATGGTATATATGACTTTTCTTTCTGCCTTGCATTGATCCATTTCTTTCCTTCATTCAGAGCATAGATCTCCCCAAAAGAATCCAAGCTGGTCTTTCGTTTAACAGGTCAATTGACCATTTCGTTCTTTGCCCAACCTTCGTTTCCAGGCCTTCATTGATTGAAGCCCGAGTTCTCACCACTCCTTTTGACGGACTCTTGCTTGCAGCACCTCTTATTCGTGTCATCGAAAGTCTCCTGACCAGTTTGCTGTCAATTTATACACTCCAACAACAAACAATGTCTCTGATCAAGTCCACCGCTCTTCTCGGCGCCCTCGCCCTCATATCCAAGGTCTCTGCACACGGTACCGTCCAGGGTATTGTTGCTGGTGGTGTATGGTATTCTGGTTACAGCCCCCTTTTTCAATATCAGTACCCACCACCGGTTGTTGCTGGCTGGTCGATACCCGAGGATATTAACAACGGTTTCGTCAGCGACTACACCAGCCCTGACATTATCTGCCACAAGGGTGCAACGCCAGGCGGCGCATATGTCTCTGTGGCTGCAGGGGATACCGTCGAGTTGCAATGGACCGTCTGGCCAGAATCGCACAAGGGTCCGATGCTCGACTACTTGGCTTCTTGCGGCGATGACTGTACCACAGTGGATAAAACCAAGCTGCTCTTCAACAAGATTGACGAATCAGGTCTCATTGATGGCAGCACTCCTCCTGGGCACTGGGCTTCGGATGATATGATCGCAAACAACAACTCATGGGTTGTCACCATCCCTTCCAGCATCGCACCGGGCAAATACGTCCTTCGTCATGAAACCATTGCTCTGCATGTAGCGAAAGATGTCAACAGCGCCCAGAACTACCCTCAATGCATCAATCTCGAAGTCACCGGTTCTGGCTCCAACTCTTTGAGCACTGGCACCTTGGGAACGGATCTGTATACCGCTCAGGACCCGGGCATCTTGATCAACATCTACCAGGTGCTGACATCCTACATCATCCCCGGTCCTCCATTGCTTGACGGCTCCTCCTCCGGCGCCCAGCCTTCGGTGTCCGCCTCTGCGACGGCCTCTGCGGCAGCCTCTTCGGCCGTCGACGCGATCAGTACCACCTCGTCCGCATCCGTCTCGTCCACTGCATTTTTCTCAAACAGCACCATGACGTCCACTGGTATCTCCATCACTGCCACTCCAAGCAAACCTGCCGCTGTCGTTACGCCCTCTGCTGTAGCGGGTGGATCGAGCGAAGCTGTCACCTCTGCTCCAGCACCTGAACCAACTGCTGTTGATAGCCCCGCGCCAGCCGAGACAGAGCCCGCCACCGTGGCGTCGTCTGCTTCTGCGTCCAGCGAGATTGCGGCTACGGGAACCAGTCCCGTTTCCTTTTCCAGCATTGTCACAGGTCGCATTGGCAAGCCCACTAAATTCATTTGCTACCTTGAAGAATAACCGAGTGATGGTCTTCCACATCGACAGGCCTGGGCCTCGATGCACCACACAGCATCCCTTCACTGTCGGGCGTCGCCGGAGTCTGGGTTATTAGTGGTGGATATATGTCCAAATGGACGAGGACATTCTGGCCTTGGAGCCTTGTATGGAAAATTCGACCGGGAGTCGACACGAAATCGCTGCTTGCCTCTTTCACTTTTCTGCCTTGCTCTTTCAAACCCAGCACACCTTTGTGGTGATGACATTCAATTCCCATGTGTATATACAGCATGTTATATCTCTTGGCTATTGTCTCCTGCGAGAAGACGATCCATGTATGACTATCACATTTGGGCAGTCAAAGAACTGTCTTTCCAGCCTACTTACTGAACCCCCGTAGTAATTGTGCTTAGTGGTCTTGACAACTTACCCACCTACCTACCTCCTTCCAAGGCCCCTTCAGCCGTGCCAAATGTACGCAGTATCAGCATCAATTTCAGTATGACTTACTATCCTCTTTGATACCACAGTTGCTAACCATAAGATATGTTTGCCCATGTCAAACGCAACCTGTCAGCCAGCTCAGCAGTCATCTATATATGACATTTGTGACCATGAAGAGATACTGCTATTGAATATACAATCTCCGAGGCCTTTACCAATCCAAAGCGAAGGGACTAGGGTACCTAGCCACTATGTACGTGTTCGAAGGTACGTCAAGGTGTCCTTTCCGAGACCCCTGGAGTGTAACTTGGCAGAAGTGGGTCGCATAAAAGAAACAATATTAATTCGCATACCACAAATTTCACTCTGAAATGCACCCCACGATTGGTGCATTCCAAACCCCCAAATATAGACACTATGGCCGAGTGGTTAAGGCGACAGACTCGAATCTCAGCAGCTTTGCTCTGCTGTCCACGTGATCTGTTGGGTTCGCCCGCACAGGTTCAAATCCTGTTGGTGTCGTTTTTTGTTTTTTTTGTGGTTCAAGATTGTTAATTCTTGTCTCAAAGAAGATGTAAAACTGTTTTTTGGGGAGGGCGTGAAATACTGGTAAGTTGTACGTGGTGGAAAACCTTGGTATTAAGGTGGGCTTTTAGGGAGATAAGCCAAGGCCGCTTCTTACGCGAAAGGAATAGGTATTTTTATTATGGATCAGGAACTGAGGTGACTCTTGCTCTGAACATTCCTTGTAGTATCCGGCATGACAGCAAGTGACCGGGGATGAAGGGAAAGAATGAAAAGATGATATTGGAACTTCCACAAGTGAAGAACCGCAGAAGTATTGCTTGCAACTACACTTTGGATTAAAAGTCTAGATACATAAAATGTCTCTTGCCAGATGACCATGATGGATTTGACTACTCAAAATGGAATGTGGCGGTGAGGATATTTACCGTTGGGTACTTAGTATATATATATCTGGGTCTATGTCTGAAAGTCCTTCGCCATTCATAAGGGACCGTTCATCGATTCTGTGCGATTGTCCCTTACGAATGGCGAAGGACGAAATCAACAGTCATTGGGCGGCCGACCAAGAAAGCCAGAGACATGTCTCTGAGACACCAGTAACATTCAGAGTCCGGGGAATACTGGCGGCAAAACTGGTGTCCAACCATCCGAGAAGGGTCGTTCCTGTCATCCTCCAGGAGGCATGCCTTTATCTGCTATAAATCCGAATTCTGAATCTTAGGATAGAAATGAATTCAACTGAAGTAGAATAAGCCAAAAGATGCAACTTTCAGAACGTGTGTTCCAAAGCACCAAGAGACTGTCTGAAATGAAGTCAGATCGTTCACAGTCGCTGCTGCGACGTACCACATAAATGCCATGCGGATACTTGCAACGTAGTAAGCGGAGTTGCTCACCGAGCATGGGTGGAGAGAAGTGAAATTGAAGAACAATACTGGATGGCAAAGGCAGCAGTACAGGTGGAAACTGCCCTGCGAGGATCTGTGAGCACGAGTGTGAAGTTTGACTTCGTATCAATTAGGCTCTGCGGCAAACACGCATCAATGTGTCATATTTTCGCCGAAACGGAAACCATCAACATGATGACATATAAATGCTGTACATGTCAAATCCCCCGTCGGCGTCAACGCCGTGATGGCGTGGAGAAGATGACATCGTCGGGCGCCTGCGCTACAGTCATGGTGGCCATGATCATCTTCCTGTTCGTCAGAAGAGCAATGGAGCCTGGGGTCCAAAGGTCAGCAACTGCTCTCGGACTGAACCCGGGTGAAGGAGGAGAGGAACCAAGGTAACACAACGTACTCTTGTCTATCTGCGCTGCACGGTGCAGAAGTATCCCATCTGTCCCTTGCGAGTGGCCTTGACCTGCTTTTGAACTGTGCAGAAATAGCCCATCTGCCCTCGGCAGGTGCGGGTTTGCTGGATGGATTGAGTCATGACTTGAAAGAGTGATTCAGTGTTTGGCTAGCTTCCGTTGTCTGGATTGCGACGGGATAATGGAACGAAGGGAGTTTCTGCTGAGTCAGGGTTAATGATAGTGTTAGTTTGTAGAAATGAAGGAAAGATCCGGCAGTCGAAGGGAGGTGCTAGTTATATATATACCGTAGTAGCGCTGCATATAGTCAGCATTGCATTAGTATCGGAGTTGAAAGACTTGGGACGGGTAATGGTGGTTGAAAGAAAGAAAAGAAGATGCAGGACAAAGGCAAGGGGTTCGACGATCATTCCGACAAGGCTGAGGCGCCCCTTAGTATTGTTCTTGCTTAATATTGTTCCTTGCGGCACAAAGCAGGCTAGCGACATTCTCGTTGCGAGCAGGAGTCAATGGACCTGACAGGGTTGATGTGGGCTTGCAATCGTCGAACACGCTGGCTAGGGCGTAACGAGGGAGCCTCTGGGGTTTCAATCTCGACACCGTACAAATCGGATGTGAAGTCACCAGCGGTGATGGCAAGCAGGATTAATTGTAGACTCTTCTTCCGCCAGGCTAGAACCTCGTATACGGTAACCACTTGCCCCGAAGTTTGATGTTCACCTGCATTTAATTAGCATCGAAATATATCGACCTCCCAAAACGGCGCTCGACTCACCCAGGTATTCCCATCTTTGTCCACCTCTTTCTCGACATGGGTGGAGAAAGAAATAGCACTCATGATCCCATCGCCAAACTTCTCGTTCAGTACAGCTTTGTACGCATAGCCGTAGTTTTGCACAATCTCGTACAGCCGATAAATCAAAGGCTCCCTGGGAGGCATCTCTATGCTCTTGCCGCGGTCCGGAAACCCGCTCATCTGTGACTCGAGAGTGCCATGGTCGATATCAAAATACTTTGCTAGGTTCTTGATGTCATCTGGAGACGCCTTTGCTTGTCCGTAAAACAAAGCAGCCACGGCAACCTCATCTCGACCAATTTCTTTCGCGATCGCCTCAAAGGTCACTTGTTTCTTCGCCTTAGCTTCGAACAACGTTGTGGAGGCGGTGCGCAGGTTGGGATGTTGCGATACCTGACCATGTTAGCTGTAGTCCTGCGGCTATGCAGATGGTAGTGGCATATACATCAAGAGTGGCCAGAGACATGTTGGAAGCAGGTCGGGTCAATCGCAGCGAAGTGTGAGGGTAACGTAAGATGTTCGGCGCTTTCGAGCTCAGAGCTGTGGTCGTGAGACATTGCAAGGGACGCAGACGTGCAGACATCTTTATAACACCGGAACGGTAATACAAATAGCCAAATCAAATATGCTGCCCGTAAAAGCACAAATGGAAATATGCCACTGCTTGGTGTCTCAGTATTTTGTTTGATCCTCGGAGATGGAGGAGTGCCAGTGGTGGGTGAGGTCTTGTCCCCGCATGTATTGAATCAGGGGCATCATGACGTATTTGGGGCAGACGAGCGGCAGCTCCCATCTGTCATCGAAGTCGCCTTTGACTCCGAGTCAAGCTCATCGCTACAGCTGCGTAGATGAGTCTGCAGGATGTGCCATTCTTGGAGATAGTCCATGTCGAGGATATGTACGCACCAATCCGACGCAGATGGCCTCCACGGACTGAGATGCTCAACGTCGTCCCGTGATACTACGTATTTGATTCCGGAGACATTTTGGCTATACTGCGGGTAAGAGCTTTCCCATCTCTATAAACTAACACAGTCCCTACTAGGTAGTACAGACTATATATTGAGCTCTGGCAGGCAGGCCCTTGAATTAGAGGGGTCTTTCAACCTAGTCATGGGCGGTGAATGGGGTGGGATCAGGGCTGAAGCAAATGAGGCGCAGCTCAATCCTTCCTGACCCAGACTTCGTGTTTGGTGCGCAGGATGCCTGGAGCCGTCAGGAGCCACCATGCAACTGCGACTGACGCGTCTAGCACTACAGGCTTACCCTGATGATGCTGCTGAGCTTCACCGACTTCCAATCATTCACCAAGGAGCCTCCAGCTGAAACATAAGACATGGTGAAACGTCCTCTTTCACAATCAATCACCATCATTCATGTAATATTCTTACTCCTTCATCAGCTCTGATCTGAGCGTTGCGGTTGATATTCATGCAATCTGTCTCCTCAGCAAGCCGCCTAGTTCCCCATACTCTCAGCAACGCGAGATGTCTTACCAGCGACCCTCGGACGAGGATGCACTTGCTTACGGAGACGACTACTCCCAATCCCGCGGCAGCAGACAAGAAGGAACAGAGAGATCGGTTCTCGGAGACACATTTCGAATGTTCAAGTCGGGATACGACAAGTACAAAACCCCTTCATCCCAGAACTATGGTTACAGTAGCTCCGGCACGTCCCAGCAATGCTACGGCCAGCCGACTCCCGCGACCGGCTACCCTCAACCAGGCCAGGCTGCGTACCCCGGAGGACCGCCGATGCAACAACCTGAAGGTAAACCTGACCTAGGTGCAAAGCTTTTGGGGACATTACACAACACCATCCACAGTATTGGGTCAGACATTGCCAACCTGCTTGGACCTGATGGAAAGCCTGCACGGTATTCCAACCAGCCGTCCGGACAGCAACCAGAGGGACCAAGTACCTATTCAGGCTATGCAAATGCCCCAACTTCTTCAGAGCAAGCCCATGGCCAGTATCGTTTCGACAGTTTCGCTTCAGAGAAACCCGGGAATGATGTCAAATGGTACGTCGATGGATGTGCATACTTCTGGGCTGTCAGTCAAGCACTGGAAGGAGCAAGAGAGTCGATATGGATCCTTGACTGGTGGTTGTCGCCGGAAGTCTATCTTCGTCGCCCTCCATCTCAAAACGAGCAATGGAGACTGGATCGGACCCTTCAGAGAGCCGCTCAGCGTGGCGTCAAAGTCAACATTATTGTATACAAAGAAGTGACCCAGGCTTTGAGTGCGTACCTTTCTCCCATTATGATCAACTACCTCCATTCTCTTGTGCCGCAGGCTGCCGGCACCTTCACTTCCTTCCTGGTTGCACTGGGGCTACGAGCAACCACTACATCACTTAACTATGCAGAGAAGGAGAACCCACTAATCCTTCCTCCTTTAGCTTTGTCCTCGGCCCATACAAAACACGAGCTCGAGAAGTTGTCTCCTAATATCTCCGTCTTTCGTCATCCAGATCACCTTCCTGACGCTCAAACCGCACAATCCTCCTTGATCTCGTCTTTGCAAAACCTCAAGCTCGATGCCGCCGGCGTGTCCAAACTCGGCGCAGACGCTCTAAAAGGCGTTTATGGTCTGGATGAGGATGTGATTTTATACTGGGCGCATCATGAAAAATTATGCCTGATTGACGGCAAGATCGCCTTCATGGGCGGGTTAGACCTTTGTTTTGGACGATGGGATACAAATCAACATGCCATTGTGGATGCCCATCCATTGAACATCAGTGACATAGTGTTTCCCGGCCAGGACTACAACAATGCCAGGTAAGGTCAACTGCTCCAGACATAACCTCAGACGAGGCTATCGAATGAAGAGCATTACTGATATATAATATAGGGTTATGGATTTCAGTAACGTTGCAGACCCTTTCCAAAACAAGCTCGACAGAACGAAAAGCTCCAGAATGGGATGGTAAGTGATCATGATACGCCATTACATCAATTCCTTTTAATGTTCTCCAGGTCCGACATTGCGCTGTCTCTGCAAGGGTCATGCGTCCAAGACCTCCGTCATCATTTCATTGATCGGTGGAATTTCATTTTCGAGGAAAAATACAATGTCCGGAAAGACGCACGCTACTCTCGCATCATTGACGACTACCCGCATTCCACATCTGGTCCTGCTCGGCGTCCCCAGGCTCATCCACAGTCACCAGAAAAAATTCAACCTTCTGCTCCAGGTGGCGCTTTCCCACCGCCGCCGGGCAGCCGGCCATACGCTCCACCGGCATGGCACAGCACTAGCAGGCCCCATACTCCAGGGTCGGAACCATACCAGAACCAACTAAGCACCACACCAGGAAATCAACCAGCGTCGTATGGTGCTGCTTCAAGTCCATCGATTCAACATACATATCCCCAACCAGCGGGCCCCCAGACTTCTTATGTCCAAGGGATGGGACCAGCGGTACATGGAGACCAAGGTCAGTCTCTGGCCGCTACGGGCGGATACCCTCAAATTTCTAGCCCAACACCCCAAGGAGCATATAACCAGCCGACTGGGATAGGAGGACAATCTCCAAATCCATACTTCCAACAAGCCTTTCCACCCCCGCCTCCTGGTCCACCCTCCCAACCGTCGCCAGGTCTGGGTTACGATCACACAGGATATTCGCCGCAGATCAAACCAGAACCGACATATGCTCCATTCCAGCAAGGAGCTTCTGAGCTCTCAAGTCAGCAAACACCAAATCATGCATACGAATACCACTCGTATCAACAGCAGACTTCTCCAGCTGTATCCGGCCAACCATACCAGCCACAAATACATCAACAATCTGGCACAGAGGAGAACCGAGGTCTCGATGATTATGGCTATGGCGATGAGAGTGAAAGAGGCTTTGATTCTGAACGAGGTCTCCGCGGAAAGGTGGACCGATACCGTACCGAAGGGAAACGCATCGGTCAGGAACTTTCCTCTGTCGGTAGTCTCGTCTCAAGCGGCATGGAAGGCAGGATGCATCACATCCAGGGCAAATATCTCGGAGCAACCGATTCTTACGGCCGACCTTACAGTCAAGCAAGAGGTGCTATGACCTGCCAGCTCCTTCGAAGTTGCACCCAATGGAGTAACGGCACCCCACTCGAGCACTCCATTCAGAATGCTTACATTGATGTGATCCGAAATAGTCAACACTTTGTCTATATCGAGAATCAATTTTTTATCACGGCCACGGGCGACAAACAGAAACCAGTCAAGAACCTGGTTGGGCAGGCTATTGTCGAGCGAATCATGCGAGCTGCCAAAGCTGGCGAGAGATATAAGGTTATTGTTGTGATTCCAGCAGTACCGGCCTTTGCTGGTGATCTTCGAGATGAAGGATCCCTGGGGACTCGTGCTATCATGGAATTCCAGTACTTCAGCATTAATCGTGGGGGTCACTCCATCATGGAAGAGATCGCACAAGCCGGTTACAATCCCATGGATTACATTCGTTTCTACAATCTCCGGAATTACGATCGAATCAACTGTGGCGGTGCAATGGCGCAAGCCGAACAGCAAAGTGGTGTGAAATATGAAGAGGCACGCAAAGAACATGATAATGTGATGGGAGCTGGATATGGATCTTCAGGTGAAAGGACCGGAGTAACCCAAATGTCACGTGTGTCACAATATCAGCAATACCAATCCGCTGCACAGAATACATCCGCGGCTCCCGGCAGCCGTTGGGACAGCGTCGCAGAGTGTTACATGCTCGGAGGTCAAGATATTCGCACCGTGCCTTGGGACGGAACGCCGGAGGCTGAACTGGATGCTTTTGTCAGCGAGGAGTTATATATCCATTCAAAGGTAAGTTGCCCGTCTTGACGGTTCCGACTATTACTGAATAAGTGCAGTGTATGATTGCAGATGATCGGGTCGTCATCTGTGGTTCAGCCAATCTGAATGACCGAAGTCTGCTTGGTTCACACGACAGCGAGATTGCAATTCTGATCAATGATCCCACACCCGTACAGACATATGTCGCAGGTCAGCCATATCAAGTCAGCCGCTTTGCAGCCTCACTGAGGCGGTACTTGACCCGAAAGCATCTTGGTCTCGTTCGCCCTCAAGACATGCGAAGACCTGATCCGAATTACGAACCTGTAGGTGTGCCCAATGTTTATGATTGGGGCAGTCCTGAAGACAATATCGTCTCCGACCCTCTCAGCGACGCGTTCCAGAGTCTTTGGAATAGTCGGGCGCGCACAAACACCGACATCTTCCGAAAGGCGTTCCGAGCGGTCCCCGACGACCATGTCACGACTTGGGCAGAATACAAGGAGTGTTATGAGTACTTCTACCATGCTGACGCCAAAGATGCTGGCAAAGACGGAACCAAGGTGCCTCCACGAGTAGAATATGGACATGTAGTCCGAGAGGATTTCCCCGGTGGGGTCCAGGAACTCAAGGAACTGCTGAGTCATGTCGAAGGCACTTTGGTAGAGATGCCTCTGTGTTTTCTGCAAAGTGAGTGACATCGTTCTGGCGATGCTGTCTCAATGTCGCTAACGTGTGCCTACAGACGAAGACATTGCTAAAGAAGGATTGACCTTGAATGCATTGACGGAAGAGCTCTACACTTGAGTCAAGCTGTGTGCTGGCATACTGGGCTCTGCTGATGAGTACCTGTAATGAGATCATGACTGATGAATCGAGGACGTACTTTAGCATGCGTACATCTGAATTCAACCCTAGCAAATTCCTGGAGCTGGAGCAGGGTGAAAAGGGACGAAAAGGGGCTGCCACAAATGCATTTAACGCCGACCGTATTATTCCTACGGTGAATGATTTAACCGTCTGTGATAAGGTATCTACTACTAGTACAGAGTTAGTAGTAGTACTAGTAATACGTACTACGGCGGCTAATCGCTGGTAACGTTTTGATAAACCTGTCACTCTCCACATCACATCACTTCTCTTTCTCACAACTTCACTCACTACCACTTGTCTACCTTAGGTACCTACGTACCCATGCTGCTTCTATACTCTCGTCTCTGCGCCAGTTTACTTCACCCAGGTTGCTGTGAAGCTGGTCCCCGCTACTAGTGAAAACTCTGTTCTGAGGAAACCGGGCGCGAACTGCTGTTCCGCTGGATTCAATGAAATTCTAAATGAGCCGACATGTGATTCCTCTGAGGCTTTGCTCTTCTATTCTATTCATTCTTGTTTCGCTTCGCTCTGCTCTGCTTCGCTTCGCTTCACTCTTCTCTTCTCACTTGCACATCAAAGTCACTGCCAAATAGTCAAGCTTGACTTCCACCTATTCTCACGACTTCAGATTTCATCACAAGCCTTCCCCTTCTCCTACCCCTACCGACCTCGACTTTGCTCGACTTCGCAGACCAAAATGAAGATCAAGTGCACTTATGAGGATTGCTTCAGGCACTTCTCCTCGAGAGAGGCTATGATAGCACATAAGACAAAAGATCCGAACCACAGCTACTGCGCCCTTTGCGATGTTGACTGCGGCGATGACATGCTTCTCTTCATTCATCAACTTGGAACTTCTGCCCACAGTGAGTACCTCTTCCGCTCACTTTAGGTCTAGCTTCTGATGTTTATACCAGTCTGCTGCCCTGTCTGCGCCCAAGAGGTGAGTCTTGAAACATGAATTTCCGGAGGGTTTCTATCTAACTTCGATAGTTCAAAAGCGCTGGAGGGAGAGATCGACACGTCGAACAAGTAGGTTCATCTCAATAGGTTTGATGATTTTTGTCGCTGACATCGCCCAGAACCACCGGACCGCCCAAAACATCGACTGCGCCGGTTGCCATGCCAAGTTCGCTTCAGCATCTGCATTGATGTACCACATCGAGAATGATCAATGCTCGGTCATCAAACTGGAGGACTTTCAGATGCAACGTGCAGAAAAGCAGATCCACAAGGAAGCCTGCGTGGCCAATGGAGAAATCTTCAGTACTGGCTCCTCTATGCAGTCCATCCAGCGGGCTCCTACGATCTCGAGCATCAACAACGGTACGAATCAAGTCGGCGGTAGGCCTGTTCGCAACTCTAGCAGATCTCTGAGCAATGCTTTGGGAGGCCCCATCTCGCCCGCTTCGCATGAGCAGTTTCCTCCACTCTCCAGAGCTACAATCATTCCTGGCCAGAATCAGCAGCAAGTTGCACCCGACAGATCTGTCCTCGGCGCGCAATCCAAAGACGCAGCATCCAATCTGATCAACTTCGATAATGTCGAAAAGAGCATGGCTGGTCTACAAGTCGGCCCAAGTGCGTGGGATTCGCAGGGACAGGGCGGAGAATCACAAGGCGGCGAAGGCTATGTCAGTGGTTGGCTCGCTTCGGTGAACACCTCCACTAGACCTCCACCAGACAACAACAGCGAGGTTGCTTCGATGTATGACAAGAAGGTTGCTGCGTCGGCTGTCTCTGAAAACATTCCCCCAAGCGTTCAAGGCCCAGACCGCAATCCATTTTCTGTCCTTAACCGCATCATTCAAATGCCAGCACACTCTATCATTTCCAGCAACGCTCCACTTGACATCGAACGCTTCTGGGATGCAACCCTGCAGCAGTATACCTGTCCAGGGGAGAGATGCCGTCGGCACTTTGCCAACACCGACCACTTTCGGAAGCACTTGCTCACCTCGGCTCATGTTGGTGGTCAAGTCGTCTGTCCTTCCTGCTTGAAGCGCTTCGCAACCACATTTGCCTGGGTGGCCCACTGCGAGTCTCCCAGTAAGCGATGCGACATCCGCAACAGCGCCAATCTCAATCATGTGATTCGTGAGATCACGGGCGGTGTCTTGGCGACGGATGGCCATTTGAACGATGGTACGGTGCAATATGTTGCGCCGAAGATTGAGGAGTGGTAGTGAAGCTTTCCGAAACGACAGTCACCGCTATCATTGTTCAATGCGGTCACGGCAACCCACAGGAGCATTCTTCCCAGACGGCGGACAACAAGGGAATATTGGGGCGGGATGGAAATTTGCTAGACACGAGCTGAAGCAGCATGAAGGATTACACGCCCATTGCATCTCTTCTCCATTCGCAGAGGTTACTGGGACACCATGTACCGAGTATGGACAGTCGCATGCCCCAAGGATGGCCTAGAGACAACAGAACGAGGGGAGAGCCCTGACACGAATTGAGCTACCGAGAACCTTTACTCCAGCACGGTCGGCAGTGATTCGGCAGCGAAGGGCTCGACTTTCCAGAAGAGATTACCTCTCTAGCGAGCTTTAGACAACTGTGCGGCTGCGATCAAGTAGATACGAGTGACCGCCCAACAAAGACATAGAATAACTAAATTCTCTTACTTTCTTGACTCGGTTTAACTGACTCAGAACGTAGTCATCCCCTTACCTATCTTCCAACCCTGGCATTGCAATCGAAGCTTGACGCCGGCTCATGGACGTCACGGCGTAGGCTGTTCTGGCATATGATGTCGGTGTTCCGATCCTTTACGATCGGAACAATCGTTGACATGCATGCATCCAATCCAATTCAAGGGTGTATAACCCAATCGAGGCTCACACATATATTCATCCTTCCACGATGACTGTCCATTCTCGTACTATTTCTGTTCTCAACTGACGAGGTATACTCCCCCAAGGCAATATATCCCTAGAACTCCTGCCCATTCGAAAGATCCATACAATTTCATTCCATATGGCCTTCCTTAGTCCTTTTTCTTGCGTCGTTCACAACCTACTCACAAATCCATCGCGATCCACACGACACAAATAGTCCTTGGTAATGTCCTGAACACTCGTGACGCCCGCGAGGCCCATACACAAGCGAAACTCATCTATCAGCAACCTCAAGCAAAGCTCGACCCCTTGCTGCCCTTTATACGCCAACCCCCACAAGACAGGACGACCAATCCAGCAGAAGTCCGCGCCCAACGCAAGAGCTTTGAAGACATCGGTGCCATGCCGGATCCCGCCGTCGACGTGCACAGGCACTTGACGTTGCACGGCGGCCACGACTTCGGGGAGAGCATCGAGTGTCGCGAGGGCGCCGTTCAATTGTCGGCCTCCATGGTTGGAGACAACGATGCCGTCAACCCCGTGATGGACGGCTAGCAGGGCATCTTCGGCGGTCGCGATTCCTTTCACCCAGATTTGCATGTCTTTTCCGCATACATCGCGGAGCCAGGGGATCGATTCTTCCCAGTTCAGTGTTGGGTTCGCGGCGTGCGTGTGGAATGTGATTGGTCCGGATGGCGGGTTTCGCAAGGTCCCGTCGTGGTAGGATGAGGAGGTGGCGGTGGTTGTGGTGGAGATGGACGAAGAAGGTGTAATAGAGAGATTGCTGCCGTTGCGCTTTTTGTCAGTGCCACTTCCAGGAGGATCTACCGCCGACTCGACATCATCGCCCTGTTCCTTGAAATTGGCAATCGACAGATGTTTCGGCAGCTTGAACTGGTTTCGAATCTCCAGGTTGCGACGACCCAGCACGGGCGTGTCCACGGTGAGCAGGACGGCTTTGTATCCGGCCCTTTTAGCCCGCTCGATCAGCTTGCGACTATGCTCGCGCTCCTCGAACAAATACAGTTGCAGAGCATGTGGGTTGTCGCCATTGGCCTCGGCCACATCTTCAAGCGTACTGGTGGCGAAACTGCTCAGGCCCATGGCCACTCCGTTGTTGCGGCATGCGCGCGCCGTGGCGATTTCACCATCCTCGTGGGCCAGACATTGCATCGCCGTGGGCGCCACCCCGAACGGCACACTGACTGTTGTCTCGGGCCCGAAGATGGTCGTCGTAGTGTCGATCTGTGATATATCCCGCAGCACGCGTGGCCTGATTCGGTATCGGCTATACGCCGAGATGTTCTCTCTCAAGGTGCTTCCACAGTCCGCACCTTCGTTGTAGTAATCCCGGGTCTGTTTGTCCATGCGCTCGTACGCCAGAGACTCCAGTTCGCCGATCGTCAGGCAGTTCAGGTCGTGAGGCGTCGGCTCTGGAAGAGACGAGGACGACGTCGTTGAAGCGGAGCCAGAAGGTTGTGCTTTGGCCTGGGGCTTGTAACTGAGTCGCGCCATGTTTATGGAATGGAAGACGGCCTGGAAAATGGAAGGGTAGATTCTTGGCCTGGTTGATACTTCAAGGACGGGAGCAGCAAGAGGAAACAGGGAGAGCCTTGAGTAGGTGGGTGTCGTCCAGCTGTTTCCCTCTCTCTGGTACAAGAACAGAAAGGGTGAGGCGGGTTCGGAGGAGACAATCTGAAAGTAGCAATACTTTCGTATGGATAATAAAAAAACTTGAAATGAAGACTTGCCCGCGAGAAGATGGGTTGCAGGTCAGCACACAATCAGGACGAGTATGAGAAGTGAAATGAGCCTCAGAAGCCAGGCGCGACGATGAGGTGAGGACGAAGGCGGCGCTTTCAAGCGAAGCTATAGACCCTTTCCATCATTGCGGTACTCAGTCAGGTTTATGGGATGGACGATGCATGGCTGCAAGTTCGGACAAGTGGAGTTTGTTAGTGGTGACGATGCGACATCGGAGACGAACTGCGGAGTGCGGAGTAGAGGAGAGGGAAAGGGTGCCGACGACTCTTCTTGACTCCCAACTTTTTTTGGCAACACAGCGTGGTGCCAGCCAGGTAAGGAGACCATCAAGGAATCTGCCTAGATTCAGATTAAGGATCAAGACCCGAAGGGAAGAAGACAGGTGAAAAGAGGAAAACAATACCGACATCTGCGTCGAGGTAGTGTGCATTATGCGACAACGCCGGCTAGTGTTTTGATACAACGCCTTAGCAAAATTGGCAAAGTTCCCACATCTCCTCCCAGTCATTGACAAACACAATCGTACAATTTTCACAAAAAAGCTGTCGACCAGCTCCAGCTCCACCAAAGAGCTTCGTATCATGACTTATCTGGCTGATTCTGTAGCCTTTCCCGTTCAGCCATCCCTTCTTCAAATTCCGGGTCGGACTGGGGGATCAATGTGTGAGAGGCCGAAGTCGACCGGAAAAAGCCAGTAAAAAAGTATAAGTAGCCTGCAGCGATGGATAGCAGAAGACAAACAAGCAATCCGGCGAAAAGCAGGACCGTGCCTAGCCCGAGACCCCCATGGAGGCCAACTCGCTCGAGTGCTCCGTGTGCAGATGCTTTGTTCGAGGTAGGTGTGAAAGGACACCCTCCGCGTGGCTGATCGAAAGACTGCCCCGCGGGAGCGACACCCATCAGCCTCGTCCCTTTACATCCCATCTGGTTGCAGTTCTGGGCGAGGATTGGAGTTGGAACAAACGTTTTAACGCCGTTGGTAGCCGAGTGTCGGAGCGAGCGACCACCTCGGTCTAGTGCCTCTACCATGCCATAAGTCCAATAGCCGGACGCCTGATAGCTGGTTTCGAAGCCGGTCTTGTTCACGGTGCCCAAAACGCTCCACTCCGCTGTACAGTTCTGTCGCCCATAGACTCGCCACTGGGCCACTTCCGTCGCACCGTTCCACGACATGTAGAACATGGTCAGCGCTGCGTCGGCGTTCAACGCATATGTGTAAAGAGCTGGGTTGTCGAAGGGATTGGATGTGAAGTTGAATTTGAATGCCCGGTAAAGGTTCGCTCCTGTGGCGTTGATCTTGGCTTGAAAGACGATTTCGCCCGAGGGTAGATGCTCTGTCACATATGGCTCCTGACCCCAGCCCATCAAGACGTTTGATCGGGCCAAATCCGCACGCTCGCCGAGAAGTTGCATACTGCCCTGGGTGGCGGGGCTTATCATCCCTTCAGGACCCTGGAAAGCAGCCAGCAGAGTGGCCCGCGGAGGTGTGGCATTGTGCTCCAGTTTGATGATCTTCCCCGATGCCCTTGGTGATGTAAAGTTCACGCCGTTAGAGGCATTGTCGAACAGCGTAATTATCTCAGTGGTGCCATTCGAGGAATGCCATCGGACATGATGCTGGTATCCGAACAACACTCCAGCCTCAAGCGCAAAATCCGATTTTTTGCCACCCAGTCTCCAAAGAATTTGTCCATCTTTTCCACTGACCTTGTAGATGGCCTGGGTGTGTCGACAGGACACGATATAGTCGCCCTCCGGGGTCTCATCCACGGCGTTAAGGTGTATCCAGTCCCAAGCACTCACAGCATCAAAGCCAGTGCCAGCAGTGGCGCCAATGTTTGTGCCCAACCCCACGTATGACTCGGACGGAGAGATGTGGTCGAGCGCGGACCATTCGAACAGCAGCTCCCCGGTGGCCACGTCAATCTTTTGGAAGAGGCCGTCCCTGATCCAGCCCTCACCGGAGGTCAAACCATATGGTGTCAGATCGTAGCGTTCGACTTGGTAGATGTCGACGATCATCGAACGACCGTCCTCTACCAGATTGCACTCGTGCATGTCAATCGCTGGTCGCCCATTCTGTGCCTTGATCGTGGCGACGGGGACGAGCTCGTTGCTGTAAATGTGCGCGTCGCCGGCGTAATATGTAGCCCAAGAATCGCCCCGGAAGAAACAGAGATGGTCGCTGCCCTTGTACTTGCAAACACTGAACGTGTGCATGCTCCCACCCAGCATACTGGATAGACTTGTCCATATTAACTGCCCATTGTTGTCGTAGATGGCTGCTCCTGACCGGGGGATATGATGGGGAGAGACAAAAATATATCCCGGTGTGACCCCCTCTTTCAATATATCGATCTCTAACACAGGTGGAAACAGTTCTGGACGGGATTGGAAGAATTGGTATTCATCAGCGGCCGACAACCCCAACAAAGAAGCGAAACAAATCAGATAGGATGCGACTGTCGGCATCAACATATTGGCCGTCAGTAGAATGTCGAAGGCCAGTGAATGTCAAGCAGGGAAGTTGAGCGAAACGAAAGACGAAATGGGGATCACCAGAGTATGAGCGACAACCAACATTCAAGGCCATCATCCACGTCGACGCAGGCGATAAGGCCTGTAATAAGCCACGTCCAAGCCGTTCGGGATTCGGTATCCTCCTACGCGACGGTAGTCGGAGGGGGTACACAAGGTGGTCATGGCAGACGACTGCTCCAGCCATAGGGGATACCATACACGTACATAGTAGTGTAGAGCGACACAGCGGCGATAGTGGCGAATGAGACAGCGAAAACGACTCCCCACCGAATGCCTGGGCAGGAGCGTTGACAGGTGACAAGGCTGTCATGGTCCTTGCCCCCTATTCAATAGCCCGAGGCTCCCGTGTATAAGGCTGCTGTCATCCTACGAGAAGTCCCTGCAAAAGCGGGGGCCTTCCAAATGTACTGTGAGTTGTGTAAAGAAGGTATCCAACAGGAGCCGTCAAGGCTATCATGGAGATGCTTTCGGCACCCTTTTGCCAAAGAAAGGCCAAGCTAGGGAGAGATATGGGTGTGTAGAACGAGCTTTGCCGACCTTGCACGGGCCCTGTCAACGCGGATGAGCACCGCTGGCTATCGAATTGAGATAACCTGCGATTCGTCGGACTGAGCCATGTGGGCTAGAGTTGGTAGACACAAGGCGAGGACGGCTTCGTCCCCAGCGGCCATAGCGCTGTCAGCGAATTTGAAGGCATGCTTCACAAAACCTATGATGGCTCGGCGAAGGCAAAGAAAAGGGACAACTCATGTATAGGAGTCGTGCTATCCATTCTCACCCATGCCAGGACACGACGATGGCGAGTCCATTCTCTAGGCCTCGACATTCGGTGATAGTAGTGAGGAGGCGACGTTGGAAGAATATTTAACACTCACACAGCAGAGATGCCTGTGTGGCTCGGCCCATCTTCGGACAACGATTGACTGCGCCAGGTGGTAAATATAGCAGCTATAACATAGAAGTAAACACAGTATTCACCACGACCAACACCAACACAACACCGGTGAAGCGGGCAATGATAACACATACCTGCGACTGAAATTCTCGCGTTGTCAACGACTTCACCAATACGTTGTCACGGGTGCTCGTCGGTACCTATGTAAAGGCCTTGCCTGCGGCTCAAAACGTATCGCATCCCATGCCTTGGAAACTGCTCCAATGAGCCTCTCGACAACCACCCTCCACAGCCTCCTCACAGATACCAGACACACAAAATGGATAGCACCATTGATACTAGCCGGAGAAGCTGTGCTGTGCGGGCTGATAGTGTGGAAAATACCTTGTACGTCCATTTTACAGGGACCGTGAATGGCGACGACTGACACACTGGCCGATGCAGACACGGAGATTGATTACACCACCTACATGGCTCAAGTGCGCATGTTCACTGATGGCGAACGACGGTATGGCAAGATCACCGGACCTACAGGGCCACTTGTCTACCCAGCCCTCCACGTCTACCTCTACACTGCATTGTATTACCTCACGGACGAGGGTACCAACATCCTGCGCGCACAGATTATCTTCGCCGGTCTCTACCTCCTTACCCTGGCCGTTGTGTTTTCCTGTTACAGGCGTGTTGGAGCGCCGCCATGGCTTATGGTACCATTGGCGCTGAGCAAGAGAATGCATTCCATATTTCTGCTGCGCCTCTTCAACGACTGTTGGGCGACTCTGGCGTTGTGGACTGCAATATACCTGCTACAACGGCGCCAATGGCGCAGCGGCGCATTCGTCTGGGGGTTAGGGTTGGGCGTGAAAATGACCATTCTCCTGGGCGCGCCGGCTGTCGGCTTGGTGGTACTCCAAGGAAGCGGCACAGAAAATGGTATCTCATCAGGTATATCTGTTCTACTTCTCCATCTTGTCATGGCAATGCCATTCCTGGGTGGCGAGGCCGGGTTCCAGTACTTTGGCCACGCCTTTGACTTTGGGAGACAATTCTTATACAAGTGGACGGTCAACTGGAGGTTTGTAAGCCCGGCCGTGTTTGGCTCTCGCAGTTTCACAGTCGGCTTGCTGCTCCTCCATATCGCCCTACTTCTTGCCTTTGTCCAGGCTAGATGGATCAAGCCCAGCTCCAGAACTCTGTCGGAATTCCTCAAGAAATATGTTGGCTTGATTCGGCAAGGCGAAGACGCCAGGATTTCGCAAAGAATTACCCCAACTTTCGTCATGGACACGGTACTTGGCAGTGTGATGATTGGCATGCTGTGTGCTCGGAGCCTACACTATCAATTCTTCGCGTATCTCGGCTGGGCAACTCCCTATCTTCTGTGGAGGGCTGGCGGAGGCCCCGTGTGGGTTCTGGTCAACTGGGCACTGCAGGAGTATTCCTGGCTGGTGTATCCCAGCACAGACATTAGTTCGACCCTCGTGGTGACCGAATTGGCGGTGCAAGTGATATGTGCACTTATTGCACCTCCGGTAGATCACATAAGCCCACCTTCAAAGGTGCAGGGCAAGACCAGCTGATAGCTGTAGCTGTGTCGCAGAAAAAAGAATGTTTGTTTTCAGCCTTGTTCGCTCTCGCTGTCCGAGGGCGGCATCTTTCCGACGAGCGACTCTTCCTCATCACTGTAGTCAGATGCCACTTTCTTGACGAAGGCCGGTGGCCAGTATGGTTGCTTGCGCCATGTCTTCTCGTTCCGAACTATGTTCACAATCACTCCTTGTATCTTGTTTGGTCGATCGGTCGTCGAAGTGTCGACCAGAACGTAGCCCCCACGCTTGACAAAGACGGCATTGCGGAAGCGATTTTCGAGTTCAACCAATAATGTGGAGGAATCTGGTGTCTGTACGGTGTAGAGGTCTTTGCCATGGGATTGAACAACGCGGGCAATAAGTTGATTAGGGGCCAGTGAGTCTGGCGGGGCGAGTGTCTCCTCGGCCGTCTGGCGGAGCTTGCGGCGAGACATGGAGCTTGCAGACCAATGTGGGAACAGAGGCTGGGGATTTATAGCTCGGGGGCTCCTTTGGTCGGTTCGTGTGTTAGGAAGTGAGTCCTCTGGCATGAATGAATCTTAATAATGATGATGGTAGGGCTCATACTATTTTTTTTGAATTTGAGATTCCCATCCCCACGCCTAGGCGGGGAAATGCTGCATTCGGAAGTGCAACCGATGTCCGCCAGCAACTTTTCTCCCTATCAACGTCTCAACGTCTCAACGACCGCAACAAGACTCATGTCAAAAGGACTAAATCCATCTCACCGACTCCCTCCACTTCCTAGCTCTCTGTGAGACGAATGCACAGTTTTCTGCGAATCAGAAAAGAAAAGGTCGTCTTCCGTTTTGACACAAGCAGCTATGGTGTTCGCCCAGCGTGCCCTTAACCCGAGCCGGGCCACATTATGCCGGTGACCATCATGTACTGGAGAATCACATCCCTGATCTAGCACATGGCCCATGCTATTAAACGCTTAGGCACCGGCTTGTTCTTCGCTACTTGCGGAGTACGCAGGCACGCCATCTCATCTGTTCGCTCCTGAAGTCCCGTGGATCAGCTTGTGGCTTGAACTCTGGACTATATCAATCTTATATCTTCTACCGTGTCTCCTTGCTGTCCTCTATCTTTCTTTCTCTCCAATTGACCCGCTATCTCAGCCCGGCGCCTGAACCATGGCAGCCAAAGCATTCGGCGCCTTCATCAGTCATGAAAGTGATCCCACACCTCTTGTTCCTGCACTTGCTCCGATCGTCCCTCGGGATCACATCACAGCAACAGCCCCTACCAAGTATGAGTTGGACGGGCTGAAATGGGGCCAACGCTTGAAAGGCCCTCCGCCGGACTTCCCTCGAGATCCTTCCTCCATAGGTCAATCTCTCCCTCAGACCCCTGGAGAACTGGAACGAAGTCAACCACCGACCCCCAAACGAGACCAAGCCGTTGATGCTCTGATTCAGTCTGCTTGGAATCCGCCCAGAAACCGGTGGAGGCTGGCTTCAGCCTCTCTTGCCTTCTTCCTCTTGGGAATCAATGATGCGGCCACTGGTGCCCTGATTCCTTATTTGGAGGACGAGTACAAGATCGGTTATGCTATCGTGTCGTTGATATTCGTTACCAACGCCGTCGGTTTCATCTCCATGGCACCGGTATCGCAAATGATCGAGGCTAGTCTCGGACGAGCTCGATCCATGATGATCTCAATGGCCCTTATAAGCATCGGCTATATCGCCATCATATGTACCCCGCCCTTTCCTGTCGTTGTCCTAAGCTTCTACTTCATGGGGTGTGGGATGGCGCTCTTTCTGGCAATGACCAACGCATTCATCGTGAATCTCCAGAACGGCACTGTTATTCTCGGCTTTTGTCATGGTCTTTACGGTGTAAGATGCCTTGTTCTACATGTTCTGGTTTCATAAGGCTGACCTTGTACAGGTCGGAGGCATCGTTTCGCCCTTGATGGCTACCGCGATGGTGTCCAATGGTGTACACTGGGCATACTTCTACCTCATTCCCCTTTCTATGTCATTGCTATCCATTGCGTTCATCGGTTGGTCCTACAAAGGCTTTGAGAACGACTCTGCCGTGCGACTTCTTACCAGCCTTGAACTCACTGCCTCCCGCCAGGCTTCTGCGTTGGGCGAACAGACCAAGTTACAGTTGTTGAAAAGGGCAGTGAAACAACGAACCACTCTTCTAGGCGCCACTTTCATATTGTGAGTGACTCTGATCCTTGCAGACAGCCGTGCATGACTAACTATATCGCTCCAGTTTCTATCAGGGCAGTGAAGTGGCCATCTCGGGCTGGGTCATCTCCTACCTGATTCATTACCGAAAGGGCAATCCGTCTCAGGTGGGCAATGTCACCTCTGGCTTCTGGGCTGGCATTACGGTGGGAAGGTTCGTGCTCACTCACTTTGCCCATAAAATGGGCGAGAAGCTCTCGGTCATGCTGCTCATCATTGGTGCCGCGATATTCCAGCTCCTGGTCTGGCTGGTGCCAAATATTATTGGAAACGCGGTGGCCGAGTCCATCGTCGGTCTGTTCCTCGGACCTGTCTACCCATGTGCAACAGCTGTCTTCTCCAGACTGTTGCCACAGAGCATCCAGATTAGTAGTTTGTCGGTTATAACGTCCATGGGATCATCTGGCGGGGCGGTCGTACCGTTCATTACTGGGTTGTTGGCTCAGAAGCTGGGAACCGTTGTGCTTCATCCGATTGTTTTGATATCATTCGCGGCATTGACGGTAGCATGGCTGTTACTGCCTCGGATTTCAAAGAGAACAGAGTGAAATGGGAGTCCTCGCTCTATTGCCCGATACAATAAGAATGATGAGCTTTCTATCCGCATTGTTGATCCGATTCCCAAGCAACAAATGCCTTCTGTTTTCTCTGCCTACTACTACCAGTTAGATGGTATATCCAAATCATCTGCATATGCTTATTGCAGTCGGCTTATTCCGCCGTTGCCTATACCTTGCCTTTCAAGATGAAGACTGGATGCAGTTGTGTTTTGAGGCAGCGCTTTTGCATTCTTATCTACCCAGTGTCTCAAAAATCATCCAGCGTCTACAGCCGGGCTGATCTCTGGCGCCAGTCACGTCTATGTACTTGAAATCAGCTGCTGGACTGCGTTTTGAAACCGGCTGAAGCTTTACACATGTAAAGGAGAGCCTGCCTACCTATCTCTTCCGAAAGTGGCCGGAGCAGCAGGCTTGTTTTCCAGAATTTCCTCAATCTCCTGCATGGTCTTGTCGTCGAGCTGTTCAAGGATTTTGAGGGCTTTGCAGTTATCGACGATCTGCTCGACTTTGGTAGCACCCAGGATGACGGTACTGACATTCGGGTTCTTTGCGGCCCAGGCCAAAGCCAGCTGTGACATGTTGCCACCCAAGCGTTCTGCAATCTTCGTCAACTTTCTAACCTTCTCGATCTTGGCTTTGCCTTCGGGCTTTTGTAGAGCTTCGATGGTGCTGCCGAAGAAATCCTTGTGGTTGGCTAACCGCGAACCCTCAGGAATGCCGTCGTTGTACTTTCCGGTCAAGAGGCCTGAAGCCAAAGGTGACCAGATCGTGGTTCCGTACTTGTATTCTTTGTATAACGGGGCATACTCCACCTCAAAGCGGTCGCGATGGAATGCGTTGTATTGCGGTTGCTCGGCGATTGGAGCAATTAGATTGTACTTCTCGGCAATGAGGGTTGCTTCGGTGATCTGGGCGGCAGACCACTCCGAGGTGCCCCAATAGTACGCCAAATTGAGATTGCGGATGACTTGGGTAAAGCCCTCCACGATCTCCTTCATCGGCGTAGCGTAGTCGGGTCGGTGGGCGAACACAATGTCCACATAGGGTTGCTGGAGACGCTCCAAACAGCTCTTCAGCCCCTCTACAACGTGCTTGCGAGAGAGGCCACGAGTGTTGGGTTCTTTTCGGCCCGTCCCAAAGAAGACCTTGGTGGAGAGCACGTATTCGTCTCGGGGCCAGTCAAGTTCTTTGAGTGCGTTGCCCATTTCAATCTCAGACTGTCCATTGGCGTAAACCTATACTTGTAAGCTCTGGAAGTGCTCATTTCTCACGGCCTTCCTCACCTCTGCAGTGTCGAAGAAATTGATACCGTGGTCCCAAGCAGTTTGTAAGCACCTATGGAACGAAAAATCATCAGAGCCATGGAACTCGATCGGCCAAAGTAGTCAAGACTCACTCTTTGACGATATTGCCCTTCTGCGTGCCACCGTAGGTGAGCCAGCCACCTATTATGTCAATTTGTCAGCTCTTGTTTGATTCCCTTACGAGTTATGGCATGCATGGTCGTTCACGTACCCAAGGCGAAGACCGAGACCTTGAGACCGGATGGACCAAGATGACGGAAGACCTATAGTGGGACAACAGTCAGCAACGGAGCGGTGGATTCGCTCTACTATATTCCTGGTGTGACCAACCATATCCTTGGGATCAAATGCCGATCGGACAGCCATTTTTGCGATATGTCTCTGATTCAACGGAGGAGGAAGAGGAAGGCGTGGTCTGAAAGTAGGGCTCAGGGAAGAATAGAGCTGTCTGCCAGGTCGGATTGATATTTGCATGAAGGAACAAGAAGGAAGAAGAGCCACTGGGTCTGGGGGAAATTGCGACTGCAGCGCAAATAAAAGCGGGAGGTCGAATGAGGAAGGTGGGATGCAGGGACGGATCGCGACTGCCGTGTTGCACCTACCTACCTACCTAATGTAGGTAGGTCCATAGTATGAGTGAGGGGGAAAAGCAACGATGACGTGACCTTGACGTTGTGATTAGGTTGGTTGGTTGCAGAAATTGAGAGTCGACAGTACCTAGCAGGGCAAGATAGTACCTACTCCCTCCATCACTGTAGTAGGGTGATGATCAATACACAGCAGGTACCTGGTAGGTACCCACCTAAGGTATACCAACGCCTCCCTACCCCCTCCCTGCTCTACCTTATAGCATTGTTGATTCTCCTGCTCTTGTGGCAATGAGGCCGATGGTTATACCATCAAGTCATCCCACCCTCTATAGACCATCAAGGGTCTTCTTGAACACCATTCCTCAGGATCACCAACTCGTTTGCTCGAGTGACTAACGCACTTTTTAAATCTCATGGTAGTACTGAACACACTGTGATACCGGGGTTTGAAAGGCTGAGAAGTCTTTGATCCGGTCAACCAGGGTCCAATCAAGCTATGAACTCAGGCAAAGCCCCCTTCCCCTCCATCGTAACCTGCTTGCTATCAAGATGCACCAGCAACAGCCTCGCCGGTTGCGATTCGCTCGGATTCGTCCATTGATGCGCTGTTCCACGCTGGACAAAGATGTCCCCTCGTGGCAGTCGTCTCTTCTCCCCCGAGTCCAGCTCCAAGTCCACCTCACCCTCTAGCACCACTCCGTAGTCTAAAGAGGCTGAGCGATGCATCGGGGACACCGCCCCGGGCGCCATGTCGACGACCCGGAGGACAGATCCGCCTTTGACCGTGATTCCAGGGTGATGATGTAGGTACTGGTAATATGCATCTAGGTCTGCATTGGCGTCGAAGTCGGCGGGAATGGTCGGCGTTGCGTATGCCAGACCAAATGCCGACATGGGAAAATTCGTCCATGTCGGAAAGGTCGATATGGGCGGAGCGGGACAAGAGATTGCTGCTGCTGACAGATCATCAGGGTTCGGTGTCTGAAAGATTGCCACGCCCTCGGCGTTATGCGTTGTGATATGGCGAGAGAACTCTGGGAGTCCTTCAACCTGCGTCGTGCTTTGATTCATTGCAGTGCAAGATTTTTCTCGCTATGGAATGTATAATATAGAGCCTCTTTTCGGAGTGTGTAGTAGTACGACAATGCGAAGTCTTCGGGAAAAGGGCAACGACAACAGCCACCGGACATTCTCCGGCACCTGTGGCCTTATCGTAAACGTGCCTACAGTCTTATCGAGCTGTGACAGCCTGGCCTCAATCCAGGGAGCTTTTTGTTCAAGAGTAGTTGATCAAGCCCTGGCCTCCGTCCGGGGTCGTAGTTGATATCATAGATAGGAGAGACTTCTTTCCGGTCAGATAAGCCTACCAATACTACTCGATCTGCTTGAGGAAAGCCTTACCTTCCTGAGGGGCTTGAGTATTCTTACTCAAATCTGCGGGCCATAATTTTGGACTAAAGTGATAGGACGATAGCACCCTTGATACCCCGTCAGGTCTGCTTCTCTATCTTGTACCATGCTCGGTCCAGTTAGGTTTCGCAGTCATTGCTGCGCGGGGTTGGCCTTCCACAAACGCCTCGGCGATGGCAACCCCTCACGACTCCACGATTCGAGGCCGGCCACGAGACCAAGCTGGTCAGGGTACTCGAACGGTGTGTTGGCGCAGGACTTGATAGATATGGCCAGTGAACTGCGGCAAGGCATGACAGACTCCGGCATGATCATCAGCGGGGTGCCGATTCTGACCAGAGGGGGTACCGTCCGGACGCGGAGATATCGACGCTGCATGTTCAGCCTGTAACACGAAGGACACCGTATTGCGGTGCTACGCCGGCAACGCCCACATCTCTAACGTAGTCATCCCAGTGCTTGAGAAGCTCTTGAAGCTTGTCAGGCAGCGAGGCTCCCAGGTCATCTGTTTCACCGGGATCCTTGTCCAGGTTATACAACTGCCACTTGCCTGGCCCATAGGGCTCTGGTATCATGACGGCCTTCCAATTACCTTTACGAAGTGCTCGCCGGTTGAAGAGCTCCCAGCCCGTCACCGTATCTTCGCCATGGATAAACTCATGCTTTCGCGGATCTGAGAGATATGGCACCCAGGACTTGCCCCGGACGGGGACAATGCTACGGCCTTTGTAGAGGCCGCCCGGGTGCTGCACGGCTGCCAGATCAAGCAGGGTAGGTGTTATATCCATGACGGTCGCGAACGACCGTTCAATGTCCCCAGCCCTGGCGGCGGTGAATGGTGGATATCTCAGAATCAAGGGGACTCGAATACCGCCCTCGGACGAAAATGACTTGTACAGTCGGGAAGGAGCCGTGGCAGCGGACGCCCACCGCGGACCGTACCAGACATAGCTATTCGCTCGGCCAATGTTATCCAGGCTGTTGTCGTAATAGCGGTCGATATAGTCAAATATGTTCTCCGTCACTACCGGATAAGCCTCCAACAGCAAACCCTCGGCACCATTATCTGACATGAACATGATAACCGTATTGTCGAATTCTTTGGTCGACTTTAGGTAGGAGATCAGGCGACCGATATTTCGGTCCATGTTTTGGACCATTCCGGCGTACGTCTCCATGGTCCGGGATGAGAATTGCCGCTCGGTTTCCGTGAGTGTATCCCACTCTCGCGATAGTGGGCGGTCGACGGGCGGCGTAATCACGTCGTGAGCTTTCGTGCCCGGTGCGATGATGCCGAGCTCCCTGAGGCGGGCGAGCCGCTTCTGTCTCAAGACGTCGGGCCCTTCGTCGTACACACCCCGGTAATCTCGGCAGTCCTCTTCCGGGGCTTGCAGTGGCCAATGGGGCGCCGAGAACGGTAGGTAGGCAAAAAATGGCTGTTGTCGCTGACGGTCGTCCCGTTGTTCAAGATATTGGAGTAATTTGGTAGTGAAACTCTGAGAAGAATAGAAATCCGGGCCCAGGTCGGCCGGGGAGATCGGCGTATCGTCCTCTACGTAGAAGCTACTGTTCCGCGCCATCAACTGGGGCATTCTTTCTTGCGCCTGCGGTTCCCAGCCGTAGTGGTTTGCAGCGCCCTGCGGAGTCGTCAGCAGCCCGGCCTCGCTCTGTACGATTATCGTTGGGACGGTTCACTTCCATACCGGCAACAGACTGAACGACCGGTCGAATCCCCTCTGCGATGGGTAACGGTCCGGCGTCATCCCAAGATGCCACTTCCCCGACATCAGGGTCAGGTAGCCGGCATCACGGAGCATTTCGGGGAGCGGGGCGACCCGATCGTTCAAGTAGCCTTCGTACCCGGGCTGACCTTTCTGGAACTCTTGGATTGACTCAATCATGGCGCCTAGGCCGGCAATGTCTGGAAAGAAACGAATCAGTCAGCTTACAAGGTCAGCAATGTAACAAAGTGCCTCTCATCGGGCGTCCGACGGGCATCGTAATCCGAGACTTGGGGTGGTTTGCGAGGGAGACGGGCGGGACGGACGGGGTACGGGGCCAGGTGGATACTTGCGATTATCGGTGCCGCTCAGCAACATGGACCGGGTAGGCGAGCAGGCTGCGGCGGCGTGAAAGTCCGTCATCCTGATCCCGTCGGCGGCCAGACTGTCGACGTGCGGCGTCTTGATCTCGCCGCCGAACGCTCCAACGTCCGAAAAGCCGAGGTCGTCGGCCATGATTATCAGGAAGTTGGGCCTTGTGCCGCCCGCTCCATCGACCGCAGCGGTCCCCGTAGGTTTCCCCATGATGGGCACCACGGTTGACCCGGGTGTATGCCGAGCAATTGAGGTCAACGAGAGTGTAAGTCCCGCCTAATGAAGATCATGGGCAGGAAGTTGTGGTTGGATGGACAAAGGAGACTGTCCAAGCTGGATCGGGCGCGAGCTGATAAGTGTCCGATTCTTGGCGTGGATGACGAGCTGGGAGTCGTCGTCGCGTTATGACTACGATCTCACCCGGCCCCCGAGGTAAAGCACTCATCGACTGGGAACAAGCTAATAATTTGTCTTATGTAGTGACTTGGATGAAATTGGTTTGTGCAAGCATCCGTGCCTGGACCGGCTAACGTCAACTTCCAAGATAAACGCATGACTTGGCCTGCGGTTGCCCCTGAGTTCCGAAAAGGGGCTGACAGCCTCGTACCAGGCCAGCCCGATTATTCGAGTAGGGGTCGACGACGATAACGACATCGCCAACACCGGGTTGCAAGGGGAAATCTGAAGGGATAAGCCTCAATATGCAGCCATTGGACACTTTCACCTTCGCGCTATGATTTGTGCGTACCGATCCACGACAGAATTATCTGGCTCGATGTTGACGGACAGGCTGTCCTACAACTCGAGGAGTGCCGAAAATGACGTGGGTCGAGAGCAATTATGTAGGGGGCTCTCAGGGGACGTGGACCCCTGCAGCCGCAACCTTTATCAATTAAGTGTGCGAAAAAATGAGTCGGAATTTCAGTCCAATCAGAGGTCGGATGGGTAAGCTTGTTCCAACCGTCAATTCTCATAGAGTCTATTGAGGTCTAACAGACTCCTAGTGTAGTGGCTATCACGTGTCCTTAACACGGACAAGGTCCGGAGTTCAATCCTCCGTCTGATCATCCTGGTGAGATTACTTTTTGCACTTTTTAACGATCTTGCCAAAGAGTTCTGGGAGGCCGTGGTGGATTTTTTGCTTGGTGGGACAGTGAGGTGGGCTGAAAAGGGAGCGTAGGCAACTGCGGGTACCCCTATCACCAATAATGATGGATTGCGAGCGGGGCGGGACGGCGACATGATCCTACCTTCTATCAAGCTGTTCCAGCCCCTTGCATAACCCTCCACACATCATGTCTTGAGAAGGTGTCTCTCCAGTACCACACCGCAATGGCGAGCAGCCTTTGAGCCCTTCGGAACCCCGAGCAGCACGATCTCTTTCTCCCAGTTGTAGGATGGGTTTGGGATCGATCAGATTAATGGGAGTCAAGCTGAATGCAGCTCCGCAATATTATGGCATCTCTCCAAGCTTTCAGCAAAGGGTCAAGGTATTCAAGAGCTTGCAAATGATGACTCTGCTCGACCGTTGGCTTGCTTTCCCCAAGCGTCACTTTCACTGGCCATGCATCCTTTTTGCACGGGACTATAGCGACTACGACGTCCTTTGCGATATGACCAAAATTGTCATCAAATCTTGTTGATCATGGGTTTTCTTCAATTGGTGTGGCTCCACGCTGTCGCCCAGACAGAAGGACGTCGAAGCTGCAACTATCCTTCGGCGGGCTGTGGTGTGAAAGAATGGATGTAGTATTGACCGCACGGTGAGTGATTTCGGTTTCCAAGACTTTTCTTTGTTCGAAGGTCTTGCAACAAAGGGTGCCGAGATGCCTGCAAACAAACCTCATCCACATGATATCCGGTTCTGGGTGTCAATAGTGGAACATGTCTTTGTTCGTTGCCCACTCCGAAGAGCTTCGTGGAGATTAAAAAGCTAAAGCAGTCATCAATTATCTGGTATTTGATCGATATCTAATACGATACTCTTGGGTCGAGCCATACAGTTGACTCCAGCGTCCTACCTACATACTTGAATCCATCTTGCCCCATCATGCGTGCATTTACGTTGATCTTGTCTCCACTGCTTCTCGCCGCGCTGGCCGGTGTGGTCGGGGCCCAGGACGAGAGCGCGCTTTACGAGACACCGGATTTCGTCACACCGACTGATGAATCAGAGCTTCACAAACGCTCGCCCCCAGCTGGAGTCTATATCTGCGATCAGACCAACTGGCATGGCAGATGTGCCTGGATTAAGCTCACCGAAGGGGCTTGCATGGATTTCATCTGGGATGCAGGCACCTCGTTCGGCGTAAGTCAATTACATCCCTGGCTTTGCTCTGCTCTTCCATCCCCTCGAGTTGAAAGTCTTTTCGGACTGCTGTTGAATGTATGCTGACTTCTATCTGACGCTTCAGCCTCCTAATGGATGGCAATGTAAGATCTACTATGGCGGCAAATGCAGCGGGCAGGTGACAGACGGCAAACTCACATTCCCTGGTACGCCCAACCTCGGCGCAACGTACAACAACCGTCTGAAGCCCGCGTCCTACAAATGCCGACCATGCCCTCCTGGGTCTGCTTGGTAAGTTCGCTACTCTTGGCCGTAACATCATCATGTTGACTTAATGATTGCTAACATTCATACTCTCGTCCAGTGTCAATGGTAACGTCCCAGCCTATGTCGAAGCCCGGGCAAAGACAGGACAAAAGGGCGCGGATGGGAAATGCAGGATCTTCCAGAGCGGCAATACCAAGGTTGTTCCTTGTTAGATAGAAACCTGTGACATTGGAGCAGGGAGCTGGCAGGATATACCGGCTCGGAGTTCGGAGTTGTCCTTACGGCGTATGGACAGGAGTATAGGGAGTCAGCAGTTTGTTCTAGTGGCAAGATTGGATCAATGCTTTCGACGAGTTATTTCTATATTTCCGTAATGTGAACTGCCTGCAGAAATCTGTACACCTGGCGTTGTTCAGAAACTTGAAGGCTTTCGGGTTGTCGGACTCTGCCTCCGGGTGCGGATGACAAAGAAAATCCGGGGAAGTGGGTCTGACGTTATCCATGTGGTGAATCGAGACCCGAAGCGTGTCATGTATTGGAACCCATTTACTGAGTGCAGTAATTTATGCTGTGTTGTATTGTCTGGCGACATGAGCATGCATGGAGTATCATTCTGTTTGGTGTCTGTACCATCGGCGCTTTCTTCTAGTATCAGACTCCAGTAGCACCCGGGCAGAGGTTAGGTGCTTTGCGACAAAATAGTCTTTGGATACTGACGCGATGCCGGCAACCACGCGGAGTAAGACAAAACAGTCGAGCCTGGACGACTTCCAAACAACCGACACGACCACGGCGTCGCCACCTTTTGATTCACCGAGGACGAGGAGAGATGAGTCGCGTTTCTCGAAATCCGCAGGATCGAAGCCACGGGCATCAGCGACCACGACGAAAACAAAGAAAGACTCTGCATCTGACAAACGCAAACAGCCCACAAAGGGCACAAAGGACGAAGGCCAAGGCCCGCCATCGGCAAAAAGGCGAAAGCAGAAACAAGAACCGGAGTCCGCGGTGGAACAAGACCAGAGACAAAACCAACTGACCAAATCCGGCGAAGTCACGTCAGCATCAAACACCGAGACCTCCGACAGAAAACCCATCATCATCAACCGCGCCCCTGTGCTCCAACTATGGTCGTCCTGCGTGGCACATAAGCTATATCCACACCTGTCGTGGCCGACATGCTTCGCCATTGGGTCCGCGATATCGACACTCTGCGCGATCTCCAAAGGCCGATCGATCGGCGTGATGGAGAAGCCAGACACGGCGGACGAAGAGCTCAAGGAGCACAAAGAAGCCCAGGAGAGACGTGATGAGGCTGGTGCTGATGAAGAGATCTTGGTCATGGGGTTTCGGCTTATGATCAAGAACGGAGACGTGCTGCTCCAGGGCAAACCGCGACACGGGAACGAAGGGCCGCTCAAAGCCAAGTTCGGCGGCGACGAGGACTACATCCGTGTCAAGGATGCCATGGACCATGCGCTTGCTTCGTGGACAGCCGGCGAAGAGGCCAAGAAGGAGCTCAATAAGCGGGCCTTCCACATGTACGAGTCATTCCGACCTAGTGTGCAGAGTGGGCAAGGCGGCTGGGGACGCAAAGGTGAGTTGAGCATCGAGAAGATCAACGAGGTTGTGGAGCGGAAGTAGACCAAGAGGGGAACAAGAGAAGGTACTGAGCCATGGCTGTAGATTGCGTTGCTTTCCCTTGAGCGTAGTGAAGTCTGCACGGTCAAGTATTTCTCTGGGCCCTTGGATGAAACTAGGGACGGTAACGCGGTTGAGCCGCGCATGTCTGGCTACTCCAGTAGGAGAAGGCAACCTGTGCCACTTTGCATTACCCAACTTTTCGAATCTATATGGCGCTCAGCGTGGTGGCACTCCCTGCTCGCGGATCACTCTTCATTCTCAAACGTGTTGATCAATGTTCCAATGTACGGCTTGATTTCGACGGCAAACTCATCGCCTGCCTTGAGGGTGACTTTCGGCTTCCGCACGATCCCCACCCCGGCCGGCGTCCCAGTGACAATCAGGGTGCCCGGCGGCAGCGTTGTGCTCTGAGACAGGAAGCTAATGAGCTTGGGGACCGAAAAGATCAGGTCATCCGTCCCACAGTCCTGCAGGACTTCTCCATTCTTCAGGCCGCGGACATGGAGTTTGGACGGATCAGGAATCAAGGAGGGTGACACGAGGGCTGGCCCGATCGGACAGGCGCCGTCGAATCCCTTGGAAAAAGACCACTGGCTCTGCGCAAACTGGCTGCTGCGGCTCGAGATGTCGTTGCATGCCGTGTACCCGAGCACGTAGTCCATCGCATCGGCTTCGGACACGTTCTTGGCCGCCTTGCCAATCACGACGGCGAGCTCGGCTTCGTAGTCAGCACAGTCATCGAGCTGTGAGAGTTTTGGGAGGACGGTGGGTGCAGGCCATGGATCGCCGAGCGACGTGTTTGGTTTCCTGTACAAGTTAGTTAGTGTCTGAAGCTCACCGTGCAATGAGTCGTGCCCGTTGCCTTTGGGGGGAGTGAAGGAATGGATTATGGAAGTGTGTCACTATCAGATTCGAGACCTACATGAAGACCGTGGGCACCGTGGGAAGAGCCATGTTGACTTCGGCGGCGTGTTGTTTGTACTATCCCAGTCCAATGGCGTCAGTCAGCAACTGCAGCTCTCGCATAGCGCTTGATATGCAGAAGTCATTACCTACATTCAACCCAATGCAGCGGATCGTGCCGACCTCAGACACGCTCAACGGTGACAGAACTCGATCAATGATGGCACTGATGCCGGTGTCTTGGCCCGGAGACAGCACAGAAGTCCCGGAAAAGACCTTGACAGGGACTTCCTGGCCTTTCCTCAGGGCGACACCGATATCAAGGTTGTCATCTTCAGGTTGACCGATGAGAACCTTGGATGGGTCGGATCGAGGCACGAAACGGACAAGACCTAGAGGGCAATTGTGAGCTTCGGTGTGATCTTGTTTGTATTGTTGTTTGTCAAGAGCAGACTCACGTCGGAATGGAGCAGAAGTAGCCATCCTTCTTAACATGGAGGAGTATGTCGCCTAGTTTGACGAGTGTCTTCGGAGGTGACCTGGATGAGGAATTGTTGACAACTGCTCGTTCAAGACGGGCTTCAGTGAAAATGGTGTTGCGGGGCTCAACCGGGGTTCATGCCGCTGTAATTGCTCCCTGTGGCCTCCCCACGCTTCTCGGGGCCCTCATGGCGGGTGGTCGACTGGCCGAGGGTAATTGAGCTTTGTCTGACCATTTCTTGGCAAAATGTCTAGTCGCCGGCCAAAATTCCCCTCCAAAAGTGAAAATAAATGGCAGTCTGCCGAAATGTATTTTGACAGACAAAGAATCGTCCGTCGTGTCCGAGCAATTGCCGCCTGGCCCCAGATCTGCCCAACTCCCCCACAATTCTCGGCTGCTGCATGGGGGAGGCTGCACCTGCCTGCTCACTGCACTGCACACACAGGACATGTTTTCGAGTTTACTATCTGCACCAGCGGCATGTGAATCACTGACACGCTCCCGGACGACTGGCTTTCTGATAGTCCCGTCTGCACAGGGTCTCCAGAAAACAGGGAGCAGGGCTACCTCTGCATGGCAAGGTCTTGACGACGATCAGTGTCTCTCACAGATTGCAATCTCTACTAAGACGGGTACGTTCATTGCAGCACTGGCATACTAGCACCCGAGCCTCCATCTCTCACACGTGTGCGTCTGACCGCTCGGTCGACCAGTTTCCGTCACTGGCACAATGGCGGAGTCCAACGCAAGCGAGTACCGGCAATATCTGCCCGACCTGAGTCAGCCCCGGTTCACGACCATGGCAACGCAGGATGCGCGAGTGTATGCCCATGCGTTCAAAGAAAAGGGCATCCCGCCCTGGCTGCACGCACTGTACCTGCATTGGCTGGAACTTCTGAAGGAGCCGTTCAAAGGCGTAACCAACGATGGTGTCGTGCGACCGGGCCTGTTCCCCGTGCAAGACGAAGGCATCCCGATCGACACCATCGTCGTGACGACCAACCACGCCCTTTCCTTCCTGACAGCCGAACAGCTGGCAAAGCTGTCGTACCACATCGATTCCCCGGAATGGCGGACGTGGTCGAACCCGGAGTTCCTGCTTAGTGACAAGGGCGTGCGGCTCGACGACCTGACGCCCCAGGTGCGGGACAGTATCATGGCAATCCTTCGTGCGACGTTATCCCCGGAAGGCTACGACAAGGCAGTGGCAGCGATGCGCATTAATGGCTTCTTGGGCGAGCTAGTCAAAGCTCCGTCAGTGATGAACGAGTACAGCTACAACTTCGTGCTGTTCGGCGAACCATCGACCACACGGCCGTGGGGCTTCAGCTTCTACGGCCACCATCTGTGCCTGAATATCTTCTTCTACCGAACGCAGATGATCGTCTCGCCTTGGTTCACGGGTGCCGAGCCCAATGAGATCGACGCCGGCGAGTTCACGGGGACGCGTATCTTGCACGTTGAAGAACAGCTCGGTCTCCGGCTAATGCAGTCGCTTTCCCCTAAACAGCAGGGCCATGCCCAGATCTACAAGCAGATGAAGGACCCCGCCATGCCGCGGGGCCGCTGGAACCACGATGATCAGCGTCACCTCTGCGGTGCATACCGCGACAATCGCGTCGTGCCGTACGAAGGCATCCTCGTGTCGTCGATGACCGAAGACCAGCAGTCCCTGGTCCGCGGCATACTGGAACAGTACTTGCTCTACCTTCCACAGCGGGCCCGCGAAATCCGATTGAAGCATATCGAGTCGATGTTCGACGAGACTTATTTCTGCTGGATTGGCGGGTTTACTGACACGGATCCCTTCTACTATCGTATCCAGTCCCATCTCGTGCTTGTCGAATTCGACCATCATTCCGGCGTGTTCTTGAACAATACCGATCCCGCCAAATTTCATATTCACACTCTCTTGAGAACACCTAATGGTGGTGACTACGGCATGGCACTTCGTCCGCAAGTCGAGGGTATCGAACAGAAGTTCTTGTGGAGCGAAGGTGGGAATGAAAGATGAGATCTGAGTTGAGGACTAAGGAAGTCTTTCGAGGGAGTGTACCTTTAACAGAGGATGGGCCAGTGCCGGGCGGCAGTGGAGAGGTGGATGATGATATAGAACACCACATTGGTCTCGGAAGCAAGTTCTTTCCGCAATCACGACACCGTGAGGGCCTGTATTTGTCCATGTTCTCGCCTGGTCTGCCCGCAGGACACTGAAATAGTTCCTCCTTAAAGGCTCTACGAGCGTTAGAACAGGATCTGCATGTCTGATCCAACCGACTGTTGCTAGAACCCCCATACGACTACATTCAACCGTCTATTAATAGTGGCGCTGATCTGACAGAAAGTTAAACTCCACCGTCCGGTCTCCTGGCAGCAAATGCTACCGATTAGGCTATGGGAAGATTCTCTGCAGCTGTCCCAGAAACGACCGGCTGATAGATTGAGGTGTCTTCTTCGAAACTGGACCCGAAACTGACTCTGTATGGAAAGTGAACGACTGACTACTTCGTAACTGTGTTTCCCCATCCATCCTCCAATCATTCCTAGCTGACGCTGACGCTCACCCTCCCTCGAAACACAACCCGAGAAGGAGCGAAGCCTCCCGCTCTGTTCTATTCGAAGACGATTCTAACTGCCTGGATCGTGTTCGGATGGTTCGTGAACGAAACAACCAACGTCTTGCCAGACTCGTCAAAGTACGGATGCGGTACGGCCGCGTAGATACAGCCGCGCTCTTCTACCGGAAGCAGCGGTGTTGCTTGGTACAACATGATGGGCGGTTCGGACCATGGGCCTTCGGGACGCTGGGATGTTTTCAGATGGACGCGCGAGTTCATGAAGTTGTCTGCATCCCTCGATGAATGTCCATTTGCGTTAGCACAAGTAGCCAGGCAGAAGGCATGTATGACGACGTGCGGTAATGGTCGATTAAACATCGGCAGATGATTGGGGCCAGGGGACAAGGTTTGGGAAAGGACTCATGGCCTGAGGGCACCCATAGAACATATGAACCAGCAGTACCACGGACGATAGTGGTCAGTGTCAACTTTGTGGGTGGCAGGGTGGGGGCGGCGACAATGATCTTTCAGGTGTTCTGGCGGAATGAAAAACGTACCGCAATAGATGAAAAAGAAACAGCCAAAATATTCCGAGAAGACTACCTGGCCCTGATTGATTTGCCAAAAGACGCTCTCTTTCTCGCCGATCGCGCTCTTCTGTAGTCGTTCGCGCTGCCAGCCGTCCCCGTTCCAATAGTCGTAGCTTTCAAGCCGGGTGGCCTCTGCGGCAGGCGCACGCGCAACATAGATCCAAGGGTTGCCCTCGCCGCCGTGGCCGTAGGCGTAGATGTACTGTCCCCACCGGAACGCGCAGATGTCGCCGTACCAGGGCTCCGTTGCGCCATCCCACCAGTACTGATGCCGCTGCTGCTGTTGCTGGGACGCTGGGGCAGGGAGACGCTGGATCCGTGGTGTGGGCGGGTACGTCGCTGTGTTGAGTGCCACGGTTGCCACGCCGGCGCCGAGGATGTGGTTGATCCCGCCCGGACGGTGGTTGAGGAGAAAAAACATGACGCCCGAGGTGTCACCATCGGGGCTGGCCGGGGCGTCCACACCGGTGAATGCGGCGGTCGAGACGACGTTGGTGATGCCCAGCGAGTGCTCCGATGGGATCTCGCCCCGCGAGGCGTCCAGTGGGCAGAACTGCTGCGCATATCCGTTCTCGTTGAGAAGAGGGTCGAGAACGACGAGGGGGTCGTGCGTCGCCAGCGCCACAGAGTCGCTGGTCATCCCACGCCATGTGTCGCTGTACTCGGTATCGCTGTACAGGGTGTCTCCGTAGCTCAGCAGGACGTACGCACCCAGTTGGCCCTGAAAGCCGAGGTCTCGCTTCACATAGGTCGTGGCGCTGTGCACATCACCGAGGAAGTCAACGCGCGCGACCTTGAGTGTGGGCGGGTATGGTTTAGGTGGCTTTGATGCAGTCGTGGTGCCGCCTGACAATGCTGTAGTGCTGAGAGGTGTGAACTATGGCTCACAAGTTAGGTGACATTTGATTGACCACTGGTTGGTACCATATGGCTATGCATGCTTGAGTCAACTGGAGGAACCTATGACATTGGACAACAGTGGCGCTCCTACGTGTATAGAGCAACCGCATGCTTCGAGCATGCAAGATGTAGACCTCCGAGCTCGCCCATGGCTCTATACTGACGTTCTGGTCATGAATGCAACATTGTGGAAGGGCCTCCGAAGCCTCGACCGAGTACTGGGAAAAAGCGCACGGGCGGGCTTTCATTGCCACAGATGGGGCGTAGCAACCCGTTCTCCCCGTTTTAGCCCAGGATTGGGAATACTCGACCCTGCAGCGACAATGGCCATGGAGATATAAGTCCCAGCTAAAAAAGAAACAAACAATTGCTGACCTTGAAACGTAGTCGGAAAGGATCAGAGTCGGACGGTGAGCCTGGTCGGTCGCTTTGGGCGGGATGCCCGGTTTCGGATTTCGCGGACACGCCTTCTGGATGGGCAGGATTCGTTTCCTTGTCCAACAGACGATCGAGCTTTCGTCCTGCCCAATGAGACAAGCGGCCCCGGAAGCTGCGTGCATGGTTGCCTGACTCCATAGCGACTATTTGCGCGTTGTTGGAGTGTTGGAGGTGAAGAGAATGTGTCGAGCGAAGATCAGGGACTCGAGGATGTTGCGAACATCGGTGTGCTGTACCTACGTACATTACCCAGGTCCTCGCCGGTCACAGTGGCGCAGACATGCCCAGAGCTACTATATGCATTCGAAGTTAGACTGATCAGCCCGGTAAGTTACTTACCTATAGGAATCTCTCCCGAGAGCCTAGCATCCCGGCACCACTTGAAGGCCATAGAGAGGCTGGGGAGAGGAGAGTGCTGGATCTGTTTCTCGGTCTCTTTCTGTCGACCCTGAATTCCCCCCCCCCCCCCCCCCCCCAAGTCGTGTCTTCAAGGGTTGCCCTCCGCGAGTTATCACTCTCTGCTTAGCTGTCTTGACGAGTACTGTCGATAGGGCTGGCCACATGTATAGTTACGATCCGGCGGCGGCAATATAGAAGTCAATGTTATAGAAGGGTTAAAACATGATTTGATAGCATTTCGGGTTTGTTAAAAAATGGGACGGCGATAGCAAATACGTATGCCCTCTCCGCCACAGCGCTGCCGAACGTTGATTGATTAGCTGGATCCTGATTAAAACTTGTCGGATAAGCTTCAATTTATGCATACTGTTTATAAAGACAATTCCATCAATTAATATCCGGTGTGACACGTAACGGTACCAACGAACATACCTAGTAACACCAACCACATTTGCCGACACCACTCGGGCAGTTCGTCCACACATCGAGAAAGGGCAACTGGCAAATGCCGATATCTCGGATAAAATTGAACTCGGAATTTGCCGTGCTTTGCTTACTACCGTACGGTTTCGCCTTGTCTGGGGCCTCGACACCTTCCCTCACTGTTCTGCAGACATGGCTCAATCCGCATATCAACCAATCTCCATCACTCGTCGGGGTCTCGTCTTAGCATCAATCGTTCCCTCATATGCTTTGTTCTCGTATCAATCCAACTCTAGACAATGCCATCCAACCTAAATCCACCTCGTCCAAAGGTACATCGATGGGTTGACGACATATGGCCAGGCGGGCAACCTGTACAATCATTCTCATCCACAAGGTCTAGCCGTTCTTTGGTTCGTCGCTCCCATTTGAGAAGAAAACCAGACTCAAGTTCCCATGGTAAGTTGACCGCATCCCCACTCGTGGTTACGGCATGCTATTGCTGATATGTCAAACACCGTTCGGAAGATATATTCAGCAGGGATATTGTCCGACACGCCGTATCCATTCGGTCTTGGCATCAATCATATGGTGATCAATGCACGCAGGGCTTCGATCAACTTTGCGCTTGGTGATTCCGTCCTTCTTGCCTCCGCCTGTCTACACTCGAGCGCGCTTGAACCCTTTGGCTTTGCCGGCCAGGCCTGCGTTGTTCAGATAAAATCGGCCGAATACGAAAAGCCTCGGAATTCTTCTTGGTGAGCCGGCGAAAGAACTGTGCGAGACAAGTCAGCATCATTGAATCATGCGAATACAGTTTAGACTTACCACTTTGCACCGGTGTCAGCACAGGGGTTACGCTGGTGAACTCCTGGTCAAAGTTGCTGGTGTCCTTCTCGTTTTTGATGGTGGGTTTGAAGGGCGTGGGTACGCGCTTGTAATAGATGTCATCCCAGTTGATTCCTTTGAAAAAAGCATGGCTCATGACCTCCTGGGCATCACCGGGTCCGCTGCCCAGGCGCAGTTCCGGCTCCCTGGTGAGTAACTTCTGCAGGATGGACACACTGTCACGGGGCATATGAATGGGATACAACGGTTCGTCGGCGAGAATAGCGTCATAAATCTCATCTTCGTCCTCACCCCGGAACGGTGACTGTTGTAGCAGCATTTGGTAGATAAGTACCCCAAACGCCCACCAGTCAACAGCACGACCATACTTCTTGTCCAAAAGAATTTCGGGAGCCATGAATTCGGGCGTGCCGCAAAAGGTGGATGTTGTGGACCCATACCACATATCCTCTTTGCAAAGACCGTAGTCGGCAATCTTGATATGGCCGTCCAAGGTCAACAGGATGTTGTCCAATTTCAAATCTCGGTAGATGACGCCGTTCTCGTGGAAATACTTGAGAGCCAAGCATACCTCAGCGGCATAGAACTGAGCTCGCTTAAGGCCAAACTGTCCTCGCTGAATGTGCAACATCAGATCTCCGCCGGAAATATACTCCATGACGAAATAAACCCTAGTTTCCGTCTGGAAGCAAGCATGCAAATTGAGCAGGAATGGATGCCTCTCCTTGTTGGCAATCAGGAAGACCCGCTTCTCGGATTTCGTAGACTCAACTTCGTCATTTTCAATGATGAATTCCTTCTTCAACACTTTGATGGCGTAGAGTTTCTTCGAGCTCTTGGCCTCTGCGAGCATGACCTTCCCGAAGTTACCCTTACCCAAGACTGCCAGGAAGTTGAAGTGGTCCAAACCAATTCGAGGTCCCGAGCCCCGTCCTGAAGGTGGCGTGGCAACTTGTTGTTGCTGGGATGGGGCGGGCTTGACGGGCACGGGTGCATAACTTGGCTGGGTTTGCTGGGCTCTTTGCTGAGGAATAGGCGGCTGCTGTGGAGCTTGGTGTGGCATTTGCGGTTGTGTTGGCTGCCGATCATACTGCTGATACGCGCGAGGATCATACGAGGCATGAGGTGGCTGCGCTTCTGGAGCCGGGGGCCTTGCATTGGCGTACCGATCAACGGCAGCTTTCTGCGGGCTATAATCAGAGTAGCTCTGGTGGTATGGCTGGGGTGGAGGGCGACTGGTAGCAGCTGCCGCAGCTTGAACCGCTACCGAGGACACGGGTCGATGGGGGATCGGTCTTTGCTGCTGCTGAGATTGAGACTGCGTAGTTTGATTATACAATAATGTCTGAGCCGCACTCTTTGCTGCAGCTGACGGCTTCGGAGGCTCGGGAGGATGATGATCATAGGATTGGTTTGAGAGCTGCGGCGTCAACGCGGTTGCCTCCGAGGTGTAACTCTGGGTGGGAGACGCAGGGCCTGGTCTGCCGGAAGTCGGCCTCAATGTTCGGCCGCTCATTCCAGAACTAACGGAGGAGGACTTGTTGTGATTCTTCGTCCTTTGGATAGTCTCGAGGATCTCGTTGGCCACAATCATAGACATGCCGCAAAAGTCAGGGACAAGATGCTGACAATGGGCGTGGCAGGTAAGACCACACTCCGAACACCGCTTCGCATTGCGCCTTCCAAGCGGCAATAGATAGCCGCAATGGCAACACCAATTGGCTCCGATGTTCGAGAAGTTGTCGAAACGATGTGGGATACGGTGGTTGATCTTCTCTTCGTCCGGATCTGTTTCGTAGTTCGCCTTGCTAATGCATTTCGTGACGACTTTCGGATAGCACTTGGTGTGACAGGTGTATTTGCAATCGGCGCATTGCATGCCGGCGGAATACTTGAGGAAATCACCGCATAACGCACAGCGCATGACGTTGTAGAATTGTTGCTTGACAAATTTGTGCCCTTGCTTCTCATGCACTTCCTCCTTCTTCTGGCGGACAGCACCTTGACGATTGAGACCAATGTCGAACGGACGTCGAGCCCCTGTCTGTTTCTGAAAACTCATCGTAAGGTGGATTCTGCCGGCTGGTTCGAGGGAGAACCAAGAGTCAATCATGAGCGGTTGGGCGTTCTGAGGGAAACCAGCCGCCGGGCCAGCGCCAGCCGCGTCTCCAGGAGGCATGGAGGGAGCAGCCTGAAGATCGGGCCCTGCTTTACCGGGGCTTCCGCCGTTGGCCATCTTGTCAGCCGGCACCCATCCGTTTTGGTTGAACTCAGATTCTATCTTTTTCCGTCGCATCTCTTCCGCAATATCTGAAATGCGGATCCAGAGAAAACCAATAGGGGTCGGTCGGTCGCCAGCCTTGTCATAAACCGTCAATTCTATCTCGTTCGCTTTGTCGATGTCAACATGATGGATCTCTTCTGTCCATTTGTCCGTCCGTGTTGCTCTAGTTTTGGCTCGAATGTTGTCCTCTACTTTCATGATGACGAACGTTTCCGGGCCCCTCGAAAACCGTGACGATGCCGCGTGATCCACGTCCTTGATGGCATGGATGCGCATCTCCAGGTGCCCGGTCAATGGTTTTCGCATGTTGGGGGCGTTGAGGCTGTCATCTGTATTCATTTAGTCTTTGCCGGAGGGACGGTGCCAGGATTTCCCACTCACCGTCAGCTACATCTGTTGACTCAATATCGACATGCAGATCCATATATCTCTTCAGCGCCTGTTTGAGCAACTGGACTTTCTGGTTGCTTTCAATGCGACGGCCTTCTGCATCGAGTCTGCTTTTCCTGTCCCCTTCATCTTGATACAAGCGCACCATTTTCTCGATGCCGGCTTTGTATTGCTTCTCTACCGACAATTTGAATTCAAGTTGTGAGAGCATAAGCTGGATTTTAGGGCCGAGGTATGGGGTGTCATATTTGATCAAATCTGAAGTGACGCGTGAGCACATTGGAAACGTCCTCAGGATCGAAGCGACATACCTAATTTTGAGAAATTCGGGCGCGCTTTGGGGATGGGAGCAGCGTAGGGCCTGGGGTCACCGTAGGGAGCCCGTGGTGGCATCATGCCAGTACCGCCCTGGCTGTACCCGCCGGGGCCAGGGTCTCCATAGTCGCCTCTGTCGCCGGTAAGATACCCTCGCTGGTCTTTGGGAGGAGGAGTAGGGCCGCCTCCCGCGGGGTACTGTCGCGAACCGCGACCATCAGAAGTCTGATAGCCCGCTCCGCCATGAACAGGCGGAGCGGGAGCACCGTCGTCATTTACACCGCCTCGCTTGCGAAGTTGTAATTCCTGCAATTTGTCTTCCAAGTAGCTAATGTTCCGTCTTCCATCGCGGATGTTGCTGTCGACGCGGGCCTGTACTGCGGCATTGTTGGTCGACTGTCGCATATGAGTGGCGGCGTTGATTAGAGCCTTTTCCCGCTCGATTTTGCGGTACACCTCGGCAATGGCCTGGTCGGTGTCGGCCATGATTGCAAAATCGCCGGGCGCCCAAGATTGTGATCGACGGTGTAATGGCTGTCAGGCTTCAAGTTCAGTGTGCACCAGAGTGCGAGGTCATGGGCCAGATCGCGTGTGAGTGAGATCGCAGGGCCGGAGTGGCATTTGTTGACGAAGACGGGGCAGGCTTCGAGGAGAAGAATGTGCTCGTGGTATCGAGGTTCGGTTACGGTCAAGGCGATCTGAGATAATCACATTAGTTATTGAGAAAGTGCAATTTTGGCCACGGCGTCGATGTAAAGATGTAACATGCAGGCCTCAGTTTGTAGTGGTGGTGAGCAGCGAAAATGATGTGTAGGTGTAGTGTAGTAGCGAGTTAGGTAGTTGATAGGTGATGGTGATGGTGGTGGTCGGGTTCCTCGTCAAACTCGCCCGGTCCACCTGCGCTGTAACTGCGACTGAGACTGACTGCGACTGCGCCCACTCACTCACTTGATGACTATAGCTGACAACAACTGTCCGCAAAAGCTTGCCACGCCCGTCTGCTTCTTTGCCACGCTCGAATAGCGAAATCGGAACCCTCCGAATCGAAGTGAATAATGGACGGCCTCGATAAGAGGAGGGACAACAATATTATTTTCACTCTACTTTAGGCCCGAAAGATAACCAGGAAGAGGGGGTTATGCAGTGACATGTTGGATGTGATGATCCTTCTGCTTCAGGTTGCCCGGTGGTGAGAGGCAACCGGAAGGGCCAGGTCGCTCAACGCAGCCTCCCTAGCCACTCCTCATGGTTCCCGTACCTACCACCACCACTTAAAGTGCCTAAGATGGTTGGCTTACTGGGGATGTGCCTGCAGCTGCATTGTGTTGACTGCATTCATGAGGCCGTGTCAGGCGGGAAAGGGACAAGCACAACACCACATGCGATGTCAAAAGATACAACATCCACGCCCAAGACAGGCTGACGAGGCCGCATGATTGGGTTCGCATCCTCGTCAACTCGGGCGTCCCTGTCGATATCTCGTCATTGAAGGCTTAAACTTGCCTGCTACGTGGTCGGGTTGTCCCTTTCATCTAAGCAACAAGCAGTGTGCTTTTAGAGTTGAAGCATGGCTCGCGTCCAGCTATATTCATATCCGTACTGAGTCTGATCAGACCAGCCACTGCGCAAATCCAGTGGTTCAGAGCCTGAAGGAACCCTAGGACAGATGTCTTTTTGCGCCGCCATCCCAGTGCCATGTTGCGCCTTGGCTTGGCCACGCTGTACTCTGGACTCCCTCTCGCCCATCACGACCAGTCTGTCTGCGCCCCGCCGACTACCGCCACTCCACTCCACCATCCATCCATCACGCCCGTCAAGCTTGATCGATGCTCGCAACGCAGCCCTATGGCGGAAACCGGGAGCATCACCAGATAAAAATCTTAGGTACTAACGGCCACCAACCCTCGAGCCTGACCGAGACAAGCCAAACACTATACATTTACGAGCACCTGGCATCCCCACACCTCTGTCGCCGTACCTAATTTAGCACTTGACCCTGCAGCGTTCATTTGTTTTGGCCACAGTGCGGCTGAGATTTGAGACTTGGGTCTCAGACAGGGTCAGGGTTGGCTTCGGAATCTGAGAGCCGTGGGGTGATTCATTATTGCACATGAGTGCGACCCATGGCCACCTGAGAATGTGTCTGCATAACAAGGTAGCCAGTAATACTGCCATGCCGTTCTTCAACGACTTCAACAGTCATGTTTACGTTCTGTTTCAATTCCAGATACAGAAAGTATGCCCGGCCGTTGTGTCTTGTCTATTGACTGATCTTACAAGCACAGGCGGATTATCGCAGTCACTTAGTATGCCATCCCATTAAATCAATCCCCGGCAGGTGCGGTTCCCATGACTCCTCGCCCAAAGAACTCGCTGACCGTACCGAACCGATGCTGACTCCTCGCTAATGCTGCCTTGAATAAATCGTGCTGCTCGGTGCTTTCCAGTTGCTGCCGTCGGATAGCGCGTATCGTGTCATTGCCAGGTTTGCAAAGAGGACATTCGACATTGTCATCTTCATCAATGCCTGCTCCCGGCTTGTTCAGGCATTCTTGATGAAATGAATGTTTACACATGAAATGGACCGTTGGTAGGGTCAGGTTTCGGCTGCAGGATGAGCACCGCCGCGCTTGGAACACTAACGGCTTCGACCCGAGATCGGCAAGTTCGGACTTCTTCGAGGCGGTTTCCGTGCGGTATGAGTCGATCAGACGTCGGTTGGCTTGGATTTCCTTTCGCTCTCTGGAAATATTATCCGAAAGATAGGACTTGACCATACCCATGGTCACGGCGCCTCTCTGCGACAGCACTTTTACTACTTGAAGGGGCGCCATCAGGTTCTCCTGGTCGATCTTGCGGAGCACATTCTGGAGTTCTTCCTTGACCCCTGGCTCTTTCAATACTTCGGCCGACGAAGAGAAATAACCAAGTGCAAGCGGATAGAGCGACGGATCTTTGGAGCCGTATTTTCTGAGTGATGATATAGCGCCGGACGTGTCCTTTGCAGATGTGTACGATCGGAATATGTCGGCATATAAATTCTCCCGTTCGCGCACAAGTGTTGTTCCTGCTGGAAATTTGGAAAGAGATGACAGCAGCAGCACATTGGAAGTATCAATCGATGACTCATCAAGCGATTCTGTTTTGTTATCAGCAATTAGACTGATGGCTTTCACCTGCCACTTTTCCTTCTCTGTATTGTCTGTGGCCGAGTTTGCCGCTTCCAGATACATTTCGAAAAGCGTGGTCGACAAGTCCGAGCTGTCCTCCTTCGACAGGTTCGGTTGGAGTATGAGAGCTTCCAGAAAGGTGATGAATTTAGAGGGGTGAGCGAGAAACGAAGAAAAGGCGCTCCGGGGCCGTGGTACGGTGTAAGCGGCGGGCCGTAGCCCATCAGGCTCTGAAGTCTGATCGCTGTCCGTCTGTTCCCTTGTTGCCGAAGCCGCGACATCTGGAACGGAAGATCGGTTCATGAAGGGTAGGGTCCAAAGGGCCGAGAGACTTTGGAAAGCGCTTCCACCAGTCTGTGCCTGAACCTCCGACACGGCTGGCACATCCTTCTTCGGCGCGTAACGCCCGGTATAGTACTCGATAAAGAGCTTTGTCGTCTCTTCAGGACAATGTTCAATGAGGCTGCGTGCGTACTTCATCAGCACCGGATATGCTGAGCTGGCGTCCAGACGCCAGATATACTGCAACGCTTCAGCGTACTTCCTGGAGTCTTCTATCAAAATGTCGATGACCAACTCATTCTCGCCGTGTTTCGTGGCAAGGTATGCAGCTTGGTCAAAATAGCCTCCCTGACGACACATTGCGATTGCGGTCTCAACATCGAACTTTGCAGTTCCAGGGGCGCGTATAAAGGCGTCCAGTTTTTCTGTATCTTTCAATTTTGCGTAGCAGTTCAAGAGTAATGTCGTATGATCGGCCGTTGCCCTGTCGTGCTCGTGCAATTCTTCGAGGTAATCAATCAAGTTATGTATTCGTTGGGTGTCAAGGAAGCGCCGAATGACCTGCGAGGGCTCGGTATTCTCAATGGCTCTCAGATACTGCTGCATAGCCGTGTCGTAATCGCCCTTCTGATAGAGGTAGTCGCCATACTTTCGGAAAATGATATTTTGTTGGGTTTTGTCGGCCCCGGACTTTTGTGCGAGGTTGATGGCATAGAGGTACAAATGCCGCTCATACAGAATTTCGAGCTTCTGTTGCAGGGGTTTCTCCTGATATCTATACAGCTGCACGGGCTTAGCAAAGGCAGCATTTCGTTGATGTCAGAACCCACCTTGCCATCCACCGTCAGCAGAAATAACTCTTCCCATTCCATGAAAACGTCCTTGACCTGCGTAGGCAAAGACTCATTGTGGGCGATGTACTTGAGGTCGGTGTCAAGTAGGGTGAAAGAAGAGCTGCTGAATAATTGATCAATCTCGTCACCTCCAAGTTTCCTGAAGGTCTTGGATTTGGAAACTTGTGCTACACGTGGTGGACAGACGATAGCAACATACTCCTTGTACATCTTCACAGCCTTCTTTGGGCCTTCGAAGGCATAGCTGGGCCCTCGTCCATTCGGACCATAGTAGTAAATCGCATCTTCTCGAGCAACCACGATGTCTTCACCCTCAACATCTTGTGTCATGCAGCCAACATTACAGCCCCGATTGTCGACAGTTCGGACTGGTTGACCCTGGCCTTTGCCGGATATTATGAGACTGCAAATCTTGGCCGTTGTCGCAATGTATAGTACTTTGACCGGGCCTTGTCTGACTTCCAAGCCTGTCACCGGATCTTCCGACTCAAAGACTGTTCTCTGTCGCGTCCCTCGATCGTGAACAAAATCACCCCGTATGACAGTCACAGATCCATTAGCGAAGCCAACAGCGGCTTGACTCAAGTCATCTAAGACCACCAAGGCCGATACCTGCAAATCTCAGCATTGGGCTAACAACCAAGAGCCAGTGTTCATACGGGGAACTGTCTCCTCCCATTTTGGACCGCAATCGTGCAAAGACACCGAGGGGCTCCCGTCTTCTTCTCCGTCTTGTCCAAAGCCCAAACTTTGAGGAGGGGATCGCTGGACAGGTTTTCGGATATGGTAACGAGGATGGGAGTATTGGGGAGTTGCCTCAAATGGGTGACTGGCGCATCTGCGACGTCTGAGGCTCGAAAGCTCCGGACGACTTTCAGAGCACGAGAGAGAATGCGGACCGAGCCATCGGAGTTTCCAAGAAAGAGAGAGTCGTAACCAGTCGTCAACGAAACAACATCATTCTGTGAATTGCATTAGGCGGTAAAACATTGCACAGAGTCCGTAAACATACATCAAAGACATACGACCCGTCCTCGTCGGCGGGGACAGGCACTTGAGTGACGTTGAAGAAAGGGAATTCTTTCCAGCTCGTGAGCGCCATTGCTTCTCACACTGTGTGTTTACGTATGAACATGAGATTGTCCATCCCAGAGCAGCATCTAAGTTGCAAGGTGGACCGTTGACTAGCTCCGGTGAAGGCAGGAATTCCAAGATGGTAGAGGTACATACTCTATGCTGGTGAGAGCAACGCAGTGTCGATCATGCGATGCACACTCTGCTTTCAGGCGCATATCCGGCGGAGCATTACTACCACCTGCACAACCCGCTAACCAACTTCAATGGCGTCAACATGGTAGTGAGCCAAGTATCGTACTGGGGGACCAACTACCTACATGTAGGTATGTAGTGTCCAGCACAGGTCTGGATGTCTCTTAATGGAGGCCACTGTTCTCAACAAGGCTGATTAGTTGTTACAGAATGTGAAAGATCGTCCGATCATCATCATCATCAAGGGAAGCATATACACAATCATGAAGATCTATTGTTCCCAGCTGAATCTCCGACCTTGATAACTATGCCGTGCCGGTGTTCCTGTGGATTCCTCTTCTCCGGTAGCACCCAGGCCTTCTTCCCGGAACCTGCTTCCAGTACTCGGCGAGCGCGACGGCGGACGTCCATGTAGCTGTGGTACGATGAGAGTATCGTTCTGTAAAGGAATGGTGTGCGGCGCTTGCGAGCCTGCTGTCCCAAGCCCCGAGGTTGCCTCTGGAGACACAGGACTCGGCATACTCCCGGTCTTACCGTTGCTTGACGTCCGGGAGTGTCCACTACTTGCGCCGACTGGGCTGATGCCCTGCTCGCTTGAAAAGCGTGTTCCAAGCCCGCGGCTATCCATGAAGCTGTATGGACTCACACTGCTGCTGAAACGGTTGTTGATGAGTTCGGGAGGTGAGTATGGCGGTACAGGAGACCCAGATAAATCACTGGTAGTTATGTCGTCGTCTTTACACGTCGATCTGCGGTGCTCACGCTCTGCAGGATCCCGGGGGACGTTACCTAACGCGGTGGACCCTCCTGGGCCTCCTGCCTGGCCGTTTGCGAGGAAGCTCGGCGGTACTGGTGCAGCAGGCATTTCGGTGGGCGTATCTCCCGGTAACTCGAACCGAGTAGCTGAATGATCTGCAGGGACTTCGGTGGGATGGCGCTTGTCACCAAGCAGTTCAGACACCGAGATCTTCGACCCTGGCGGACGGTGTAATCTACCAAGAAGACTTCTTCCCTTGGGTTTTTTGCCAGAGACACCATTCTTGGGGACCTTCTTCCTCAGGCAGAACGTCCATATAAGCATCAGGGCTGCTAAAACGCCCACCGCGGTGCCTACCCCGATTCCTGCCTTTGCCCCGGTAGAAAGACCGGATGATTTTGAGGGGTCAGGTCCAGGCCATATGCTGTTATCAGGTCGCGAGATTGACTGGAGGTTGACATTATTGACCGCGTCCAGAGTAAATACCGCTTGCGAGATGGTAAAGTTGTTGCGTTCATAATCCACCATCAAATATGTCTCCTGTAAAAAAGCACGTCCGATGGTATACTGGGTCGAATTAGCCGCTCTTCTCAATGGGAAGTAATTAGTAGGCGGTGACGTAAAGTTAGCGTTTAGATTTGGAAAAGGATAAGATAGCTGGAGATTGAATGCCTCGTACGGCAACGTTAGTTCGATGGCGTCGGAGGATTCAATCAGATCAGTGACGGTGAAACTAAAGGTTAGGTTCCAAGCTGCGAGAGCATCCGGAGATGAACTGTTGTCATCCGGGAAAACATATAGTTGTAGGTTGTCGTCGTAAGTCAGATTGAGTGCGGACGCAATGGAATCACACACTGTTTCTGGAAGCCATAAGAATGGCGTGGAGGAGTCAATCGTGAATAAAGCAGCCTGGGGCCTGGCGAGAAGTGTCTCCGGATTCGATACCCAGTTGGAAGGTAACGAGTCGCCTTGCAAAGGCGAACATGAGACCGATAGCGAAGTTACAGCAACAACGGGCGCATAGTCCGAACTCAGCGAGAATGTAATATTGTTTGGAACGAATCGATTAGCGTCGACTCCTCCAAACGTCAACGAAGCTGGAACGCTCTTGAGTCCTGTTGTGCCTTTTTAGCAGACACAACTTGAGATGAACAGCAACAGAACTTACGATAGTAAGCTCCCGCTGTGTAGCCATAACTGTGACTGGGGATCAAGCTCGCATTCTCCACCAGGCTAGACAAGAGAGGGAGAAAGTTCTCTGTGCCGTCAAATCGTGTTTCCTGGGCCCCGAGACCCAGACTCCCAAGCCAGTAATCAGTTGAATTGACCACTGCAATGATCTGATCAGGAACGGATGCCACATCGTTGAGGTATATGGTGTCCAGACCATAGTACCCAACTCCTGAAGTTTCAAGCTGAGAGTCGAAATTCAGGTCGTAGAAGCCTCTCGGCTGAAATGTAGAAGATCCGTTTGCGTAGAACAGGCCTCCTCTTTTTGACTCGCATGTAGAGGTCCCATCGCAGCCAGCGGGCCCTACCAGCCATGTCTCCTGGCTCAGTGTGCTCGGAAGAACAGACAGCCACTGCTCTGGCGAACCAACGCGGATACTGACGGCAGACCATAGACCATCGTAGCCAAAGAAATCGGTGGTCGTTGTCGCGACAATGGGTTGAGGGGGTGGCCTGGTAGCGCGACAAGGCCGCAGAAGGAGACCAACTGCGATCAAAATGGGGAATTCAATCAACCAAGCGAGGAGCGGTGTTTGAATTGATCTCGCGAAGCGCATCGTGTTGCGAACGGTTGTCGCTGAAAGGCCATTGGCACATTGAGGACTCGTGTTGAACAGTAGGGTTCCGGCGTGGGATGCCTCAACCGAAAGTCGAAGGCGGCGCCCTAGGGCGACAGGGCATCCGACTCGGAAGAGATAGGCACGCAAAGGTGGCCGTGAGTAAAGGTAACGTTATGGACAGAGGAGAGGCGATTATGTTCAAGAATATCAATGCATGTGATTGAGAAGGCAGTAAAGAGAATGAAATAATCGAGAACTTGAACTGCGTGCTGTGCGTGCGTCAATGGGACGCGAGGATAGGGAGGAGACCTCACAATAATACAGTACGTACCTACCTACAGGTACTATCTTAGGGTTCAAATAGCGTGATTCCGGAGCAGGGCTTGCATGTCCGTCCTGCGGCCGCTTTGGCTGGCGATTGAATACAGTCCGGGAGGCGCAGGGACCATCCAACTATGCCCGCGCCCCTCCACTATCCAGCCTGCGCCGTGCTGCGAGCTTTGTGACCAGCATGACCGACTGTTAACGCGGATTTGTAACGGCTCCAATTTCAACAATTTGTTCTGTGTGCCACCCATCCACGGCGTGAGTGGTAGTCATCGTCCAAGTATGCTCTTCCAACAGCACATACCCATATACGCACCGTACTCGCCTAGACAATACTAGTACTAGCTGAGAACGTTCTTGCTGTTCCCTACGTAGATGAATCACTAACCGTACTATCCAGTGTCTACCTTATGTAAAGCAGCAGGCTTCTTCATGAATCATGGCCGAAGTGGGCGGTGGATAATTGCAGGTGAAATTCCGTAAGGACAAGAATGCCGCAAGTGCCTCTCGAGCCTCGTTCTCTTAGTACATCGGTGCTTACATAATGTTCTGGCCAGCTGATGTTGAAGGGAGAGTTTCCTCTACGCACTCGTGCGCTCTACACGCCGAATAGCACAAGACAGAGCCAGTGAGAGAGCAGGGGAAGTTCGAATAACAGAGGCGATAGCACAATTGGTAGTGGTGACTCGCAATGAAGCGCGTGATACATATGGCAATCCATACCTAAAGAGTGGACAAAACATTGATGAGGAGTATCTGTCCGTGATGGCAGTGCTTGACTGCCGATGCTGGGACCCTTGCAGCGGTGACTTTGGCGAAGGTGCAGCGTGTTGACTTAAAGGACAGTCAGGCAAGCGACGGGCTGGTGGGCTGATACCTTCTTAGGTAGGTGATTGGCAGAGGGTTGACAGTGATCCTTCGAATGGGGAAGACGGCTGTTTGTTTTGTCGATGTGTAAGATAGTACTGATAGCGTATGATGTTACCTTCTGCCTTGTCGATGGCGTCCGGAGGTATGTCCCAAAGCTGGCTTGACCGCGACGATGAGAATTGTATATCTGGTTGAAGAATGCCTCAGGAATCCTGAGCACCGGATAAGAAAGGCTGAACTAGATACTACTAAGTACTACTCGATGGAAGTCAGGGCGCTCATCTGCAGCATTCCGTTTTTGGCGGCAGGTCGCTCGTTCCAGATTGATAACTCGACACGCGACGGTCGGGGACACGTAATGGACGCGCCATCCCGGCTTTCAGCTGGGGTGGTAAGCATTTTATTATTGGCCGTACTCTTTGGTGATTAGGGTTCACCGCGAGATAGTACGTACACTAAGGTAGGTACTACGTAGCTACCTTCCCTTAAACAGGCCCTGACACGGGGCCGCCCGGCGCCATGTGGCTGTAGGGGCCTTAGCCGAGGAAGCCTCCGATCAATAGGGTATCTTGCGACATGATTGGTTAAGCTTGAACCTGACCCACTTCAGTCTCTTATAAGCAAGCTAAGGTACGTTTGAAGGGCACTGCGATTTCGGCGAAAGGCTCGTGGAGTAAAGCCAACTCTTTCACTACCTAGGTATCTACAACCGACTGTGTACTCACGAAGCCATACTTTTGAGTTTCCAGTTGAGATGCAGATGCCCCTTTAGATTCAGTGCACCGTATTTTTCTTGACCACACCTCTTGCAAACTCGCCAAAGTTCAGCCCCGACACCAGATCGACCGGTTCATCCAGATTCGGTTGGGTAAACACTGCCAATGTGTTTCTAGCAATTCTGCTTCCAGGTGTGCAGCTCATCGGATTCACTCCCTTCACGAAGTGCGGCACCGCCTTGAATTTCCCTTGTGTGATCAACTCTAGTGCCTCTCCAGTCTGGAATGCCAGACAATCTTCTGGAATAGTAACCTTGTGTACCTTGCCTGAGCGTGATTGGATATATAGTCCTGAAGTCGGATCTGGTGGTGTCGGTAGTTCCAGGAGCTCTGCGGAGGATTCATCAATGAACATAGCGTTGGTCAACCCTGTGAGGCACCCGTGATCAAGGTGAGTTGTACACCAGTAATCGTCTACCCCGTTCTCCTCTTTCTGCGTTTCCTCTGCCATGCTGTCGTTCACTCCATTCGGGTGTCCATTAATCCCCGCATGCTCAATAGGAAAGTAGTGTAAGAGTCTCGCCTTCGTCGTTTGGCTCTGTTTCACCACTCTTTCAAGGTACCCAGCCTCATAACCTTCTATCTCCGCGCTCGCGAATCGATCGCACGCTCGTGCCACAAGCACAGCCGTGTCTATGATCAGACTTATGAGCTTTTCGGCATCGGACCGAAACCCAGGAATGTCGACATCGTTCGGCCATATATTTGCCGCCGTATACTCTTCGAAACCAGGAAACTTCATGCCATCTGCACCATTGAGGGTTGGATCTTGGTAGAAGGCGCAGTTGATATAATAAGAGCCCTTGGATGTGTCGATGGTGCCGGGACTTAGTGTTTCGACTCCGTGGGACCATCCCACCAAATATTTCGCATCCGGGTTCCTGAGACGAAGTAAAGTAGTGGAGGGTAGGGCAGCGAGATGGGAGGCATTGAGCAAAACGCGGCGCCTCAGCTGGAGGAACGCCGGTGAGAGGTCACGGACGACAAGGATACCGAGGGAGTCAGGACCAAATGCTTGCGTTAGAGTTGCAGCAGAGACTGTATTGGATCCGAGGTCGGCGAGGGAGACGGTGACCGGAGTGGCGTGTTTTACAGCCATTGTAGTTACAATAGACGTGTAGATGAGAAACGAGGGGGGAGGCGCCTGCGGTGGAATGTGTGTGGTAGACAGCCGCGTGTGGTAGGAGGTCAAAGCAGAGTAAACTGGGAGATATGAGTTTTGGAACTGGTCTCAGTATCCTGCAATACAAATATACCTGAAGTGAAGAAATTCGGAGTGATGTTTCGCCCAGGGAGTAGGAAAAGGATCTTCATGCTGTGCACATGGTACATTATTGACATACCGGTACCCTGTTACCTTATCGGTGGAGAGTGTTATCCAGAACTCGCGGTCGCCGCGAGGGGCTGGGCGAGAACAGTTGACATTGCTTTGCAAAAAGGGTCTTAAGCCTGAGTGGCTGTCGTATACACTATCAAATTGGCAGTTTCATCACTATCGCTACAAGTTGCGCCATCTTAGAATGCGATGAACTGAGAGTCTTATCGGCGCTTGTGAAGGTGGGGAAGGACCTTATTCTTGGACTATATAGGGGCATATATTTGGCACAATTTTATTGGGTGTCGAATACGACAACCAATAGTAGCATACAGATATGGACCCACTAACCCCGGATAACCCTCAAACCCCGAGAGAGTTCCAACAAGATCTCAACTGGGTAGTAACGATCCTGAAAGCGGACGCACGGATGGTACAGTATTTCTTAGGTGGCCACCCTCTACTATTACGAAGGTTAGCGATTGCTGAGACCCTAGTAATGGCTGGTAATTGTTATCTTTCAACGTTTTGTTATCCTTGCGGGTGGGGCCAGGACAAGATGATATACATAACGCCCTCTCACTGATTCTTATCCTGCCTTGCATGATCCAATGTCCACTCAGTCATCCATTGGAGGTAATTCGGGGTTTCGTCTTCCGCAGACCGCGCTTGACCACCTACCTATGTATTTAATCAAATTGCTACTTCTCGTTCTGCAAGCGTTAACCTGCATCCTATGACCTCGGGTTCTCGAACCGATCAGTCATCCATTTTCTGAAAGTATGGCTTCTACACCACCGCCTGCACCGGCCACTGGTGTGGAGGAAGATGGCCTGTCCATCCCCGTAAGTGCCACCCTGACCACGGCAACGCTATGGAAATATTCTGAAATGTGATTTCCAAGTTCACAGGTCATTGACTTCTCCCTCTTCCTACATGGAGATGAGAGCTCCAAGCAGAGCACCGCCAAGGCAATGCTTAATGCATTTCAGAAAAGCGGGTTCCTCTATCTCTCAAATTCGGGAATCTCGCCAGAAACCGTCAAGACCGTGTTTATTCAGTCAGCCAAGTTCTTTGATCGCCCCGAAGAGGAGAAAGATGCCCTTGCGTGGGACCGGCCGGAGTCAAACAGAGGTTATGTCGCATTTGGACGGGAGAAGGTGACACAAGCTACTGACCCTGAGGAGATCAAACGCCTTCGGGCAAGTAATCCTGACTATAAGGAAACCTTGGAAATCGGTAGAGAAGGTGTCGAAGGATCGCCAAATCACTGGCCCGATTACGATGAACCCGGCAAGGAGTTCACGAAGGTCATGAAAGCATTCCACCTGACGTGCAAAAATCTCCACATCCAGTTCATGCGCGCCATCGCCGTGGGTATGGGATTTCCGGAGACCTTCTTTGATGAATACACCAAGGGCGGAGACAATAACCTACGCTTGCTACACTACCCTCAGCTCCTCAAGTCTGTCTTCAAGGACAACACGGAGGCGGTCAGGGCGGGCCACCATTCGGACTACGGCTCGGTCACTTTGCTATTTCAAGATGCTGTTGGTGGCTTGGAAGTCAAGTCGCCACAGAACACCTGGGTCCGGGCAACGCCCGTCCCCGATACAATTGTGATCAATGCAGGAGACTTACTGGCGAGATGGAGCAATGATACGATCAAAAGCACCAACCATAGGGTCGTGCAACCACCTTGTGAGCCAGAAAGTGACATGTATCCTGAACGATACAGTGTGGCATATTTCTGCAACCCAGACTTTGACAAGCTCATCGAAGCACTGCCGGGGACGTATGCTACTGATGCTGACAAGAAGTACCCAGCGATAAATAGCGGAAACTATCTGACTCAGAGACTGGCGGCTACCTATTGACCTGGCTTCGGGGTCAATAGCTTTTGGTATTGGCTCAAGTTATACATGCTGAGCATGGGAGTACGACGCAAAAGCAGATTTATTCGTATTTTTGATAGCCCCCTCCAATCAATGTAGGCTAGAGACCAGAAGAGAATATGATTCAAGACAATAATACGACTGCAACCTGTAATAAGGGACTCTTGGTCGTGCAACTTTTCCTGTCTACGGGTGTACTGTTAGAAGAAAATCCAGGAACTCCAGGTTACCCAGGCTTGGACTTCTTATCGTATCAGCGTGCTTAATTGGCAAAGATAGACAAGTCACAGCCGTTGAGGGCGAGAAGACTGCGCCAAACTCTTGATCGCATTTCTGTTGAAGCAGGACAAATCGATCTATGTTACTCTTGCAGCGCTACACCTCAGCCCTGGAATGATCGCCTGTGCAGCCGGCAACAGCACATATCTCCGGCAATAGGTCAGTATCAACCCTCAACTCCTTGAAGACGATTTCGCCCTTTTCTTTTGGCATCAGCCTCTGATAGACTTTTACGAACTGATCACCCCCTTTGCTCTGGCCGCCTTCCAGCCAAACCCATCTCGATTCAGGTGGCACAAAGCCATTAGAAAGCCGGCCAAGCTCTTCCAGCAGCACCGCCCCAAGCAGGCCGTCTAGCATATCTCGAAGGTCCCAAGCAACTATTGAACCAGGGATCAGATTCATTGCCTCAATAGCTCTCATGCGAATGTTGTGGTTCCGGCAGAAGCGAATTGTTATAGACAGAGGCAGGATGAGCCCCTCGCCAAGCAAAACCGACGTAGGCCGTCGACAGCACGACGGGTCCTGTATAAGATCAACGCACAGAGCAATTAGTCTGCTGAATTCCTCTTCGAAGCGATCGAACATGAGTTGAGCTCGATCGAGGCAACAGCTGATCATAATTTCAAGCAACAGCCAGTGCACTTGGACGATACGCAGAGCGCTCTTGCCGGCAGCCTCCACTTGTAACCTTTTGGCACAGTCTGCGAGAATATGCTTCCACCTTTGCAGGTGAGACAGTAGCATCTCTTGCTGTAGAGCAATAGAAGGAGGCACATCTGCGGACATGTGCTCTAGTTCGTACCAGATGGACTGTCGGAAAAATATAATGCTGAGTGTGAAGAACCGGCCCCAGCAGGTGAAAAGCTTCGACATCGAGTCACAGCCGGGGTCAGGAAAGTCAAAATTGGTCTCGGTTGTGCAAAAATTGATGGTTTCATGCGGAAACCGGAGCGAGTGTGACAGACGGTGCATGTTTGAAATGGTCGGAAGGACCCATTCCATGTCTCGGAAGGCAGGATCAGGGTCACTTTTCGCAGGCGGGGCATGTTTCGACTGAAAGAGAGGGCTGCGTCCCTCGAGAAGGGGTATGGCTAAGCTGACCAAGGAATGGGCCGTGTCTGGTCTTCCCTGCAACAGTTCAAAGACTACAAGAAGCAGCGTTGTCGTGACGGCTGCCCCTGGCGTCGACCGTACCATGCACTGGATGCGCTGACGGAGTAAGTTGAGAGCCTTTCCATAATGTCGCAAGGCCGCTCTATGATGTTGCTCAGCGACTTTACCGAACGCGAGCATCTGGGACACAGTATTGTGGTCTTCCTCGCCAGAGGAAGGCAAGCCCTCGGACATGGAACGCATGAGTGCCCCAATGGCGAGTACTGAGTGCTGGATGCAATCTTCCTGTAGACATTCACCGCCAACAAGGTGAGACCATATGTTTGTGGTGTAGAACCCCGCTAGGTTGTTCGTCACTTGATGGCGAAAATAGTCAAAGTAGACGCCATGTTCGGTAACCATTCTGGGTAGGAAAGAAACAGTCCGACACAGAGGCATGGAAAGGGAGGGAGAAGAGGGCAGGGACCGAGGCGTCGGAGGAGTTGGGGCAGGTCCGACTCGCGGCGCTATTGGCCTTGAAGAGGTAGGCGACGAGGCTTCAGGCGTAGTCTCGTTGCGTCTTTCATTACGGGCTGCGTAGCCGTCACATTGAAGATTGATGCTCTGGCACCGCATGCAAGAAGGCCTGCGCTCGTCGCATTTAACGTGACGAACCTTACAGGTTCGGCATCCCGTCCGGGTTTTTGGCTTGCCAGCTCGTCGTCTCTTCTCCGAAGTTGTGCTACCATAGGTGCCAGATCTGCGTATGTGTCCAGCAAGTGCTCGGTGGACAAGCATGCTCTGAGGTCTTGGTAAAATCATGGAATGTGAAGGCCCCGGAAGTCCTCCAACCTGGAGCTGAGGAGCAGCTACATCTTCCCTGGGCTCCATTCGCTGCTACGTTTTCAGCGTGGGGCAGGGGCAGTCTTCATTGAGAGAAGAGGAGCTGCATGTCATGAATCCATACCAACCAGGCGTGCAGTACAGATGGAGGCAAGACGCACGCGGTGAAGTCCAGAGTGGGATGGGATCAATAATGAGAAAATCGAGATAGCCGAAGACTAGAGAGTAGGTACTGGTTAAAAGCAGGCGCGGAAGACACCGGGGGAATAAGTGCACCACTGCAGTGTGATAAGCATCTAAGAGGTGAAATCCACTCCAAGCCTTCAATAGATCTCGTCTACCTGATTGGTGGTAGTAGATTCCCGTCGCAAATAGTGGGTCCCACAGAAGCTTACCAGTTAGGGCCAGTGAAGCTCGTTTCCGGTGCGATGGAATAACGTGACCAGAAGGGAAAGACGCCCTACGTGCTACGAGGGCTATTGGCCGAGCTGAACTTGAATGGGCTGTTGTCTCGTTCCGTCCTTCCTTATCTGCCCGATTAGCTATCAGGTTGCTGCTCCACGACCCCTGACGATCTCAAGACGACCTACCACAGTACAGATTAGATTCTCTGATTCCATCACGGCCCTCGTGCTTGTTGCTTTCCGCTTGCTGCGCTAAAATAGTCCATGGAGACACGTAGCCTCCTGATATGTACCTACTATCGCCAAAGGCTCCAGCGTTGGGGACCTGCCCGCTGACACAGCCCGCTATAGCGACCTTTCACATCCCGATAGACCTTTAGGTAGGCAAAGTGGAAATATGCACTCACATTGGCGTAGCGACTGGGACTGTTTGCTGTCTACTCAATCTTACAACTCCCGTACAAAACATATAAGGTATGACAATAGCAGCTTACAGTGACTGCTTTCCAGCTTTCCCTGTGTCGAGATGGCTCAGGTACATGTCAAAACCATCGCCGACGACCCAAAGTACGCTGGGGTGCTGCCAGCGGATTTTCTTCATGGCTACGCGTATGTTTGCTACATTCTAGCTACCAACTTCTCTCATGTTTGCAAACGACCTTCACTTTCCCCCTTTATCTTTTGGAAAAGGGGGTTCCTCGCACTGACATAGGAACCAATAGGTCGGCGGCCTACCAGGTCGAAGGCGGTGCTTCTGATGGTGGTCGAGGACCTGCATCTGGGACATTGCCCTCAAGGACTACCCGGATGACGGTGAAGAGGCTTGTAGATCATACTACTTGTGGAGGGAAGATGTCAAGCTGCTTCAACAGGACAAGGCTCGATCGTATCGTTTCTCCATTTCGTGGTCACGCATTGAGCCCCTGGGTAAGTGTGCTTCATAGCCAGCAGTCATTGCAATGTCGATTACGCGCACAGCACTCACCGGTACGAAATCATCTAGGAGGTAAAAGCGACCCGGTTAATGAAGAAGGGATCAGATATTATGATAACCTGGTAAGCAACACTTTCGTGCAGGCTATATTGGCTGTGGTTTCTAACCTTTAAATACTACGTCTAGATCAATGCGTTGTTGGATGCGAACATTGAACCTACAATAACACTGCTCCATTACGACATCCCGCAAGCACTACAGGACCGCTACAGAGGCTTTGCTGCCGCTGATCCCAGTCAATTGGTGGAGGATTTTGTCGAATATGTTCGCATCTGCTTCGAACGATTTGGTGATCGTGTGAAGCGCTGGCTGACTATCAACGAAGTACATTTACTCCCCTCTCATTTCCTTTGCCAATGGGGATACTCTCCTTTGTTGGTGACCCTCATACTTGACTGACACTGCGAACAACGCACTTAGCCATATATATGGGTAATCCATGTGTCGGACCATGTGAAGGACTGGACGAAAGCCGATTTCATGAGGTAAGTTGAAAGTTGGAGCCTCCCATGGGTTCAACTGCGAAACCTGCTTCAGGAACAGATAGTGACAGATGAATTCCTAGAGTCGGACACAACTCTATACTTACTCATGCCTACGCCGTGGATCTCTACCGCAGCAAATTCCAACCAACACAAGCTGGAGTCATTGGCATTGCTCTAGTGAGATTGTGATTACAGCGTGACTGAGAACAACGCAGCTGATCAAATGCAGAACAATGAGTGGGTAGAGCCCATCGACGATTCTCCAAACGCCATTGCTGCTGCCAAGCTGCCGGTGGCAAGAACATTAGGCTGGGTAAGTTCCTCCGATCCCCGTAAACATACAGACCTTTGCTGACAGATCATCGATATGTGAGTAGTTTGCCGATCCTATATGTGAGTGTACTTATCTTCCCTGTTGACGGATATTCTGAGCCTAAACGAAGAATAAAACAGTCAAGGGAACTCAAACGGTTGGCTGGGAAGCCTGGGGTGAATTGTTCCCGCGCTTCTCAGACGAAGAGATGAAACTAGTCCAGGGCTCTGCGGATTTGTGAGTGTCCTATTGTACCGCGCCACCGTATCTTGGTCTATGGATGAAACGGGCTGATGCCTTTTAATAACAGTTTCTTAATTAACCACTATGGCACCATGTATGCGACCGGCAAGCCGTACACAGAAGCGGACTCCATCGGGTGGCAGACCCTGGATGAGGTGAACAAGACTTGGGTCAAGGACGGCAAGTTGATCGGCAAGCATGGAGAGAATGGCCACCCGCATAGCGGTAGGTGACAAACACCAAGTCCGTGACACTGAGGTGAATCAACACGCTCATGTCGAATCAACTGTCGGCTGGGGCTTCCGCAATCTGCTTGTGCACTGCTAGAATACTTACGCCAAAGATCTCGACATGCCAATCTATGTATACGAGAACGGATTTCCGGTTGAACACGAGGCAGATAAGACCTTGGAGGAAATCATCGATGACAGGGACCGCCAGCAATTCTATTCCGATTATAACCAAGGCTTGTGCGACGCGGTCATCAACCACGGCGCCAAAATACAAGGCTACCACGGCTGGAGTCTGCTGGAGTGAGCCTCGCCTGCCTTTTCCTTTGGCTATGGATGACAATGACTGATGGAAAATCCTCTTAGCAACCTCGAATGAGCTTGTGGCTACGGTCCACGGTTTGGCGTCACCTATGTCGATAAAGCCAATGGTTTCAAGCGAATACCTAAGGATTCAGCCAAGGCAATTGCAAGGATTTGGGAGCATGTTATCTGTAAATCCTGATCATGCCAACACACGGAAAGAATCCGATAGCTGCAGGGCTTCTGCTATCATAGAGCCGAACCACAAGAATGAATTTCTGTTGAACGCTGGCATATCCATGACCACGCTTTCTACGCTAGACACACTTTCGCCATTATCACGATGCTTGAGGACATGCCATCGCGATACGGAGGCACACTTCGCAACCCGTTGTTTCCGTCAATCTACACCAGCCCACGCCACCATCGCATCCATCAGTGGCAGTTGTCAGTTGATATCAAGACTCAGCGCCGGTAGGTCTTCAATGTCTGGATCACCAGCTGATAAAGGGTAGCGGACGGTTGTGTGTGCATCGGAGAGACTGAAATGGCCCGGACTGTGGGGATAGAGCTCTTGATAAGAGAGACTGAACAACTGTATTCTTATCTCTACTTTGATAGAGCGCCATGATACCGGTATTACAGCGTTATCTATCTCATATGCAGCAACGGCCGAAAATATGTCCTGGAACTTTCCTCGTGCGCCGATGTATGGAGGACGTGCGGGTCGCGACCACGACGACCAAGGTAGCCACAGTTTTAATCGATCCCCGAACACTGGCCTGTCTTGTAAGTCTACGTCGATCTCCGTGGCCCATGCGTCCGGAAATGCCCCGTCTAGCAGGTCCATGATATCGAATCTGACTGGTTATCGTATTCATACACCAATCGAAAGCGGATGGGGATTGACCAGCCCGGTTGTTCTCCGCCGCCCGTCGCTTGCCGTCCCTGCTTCTTTTAGTGTTCCCGCCATCCAGACGAGAAGACTATCTCGATTGGCTGCGATGCTAACGGACAACCGAGAGCATACTATCGGATGTCCGACAAGACCCGACTGCCTCCATAGATACTAGAAACCCCATAGATAATGCAAGAGCTCTGCCATAGATAATGTAAGAGCACTAGTGAACCGCATCGTGCTCCAGTCTACGATATCAAAGATGCTTAAAAGCTACAAGTACCTCGTCGCGTCCTTCATGAACGACCTGTACTGACCAAGACAACATATCACTCTACGTCTACTTCTACGTCTGTTTTCGACGATCCAGTCAGCTTGGCCACGATGGCACTCACAGGGGTGTTCGAAGGTACCACGGGCACTGGCGTGGCCTGCATGATACTTGCGTCCGTTGGCGCCCTACTCTTTGTAAGCAGCCTCATCTCCTACGAGGGCATTTGACCCGCGCTGTGAGATCATTATGCTCATCTTGCTTACACGTGTACAGGGTCTCGATAACGGGTGGTGGTCAACCCTCCTTGGTTCCCAAACGTTCCTTCGGGACTATGGCAGTTGTGCTATTGTCGACGGTGTCAAAACCTGCAACCTCTCCACCAGCAAGCAGTCGGCCGGTAGCTCTGTGCAGTCCGGTGGAATTAGTGCGTGGGCTGTTTATCTTGCGGCTTTAGGCAAATGCTGACACTCCTCCCAGTGGTTGCGTGCATGATAGCCCCCTACATCAACGACTACTTGGGACGCAGATACTCGATTGTCGCCACTGCAGTTATCTCGATTATCGGAATTATCATTGAGATGACCAGTGCAGCGGGAGAAAAGGCTCGGTTTGGCCAATTCGTGGGCGGCAAGGTCATCGCGTCTTTGGCCATGGGTCTTTGTGCCAATATTGTGCCAATCTACCTCTCCGAGACCTCGACACCGAGGGCCCGAGGTGCCGCAGTCGGCCTGTATCAGAACGTGCTGATGATCGGTGCTATCGTTGCTTCGGGGACTGTGTACGCCACGTCGACTCGAACGGATTCTTCCGCCTACCTGATTCCCATGGGCCTGCAGCTTATTCCGCCGGCCGTCATGATCACAGCTTCGCCATTCCTACCCGAGAGTCCGCGTTGGCTAGTCTGGAAAGGGTAAGTGGTTGGAAAGGATCCATCATCTCTCTGTTATCGGGCAGTCCAGCGATACTGATCTCAATGCCACGTCTAGGCGCCTCGATGCGGCGCGACAAGCCTCCGACCGATTGTTCAAGACAAAGACCAATGGATTCGACGCCGTCGAGTACGTGAACTCCCTCGAGATATCCGTCGAAGAGGATCGCAGCCACAGCGACAGATTCCATGGCTGGACCGATGTATTCCGCGGGCCGGATCTCCGCCGCTTCCTCATCGCCACTGGTATCCAATGTTTGCAACAGGCCCAAGGATCGAGTTACATGAACAACTACATCGTCTCGTTTCTACAGGCAGCAGGCGTATCGGATTATTTCCCCATTGTTATGGCCATTAACGTCATCTACTGGGCCTCCATTCTCAGCGGTCACTACCTTCCGGACAAATTCGGACGTCGTATTATCCTATACTATTCTACTGGCTTCTGTGGTGTCTGTCTCCTGATCGTGTCCATCATCAACACGGTGATCAAGAACAAGAACAGTGCAACCTCCAAGGCTGCCATCGCCCTGATTTGCCTATGGAATGTCGGGTTTGGAGTCCTATCACCACTTGTCTGGATCACCACCGCTGAGGCCGCCCCAACTCGCAACCGTGAGAGAGTTCTCGCCACGGCTGTCTTCTTTGGTTTTGGGGTCTCGCTCTTGATTAGTTCGGTTTCGCCCTTTATCCAGGACCCCGGATATGGTAATCTAGGAGCCAGGATTGTGAGCTTAACACCCCTCCCACGTTCATGCCTACCAAAGCTAACAATGAAACCAGGGGTTTATTTGGTCTTCATTCTCTTTCGTCACTATTGTTTGGGTGTTCTTCTTCCTTCCCGAGATGAAAGGCTTCTCTCTCGAGCAGCTCGACTACTTGTACAAGAACAAGACGCCAACTCGGAAGTTTGGAAAGATCAAGTTTACCGATGAGATCTTGGCGGATGAGCTGGTACAAAAGAAACAAATTCTGCAGGGTGAAGTCGTCGACACCGAGAATGAAGTGGTTGACACCGAGAATGTGACATTTGAGAAGAAAGAGTAGAAGGAGAGGATGGCTGAGCCAACATGCTGGTGCAGAAGCAAGGAATCTGATGTTTCTATCAGTGATAACCCGAGGAATACTCCGCCATATTATGTGTCGCTCTATACTGGAGCGTCACGACACAAGATAAAGAGGTTCTGGGCAAGAGGGGGATACAGGAGGACAGTAACAAGAGTACGAGTCTATAGAGCGGGTCGATATATTCAAGGTATCTATTTCAACTCGTTTGCATCCGCCTATCCGCAACTCGGGACTTATGAGGCTGTTGTCTTCCCCTTGGCCCTAATCATGTCTTTTCTTTCTCTTCCGCTTAACCTCCTCTGGGTATCCGACTTTGAACTACGCCAGCAGTCCCCATTCTGTATTAGTCTCGCTGCTGTGAGGCAGCTCCTTCGTGTACCTGAGGGTGTCTATGGTGTGGGCCTTATACATTGAGTCCATCCTGCCCTCAGACATTTGGGTCCCTAGTATTTCGGCATCCTTCCTCTATCTCCTCGGCCGCTCAGAATTGCTTTCACTCGCCTCTCATTTCTCTCTCGTACCTCTGAGAGTATACTGCTCAGTACTGGCTTTTCTGGATAGGTTTCCGCACGTAGGCTGTCTGTAAGTTGTTGTCTTATAGGCTCCTGTGGTTAGACGTGGAACTTTCCACAGCTGGTTTGTAGCTTTCTTATTACGGGTTTGCCCACCTAAGTTCTCCCCCAGTCTTGAACCAGGCCAGAGTGAATGTACGCTAGTGCTCGGCTAACCCAACTGATACATACCTGTCGGCTTACAGTGAGCGACGCGACCCAGTTAGATCCCTCAGAGGTCTCCTTCGCCGGTACTAGCTTCTGTACCTTACCCGTCACTTCTTGAGCCTTGTGCATTTTCGCTTCTGTCTCAGTCGATGTAGACCCCGGGTATCTCAAGCCTCTCGTCCGGTGGAAAAGGTTGGTCGTCGAGGATGCGTCCGCCGTTGCCGATCATATCTCCTTACCTTTGCCCTCGAATGATATGGTTCTTTCAAGTACGCACATCACCCTATCTTGTACCGGATTGAGAGTCCGGCAGGAGTCCTCGCTGTTCCGCAACAGCGCTTATTTGTCTTGCCACGATAGACTCTGGAACCTTTCCTAGCGTGTTGAGATATCGTTATGGCGCGGGGCGTCGCTCCGGCGCATGATAAGATATTAACTCCAGGTCCAGGATTCCCAGGCACAAGTTATCTGGAATTCAAGTCTTTTTAGGCGACCCCTTAGCGAGCGTGGACCTGTTCGTGACATTTTTCGGATACGTTCGGTCCATTTGAAACGATCCAGAAGATTAGCATGGCACCCAGAGAGGATAAAGAACAAGCCAATCAAGAAGACCAGTTCACCAACGTACGAGGCTGCAACTCAGTACATACCCGAAGGCGCCGCCCAACCAGCCGCCCTCGGCCCACAGGCGACGCGATTAGTCTTCGGCGTAGGTCAGCCCTACCTCCAACCGGTCGAGGCGCGCCGTAGTCCGATCTTGGCCAGCGTCCAGAGCATTATGGCGCTCATGCTGGCGCTCAACGAGGGTCTTATAGAAGACTTCGATATCTTCAAAGTTCAAACCAATCCCTGTCGGCAGCGGGGCGCTCGTTATAGCCTGCGACACACAGCATGCATCTCGCCCTGCTCGGCGACTGGTCTATAGGCGGAAGAGATGGCTTCTTCTAATACAATTGTTGTCGCCTTTCGGAATTCTCGATGGTGGCACCCCAGTAGTGGGGAAGCCGTAAAGAGGCTCGTGAGTTGTAAACTCGTTTGTGCCGTTGCCAGCCTTACCACTCGCACACTAGGTATATAAGTACCCTGAGGTGAGCCCGTAACGTCGACGTCGAATCCGTGCTCTAACTTACTGCATGCAGCCGTCGACTTGAGCTGGTCACGTCCTAGTCACGTTGTCACCTGCGCACATTCAACTTGTGGTGTACAACACCACCTCAGGCTTCGATTCATCCAAGTCACCAAGAAACAGAATGCTCGGGCCTCAGAGTATGGGGTCAAACTTGGATATTGCCCACGGAGCCGCACTTCACGCGTTGCGGATCTTGGTCAAGCAGGAGAACCCAACAACGTCCTTGACGCCTGGACAGAACTCAGCGTACAGAGTAGAACCCAGATCAATCTCCTCATACAAATGACACTGTCTTTTACCCAGACTTCAGGGTTCTTCTCATAGCACCTTACCTACTTAGATATTGATTGTTTCTCATCCGTGAATTATTATCAGTTGTAACCCTAAGGCATAGATTTGTAGGTAAAGGTAACTGAACTAGGTGGATACCAAACTAGCTGAACCACGGTGATTGCGTGCCGCCTGCCAGGGTTCCAGATGTAGTAGTCGGTGTGTTTAGTACCTACCTACAAATTTTTAGGTAATCCAGCACCCCTGTTCCCTGTTGCGTGTCGTCTCCGCCTCATGAGACCGGCCGCATTTCAATAATTTTATTCGTCAAAGACATCTGCTAGGTACAGACCTCGCTACCTCTCCGCGTCACGTACTACCACAACTCGGAGTTTCCAGCCACTGTTTTTTCTCATTTATTCAATTGTGAACCGCTGTCACTAGCAGCGACAGCAACTTCCGCTTCGAAAGTTTGGATACGGTCGGCGCAGTGGTGCCTACGCTCCGCCCTCCAGACCACGATCCTCTAGCCCGCGGTCTCCTGTCCCTGCATTATTGAGACTTGTCCCACGGCTGCTCTCACCACCTTATATGTCTACCGACTTCCGACTTCCAACCTTCGCGAACTACGACACCGCACCACACCTTCGCGACTGTTCTGCCAGCCCTGCACTGGCAGAGAGTCGCTAGGCATTCCTCTCCGCAGCTCGCTATGAAGCACTGAGCTTTCATCGGAAGTGCGCGCTCGCACAGTCACTCGTTTTAAGCAATATATTTGGTTGATTCGTTCCCGCGATTCGGGCTGAAGAGAAGGATCTCATTTACACAACGGAGCAAACATGCACAACATCTGGCCCATCTTGTTGCTATTTGAGGCTGTCGTACATGCGGATTTTCTGGCGTTGGACAATAAGTTGTCTCTGAGATTTATGCGCAAAGGTCGATCATTCTCGAACACGACCACTCCTGGGTTATTCCTCAACACAACCACGGTCGATACGTCCTTCTCGACCTTTTTGGATATTTATACACCTCTCACCCTCTTATCATCAGATGCACTCTCGGCCTCTTCTACTACGTCGGAGGGCGCCGACCCCACCACGGAACCCCTCCCATGTACGGGTTCCGTCACATATTATGGATCGGTTCCTCCCACTGTCTATATCACGGTCACTGAAGGGTTCACTGTGACCATGACAGCAAGCAATCTATCTGTGACGGAAACACCGACTCTGGTTACGCCCTTGCCAGCTTGCTCAGCCACAGTAGTACCCATGATTGAGACGTTCAATCCCAATATAGTCTCCAATTTCAGCACTCCTGCGGTTGAATCAGGTTACCCTCCTGGAACATCTCAGACCGGGGAGCCTTCTGTTCTCAAGAGCTCGAACCCAGACATCACAACCGCGACTATACCGGGACTGGAGCCACTGGGATCCTTGGTCCCGGTGGCCTCGTCCCCAGTATATTCCAGCGTCGCTTACACAAGTACAGTTATTGTTACCAAGAAGACACCAGTGCCATTCGTCGCTCCATCAACCACCTCTCCCGGCGTCGACTTTCAATATCCCACCAAGTCTCCGTCGGCGGATGGCGGCAGTGGCATAAGCGGTCACAACAACGACCCTGGTGACAATGGTAGCGGTGGTGGTGACAACAACAGCAATGGTGGAGGTAATAATGGCGGCGGTGGGGATAATAACAGTAACGGTGGCAGTGACGGTGGCAGCAGGGATCCTACACCGACAACTCGGAGCAACAATAATGGGGTTGCTCCAGCTCAACCAGGTGATGTCGCTCCGTCTTCAGCACTGAACAATCATGATACGAGCTCTGCGCCCATACATGGCAACAGCGCGACAATACCCACTACTCCCGCTGAAGCACCTCCAGCCACTACCAAGTTGGGCGACATCATCGCCTCGATTATCAATTCTCGTTTCGCAACAGCGTCGGCAACGGGCCGGTCCCCAACTACAACTTTCACTACCACAATCAGCGGAGTTCCCATTGTTATCCTTCCTTCGGAGGTTATGGTTGGCAGCCGAACTGTTGCCATCCCAGCTTCTGGTCCCACGACTGTAGAAGACAACGGGGCTACATTCACTATCCGACCTTCCGAGTTCGTTGCACCAGGAGCGACCATCAATCTATTCTCGATGCAGCGGGACAAACAGACTACTGGATCTGCACGTCCTGCAACGATTGTCAACGCTGTAGACGGGTTGACTTTTACTATCGGTCCAACGGTGGCAATCATCTCGGAGACAACATACAGGATTGGTCAGGGCGCTCCGACAGCCACCATTACTGTGGATGGAACAGTCGTCTCCGTCGGTCCAAACGGGGTGGGTCTACCACGCGCTACTTTAACCCCAAGTGATATCACAGAGATGCCCGGTGTTGTATATACAGCGGAAGGCTTGACATTTTCGGTGGGCAGCAACGAGGCCGTCATCAGTGGCACGACCTATCGTATTGGGTCCGGCGCTCCTGCACTGACAACGACCATTGGAAGCCAAACTGTGTCATTTGGGGTAGGAGGAATTGGCCTCGGGTCCACTACCATCGCTCCAACAACAGGGCCAACAACAGGGCCAACAACAGGGCCATCTTCAAGTGCACAGAGCCGGTCTGCACCCACGTCTGTTTCCGCCTCGGCAACGCAGACTGCGGATGAGTCGAATGGTGCCTCGCCCGGGATGGACATATTGCGACCATGGCTGTCGGGGTGCTGTTTGGTGGCCATTTCTGCTGCATGGCTTGTCCTTTGAATGTTACATTATGCCGCAATGATCTTGGAAACGGCGTCCGGTGCAAATTGGAAACGGGAAAATAAGGTTGTCCTTCTGTTTCTAGCATAAATTGGAGACGGTCTGTTGACAATTTGGGTACGGGTTGACACTAGCTACTGCTGATTGATTCTGCTGCAGGCATTAAACTTGACAATGCGCGCCTGTTTAGAAGTGAGAGACACAATAGGTGTTTGGGACGGTCATAATTACGATGTATGTGCGGGTGTAATATAATGAGCGTACTGAACATAGAAGCTCGATACTGCCTTCGCGCTAGCTCCATATGAGCTGGCCTGCAACAATTCCCCCTATGCTCATGATTGAAGCCATCATCAGATTCACCTGGTTGTTGTCCAGGACGTCGTGGCCAGAATTGATGATGCGGCTTTTGTCGCCTCCTTTGTTGCCGTGGCCATCCACTTGCTCGTGGACTGGAGCACCGGCATGTGATTGACCAGGCGTCGTGAGCACCTTGACTCCGCCCGGTCCTTCGACGATTTTTCCTGTTCGACGATCTATCACGGACGCCTGCAGGAAAGCACCCAGAAGAGAGTCGAGGAGCGTTCCAACAGTGCCCAATGTGGTGAGCAGGAGGAACACGTGCGAAGGTTTCAGCCAGCCTCCTTCGCAGACTCTCAGCAACAGCACGCTCGTGGCCGATATGGCCGCACTTCCCCCGACACCAGCCGAGAAGCCCGCAAGACTGACCCCGCCATTGGTACCGGGAGGGACGGGGCGAAGACTTGTGATGAGAACAGGCCTGCTCTTGGACAAGATGCCCAGCTCACTCGACAGCGTGTCTGCCGCAACGGCTGCGTAATTGCTCATTATACCCAGGAGCAGAAGATCTGCTGTCTTGTTCTCCCCCGCACCGAAACATGTAGATGTCGTTTTGCTGGAGTGTCCGATCCCATAGAGCCATATGTGCAACAGGACCAGCACGCTGGCACAACCACTGTTGGCAAATACTTGAACGCTCGTTCTGGCACCTTCGCCGCCGGCGTGGCCGCTGCTTGACTGAGTAAGGGTGGCTTTGATGTCGTGCTTCACCTTCGTAGCGGCCGTCCCAAGGAGGAAGAACGTGCATAGCAGCGTGAACGGAATTGGTGAAGGATGGAGAGCGTGTATGGTGGCAGTCAACGCTGCGGCGGCTATACCCAGAGGTGTCAGGGATTTGCGGGTGTAGGCTCGCACGACGAGGAGGAGAGTGATTGGTACTGCTATTGTGGCGCGCATCTTGATACATGAAATGGAAACAGGTCCTCGACCGAACTTGCAAGGTGTACGTAGAAGCCTCTACAAATCGACACTGTCAGAACTTCAACAAGTGTCATGCATGTGCGGGTAGCTTACCTTTTGAATTATGTGCGGAATTCGGAGTCGGGGGGCGGCCTGGCTGTTCCGTGTTCCGCGCTCCGCGCCTGTTCGCACATGCTCTGTCTGTACTGCCAGTGGGACATGACGTCTTGCTCCGGCCAATCGTCGACTCGGTGTTTCTGCTTTCCTCCCATCCATCCATCATCAGCTTTGATAAATACCTACCTACCTTCCTTGCCTAGGGACATAGGTGGTGTCTCACCGGTCATCGACAGGCGAGGATGTTGGATTCCCTTCCATGCCGGCACCATGCTCAGATCATTCGTCGCTAGCCCAGCCATCACCAGGGCGCCTGCGTCAGTGCCTCGCGCCTCGATTGCGCTTCAACCGAGCAGGCCCAACCGACGCGGGCTGCACCTAGCCCCTCCCTTTCTGCTTGACGACTATATCCCTAGATACCACCTGATTTCTTCGATCGATGCTGCGAGGAAAAGAGCCGCAGCATACGCCCACTTACGACAATGTAACCTTTGCCCTCGCCTTTGCAACGTGAACCGCTACGAGACAACCGGGCATTGCCTGATTGGGGCAGAGACCGTGAAGGTGTCAACCATCGCTCCCCACTTCGGCGAGGAACCTTGCTTGCAGGGGCATAACGGTTCTGGCTCCGTGTTCTTCAGTGGATGCAACTTGCGTTGCGTCTTCTGCCAGAATCACGATATTGCACATCAAAAGATTGGGTTTGACCTTACGCCTGAAGAACTGGCTGAATGGATGCTGAAGCTACAAGAGGTGGGCCACGTGCACAACATCAACTTTGTGACCCCGGAGCATGTCGTTCCACAAGTAGCCCTTGCCATATTGACAGCGAGGGACATGGGACTCAGGATTCCCATCGTGTACAACACCAGCTCCTTTGATAGTCTGGAAAGCCTCAAACTCATGGACGGCTTGGTCGATATATATCTACCTGACTTCAAGGTTTGGAACAACGAAACAAGCAAGAGGCTGCTCAAGGCCGACAACTATGCCGATGTCGCCAAAGAAAGTATTCAGGAGATGCATCGACAAGTCGGCGACTTATGCTTTACACCAGATGGTATTGCTAAAAAGGGTGTTTTGGTACGCCATCTGGTGATGCCGGGTAAAGAGCAAGAGGGTGTGCAGATCATGAAGTGGCTGTCTCAGACACTTGGGAGGGATGTCTTTGTCAATATCATGGAACAATACCACCCAGATGCACATGTCGGTAAGCCCAAAAGAGGTTCTCGAGACAATACCGACAAGCGATACGCAGAGATCAACAGAGCCGTCACTCACGACGAGGTCAATGTCGTTCAGAAAGCCGCTCGGGAGGCCGGTCTTTGGAGATTCATTGAGCCTGCTCGGCACGGTGGGTGGAACATCTGAGTGTGAGTCAAAGCCTTGCCGACGTACCTTCCCAAATCAATGCTAGTACATCTCCGGCCACCTCCACGTCTTGTCAGTGTCCGAGTCCTCGGCCAGCTTCATGTCACATTCCTCCATCAGACTTGTCGCTGTTGGCTAGCCTTGCTGCTTTGTACTAGCCACCATTGAAGGAACTGGATTCACACAAAGGTGCCAGTATCCGTCGCCCGATGTTGCGCCTAGGGGCTCGCATTTCCGACTCTTATAGTGTCTGCCGGCTACACGCCGTGTTCCCCCCCCCCCCCTTCTCAAATGCCAATGATGCTATTCGAAGGGGCCCGTTTCTCTATGTCAACCCGCCTCTCTGCACTGCGCAACACTCCCGGCTCCAGCAGGAACAATTGTATTTGAGTGGAGCCATGGCAGATGAAGAACATCGCACGGAGAGGTTAGCGGGGAAACTGGAAAGGAACGAGGCAAGGCTCGAGGCGACAACGGCAGATGCAGATGCATCCCCCACCTTGACGAATGCTTTGAAGAAGAGCATCAGAAGCATACGTTCCGCCTTGAACAGGTGTGCGAGAAACGAGGAGTTCCTGTCAGGGAGCCTGTCGAACGTCCTCGCTCGAATTCAGAGCCTGGAGCGGCATCAATGACAACAAAGCGCACCGTCGATACACATAATTGAGGCAGTATCAATCGACTATGCAGCCAAAAATGTACCGCCTAGCTGTCTTTTGAGACCGGCCTTCAAAATAATTGGTCCTTCTGTGGCTCCTGAGGAGATACGTAGTAATTGACATGAGAGGTAAGCAATTGACATGGTGGCTGGGCAAGACTCTAGCATTTCCTAGTGGCCTTGTAGTAATACTGTACAAGAAGACCTCGAGCTTTCCGATCACACCGGCCCGAGGAGAGCGGAGCGACTGGCCACCGCTGCAGGGATCTGCCGACCTTAGGTGCTGCCGAGCCTGTGTATATTTGAACTGACAAAAAACAACAGAGTCCCTGGAGTCCTTACAGGGACGCGAAGTCTCTTCCGGAGCCATCTCCTGTCCCGTCGCACGACTTTCAGTGGGTCCTAGAAATGGCGCGGGGAGGAGGAGGGGCACGGAAGATTTGAGTCATACTGACTCTTACTCTGTATATACTATATAACCGGTTTGAGTCATCATCCGACGCTGATGAAAACCTCCCTGGTAGGAGTTGTCAATGAAACCACGAGGCAAGGCGGAAGTACACCCACAGTGCTATCATACTTTCCCCCACAGTTTGACCTACCCTTCAAAGCAACCATGGCACCCACCGACTCGCCTTCCCTCGACATCAACGTCGCGCGCCCGTCCTCAGATCTCCAGGACCCGCGCAGAGACGAAGTCGAGGTCGAATTGGAGAACTTCTCTGAGGATGTCTCATCCCAAGGCCGACAGCAGGAGATCGATAGGAAGAGGAACCGTGTTCTGCTGGCGTCGGCGATCCTACAACTTCCAATCTGGGGTACGCTGAAGCCGTCTCTTTGAGAAATGACTCCCCCGCCCCATTTGCGAGAAGTCACTCATTCACTCACTCACTTTGTCCCTCATCAGGCTTTGCAATGAGCTACGGCGTGTTCCAAGAATACTACTCGAAAGCGCATTTCCTGAAGGGCGGGCATTCGGCCACCGGTGTGATCGGCACGACGTCCAACGGCGTCGTGTACCTGACGATGCCGTTCCTCTTCGCCGCCTTCAGCCAACGCTACGCGCGGTACCGGCACGCGGTCGCGCTGACGGGTGTGGCGCTTGCTTTCATCAGCTTCCTGCTGTCCTCGTTCAGCACGCACGAGTGGCACCTCGTGGCAACCCAAGGCGTGCTCGCCGCCCTGGGCAGTTCGTTGATCTACAGCCCCACGACGCTCTCTCTCGGCGAGAGCTTCACGACCAGCAACCGCGCAGTGGCGTACGGCCTCGTCTTCTCGTGCAAGAACATCGTCGGCTCCACGTGTCCGTTCCTCTTCGGGTATCTGTTGGACCGCTACGGCTTCCGCACCACGATGCGCATCTGGACCGCCATCATCACGGGAAGCAGTTTGGGCGCCATCTTCCTGATTCCGCCGGTCCAGCAACACGCTTCGACGGCAGACGCAGAGCGACCGCGATCGCGCCACACGCCGTGGCACTTCCTCAAACATCAGACCTTCTACGTCTACTGCGTCGCCACGATCATGCAGAGTTCCGGCTACGGCCTCCCGCAGACGTACCTCAACTCGTATGCCCAGGACGCCGGCTCGCTGTCGCAGACCTCGGGGACCCTGCTTCTGGGTCTGTTCAACATCCCCGGCATTGTCTCTAGCTCGTTCTTCGGCTATCTGAGCGACAACAAGCGGTATCCGCTCTCCGCAAACACCGTGACGTGGGTTTCCAGCATCAGCTCCGCCCTGGCTGTCTTCTTGCTCTGGGGCCTGGCGCCACGCACGAGTATGGCCGCGCTCACGATGTTCTCCATCACCTTCGGCTTCTTCGCCAGCGGATATAGTGCCACGTGGGGCGGCGTCATCAAACAGCTGGAGCACGAGTCCGCGGACAGAAACGAGGCGATCGATATAGGTGTCGTGTATGGCTTGTTGAACGGCGCTAGGGGGCTCGGATACGTGAGCGGTGGTCTGGCCGGTGTGCAGCTGCTGAAGACCGGAACCCTGAACGGTCCGGCAAACTCGGGATACGGAACCGAATACGGGCCCTTGATCATCTTCACCGGATTGGCCTCCGTCTTTGGTGGTTGGAGTCTGATGTGGAAGTGCGGACGACTGATTCTCTAATCGCGGTCCGGAAGTGGGCGCCGATGCATGTCAATAACAGGGGAATGAGCCTCCGCCTCCGCTGTATGTTGGGTCATTGCTCATCACGCGTTGACTGACAGCAGAGCCCTGGAGTGCAGGGTATGTCGCGGGGGGCAACCGTGGTGTGCGAGAGCGGAGAGAAGATTGATCAGAAAACAAGAGGACAGAAGCGCCATCGACGAAGGCCTTCGGAAGGCTCCTGATGCAATTACAGGCTGCCAGGGAGAACGAGAGAGGAAGAGTGACTCCCAGAGTTGTCACCTGGATCATCGATAGACCGTAGAGGCCGACGGTGAAATCCTGTTCTGTCTGTCCACATTGTTCATATAGCCAGTAGTAGTCTTTCCCAACAATCATTAGCTCTATCCGATAACCTATCTCTTCAATACAAGATCTGAAGCCAATTCATGTCTGTGTAATCCTGACAGTACCCCCTGCTGCAGCATACACGCACCATAGCCCATCATGACATGCCGTCGGTGGCGGAAGGATCCCGGCCCATGAACACCTTGTACAACCTCCTGCTGACCATTGGCCCTAGTTTCCTGTCGCTCCATGCGCCGTCCCTGTTCGCGGATTTCCGCACATTCTCAAGCATCAGGTTGCCATGTCGCTCGAAGCCGGTGACCAGTTTCCGGACGCTTGACCACTGGTCCACAATCCCATAAGCCATACTGGGCGTCACCCGTTGAACTTCCTGGAGCATTTTCACAACTGTGTCTTTGGCATCATCTCCAGTCCGGACCTGACCAGTATCCATGCAGAACGAGGCTGATTTGAGGTTATAGTCGAGCTGCGCCAGTCGATATGGCCGCGTTGAGAGATGCTGCGTCAACGCAAAGATTTGCGACGCCGTGGTCGCCGGTGACACTGTATGATGGATCAGAATTGGCTGATGCGCTAGCTGAAGGTGCAAGAGCAGCTCCTCAACCACGTCAGACGTGATGAAAGACAGATCTAGATTGTCGGTGGCCGGCTTTTTCCTCTTACGGGATTTCGCCCGAGCGCTACCAGATTGTAAAGTCGCCGAGCCTCTTGCATCGCTCTCGATTAGTCGTGCCCGTACAGCAGCCGTGTATGCTCGATTCTTCGCGTTCGCGTTCTTTTTGATCCAGCCTTCCAGACCCTCTATGAGATAGAAGGGAATGCAGTCGTGAAACCTTTGACGTATCGATGCCACATGAGCATCCAGGTTGGATTTCATCTCTGGTTCGGTGGGTACTTGTGAGGGCGGAGATGTAGCCTTTGAACCACGGATCATGGCGGCAAATTCGACAGCAGGAAGATGAATCAGGACATGTTTCTCCTTGACTATCCGGCTAGACGACGTAGGCTCCCACAGCCCTTCTTCATCATTATAAGTGGCTTTGACTTTGCGACGCCACATGACCACGTTGCCATAGACATCTTGTTCCGGGGCATTTTCTGTCAGATTGACTTCTTCATCGAAGTAGTTCACCTCGACATGAGCGGTATGCATATATTGCTCGACCTGATTCCCAACACTTGTCCCTCTGAGAAAGCTTGACATATCCAGAAGCATCTCTGGACTTGCAACCTTCTTGCCTGTCTTCGATTTGTTGACCTCCGCAAGATCAGCAGCCTGTTGCTTTTCTCGAGCCTTTCGTTCACGATCCAGGCGCTTTCTTTCTCTTTCGGCTTCCTTAGCGGCCTCTTTTTCGGCCTTCAAAGCAGCTTTCTCAGCAGCTTTGGATGCCTTTTGATCGTCCGATGATTTGGAAGGCCTAGAGGCTGGGGCTTTCACTGGACTTGAAGAAAACTGAATATCATCTGGAGCATTGGCCAGTGCAGTTTGTTTCGATGCGGTGTCCGATACCTTGGACTTGGGAGGCCGTGAGTTGGGCTTTCTCTCCTTACCCAATTGATTGGTAAGGTTGGCCAGCAGACTGGCGGTTCTCTGGGAATACAAATCTTCTGCATCATCGTCGTTCAACGCATGTCTGGTCGGCTGGGAAAGACTCTGAAAGACATCGTCCAGCAGATCATCATCCGAATCATCGAGCGAAAGCCTCCAGGGAGATCCTGACTTCCCTGCCTCCGTGCGACGTAACTCAGGAGCCGAGGATGAGAAGGTTATCTCATCATAGATATTACCATTCGGCTCTTGCGGCGCAAAGCTTTTGGGTAGTTGTACAGCTTTGTCGGGCTTGGGATGTGGCCATGAAACATCGTCCGACGAGATGTTTATCGTCGGTTCCACGCAGGGTGGCTTAACTTGGCTGCCTCGGCCGCCTCGGCCGAGGCTCATCCGCCGTACATTACGATCTGGACTTAGACGGGGGCGTTTCAGAGGCCGATCGAGACGGAAGTCAATCGAGCCGGTCTCGTCGAAGTCATCAGAGCGGAAATCGAACGTCTCATACAGCACTGATTCTTGTGCTGACAAGACTGTCTGCTGTCCCGGTTTGGGAGTTGTACTCGGTGGCGAACTCGACGACAACAGCTCGATCACCTCTGTCATATCTGAGACGTGATAGCGTGAGCAAGATGCTCAGAGACTGTAGCGAACACGAGCGCCACGCTGCCCGCGAAGCAGGCCGAGGAGGGGCAACAATATGTCACTATGAACGCTAAAGCGCCGTGAAGTTGATGGGAAGACGACAACAACAACTTCAAGTTGAAGTTACATACTTACTGGCAGGTGCTTCGGGTGCCTGACCGAATATGGATTATCTAAACAATCTTGGCGTTCAGGAAGGCGCGTCGCTGGCTTGCAGAGCGTGCCGACGCGTAAAGTGTGGCCAGCCTCGCGCACCCTTGTCCCGGCTACAGCTTCCCCCGTAAGAATCCTACTATTATGGTAACGTTTATTGTTCGACTAGTCAATATCAAGGTAGGTAATTCATGCTCAGTGTATCAATTGTATCGTCTTGAAGGTATTCAGCTCTGGATTGGGGTCCGTGTGCATCCTCCTTGCGCGCGCAAATTCACTAGCTCTCCGATCACCACGCCCAAATCTTGCTTTGATGATCGTGGACAGCAATGCTGCTAGGAAAGCGACCACGATCCAGAGCCCCAAAGTGATATCCTTCCTCTCTAGGAAAGCACGTCTCTTGCCGGCCAGCATTTCTGACGTTTCGTCCTCAAACTTCCGAGCCATGATGTCTCTCGTGAAACGCTGGCGAACTCGTTCTTTTCCATGCCGACCCAGAGCTTCCAATTCTGACGGGGTCAGCTCGTGCAGGACTTTCTTCATGATAGCAGCCCACTCGTCGAGTCTGGCAACGTCACGTAGCCAGCCAGTCTTGCCTTCGACAATGGTCTCAATAGGTCCTCCAGTGTTCGAAGCCAGAACTGGTAGACCATATTGCATTGCTTCCACCGGCACGATCCCGAAGTGCTCGTTGGTTGGGGTGTAAAGCAATAAGCGCGAGCTCTTCAACAACGTTGCTTTAAAAGGTCCCGGTACAGACAACAAGAACAATACCTGAATGTCGCTTGGAACTCCCAAGGCCGTGGGAACCGTCTTGGCAGTGGCCGTGGACAGACCGAGACCTTCTGCCAACTCAACCAATTCTTTATGATATTGAACGTTCTCAGTAATTCTCTGATCATAGCCGCCAGCAATCACCAGACGGGTCCCCTGCCGTTCTGCGGCAGACAGCTTGTGATATGCTTTGATTGCCAACCCAATGTCCTTTTTCCGTTCAAATCGATTGATGCTCAGGAGGATTTTGAACCGCCCTTCCCACAGAGGTTTTTCATCCAAGGATGTTTTAGACTCTTTCGCCTCTACACTCACACAAGGGTATATCACGCCAAGTGACTTGGCCAAATTCGGCCACACTCTCGACACAACGGATTTTGTGAAGGTCGAGTTGACGACAATCTTGTCGCTTGCGCTCATACTCCAGCCCTCAAACCAGTCAAACGGAAATCGGTATATGGTCTTCACCAACCCCGAAAGACCAGTCCTTCGCCGATCGGCGAGTAATTGATCGGGATAATGGCAGTAGAATAAGGTCCTCTGCCGATTAGGATACAACCATCTCAAGAAGGGAACACAGGCAGAGAGCTGGTCAACAATGAATATGTCCGGCTTCAGTCTGTCAAGCTCATTACTTAGGACGGCTATTGATAGGAGGAGGTGGATTTGGCGCAGAGTTGCACACAGGATATGGAAGCGATTGAGGAATTTGGCAGGGAAGAGAGTATTTCCACGGACGCGGACATCGAGGGTGCCTGTACTCACATTCTGTCAATTCTCGGCCGATGACAGCGGCGTAGGATGCGAGTGAATGACTGGAGACTGACCGTTTCTTGCCTCTTCGAAGCAATGCTGAGGATCACAATGGGAAGTGAAAATAGTCACTGTATTTCCCTGTTCTTGTAAGCCCACTGCGGCATCTACAATCAACCGTTCGGCCCCGCCGATCCCCAAGTCTGGATGAAAGAACACGATTCTTTTGCGGGTATCAGATGACGATGGGGAGGAGCCAACCTCCTGTGAAGGAGCCATCGACGAGGTAGGACGGGTCTGAGGATTCTGTAGAGTGGTGGTTTTCAGTGTCTTCAAATGAAGCACGTTGGCCGGCCGCAGTTTGGTATCGGCAAACCTTCCTAACTGTGTATGTAGTGACTTTGATTTTCATAACTTGTTTACTTCAACGATTCCGAATAGTGAAACTGTCCAACCTCTTTGATCTGGCTCGCTGATCTACTCTCCATCAACTGCGCATATATTTTGCCTGCTGACACGACGCGTCACTGTGATGCACTTGAAACTACAACAACTCCTCGAGGGACAATCTTAACATCCATCGCCGAGAAGAGCACAAGACGACATATCTTGGTAATTGCGCGTCGCGGTGGGTTTCACCTTGTATTTCTGCTCGGCACATGCTTGGACACTCCTCTATTGGGGCCACAAAAGGCGTTGGCAGATAGAAAACATGTAACGATGACGAACTCCGTAGGCGTTGCGCAAAGGGGACTTGGCTGCTTGGGAGGGGTACAGTCTTCGGGCAATTTCCTGGCATGTTTGCACGGCATGGCGCGGTGCAGTGGTTACTACTGTAGTGCAGCCAACCACTAGGAGTGCCTGCAGTTGATTAAGGTGACAGCTTAACTGAAGCTACTAGTACCATTAAGGGACTAGTTACACTATGCGCGTGTTGTGGCATCCCTGTTCCACGCCCAAAAGTGCCAAACCATCTGGGGCTCCCACCACAAGCGTGCGATTGATAGACTGCAGCTGGGCCGCTCATCCGTCAGATCTTCTCTTTCCAACTTCAACACTTTTGCTTGTGTGCTGGTGCATCGTGAGAAACACACCTGCGGGTGTTAATCGTGCTTCGCTTCGCTTCTTTTTTCTTTTCTGCAAAAGGCTTCACTTGAGAGGAAGCTGTGCCCTTCGTTCATCCCTCTTTTCCCCTCTACCAGATTTCCACGAGTCCTCTCTTCCTACCTCCCAATCAAGGCCATCTGCTTCAGCTCCAGCGCTCCTTGGTAAATCCTCTACATTACCTGTCGGTCGACATGGCTCTGGTAAAGGCGATTCCCTGTTTCCGTTGCATTCAGACTGACAATTGACAGTTCAAGACCGCACTACTCGCTCTTGTAGCACTGTTCACCTCCTACACATTCGCTGTGTCCCCTTTGGTCGTCAAAGGCGCCGATTTTGTCAATAGTGTGGACGGAACACGGTTTCAAATCATTGGTGTTGCGTAAGAGACTGGACTTATTGGATGCTGGAGACTCCCATGCTGATCATACGCATGTAGTTACCAACCTGGCGGTTCTTCCGGCTTCGACCCTGGTTCGGGTATTGACCCACTGAGCAACGGCACGGTCTGCCTCCGAGATGCTGCCCTCATGCAACGCCTGGGCGTCAATGCCATTCGTGTCTATAACCTAGACCCTGATTTGGACCACAGCGAGTGTGCCTCGATCTTCAATGCGGCGGGCATCTACATGATCCTCGACGTCAACAGCCCTCTGCCGAACCAATCTCTCAACCGAGGTGCTCCATGGGAATCATACAACTCGGACTATCTGCAGCGAGTCTTCCAGGTTCTAGAAGGCTTCATGCACTTCAACAACACTTTGGGTTTCTTCAGTGGCAATGAGGTTATAAACGAAGATTCTGTCCCTCAGGTCCCTGCCTACATCCGAGCGGTGACAAGAGATATCAAGGATTACATCGCCGCCCAGGCCTCGCGTGACATCCCTGTCGGCTATTCAGCGGCTGACGTTCGTCCACTGCTGATGGGCACTTTCAATTACATGTCATGCGGGCTCGCCAATGAGACCAGCTCAAAGATCGACTTCTTCGGTCTCAACAGCTACTCCTGGTGCGGCGATGCCACGTTCCAAACTTCCGGCTACGATGTCTTGGTTGAGGAGTTCAGCAACACCACGATCCCTATCTTCTTCTCTGAATATGGGTGCAACAATGTCTCGCCTCGGGTGTTCACCGAGGTGCCTGTTCTGTATTCGGAGCAGATGACTCCTGTATTCTCTGGCGGTCTCATCTACGAGTACAGCGAGGAGCCCAACAACTATGGTCTGGTCAACCTCAATGACAACGGCACCGTCTCCATTCTTCGGGACTACGACAATCTGCGCAAGCAGTATGATGCCTTGGATGTTGCGTTGCTCGCGAGAGCGAATGCGACCGCCACTTCCTTGACTGCGCCTGCTTGTGGTCACAGCCTTCTTGCAGGGACGAACTTCAGCATGAGCTTTGACATTCCTACTCGACCTAATGGTGTTGACGATCTTATCAAGAAAGGGGTCTCCGGTAGCTACCCAACTGGAACTTCATCGATCACCAACACCAAACCTTCCCAGATTGTCTATGCGACCAACGGTCAACAACTCACTGGCCTGGAGTTGACTGTTCTAGCGAATGATGAGAGCAATCTGCCCGGGAACAATACTAGCGGCACTACACCAGAAACACCTTCAGGCACCGCCAGCACCACCGGCACTGCCAGCACCAGCAGCAGTAGCAGCTCACCCACCAACACCAATGCTGCAGCTAAAGTTGACGACACCAAGTTCGGATCTCTGATCTTTGGTGCTCTCACTGTTGGCTTCTTGATGCAGTGGTGATGGGATTAGGGAACGGGGTCGATTTTCAACCCTGGGCTTGCTGCACTTGCAGGTTCATCGTCTTTCCAAAGGATGTTGTGCGTTACTACTTCGAAGCTTCCTGAGGGCTTCGAGCATAATTCAAGTTCTCTTCGATGGACGACATATTTGCTGTAGACTTTGCAGGCCGAAGTCCTGAGGTACAATAGAATTGCTAATGATTAGATGAATCCAATCAAGAAAGAGATTCATACTTAGGATGTTCTTCCTTAGTACCTAGGTAGATTGCGAGGGAGTCGCGCTGGGGGGATCGCACGTAGGGTGATACAATTACCATCCTCTCAAGTTGTTCCAAGCAAGCTTAAAGGCATATTTGTTGAAATGCATACTACTGCGGCAATCGAACGCGGAGGAGCGAAGTCGACCATTGTCTCCAGCCCAGGACTCGCTCGAAGTACGTACCCCGATCGGAAAGGTGCTTTCTGCGGTTGACGCCTCCCAAGCTGCTTGGATATCGCAACTGCGCTTTGTTCTCAGCCCTGGCGGCTGGACCAGTTGCGACATACACAGAACATACATGTAGCAAATCCCCGCTCTTGAGACTGGGTCAATTTTCTTTGCAGTTACCAACCTCAGCTCCTCGGTAGTAGTACTGTGGTAGTTCACTTTACCTAGTACTGTAGGTACCACAGAGATCGCATAAATTCTAGCATCGTGACGCCGGTTCCAGCCTTTAAGTTCGACAGAGTCAGGTACCTACATGTAGGACCCTCCCTACCAAGGTAGCTGTAAAACTTGATTGGCGCCTCCACGTGTGGCGCGGGCGCAGTTTCTTGGTAGCTAGCTCTCTAGTTCCCAGCTGGGTGCAAGGTACCCACCAGTAGGTACCAGTGTTAGCGCAACAAATGATCGTAATCTCTCCTGATCGGTAACGAAGCCGTCAATCGAGCCAATGATATTGAAATGTGGCGTCAGGTGGAAAACAAGGTCCGCCCCTTTCGATGTCATAACTGTGGCTGTAGCCTTTCCAGCCAATAACATAGTCTCAGTTGTTGAGCCCCTAGCGTAGATCTCCCCCATTGTGATGCAAGTATCCAGCTTCGATGATGCATGTGACGGTCACCCTCCACGTCATCTGCCCAGCGCATCAACAATTTCTGTTCAATTCGTATTCCTTCGGGGCGAGACGACATGTCACTTCTGTTGTCACCAGCTCAACTGCCCAGCGCTTGGAAGCTCGACGCATAGGCCGTTCCAAGTTCCAAGTCTCACCTCGTCCCTCCGCAAAAAACTACAAAGAGCCCCCAGCCTCCCTGGCTAAAAAATTCCTTGGTCCTTTCCTTCCAGCAACCAGGACCGTGAAATCACAAAGGCATCTCCTCGTCTAGACTCTCATCTGTCGCACTCCTCCCACCAGTCATCAACCATCCACCATCATGGCTCTCGGCGGCGTCATCCTCCGTTTCGGCCAAACGGGTCTACGTATCCTCGAATTCTGCTGTGCCGCCATTGTCCTCGGTATCTACAGCTACTTCCTGGCCGTTCTGGCTGATCGCAATACACATATTCCAGCATGGGAAAAGGCTGTGGAGGGCATGTCTGGTGCCGCCTGCCTGTATACCATCTTCGGCATCCTCCTGACTCTCTGCATCGGCGGTCTGGCGGTCTTCTCCATCCTCGCCATCGTCCTTGATCTCTGTTTCGTCGGATGCTTCGCCGCCATCGCATATTACACTCGTCACGGCGCCAATTCGTGCCGTGGGGTGGTCAACACTCCATTGGGAGTCGGTCTCGACGGCCAAGCCGCCCCGGGCGCTGGTGACTGGGGCTACGTTTGCACCTTGAACACCGCCTGCTTCGCCGTTTCCATCTGCAACATCTTCCTCTTCCTCGTCACCGCCGTGGTTCAAGTCCTCCTTGCTCGTCACCACAGAAAGGAGAAGCGTTTCGGTCCCGGCCCTACCAACAACTACACTTCGGGCACTGCCCGTCAACCCTTCTGGCGTCGGTCACGGAAGACTGGCTACACTCGCGACGCTGAAATGGCCACAGGCGCCGGCATTGGTGGTAATACTCCGGCCCATAACGCCACCACGGTCCGTCCGAGCCATGAAACTGGCATGACCGGTTCCACTGTCAACGCCGGCCATAATCCTATGACCACCGAGCCGAAGTACGGCCAGCCTGGCTATGGTATGCAGGGATACTCTGCCCCTTCAGCAAACTATTAGCTTTTGAGATTTCATTGAGACGGGGAGTTTCTCTCCACGAAATCATTGCCAGATTTCCGCACGTTTCAACCAGTCCCTTGCGATGCCTGCGGGTGTCACCATTGCCACATTTCTTGTTGGCCTCGACGGCCAAGAGTTTGTGGGATGGAGTATTGTCACATTAATGGAAGGATATTGGAGTTTTGTGACATTGGATTTCTGAGATTGGATGCGTCTCGGATGTATCAACAGTCCAGCAGCAGACGATGTTTATGACAAATTCCTAGAAATGTTCATACCAGCCCTGTAACAATAGCTTATTGGCGCCTAATAAACGATATGAAAACAAATAATCCTCTTTATTTTCTCCAAATGCGAAGGTCCTGGCCGATACATTGATGCTTTTCAAAACTAATACGCTGTTTCCAACGTGAGAAACCAATAGTCTTAACATGGTGGGCAGAGGTCTGTTTATAGTACTTCTACCCCAGCTTGAAGGAGGATGGGAGGATGGATACCTGATTAGTAAATCTGCCACGCGTCGGATTTGCCGGAAGCCGGCTCCTTCCGCCGCGTTTCATACAACCGACCAAGGTACTTGCTGTGCTTGTACTTCATGCATCTTCTCTTGATTTCATCCTAATATTTCGCAAGGCTCGGCGGGGCCAGCATCTATCGGTCTTTCTTTTGCGGTGGGCTTTGGGATAAAGCCACTCGCCACGACATGTAGGCGGTGCTGCAAGTTTGCTCTGGCAATACTATACCATTGATTATCTACCTGAATAGCATCACAGTCTGTGTAATTGTGGTTATCTTTGACTTGGCTCAATATGCCGGCGTTGCAGGAACGAGCTCATCCTCCCAATGGACCGAGCCACGGCAGACCGCCCATCCGAGGGGCACAAACCGAGGATTTCAACCACCATCAATCTGGGTCTCAGGGAGATCTATCACTCGATGAACAAACAGCCGTGCTTCAAGCAATGAACCTCGACGCGCCTCCGGGCTATGTCGAGTCTGCCAATAGCTACTCACCAGATTTCGGCCGCCAGAGCACAAGCACAAGCACGAGCATCGCTTCACGTCCAGTGCCCGCCACTCCCGCAAAAGAGAACCAATCTCCGTTCCAGTCAAAGTTGAAGACGGCACTGCAGGAGGCCAAGTATCTGGCTGGCGGTCTCATCAATCACCCGTACGAGTCCACCAAGCATTATACGATATTACGCCACTCCCACGGGTTGGTCTACTATAGTGGCCCTTATACGAACTTGGCAATCACCATATTCTCTGACCGAGAACTGCCCCCTGATCGCACACTATGGTTGCAACGGAAAGGATTCTCCGGCAAAACTGGGCTCAAAATTGGGGCACTCATGGGTGCTAGAAGTACCTGGATAGATGTGACTCCGACCATCAAAGCCACACCGGATCAGCTCAATCCCAACGATGAACGTGCGTGGCAAAGGGACATCAAGAAATTCCTAAAACATGCCCCCAAGGACATTCGAAGCCACCGTGTGCGCGAGACCGACATCCTCCGGATCCCCAGTGACGCCGACGACGGCTACCTCCGGGTTGTGCTATGCACTGCCGAAGGGAAGAAGGTGCTTTGCGGGAGTCCCATCTTCCGGCTTGCATCTTCGTCAACGGACGTCAGTACGATCAGAGGTGCCTCGCTCAAGACCATGCCTCTTGAGATAGGTATGAAGATAGCCTCGGTTGTGGCCAACAACACGGTCACTGCCACTCTCAGCCCTGTCGCCGACACTGCACGAGGCTTTGTCACCGACCAAGTCACCCAGATATACCAGCCTGGTATGGTAGCCCAAGAAGCCATGACCACTGCATACGATTCACAGGTTCAGAGTCGCATCGACAATTTGAACGAACAGTATGATCAGGCCCGCGACGCCGCATACAATCCAATCGGACAGGACACATACGATGCCCTTGCTCGCCCAGATATCATTGGAGACGATGCCGGGCCTGCTCCGCCATTTCCCTTCCGGTTTCACGGAAGAGTCGTGCAGGGTACTGGAAAGAGCAAGGCTTTGCTGAACATGCCTACTGCCAATCTCAGCGGAGTCCCTGAGGATGTTTTGTGGCGGTATAAAGGGGTCTTCTTCGGCTGGGCTGCAGTGAGCATGCCCAATGCCGATAGGAAAGCGGCCATTGAGAAGGATATGCACATTTCTGAACAGTGGCACAAAGCGATCATCATCATCTCGCCAGACCCGAATAAGAAGCGAACAGTGGTATACAAGAACACGGTGCGCGTTTACATCATGCATGATTTCCAGTCGGCTTCACTGCTGGACACCAAACTGTCGGTCATCATGATGGGATATCTGCGCGCGGTGCAGGGGTTGGAACCCGGACAGGAGCTGGACATCGATGCGCAGCTGTTTGACTTCTACAAGGACATCGCTATTACCACGGCAAGTCTGGGTCGCCCTGCGTGGAGTGCAGCAGCGGCCCTGGAGCGGATGAAAGCAGCTACAGCGACTCGATCGTTAACGGACCGATACGTCGATTTGAGACAGAACGCTCAGAAGCACATCGATCGGGTGCCGGTGCACAAACTGGGAGTGCGGACGGAAGGGGCTGCACTGAAGGACAGATTGGTTGGTAGAGGCGGTGTCTGGGTACCACGCCAGCCATTGGCACACGCTTCCACTGCTTGAAATGCTCTGTTGAGGAGCTATAATATACTTTTTGACCGCTGAATCATTGTATATCCATGGTATTTTGAAGCATTTGCTTGTGGGACACGAATGTTGGACTTTGACCCTGATAGGGGTTCGATACGGAATGGACTGTAGTGCTTATATAAGCTCGGCCGATTCGGCCGACCTGCCCCTTTCCGTCTCCCCGAATTGGCGAGCCGAAGTCATCAGTGGCCGCATGTTCTTCTAGTTGGGATGCTACATACGATGTAGATATGCATATTTCTTCCTGTGTCTCTCCACTGGACATGACGAACTTGTCAAAGGTACCGGCACTATAGCTTTTACGTATATTAGCAAGTCTTAATGGATTCGCTCTCTCAATGGCTCCAAAAATCCAATGCGCGGTCCTTGCAGTGAGACGCCATGCAGTGACCCAACCATGGTCTGCGCCATCACCCCTCATCCTCGGTATCTCCTGATGAGGCCATCCGACTGAGACAGCATTCCCCTCTGTCGATCGATAGGGCAGGGCAGTCCGAAATATCGCAGTGGAGGGAGCACAAGACATGCAATGAGCGAAAGTGAGGGGTGGTTTCCCCAGAAAAAGAAGCACGGTGTACTCGTATCACCCCAGATGGTCTCATGCACCAGCTGCATCAGCATATTGAGCGCTTTCTGGCATTAATCAAGTTGCAGCCTGCGGGTATCTAAAGCGGGGGCGTTTCGTGGCGCCATCCAAAGACGTCGAACCTAGACACCGGACGAGTTCTGGTATCATCTATGGATGTAGGTACTAACGTACAGTGCGCCAGTCTTCGGGTGACGACGAGCAAAACATCCCCGTGTCCCCGCAAGCCGATCCCCCAGAGCGGAGTACGGAGAACACCCGAACATGAACCACCATCACAAGCTCCTATCGGTAGGATCAGCCCCAGTCGCAGACCACCACGTGGCACGGCACAAATCCAAGCTGTGTACAGAAAGGCATACCTTACTTCTCATCAGGCCGGCTCTTATTTCGTCTCTGATCTTTTACTTCTTGCATTCCTTGATTCTCGTGCAAGCTCCGGACCCAACGCAAGGCACGCCGTGAAACTGTGAGGACTTCGCGGCCGTTTGCTCAGTCCACCACGGTCGGCCTTCTGATTGTCGGGAAACTTTTGTTCAGTGGAGTAGACGTTGTTCTCGTCGAAGAACTGTGTCGTTCTGAACATTCTTTCATCCTCCCTTTTGCCATTCCATCCCGCCTTCTCCTTCTGTCAGCCACGATGAGCACACCATCAATGAACGCGGTCCGTTTCTACGGCCAACGCGACATCCGCCTCGACCAAATCCCCGTCCCGGCCGTGAAAGCAGGCCAAGTCAAGATCGCCCCGAAATTCTGCGGCATCTGTGGCTCCGACCTGCACGAGTACCTGGGCGGAGCGAACCTCATCCCCACAAAGGACAACCCTCATCCCATAACAGGTGAGACGCTACCACTGACGCTGGGCCACGAATTTAGCGGGATCGTCGAGGAAGTTGGCGACGGCGTCGACCACGTCAAGCCGGGCGACCGAGTGTGCGTACAACCGACCATTTACGACGGGAGCTGCCGCGCCTGTCGGCGCGGGCTGGTCAACTGCTGCGACAAAAACGGGTTCGTCGGTCTGAGCGGCTGGGGTGGCGGATTGAGCGAACACATGGTCGTGCCTGCCAGCTGTGTCAAGCCATTGCCGGATAACATCTCGCTCGAGGTCGGGGCGTTGATCGAACCATTGGCGGTAGGCTGGCACGCCGTCGACATCTCGCCGTTCAAGAAGGGCGACGCCGTGCTTGTGCTGGGAGGCGGGCCGATCGGGTTGGCTGTCGTCCAGGCCCTCGCCGGTCGGGCTTGTGACAATATCATCGTTAGCGAGGTTAGTAGTCGGCGGAGGGAGTTTGCGAAACAGTTCGGCGCGCATCATGTCATCGATCCCGTCAAGTCGGATTTCGTGGCCGAGGTCGAGAAGTGGACGAACGGGGAAGGCGCGGATGTTGGCTTCGATGCGGCGGGCGTGCAGCCGGCTGTCGATACCGCATTGAAGGCGATCAAGGCTCGCGGGACGTTGGTCAATATCGCCGTTTGGGAGAAGCGGGCCACGTTGAATATGAATGATGTCGTGTTCAGGGAAAGAGGATATATGGGAGTGTAAGTATGCTCTCTTTTGAATTTCTGTGTGTTGGTCCTCGAGACACGCTCGTCGCCAGTGTCCTGAACTATGGGCTGAAGACAGACTCGCCTGCCACCGTTGTCTCTTCGTGTCCAGGGAAATCACGGGCTAATTTTTGGGTATAGAGCCACTTATGCCCTCGGCGACTTCGAGGCTGTCATCAAAGCAATTTCAAGCGGTATGTACCAAAGATTCAAGCCAGATAGATGTCCATCTATCTGTCTGCATCTCTATGCGGACAGCTCTTTGGGGCTGTTCTGTGTTGCAAGCATCAGCTTACTGTTACTCTTCTCGCAGGAGCGATGTCGCCCGAAGGTATGATCACCAAAAAGATCAAACTCGACCAGGTCGCCGAAGAAGGGTTCAAGACTTTGATCGATGACAAAGAGAACCATGTGAAAATCTTGGTCGACGTCGGCGCGGGCATTTAGCCACATGATGAAGGGGAGTCCAAGCGAATAGTGCAGGATTGAACCCGGTAATATGGGTCCCGTAAGGGTGTTCTGATCAAGCAAAGACCCCTTTTCTCCAATGCAGATTGCCAGTGCTACATTAACAATGAATTGGTCCGTTCGTACTCGAGGTGGATGGCCATCCACTCTTGCACAGACTCAATGCATCTCTTTCTCAACTTTCTGTGCCTGAGATGCCCATTCATCGTAATGGCACTCCCGCCCTCTGCGGTTGCCTGACGTCGAGACAACCCTGCACCAATTTCCACACACGTCCGCCGCTCCCCTTTCCATCCCTTTCTTTCCGGCAGCCCCTAACCCGGGACCTTCTCTGGTGTCCTACCGCCGGACACGGACTACTTCTTTCGATGCCGATGGATTTGGTATGTAGAATCCTGACGTTCGGGTTGGCCAGCCCGTGGCTGAAAGCATGCTGTGCAATGTCCTGGGCACCCAGCTCTCACGCCTGATCACGTGCGCTTCTCTCCGGACGAGCGTGGTCTCCATTCGTCGCTGCACTTTGACTACGACTCCGGCTCTGGGTCGGGCTCAAGCTTCGATCCTTCCTGGCCCGTCGCCATCCCATCGGCCCTTCTTCCATTCTATGCTCGGTAACCAATGCCTTATCGATCTTGTAATGCCGAATGAAGAGACAGACCACTAAGGCCAGACCAGCCAGACCACAGAAGAAGCCAAACACACCGCGGAAGCCAGCGACGTAGGCCGCGAAGATGGCCTCCCGTTGCGGCGTATCGCCCAATTGATGCAGCTGGGCGATATATGCCTCGGCCTGCAACGCGATGGTGGCGGGGAGATGCAAGGCGACAAGCTTGCGTCTCATCACATTCTGGAAGATGGACCCGCCGATGCCGACGCCGATGGCCATGCCGAAACTGCGCAGGAAGGCGTACATTGCTACAGCGGGGCCTTCGTCGCCGGGGACCGAAACGGCCTGCGAGGCAGTGTTGAGGGCGTTCAGCAGTAGGCCGTGTCCGAGACCCAGCAGGACCAAAATTGTGGCCCATACTGCAGTGCCGGTCTGCTCGTCCCATAGAACAGTCAGGCCGGTGGCGAGCGTGGCCAGGACCCAGCCGGTCCAGATGGCCCAGCGGTATCGGGCGGTGCGGGTGATCATGGAGCCGACGATGACTGAGGCTGGGATCAAGGTCAACATGACGGGGAGGAGGGATACGCCGGTGCGGATTGGAGAGTTGAGTTTGACGGCTTCGAAGAAGAGCGGGATGTAGTAGAGTTGGCCGTAGAGCTGGCCATAAGAAAATTGTTAGCTACCAGCCCGACATGCAGTTTGAGATTGATCGATGGAGGACGAATAGGGGGTGGAATGGGAAGGAGGTGTAAAGAGGAAGACTTGGGGCGAGGACAAGTCACTGAACGGCAAAGCGAACAAAATAACATACCAGTAAGCCCTGAGCAAAGGCGCCCACGTAGACGGCAACGGCAGAACGGTGCCTGAAAAGCGAATGTCGAAGGAACGGATGCCGAGCCCCGAACCGTTCCCAGAGCATGGTAGCAACGATCCCGAAACCATCCAGGGTTAAGGGGACGATTGTGCGCCAACTCCCCCAGGGCTCTTGTGCTCCGCCCCACGAAACGGCAACGAGGAAGCCAGTGGCTGAAGAAATGAACAGGAAGCCGCCAACCCAGTCGACCCGAGTCACCATCTCTCGCCAGGTAGCCTTGCGGGGTTTCAGGCGGACAAACAGCGGCACGCAGACAAGACCAACCCCGGCGAAGGGGAACATAAGGTAGAAAACGCACCGCCAGAGGGAAGGCGTGGCCAGCCCTCCGCCGACTATGGGTCCGACACAAGTCCCCAAAGCCCAAGCTCCTTGACTGGACATCAATCATGTTAGTACCGTCAACTCAACAGGATGGAGCGACTGCACACTCCTGAAGTTTGACCAGCAGAAGCGAAGGAAAGAGATTTGAATGGAGGGGGGAAAACGTACATGATGCCAACATATCGTGGGCGAAATCTCAATGGAACGATATCAGAGAAGATAACCAGCGAGAGGATGATGATCCCACCGCCCCCAACCCCCTGGATACAGCGTCCGACCAGCATCTGACTGATGCTATGGGCGGTAGCACATACAATGGTGCCGATTGTGAAGGTCACTATCGAGGCGAACAGACAGTGTGGTCGACCGAGGATGTCGCTCAACGAAGCAGTGAATGGCATGGTGACTGCACATGTGAGCAGGTATGAAGTTCCAATCCAGAAACCCTGGGTGGCCGAGGCGTTCAGGGCTTGGACAATGGTCTAGAATGGACAAGTTAATACCGGTTATCAAACAGACATCATGTCAACAGCAAGGAAAAGGAAAACTCGACACATACAGACAGCGAGGTGATGATGACCGTGGCATCCAGGGAAACCATCAGAGAGGTGACAGCCAAAGTCAACATGATGATGAGTTCTTGCGTGGATGGCTTCCAGCGAGGCATGTCTGGCTCAGAGCTGAGCGAGTCCATGTTGTTTCCAATGCCCAGGTCGTCTTGGTTCTCTCTTGCCATGTTCTCCGAGCAAGGAGGTTTGGGTTGACTGATCGTGAGTGTGTTGTTTGTGTCTGTTTGATTGTTTGATGCCTGCATTGTGGTGGATCAGTAGTGACGTGTAATAGCTTTGTAGTGCCTTGACAGAGAGAGATAGCAAGGGAGATGACAACTTGAATGCAGGAAGCAAGCTTCCATGCCGGTTCATCTTTGTGAGAATCTGTGAACGGAGCACTCTGTTTGCGCGTTCTTGGGTTAGCTGAACTTGTGAAGATTCACTGATGGACGCGGTGGGAACCATAGAATTGAATTAGAAGTCGGGATACTGCGAAATATAGGTGAAATAAACACGATGCCCACCTGGTGAGCATGCACTCAATAAGATCTTTTGAACTTTTCTTCGCCACGCAGCCCTCCCACCATATATTCACCTCGCGTCTGATGGAGCAGGCGATATAGCAGATTACCAGTTGAAGTCTCTTGTCCCCCTTCTTGGATATATTACGCAAGGTGACGATCAGCCATTGGTATCTTTTTGCCAGCTTCGGTTTATACATATTTCCCATGTTCTCGTCACTCGGCCTGTAGTCTCAGCAAGAAGGCCTGATGTGATTGTGGAGAGCCATTGCTGCTAGAATCCTTGTACACTGCGACAATACCCCTTAGCAGCAGACTGGTTGCTGGGCCAGAACAGATCAACACAGGGTTGATACAAAGGCTCAAGAAGATGGAAATAAAGAAAGACGGCGAGGGACAAGGGCAGTCAAGGCCAACGAGGTCAAAAGAGAGTGGGTGGCAGATATCTATTTAGTTACCATTTATTTCCCTTTCTGCCCAACGCTTCGCTCTAAGTGGCGCAGCGCAATACGGAGATTTTGCATGCAGCCTTTTCAGCCTTGTGCCATGTTATCAGCCCCCTATGTTGTGAAGTTGCCCTTCTCATCCTTGATCAGGTCCGATGATTCGCTATGGCTGTATCACATATTGCAACTGCTACAATCTCTTGCTTCAACCCTTACCACCTGATGCTGCCGGTGAGATTAAGACATCTGCCCAGGGTTCTATACAGTCAACATTGGTCTCACTGCATTCAGCAACGGTTTCCTGATCCGTTGCTCGCGTTATTGATACGAAAGTTCCGCTCCGATGCTAAAGCAATGGCGTTCCTTGGATTTTTTTGGCTTCTACTCCCGGTTCATGGCCCCCGAATGCTCGTTTGCTTGCCGGGTTGCCATAGGTCCTTGCCAGAAAGTGACAAGATAAAGCCAAGCCATTGCCCGGTTTATGTTTGTCCTCCAAGATCCATCCCGAGGTACGCAAAGGGTACTCACGTCGGAATATCGCTGCTCTTGAACACCAATGGTGGAAGATCCGGATTTTGCCAGCTGTCAACCAGCTACCTGGTCCTAGTGTTGGCAGGCCGAGTCGAACATACAACTCCAGTCAGCTCTGAAATACAGTGCCATGATGAGGACTGTAGGTACAGCCCGGTTGCTGGCTCAGGTAGACCGGGTGGTTAGTGGACCGAAGTGACCACGATGAAGGCCACAATAAAATATTGTCGACGGCATTTGGAATAGGACCAAATCGTTTCATACACCGTCATCATGCTGTGACTGATACGCCCCAATGGACCCGTGCAGGATATTGTGTCCATTTACCGAGTGCTTGGAGTTGAAAGTTGAGAGTTGTGCTCGTCGCACAGCATATCGTCCAAACACATCGGCCTCACCGTGCATTTCAGAGTGAAGTCGTTGTCTTCGAGCCCGCAGCATTCGGTCAATTGGCGGGTTCGATGGCAAGCATCTGTTGTGGGACGGTGTCATGCCTGCTAATCTCCCAAGCCTCCAAGAGTGTAGTGTCTGCTTTTCAAGAGATATTGTGGTCCCAAGCCGGGCTCATGTCGTCTGTCCGTCATTCTTATTTTGGTTTTTCTTATTCTTCTTCTTCTCTGCCTCGAGTCTCCGAAGCTCCTGTCGGAGAATCTGCTCCAGACCCTCATTGCGCCGGGTCAAGAGCATGACGTCGTCTGGCTTGATTGTGTTCCGTCCAGCATGTTTGGCGAACGCTTCGAGATCGATAGCCGCGTTTCCTGTCCAATAGCATACACTGTTAGTATCTGTGATCGCTTACTCCCACGGGGTTCTCGACGACGAGGAAAGATGGAACAAGTACCGATTTGCGCCCAAACCAGCTCCATCAGACTTCCGATGAACTGCGGAGTTGCATTGACACCAAGATTGATGCTCTCTTCGTCGACGATCTTGCCGATTTGGAACCAAAGGGCCGAGCGCAGTTTCTGGAGGCAGCAGACAAAACAGGTATATAGTCAGTCAACAGGTCCAAAGGATGAGGGTTGAAGTCAGGGTCTGATCCAACATAGGACCGACCCCTGTTGTACGTCGGATCCATTATGATGGCACAGCAAATATGATTCCAGCTTACCTTTTGTAGCGCCTCCGCCTCGACATCAGTTGTGGAAGCCATCTGTGCAATATGCTCGTGCTATTGAAAGTCATCACCGTCAAAACGTCCCGTTAGATAGACGACGCGACGCGTATTACGGTGGATCAATACTTAAGTGTTATATATACGGCGAAGCAAGATACCTTATCGGACATTTTGCCCCTGGTTCGCAGCCTTGTCCAACATCAAACATAAGGTAGATAGGTATATTGACCTGCTTGTCCATTTATCTGGAATTTCTCTTAGATGTCAGGCGGGCGCTATCAAAAGACTCGACTTCATCCTTCGCTCAATATGAAGTATTCTTGTCTATTCTGTGGCTGAAATGACTGGCCAAGCGTAGAAACACCTATTGGGTTCGAATCCCAGAATATTGCATTATGTTTTGACCACTTCGGGTTGAAGATATCAAGTCGTCTGCATTGATTATGACAGGCCAGGGTGCATTTGCTCGCTTTGTGGCTTCCACCAGAGCTTCCCTCGCCATCGTGCCTCCCGTTTCAGGGAATATGAGTCCTTGAAAGTTTGCGTCCTGTGCGCCACAACATCATATGCGTCCAGTATATGAACGGATCCTGCACACGATGGACATGAAGCTTGAGGAAGTTACGGCCAGAACGTTCAGATCAACCACGCCACAGAATACGCCCTAGCTTGGTTTCAACCCTTTGGAAAGGGCGCGTGTCCACGACGACTTCGTGCTCCAAGGGATCCAGGTATGATGGTTGACCGAGTGGAAGCAGGACAGCCAGTACGACTGAGGCCCTTCGCAATAGCCCTCTGTCCTCTTCCCGAGCACGCTCCATGGGAATCCTCACTTCATCCTCCCCAGAAACGCTGTCCATCGGCATCACAACCAGTAGAACGGCTTCCTGAGCTGCAGTTCTGTTCTGCCTGCATACTTCCCAAAATCCATTCAGATAGCCTCCGTGATTCCGGACGTATGTACTGTGAGCCGTAGTCCTTCATCGAACTCCGCTCGGAATCCAGGCGGATGCTTTAAGGCCACAAAAGTCAAGAGCAACTGCCGACAGCCGAGCATGTGTATGTTCACGAGGTCCTAACTTGCCGGCCATGCTGACAATCAGGGCAGCAAGGAGACTCGCGCGATGACCGACGACACGACCTACCAATGGCGACCGATCATGATCACCCCACTGGTCCCGATCCATCAGGAGTCCCCTGTTTGGAAACGCTCTGTGTCCGCTCGTCCATTGAATCCATTATACAGACTCTTTGCAGTTCACGTTGTCTTCACTTCGCTCCTCTCCTTCTCGATCAGTTTCCCTTCCCCTTCTTCCCTTTCCCCTTTCCCGCCCCCTTTCCACCCTTCTTCCCACCCTTGCCATCGTCCTCATTCACCATGCCCACAATCTTCCCATTCCTAGTCACGACCTTAACATTCCTCTGGGCCGCACCGCCAGCCTGAGCTCCCGGCATGACCATCGACGTCACCGCCGTGCCTTCCCGCTGTTTCTTGAGGAACTCGATACGCGCCTCGATCTCGGCCTGCCGCGGATCCTTTCGACCACTGATCTTGCGGAATAGAGATTCCAGGTGTGGTCGGAAGAGGAGGTATGCTGCGATCACTATGATGAAGCGTAGAAAGCTCTGTAAGTTGTCGTGGGTCAGGTAGGGTTGAAACTGGGGTGGGAGGTGGGATTTGATGTTGGTGGAGATGGTTTCGATGCGGTTTAGCAGCTCGGACATGGTGGACGGGTGACTGAGGGAGTCGAATTAACTGCGGGCTGGGGACCGAGGAGTGGGAGCAAGCTATACAGGTGAGCTCGTGGTTGAATAGCTGCGGAGCCCCGGAACAAGCTGTAGTGGTGAGGAAGGAGTTCAGAACTCCGATCAAGCTATAGAAGAGTGGTCGCGGACGTGGTGGGATGGTTTCGGCACTGGGCTTTGAGGGGCGACACAGGTCGGACGGAAAAGAGTGAGGGCTTGAAAGAGTCAAGGAGCTGCAGGTGGTCTTGTCGCGTTCCGTGTGAAGCTCAAACTGAGACGGTATTTCCAGAGGATGAGGTATTAATATTTATTATTGATTGACTATACGCGCAATACTGGTCATAAGAAATTCGAGGAGCGGCATTGGAGAATTGGAGAATTGAAGAATCCATTTTGGACGATTTTATCTCCGTTTATTCCCGCCATTGGAAGTTCACTGTATGTACTCTGTAAATTCATATACTACTACTAGTACGTAGTAATGTCAGTTCCCTGGCCGGTGAAGGGCAGAGCACAGCAGAGCAGTGGGTATCAAACTATGTCTACGATGCAGGCATGGCTTTAACTCTACCTCGCTGTGTTGAGTTTCCCATGGACAACAAAAGAGCTCGGACAGGATGCTTCCATGGGCATTGAACGGCAGGTACCGTTGAATAGTCTTGCAACCGTACGTCACCGGCTCAAGCAAGCAACATCTTCTCGTAGACACAGAGCACTCGCTCCTGGATGATCATGGATGTGAACTTGACAACCCCGACCGTCTGTTGCAATGGCCGACTTTTCATTTCGTCCCGCTTGGCTTCGCTTCACAGTCCTTCGCCAAAATCTATGTCAAGCTCTAATACAAACGTCTCAATTCATCGGCCCAGCCCCGTACTTCTTCGACACTGACGTTCAGCGTCTCTTCCATCAGCCCACCCTCTCTCAAGACCGTCTCCAGCTCCTGATCACCGAGAGCCAGGAGACCCTGTTCAATCATCTCCCCGTCCACAACGCGGAAGGGCTCGTCCTTTTCAGAAACCTCGGTCTTCCAGGCTCGGAATCTCGCCCATGGCATATACCCGGGGGCCTGAACACGATTGGCCAGTGCAGACTGCAGAAGCAGTAGAACATTGACATAGGCAGGGCTGATGGTGGCGAGCATGTAAATGGCTCCCTCAATTGTCCCGAGAAATGTACGCGGAGTGACGAGTGGACCTGTTCGCGCCGGCTTAGAATTCACGGATAGTTTCCCGACGGCACTGTCCGATCGTGCATGGGCGATGCTGGCATCAGTCATCTTCTGGTCCGCAACAGAGGAAGATCTATTTGGCGAAGGTGGTGATATAGTGACGATTTTGTTGACCACCTCTCCTAGGCGGAACTCGCCTGTCACCTCCAGCCGTCGCCGGGCCGGCCCAGCGTCGGAATCCAGAGATCCCTGTCGGAGCATGATTAGATTTCCCTCCATGTCTGCCACGACCCATTCATTTTCCCTCAGAACAGCAGTGGAGGAAGACCACACTGTCGCAAAATGCCGAGAGGCCTCGTGAAGCCGATACTCCGGGTTGGATGATTCGGGCGGGAGGACTTGTAAGATGGACAACGACTTCATCAGATCGGCCACGGCGACCAATGCCGGTGCTCCCGAGCTGGCGGGTGTGACGGCAATCGATAGCGGATTTGTCGATGTTCGGTAGGTAGCCAGCTTCCGCAGTTCCAAAGAATGGTCTCCTCGTGTCGACGACGGTGTGAGACCATAGAGAACAACCTAGCCAAACATTGTCAGCAATTTTCAAGCAGTTACAGCTAGTTTTTCAGACATACCGTTTTCACCAAGCCAGCCACAATCAAGCCGTCACACATGGCCAGACTTCGACATGCGCCTTTGACTTTGATCTGAGTCACCTGCTTGAGCTTCTTCTCCTTATTGACCTCAAAGACCATGATCCGCCCCTGCGTAACTTCCTCCCCAGCCGCATCTTCTTCCATCAAACTGGTACCCACAACAAACATGTCGTGGTAGCCATTTGATTCATCTTCGGTCTCAAAGGAGCCGGTCGATACGATGCATTCCACAAGTTCCCGGTCCTGTAGCTCAATCGAGTCGAGTTCCTTGAAGCTGACCTCATCTGCGATCTTAACAGAGCTGAGTAAAGCTTCAGTACCACCTTCCATGATCCGCCGAATACAGCCCATGGCAAACATCTTTGCTGTTGGCTCATAGGTCAGACAACGTACAGTCTCCCCAATAGGGAGGGTTTGCAGTTGAGTTGTTCTCTCCTTTCCGATGAGGGCTAGCTTGAGCTCCTTTGGCGTAGCCATGGCGATTGCTTCCGGATATGCTTCGCAGTTGAAGTTGCACACGCGCGACTCGCTCTCGGCGTTGACGGCAGAATAGATTATTCGACCTTCGGATGAATAAATCAACGACGGTTGCTCACAGGATGCGAAGACATTCGACAGATCTGATTGTGGATCATTGTCCTTCGGCAGCTGCTTGAAGACGACAGGCTCAGTTCCTAGTAATATCCTTGTCATTCCAGATAGAACATGTTTGGCAGCATCAAATGAACATGACAAAACTGTGCCATCCGCCATCGCGACGAAGAGAGTAGGCGGAGCATCGGGAAGCACGTGTGCGACCAAGACAGACCGTGGAATGTCAGACCCCGGCGTACCCAGAGTCTGTGTTTGGAGCGTATCAAGAGAATGTAGGTCAAGTATCGCGACAGATGCCGTCTGCCAGAAAGATACAATGCATACATTGCTTTGCGAGTCCGCAACCGTCACGCTGGATATTTGCGAGTGCGCTGGAAATGTTTTCGACACGGTCGGCTTAGAGTCGTTGTTGGCCGGGTGGAATACATGGAGGGTATGACCTCCCTCAATCACAAGAAGATGCACAGAGTTCGCGCATGCTGCCGTTATCTTGGTCCTTGAATCCGGCGGTTTCCACTCCAACGTAAGCATACTCGATTCGAGGTCTGTTATCCGCATCCCAGTCTCGTATACTTGAACGAGCTTGCGATCCGGTAGATTTGCTGCAAGCAGAGTTGGCTGAGAAAGCTCCAGGTGATGGAACTCGTCCACCTCTTCGACGGCCGCTTCGGAGTCGAACTTAAAGATGCGTGTTTCTGTGACGAAAGAGACCAAAAGTGTATCGTGAACACCATCCTGGCCTGTCGAGCTCAATCCCCAGAGATCTGTGATGTGAGACAGTTCGCCGATTGTACCGAGTTCTTCGAGACCGACGCCACTTCTCACGCTTCGAATGGACCCATCCTGCCACGCACCCGAAGCTGTCACTATTCGGGCTTGGCCGGAGGAAAATTCAGGGGCCTGTCCTCCTTCGGCACCTCTGCCCAAATCCATGATAGTGAAATCCAAGATAGGGGCGATGTTGGCGAAAGTCTGGACAACAAGGACGCCCTCTTCTTCGATGCGGACCACCTGGGAGTCTCCTGAGTGTGAGCCAACGAAAACGTAACCTTCGTCGAGATAAACCAAGCAGGATGCCTTCGAAGCGACACCGACACGGTCTAGTCTCCACGATGAGACTTCGAATCCCGAGACCTCGATCATCAGGAAGAACAATCTGCCAAAGTCGTCAGCCAGCAGCCATCTTTGATCGTCAATCTTGGTCCAGCACGTCCAGATGGTTGCATTGTCTTCCAAAGGCTGTGTGATAACATGGGTCAAGTCCCGGTCAACATAGCGGATCGCATGGTCGCCCAGTATCAGGAAGCCTCCGTAAGGCGCTGACACGGGGATGAGATGGCTGACTCCCTTATCCAACTGATCACCACGTAGTTCAGCAACGGTCTCGAATTCCGCTGTTGCTTGTTCACCGCCAGGGTAGTATTTCAACTCGCGCAGTTTTAACTGTGGGTTCTCCAGGTTGTCTTCCCATAGGATTGCTAACTTCGGGGTGTCTTTGGAATCTGGGTCCACGGCTAGGAACGCTGATGACCTCGACAGGAGTTCTTCGATCCGGACCTGGACGGGCTCGCCGAGAGTTCCCACTTGTGTGTTTGTGGTAGTCTCTCTTCTGACCCGTTTATTCGAGGGCTGCACGAACGGCAGGACTGAGATGACCCCGTCATACAATTCCAATGTCATGTATCGCCCCGTAGGGTCTATGTGACATCTATCCACCTCTTTGGAGTTCCGTAGGACGTTATCCGCCAGATCAACATAGCTTTGCTCGGTCTGCAGCTGCTTGATATCCGCATTCCAGGAACATGTGAAGTAATGATATCGATCGGTTCCGATAAACAGATGGTCCGTCTTTGAAGAGGCCGGTCGCAGTTTCTCGAGGACTGTAATGTAGCCATATACCGTCTTCGAGTACAACAGTGCCAATCCTTCGGACCCTTGCTCGTATATTTCCAATCGATTCGCTTTCCTGTGACGAGGCTCAGTATACTGCCTGTTGAGAGTGCTTGCATGCAATACTCACGCGACAATGAGAGTATCACTGTTGGGATCAAGGAAGTTCAGTTTAATTGCATGTCGGACTCCGCTAGGACGGTGAATGGGGACGATATAAGACATGGCGATGAGTCGGTCGGTAAAGCTATGTCTGCGTTATCATGAGGTGGAACTACCTGTGGTCACCGCGGACTTGAAGAAGAGGGCAAGAGGGCGCCGTCCAGAGCACTCCGAACATCGAGGGATCTTGAGCAGTTTTCAGAAAACCGTGAACAGATCCAGTCGTTGATAATTACCAAGTAGGGTGCAAGTGTTCGGTGGATGTTAGGAATTTGGTCATTATTCTGCGCTTCCACTTGGAGATGCAGCACGACTCGGACGCGGAGAAGGAGACGCGTACCGCAATTGATCCCCCGAGCCACAATTGAAGATCAAGACGAATTCCGCCACAATACTAGAATTCCACATTACGATGAGTCCAGGATGATACTCATCTCTTTTTGTTTACACACTGGGTGGTGTTTCTATCTATTCCTTACCGCCTAGCCATCTATAGACCACGGAAAAGTCCTTCCCTTTGTGAGCCTTTTCCGTCTCGTCATACACCTCTTTCGCCTTCTGTGCCAGTGCAAGAGTGGCTCCAGCTTCCTGGGCCGCTGTTATGGCAAGCCGGAGGTCTTTGTTCATCAGACTGATGCCAAATCCACCTTCGTAATCTCTGCTTGCCGGTGCTGTTTCAACGACCCCAGGAACAGGGTTGTTAACCTCACTGGGCCAGCTCCTACCGGTGGCAGAATTGATAAGATCGGCCAATGCCTTCCCATGTATCCCCCATCTTATGCCCAAGTTCATTGCTTCGGCCGCCGCAATGTTGTTGATTGCCAATGCGTAGTTGTTGGCCAACTTGCCACTAAGACCGGTCCCCTGAGGTCCCATATGCCAGACCTTCTTTCCCATCAAGAGAAGTATTTCCCGAATCTGGGGCACGTCTTCTTCTTCTGCGCCGACCATGAAGGTCAGAGTCCCGGCACGAGCACCAACCACACCGCCAGACATGGGCGCATCAACAAACTTGGCTCCTGCCTTCTCTTTCACCAGTTTCGCAACCTCCCGCGAAGTTGAAGGGTCGATGGTCGAGCAATCAACGAAAAGACGCGAGCTCTGGCTAGGTGCTTTGGGCAATGAAGAGGCAAGAACGTCCTCGTAAACGCCTTTGACATGACGGGGTTCGGGAAGAGCAGAGATAATGTGGTCCTATATTACAGCATCAGCCTCATGATGAACAGCTGAATGGGAAATAAGTCCGCAATTAGATTGACATATCAGAGGATTGGCTATTGTAGTGTAAAATCAGAGAAAGACAACCCAGAAGGAAGTCCCCAACTTAGATCATAGATAGAACAAAGTGCTCATCATGCGATGGGATTATAGTTGTAGTACCACTGGGCCGTCACTTACTGCATTTTCCACAACCTCCCGCGGGCTTTTCGCGACAACAACCCCACTCGGTGTTGCTTCCTGCGCGAATTTGTCGAGCGAGGTCGTGTTGATGTCGAAGATGGTCATGGTATCGCCCTCAGGGATCTTTGCTCGTAGGTTCTTTGCCATGGGATAACCTGCAAATGTACAATTAGCCCTATAATCTCATCGACGCAGGGGAGAGACGTACCCATGGCACCCAACCCAATGAAGCCCCATGATGCTTCTCTGGTGGTTGAGGAGGTGAAATGGCGGATGCCGCTGTAGAGTTGTGAAGGTGACCGCCGCAGGGCGGAGGATAGCAGACCTAGAGTCATCGCTGCTGAGCGCGCTTGGGACGAGACATGGCGAGCGTACAGCAGACGCCGCGGGTTAAGGCCATTGACCGTACTCGGTTGAAGTGCGGAGTGATTCCCGAGGTATACGAAGCATCTCGGGGCAAACCTGGAGCTGGAGAGCTGTAAAAGGCTGCCTACCTGACCTACCTAGGTACATTTCCTGGTATGCGAATGGCTACTAAAATATTTGTGTGTTCGGTGCCGCACTCAACCGAAACTTCATTCAAATTGGACCGTGACTCCCTCCAGTCTTGGCGCCCTTCACTGCCGTCGACAGCCGCAGATTGAGATATTGGAGCCGTCGGCCGTCTTCCTTCATCTGAATATACCAAGGCATTTGTCTACGTTACATATACGATAGACTCCCTGAAGGTGAGCCATCTCACATACGCAGGGTAGGCACGCTACAAAGCAATACGGAAGCGGTCAAGGTTGAAGCTGTTGGTACTGGGTGTATCTGGATGCGAGAATGGCACTTTAGAAAGTACAGAGACCACCGCCGCAAGTGTCGCAGCAACGATTTCCGTAACTGCAAACGTGGCCGTCGGAAGATGGAAACATTGGCGGGAATATTGCTAGAGTACACCAAGAAGTGAAAACAAATTCAGGCAGACGCAGATCTGGTCGGCACCAAACAGAAGAACAAGCTCCAGAAGAATAGAACCAATCCCCTTCACCGACGTCTCGACTTGCCCTTTCCCTTACCATGCTCGTCTGACCCAGAGCTGGATGACTTGGATAGAACGGGGAACCGCTCTTCGTCCATCAGCCGACTCTCTGCTTCGGCTGCGCTCAGTTGCAGAGCAAACTCCAAGTCATCATCCTTGGGGGGCGCCGTCGGAGCCTTGCTACTGCCAGCCTTCGTGTTGCGTGAAGGTGTGCCATGCTTGGATCCTTTCGCATATCTGATAGGAATGTCGAATGCATTGCTCTGCGGCGAAGAAGACACCTGCTCACTGTCCAACAAGCTGAGGCGAATGGCTTCTTCAAGATCCGCATCGGCTGTTGTGGGTTCAGTTTCTTCCGTCAGACACAAAGGCAGTTGGGGCGAAGAAAGCGAGCTTGTAGCATTGTCGGCCATCCTCTTCATCTTGTCCGAGGAAAAGGCCTCTTCACTGAGCATAGTAGCATAAGCAAGCAGCTCTTCTTCGCTGGCATCCTCACCCAGAAGATTGATCCCGAACCTGCCACTCAGACGTTCTTCTTCTTTGCGTCTTAACATCTTCTCCCTCTCCATTTCGAACCTCTCATCGCTAATGTAGTCCTTTAGAAGTCCGCGAGCAGTAACACTGACTTTCTGGCTAGCTGGTGTCGAGTTACTGCCTCTTTCTGATCGGCGGCGCAACTGACCCCGTTTGCGGCTTTTGTAGGCATCAGCCGCAGTTGAGCTGTACGACCAGTAGCGAAGATAAGCACCCAAAGAGACCATTCCGCGCAAGACGGTAGGATCTGGATCTAGGACAATTGCACCAGCCGCGTAGTAGTTGTTGCCAACACCATGCACTGTGGCTTCAGCTTGAGCAATGCGTCGTCTTGCTCTGTCGGAGAATCGTGAGTTCAAGGTCCTGATCGGTTCATTTGTCGAGGCCAAGGGATCCCAAGCTTGAACTAGGCCTTCATTGCCTCCATGGACGACGTACAGCGAAGTCAACGCAAGTGAAGCGATTTGTGGAGACTTCGTGTAGATGATCCGAACGGGTTGAACAGTGTTGACGACCTCGGGACTCGGGGGGAGGCTGGCGCGCATGTCCCAGAGCATGACGATCCCTGACATGGTACCAATGCTCATCAACCGAGCTCGATGTCCGGGAATCTCAGAAGGTGAGCTTGCCGTGGGCACATTACCCAAAGGAGAAGCCAAGGGCGAGGAAGCTGTTGAGCCACCTGACATTCCTAGGAGAGGATCTTCATTGATTGTTAGCGTTGCAAGTTCGGATTCATCCGCAGCCACGGCCGAGATGCGGATGTTTCTGTGGTCGGCGAAGGAAAACTGCGAGATACGCCAATCTTCTTGGAACTTCGAGTCCACGCTCTCATCCTGACTCGACGTGCGTGACCTTGAGATGCTTGCCAATCCTGGCGAAGACATTGTGTCCCGCGGACCGCCAAAAATCGAAGGTCTGTTGATGGTGGACTGGATGGTAGGCCAGCTTTCGAGATCAAAGTTGACGGCGATCTTGCTCTTGCATCGGGTGAACCGTCGGATCGCTGCCGGAATGCCCTCGTCAAGCCCGCTTTCAATGAGGAAGATCGACTCTCCAGCTCCATGATTATCATCGCCAGCATGATCGACCAACATCCTGCGCCTCATATCCCAGCCCTCGCAAAGACTCTGGAAATGCTTCGGCTTGTGGACTAAGAATTCCTCGACTTCTTTTGTCTCGGCGATGATCTGCTCCTGGCTCAGACCGCATGCATCGCTCGAAGTGCGTGGTGTGTAGCTTCCGTCCGCTTGTGCAAGCCCGAAGGGATCTGGCTTCGCTTTTCTCCGTGTAGCCTCCACAAGCGACCACTCCACACTTCGTCCCGTCTGCCATGCCAGGCGATCGATGTCTTCAGGTGAAGCTTTACCATTGAAGTCGGGTCTGGTAAGAGTATCTGTAAGGCAGTATACCTCTCCGAGCGCATTGAGGACCGTTGCCCAGATGCGACGAGACCCGAGTCGACGGGGAGATACATTTTCGTCAATTGAGATGGCAATAATCGGCACGCCCGGAGAGAGCACCCACTTTGCTGTTGGCTCGCCCTTCTCGTAACGGCGATCATGAACTGGGTTGACGCCGAGCGCATATGCAGCGAGGACGCCGTTAGAGAACCCAGCAAGAAAGCCAAAAAGTCCGTTGGTCACTTTGAGGGGCGCCTCAGACTTTGCAATCCATACCGAACAAACTGCACAGCCAAGCATATTCACTTCGGGAATACCCAAAGTATGATTCGCCGCCGATGTGATCGGAACGAAGCGGCCACGCTGCTCGCTTGTGGAAGTGTAGAGCAAACGACCATCGGGGCAAGCCTCTCCATAGACCTTTCCATAGGGTTGGCTAATGTCCATCACATTTGGCATACCGACCACATTACCTGGCCCCAGTCCGTAGGGTACCTCGCCAGGAAAGTAGTCTGCGAAATGCTTGAAGGCCTCAAAGTCGGTTAGACCCCAATTCCCCGGCTTTCCGGTGCTAGGTTCACTAACGGAGACGCCTCCTTGTTCCACAGCCCCATGCATGAACAAAGGCTGCTTCTTGTTCAAGCCCGTGCCAAATGTAGCATGAAGATGGCTGACTGGGTAGTATAAGCCGGAGGCATAAGTGATGACGGCAGCGGCGGCAGCACTACTGGCATGGCGAGATGCGCCGGATCGAGCAACAGCTTCCAGAGCAGGTCTTCCTCGCCCAAGGGACCGCAGTAACCGGGTTCGGAGTATGTATTCGCTTCTCCACGAGGACAGTGCCGACAGTCGTGTGAAACTCCTTCGCTGTGCTCTTTCTACATCAAGCACCGATTCTCTCGCGGCCTTGCGGGCGCCATCATCGAGCGCCTCCGACCCGGGAAAGTATCTTGCAAACGCGATGCGCCATGCATGAGGTGTCGTGACCAATCGGTGAAACCGCTGGCTGACCAGACTCATCGAGGATAGAGTCTCCGGCGGAAGATGGGAGAGGATGTGCGTTAGAACCTCTGTCCATGATTAGCAACAAGTCAAGACACACGGCATGCATTCGCACCATTTGGAAAATCCTCGATAGAGGTGGTTGGTAGTTTGCCCTTGGCAGAGGGGACGACCTGGAAGACCATGCCATCGGTTCGTTTCCGGAATCGTGTATGGGCACGCTCATATTCATCAATGCGACTGCCAGGAGATCCTTCTTGCGAAGAGCTGTCGGGACTGCTTAACCGTCCGGCGTTGGGTGACCGTCCACGCCGCGTCCGTCCAGAACTGACGGAGACAGCGTCAGTGTCGTCCAACGCTGGCTGATGCACTCCGGCACTGCTCCCGAGGAGTGTCCCGCCAGAGGCCTGCTGTTCAATGATTGGAAGTCCATGCTGTGCGGGAGGTTGAGAGGATTGGGTTGATTCTAATGAAGTCGCGTTGAGGGATGCTTCGGGAGGCGCAGGTAGCATAAAAGGATATATTGGATGGTTGGGAAGATAGTCAAGACTGAACCAGAGGATGGATCAGTCCAAAGAGAGGCTGCGCTGGTGGCGGAACTCGAGTAAGAGGTGGGAGACTTGCAAGAGGGCTTCGAGCAGAAGAGAATGTGTTATCAGAGAGGCTTGAACTTCAAGTTGGTATCATATCGAGTCTGCGGCGACTGGAGACTCTTCTTCCGTCTTCATCTTCGCGCGATTCGCGAGGCGCCAAGGAATTCGGAGACATCATTTCCTATTGGCCAGAGTATGACTACCGCTTACCTAACACGGATTGCTATACTACTACGCAGTACTAACTTGCATAGGAGCCTTGCCGTTTCTCCTACTACTATCACTCACTACAGCATACAACTTGACTCGTTCCTCCAGGCTGCTGCTATCTGTGGGGGATTGGAACTGACACACTCACTCTTCCCGTGTCCTTTTCACTTGTGGGGCATTGACATGTTTCGCGTCCTTTCATTGAAGTGTTGAAAGGGCACTTTCGGTTTGCTCCTTGAGCAGGCAGCCACCGCGCTATCTTGAAACAAGCTACTCATTCAAACGTTTCTCATTCATTTCTTCTTTCAGCTTTAACGCGTTTCCCTGCCCTATGAAGTAAAGACACAATGGCGGACACCATTTCAATTCTTGTTGCCACAGACAACCATGTGGGAGCCTACGAACGAGACCCGATCCGTGGCGACGATTCCTGGAGGACATTTCATGAGATTATGTGTCTTGCGAAGGAACGCGATGTCGACATGGTGCTTCTCGCTGGGGATCTATTCCACGAGAACAAACCCTCTCGAAAGTCAATGTACAATGTCATGCGGTCACTACGGCTCAACTGCCTAGGAGACAAGCCTTGCGAACTTGAAATGCTCAGCGATGAATCAGAACACTTTGACGCCACCTTCGACCATGTCAACTATGAAGATCCAAACATCAATGTGGGAATTCCCGTGTTCTCCATCCATGGTAACCACGATGATCCGACAGGAGATGGCCACTATGCCGCGCTGGATCTGCTTGCCGTTTCGGGTCTTATCAACTACTACGGCAAGACCCCTCAGAGTGACAACATCGAAGTCAAACCTGTGCTGATACAGAAGGGTCGCACCAAGCTCGCTCTATACGGCCTTTCCAACGTTCGGGACGAGAGGCTCTACCGCACATTCCGAAACGAGAAGGTCAAGTTCCTTCGACCCAGCCAGCAAATGGGCGACTGGTATAATGTGATCTGCGTCCATCAAAACCACCATGCCTATACAGAGACATCGTATCTCCCCGAGAACTTCCTACCACCCTTTCTTGACTTGGTGATCTGGGGCCATGAGCACGAATGTCTCATTGAGCCGCGATGGAATCCAGAAATGAACTTCCAGGTTATGCAGCCAGGCTCCTCTGTTGCTACCTCTCTCATCCCTGGCGAAGCTGTCCCCAAACATGTGGCAATCGTCACGATCAAAGGGCGGGAGATGAAAAGCGAGCCGATTCGCCTAAGAACAGTGCGTCCGTATGTCTACAAGGACCTGGTTCTAAGCACCGACAAGGAAGCAGTGAGGATCGCCAAGAACAAGGAGGAGCATCGACCCGAACTCACGCGGTATCTGATTAGTATCGTCGATGGATTGATTGAACAGGCCAAGGCAGAATGGCAGGAGGCACAAGAGGAAAGACAAGCCGTGGATGAGGAGCCGGCAGAATGCCCGCTCCCGTTGATCCGACTTCGCGTTGAGACGACGCCTGTCGATGGGGTGGCCAAGTTCGACGTGGAGAACCCACAACGTTTTTCCAACCGGTTCATCGACAAAGTCGCCAACACCACGGATGTCGTCCAGTTCCACGTGAAAAAGAGGAATGCAGCAGCTCGCGCCGCCCGAGATGCAGAAGCGGATCGTGAAGTTATGGCCAAGTTCCAGGGTCTCGAGAACATCAAGGTAGAGAAACTGGTGCGGGAGTTCCTCCAAGCACAGTCCTTGACGATTCTGCCTCAGAACTACTTTGGCGACGCAGTGGCTCAGTATGTAGAAAAAGATGACAAGCATGCCATGGAGATGTTCGTGAACGAGTCTCTGGCAGATCAAATCAAAAATCTGGTCAAAATGCAAGCTGATGCAAACGACGACCAGGAGGACGAAGATCTTGCTGCGCAGATTAACGAGCAGCGCGCGAGAATGGAAGAGATGTTTGCCAAGGGTATGCTCAAGGCCTCGGCCAATAAGGCTCGCTTCAAACCAAGACCAGACGACTGGGACAGCGATCAGGGTGGTCACTGGGAAGAACAGCCTGCGGCACTGCTTCGCTCGTCTGAAGATCTGGAAGAGAACGAGGAGGACGAAGAAGAAGAGGAAGATGCGACTCCTGCTCCACGTACCGTAGCCCCGACCCGAGGAAGAGGCCAAGGCCGAGGCAGGGGCGGTAGAGCTGGCGCAGCTACAGCGTCGACCAGGAACACCACCACCACCACCTCTAACAAAAAACCTGCAGCGTCTTCAGGTCGAGGGCGCAAGAGAACTGTCCCTGATGAAGACGAGGAAGACGAAGACGAAGACATCGCCATGTTGGACGATGACGAGGATGAGGAAGAAAACTCTCAAGCCTTGTTCTTCCCAGACAAGCGCAAACCCACAAGTACCAGAGGCCGCACGACGACCACAACGCCCGCTTCGTCAGGTACTAGAGGCAGGAAAGCCGCTTCGCCGGCGATAAAGAAGCCATCTGCTCGTGCCGCAACAACGAGGGCAAAACAGTCAACGCTTAACTTCACCATGTCACAGAACAGCATTCTTGGGAACGGTCAAGGTGCGAGAAGCAGGAGTCAAAGCCACGACATTGAGGATGACGACGACGACGATGATGAAGACGCCTTTGAATCGGCTCCTGCAACCAGAAGAAGACGCTGATGTAATGCTCCATACCATATCCTAATGGAGGAGCCTTGTCAGCGGTGGTGAAATGAATGCCTCTTCATGAAGGCGGACGGTATGCTTCCTCGGCGCAAGGGAACAGGTGATTTTGCACTTGAACCAACACCGAGTCTTGTGCTGTGCCTTGTCTTGCAGACGGAGACTAAAAGAAAAACAAAAGCAGTTTCTTTTTTATTGATTTTGCGCTTACGAGCACACGATAGTCATGAAAGAGACCATGAATTGATCAATATCAGCTAAAGGTTGATCCTAAATTAGCGAGCGGCGAGAAGGTGCACAATGGCATGATGTATCGGTTTTGTAAGATAGATATCGGGCTTTTCGCCAACTTGAGATGCTTCTCATTCCGTATACTGCAGTGCGAGTTCCTTTCCGCGTGCTGATCTCTGATGAAAAAAGATGCCAACCATTCGGGACCAAGGTAAATGAAGTTCAATTGCCGGCGGCGTATCTTTATGCCTTGAAATTCTGTTCAACTGTGGGCTCTCACGCTCTCACGACGTTGTGTCGATAACAGCGTGATAGTGATGTAGGTGTATAATATGCATATCTCGCACTCAATCTTTCTTCGGCTCGACCTTCGCAGGAGCCTTAGAAGCCGCAGTTGCATCCGCACTCCCGCTCGCAGCATTGGGTGTCGAAGATGAAGCTGAAGCAGCGCCGCCAGCCCGTCTTCCACCACCACTCTTCCCACCGCGCTGTCCTTGTTTCGATCCTTGGCTTGGCCCTCGAGCATTACCTCGTCCGCCCCGGCCTCCAGCTCCACCTCCAGATGCGCCTCCTCGCGAAGAATCTCGCGGCGTAACAGGTGGTGTGCTACCTGCAGCCGCCGGAGCAGTCGTGGTTGGCGTGGTTGGTGTTGATCCTGGTGCAGAATTGGAATTTGCGGTCGTTGGAGTCAATCCGGGTGCTGTACCGACTTTGGGCGAGCTCGTCCTCGAGCCAGCAGCTGCTGATACCACAGCCGCCGGGGCCGGTGAAGGAGCTGATGCCTGATTTGGGCCGGTTGTACTCGCCACTGCTTTGGTCGTTCCCGAGCCAGTTTGAGTCTGAGATCCCTGACCTCCCCGCTTCCCATGCTGTGGTTTGTTCTCCAGCACGACAACCTGACCATTCGCAACTTTGACCGGGCTAGCCACCATTGCCTTTTTGAGCGCATCGGCTTCGCTGAAGTCAATGTACCCCAGACCTTTCTTCTTGTCGATCTCGCAGCGAGATATAGTGCCGAATTCTTTAAAGACAGTGCGCAAGGCCTCCTCCGTGATCCCCTGCGAGGAATTTGCGTGTTTGAGGAATGCAGATTTCGCGCCGGCCGATGGTTGGGGACCGGCCTTGGTAGAGCGCTGAGACGAGGTTGCAGCAGGCTTGGCTGATGCGGTGCTGGCAGTGCGAGAGGCTCGTGGTCCGGTGGGCGGAGCTGTTGTCGTTGGTGTAGATGGCTTTGTAGTGGTTTTCTGCTGCTCTAGAGTCCCTGAGGTCTTATTCGAAGGAGCAGCTACTGGTTTCGTGGATGAACCGGTCGCAGCCTCTGCTGCAGTAGTAGTCGAAGTCGAGGTTTTCGGGGTCCGCTGTGACTTGCTTTCTTTTGCGACCAAGCCTAGATCACGCTGAAGCATGCGAGCAGCAGCGCTTGCGTTACCTCGCTCCCGTTCTCGCTTGGCTGGTGTTGACGCTGGTGCCACTGCTGGTTGAGACGCCATTGTCTCCTTCTTAGACTGCTTTGCTTCGCCTTTCGCTGGGGTCTGCTTCCCAGGCATCGCAGCAACCGACTTGTTGATGGCCTTGACAGCATCTTGGGTCGCCTTGGCTACTCGCTCTTTCTCTTTCTCCTTATCCTTCTCTTTATCCTTCTCCTTTTCTTTCTCTACTGTCGTGGGATTCTTACCCTTGACGACAACGGTCGGACGAGTCTCCGACTTCGTTGGCTTTGCTTCTTTACTTTCACGAGCCTTTGCTGCCTTCGCTTGAGAGGACTCCTTAGCCTTGTTCGCCTTCTTCTCCTTGATATACTGGACCAAGGGCGTGATGGAGACCTTTTCCGACTTAGCATCGGTAGCATCCACTCCGTTTGAAGCAGCCTTGGTGATGGGTTCGGTCAGGCTTTGCAGGAAATCGATGAATTCTTGGTCTTGGTCAATGGTGCCTTGTCTTCCATCATTTCGGACACGGCCACTGGGCGTTTTATTGTAGGGTGCAAACTCCAGAGAAGGAGGTCCTAGCAGGCACGGGTCCCTGCTGGTGTTTTTGGCATCCTGAAATGACGCTTCCTTGACCGCTGCAGACAGAACATCCAGCAAGGACTGTTCCTTCACTTTGATATATGCTCTCGCCGGTCGAGATGGCTTAGCGATGCTATGTCTGCTCAGTAACCATACAAAAGCAAACGGAGAGCGTCTTACTCTTTGGAAATCTTTCCATTCTTGAAGGCTGCCCATTCTGTCTTGCCAGCGCCGACTTTCCACTCATCACCTAGCACCGCCCAGAACTCGTTCTCGGTCAGGCCAGGCGGCAATCGTCGAATCACGAGTCTCAGTCTTGGAGCTGGAGTTCTTGCTGTAGATTTGGACCCGGACTGTGGGGTTGCATTCTTTCTAGTCGCTGCATTTACAGGCAGAACGCCTCCTGAGCGTCCCTTTGTTTGGTTTGACATTGTTGAACGATGTTGTGATAGTAGTCGACACAAGAGACAATAGCCACGTCGGTGAGAGCTATGTGAGTCTCAATGTCTCAATGGAACCTCTATTCAGCTTCACCACAATAACAAGCATGTGAAACACCAGTCACTCGTGAGTGACGGGAGTGCACGAGTGAAAGACATGTGTTGGTGAGTCTCTTCCTCCTCTCCCTATATATATCGGCCTTTTTCCCCTCCGGCATCGGAACGGATTTTCTTTCTTCCGGTTACCCATATCAAATCTGTCACGTGGCAGGATGTCGGCCCCTGCCACAAAGGCCTCCTCGCCCTCGTCGTCTCCTGTTGGCATTGACGACAACGAGCCCGCCGACCATATCGTCGCCGCCTCCTCTTCCTCCTCAGCACGCCGCCCTGCCAGCATCGCCGACGCTTCCTTGACCAGGGAGGCCGGCAGCGAGCAATTTCCTGTTTTCGTGGAGGAGAGCCCCGAGAACACGCCCTCCTCACCTCCCCTCCCTCCTCCCCGCCGCCGGTCACGAAACGTGACCGAGCTTGACCTCCGTGCCTTCCGTGGTTTGCCTAAGAAGAAGGTGTTTGACTACGTCGATCTTGTCAAGGCTCTCCGTTTCCCCTCTGCGCCCGGCGAATTGCCAAAAGCCCCAGTCAGCCAACTGGGCAAGGAAGCGACCTACACACGAGCAAATCCCACTCAGGTCAACTCCTTCGAACCTGCACCATGGGCGCAGTAAAGGTGCCAGTCCCAGGCCCAGCACGGCTAAAGAGATCGGCTGGCCCAGACGAATGGCTTGAAGCAGCGAAGAACTGCAAATACCTTTCAGAATACCACATGAAACAACTCTGCGAAATCGTCAAGGAGTACATGATGGAAGGTCAGTCAGCTTGCGCAGAGACTATGAATCTATTTACTGACCAGAAGCCAGAATCAAACATCCAACCCGTTTCCACTCCAGTCACGATTTGTGGCGACATCCACGGTCAATTCTACGATCTACTCGAGTTGTTCAGAGTAGCAGGAGGCATGCCGAATGAATCAGCTCCAGAAACACCCGCCACACCCGCAAACATCATCACTGCCGCAGACATTGAACCCCCTACCACAATCACGAATCCCAAGTTGAAAAAGAAGCTCAAGCTTGGAGGTGCAGAACACCCAGACACCCCAAGCGAGAAGAGTAGCGAGGTCAGTGACGCCGAAGATATTTCCTCATCACAACAATCAGAACCCGAAGACGAGAGATCAGAGTCGGGAAATGTCATTTCGCGCAGACAAGACGCGAATTTCATCTTCCTGGGAGACTACGTCGATCGCGGATACTTTTCACTCGAAACACTCACACTACTTCTCTGCTTGAAAGCAAAATACCCGGAAAGAATCACGCTGGTAAGAGGAAACCACGAATCCCGCCAGATCACGCAAGTCTACGGCTTCTACGAGGAATGCGTTCAGAAATACGGAAACACCTCGGTCTGGAAGGCCTGTTGCCAGGTCTTCGACTTTATGACACTCGGAGCAATTGTTGACGGCAAGATCTTATGTGTCCATGGTGGTCTATCCCCAGAAATCCGAACGTTGGACCAGGTCAGGGTTGTGGCTCGAGCTCAAGAGATTCCTCACGAAGGAGCATTTTGTGATCTTGTGTGGTCGGATCCAGAAGACGTTGAGACCTGGGCTGTGTCACCGCGAGGCGCCGGCTGGTTGTTCGGAGATAGAGTCAGCCAGGAATTCTGCCACGTCAACGGACTCAATCTCATCGCACGAGCCCATCAACTGGTGAACGAAGGTTACAAGTACCATTTCAAGAGCCAGGATGTGGTCACAGTATGGAGCGCACCAAACTATTGCTACAGATGCGGAAACCTGGCATCGGTGTGTCACGTTGACGAGGACTTGACGCCGACCTTCAAGCTTTTCAGTGCGGTGAAGGATGAGCTACGACATGTTCCGCCATCCAGGGGCGGGAGAAACGAATACTTCCTCTAAGATGACCGAAGCATTCATCAAGGGAGAAAGAGGCGATGTGCTTCAATCACCACAACGGATGACGACGTAGAGCTTCCGGGCTTGGGCAGAGATGACGACGATTGGGCTTCCAGCGATTCGAGCTTTCTTGATACGGAATCGGCCATTTTCAGCATAGCAAGGCGTGGTGGTGGCTGGTTGGTCGATTGGCTGGCTCAGATATCATGTACAATACCGGGGGAGAGCTAGATACATAGCTCACACTGCAATGAACACTCTTGAGGACGAAGGTGGACTATTCCTCACCTGCTCATCTCGATTTCCTGTGCACTCGAGCAGTTTGCTTTCAATTCAAGTTCCTTGTGGCGTACAGCCTTGCGTTGATCTCACATTACGTTCGTAGGTGGAGTCAAATCCCTTCTCCCTATCGGGGAGTCTTGCACCTCTCCGAATTGACGAGCATGGACATGATATATATCTCTAGCATGCGTCAACTTCCTCAACCTCCGGAGATCCTGACCAAGATGCAGAGGACATGCGGAGGACCCTCGCCCGATTTGCCCAGAGCCTGAAAACCGGCCAGGCGAACACGAATCTCATCCAGATCCGCAATGGCACCTTCTACAAAGAACATCCTCGAGCCGATCACGGCGACGCTTCAGCTTCAACGAACAACCCTCCCCTCTTCCCGAACCTGACCTTTGAATTGCCTGCCACGGTACAACATGGAGACCGGCCTGCGCCGAGAAAAGACCAGCACTGGGCGGTGATCAGCGCAACTGATGGAACAACATTCCTCGAAATTCTACGAGGCTCACACCTCTGTTTCCCACCGAACGCGAGATCGTACCCGTACCTGGCCTCGGACGAGATCGACCACAAAGACCATCGGCTACGCGTCCTTTCACGGGCCATCCAGTATGTCGGGTTCAACAGCGGCAAGGGCCATGGGGCCGGTGGAATAAGAGGTGCATATCTAAGTGCTCGCTACGAAAGCCGCAGAGAAGAGACCGACTGGTCCGTCTTACAGTATTTGAGAGGAGAAACAGAACTGAATCCTTCCCAAGATTCGCCGGAGAAGCATGTCGACGAGACGCTTCTGCACAAGGTCATCTCGGACCTGCGGCTGCAGAGGTTGATGGACATGCCTGTGAGCAATCTGAGCAATGGCCAGACCAGACGAGCTAGGATTGCCAAAGCCCTGCTCGGCAAGCCGGAGCTTCTGTTACTGGATGAGCCGTTTATGGGTTTGGATCCTCCGACCCTGGTTACGCTGTCGCCCATGCTGCGCGAGCTTGCCTACCGATCATCGCCTCTGCTGTTGCTCGGGCTGCGTCCTCAAGACCCGATCCCGGACTGGATCACACATCTTGTCGTGCTCGGACATAACCATTCGGTGGCGTTGATGGGTGAGAAGAACCAGGTGCTCTTCAGCCTGGGCCGGTGGCTGGATCTGATGTTGTCGACGAAGCTTCCAAGTCACAACACTGCCGGGCGTAGACTTGACCACGAGATGGCAGCGCTCATGACTGCAAAATACGGGCCTCCTCCATCTGGTGTCGGCGATGTCCTGAGTGGAAATGGGATCTCGAGACATCCGGTTTTCCAGCATATTCACGACCCCAGTTTCGCGCAGTACCTATTACCTGACGGGACGATCGACCCGACGAGGCTCTCCGAGGAGGACGCGGTGCGATGGCAAACAGCCCAGACCAAAAGAAAAGAGTCGAACGCAGACCTCGACGACCTGCTCACACTCACAACCAGCCTTCCGGCCAATCTGGCAGGTGCGGAAGAAGCGACACCCACGCCCTCCGGATCTCAAACTTTTCCCCCTTCTCTAACACAGAGTCCTCACCCTGCAAGCAGTGAACGGTCTCTAGGCGATCCGCTAATCGAGCTTCACTCCGTGGTCGTGAAGTACGGAGACAAGACCGTCCTAGGCCACGGCCCGGCGCAACCAGGCTTCGCCGAGCCTGGCCTGAACCTCACCATCCGACAAGGCACGCGCCTTGCTCTTCTGGGCCCCAACGGCTCCGGCAAAACAACTCTTCTTTCGCTGCTGACATCCGACCATCCCCAATCATACAGCCTGCCGATCAAATTCTTCGGCCGTTCACGACTGCCTACGCCCGGCCAGCCAGGCCTATCCTTATGGGAAATCCAATCTCGCATCGGCCACTCGTCGCCGGAAATCCACGCATTCTTTCCCAAACATTTACCGGTGCGGCGTGTTCTGGAGAGTGCTTGGGCGGAGACATACGCCGGCAAACCGCAGCTGACACCTGAGCGGACCGCGTTGGTCGACACCTTCCTCAACTGGTGGGAACCCGAATTGAGACAAGACAGTCCTGGCACTGGGACTGGGAGTGAGACTGGAAACGACAAGTCGAAGAATCTGGACTGGGCTACGGACCGGCAAACCCACGCCCTTGGCGTGCTCCCCTTCGGCACCCAACGTCTATTACTCCTCCTCCGCGCCATCATCAAACAGCCTGACATTATCATTCTGGACGAAGCTTTCTCCGGTCTGTCGGCGGAGACTCGAGATAAAGCAATGGCCTGGCTTGAGTATGGGGAGGCACGGCCCACCACTCCGGCGGCCACAAGACCCCTATTCCCTGGTCTGCAGGACACTCAAGCCCTTGTCGTGGTGTCGCACGTCAAAGAGGAGATTCCAGACATGGTCGACGAGTGGGTCCGTCTGCCCGGCGAAGAGGAGGTCAGCGAACACGGCCGCGGCGTCGAATTCGGCCGGTCGGCCAAAGGAGATATCCGGACCGGAGAAGGATGGATGAAAGTTTGGGGACTTTAGAAAAGAACAATCCTGAGTTCTCCTCCTGATCTTAGTCCTACCTACCTGTACATACCCCTGGTCCTCGGGTATGATGGGGGTACAATAGGACAGCGAATAAGATAAGCCAGTGACATTACAGTGGTTCAGGACTATATAGATGGTATATCAGAAGAGAAGATAGGTATACAAAATGTATAAGAACTGGATCAGTATGTCAAAAAAGAAATTTGACAATGGAATGATCGGTATCTGGATGGTATGTGTATAACAGTTACATTTGATGAGAAAGAGAAAGTTGGTACTAGTATAGAACCCTGCTGGATCAGGATGATGCCGGAGTATATAATCCCATTCCCGTCTGTCTACTTTCTACCTTCTACTTAGCCACGCTTCACTTCGGCCCTCTTCTCCATCGTCCTCCATTCCTCCATCGTATGTATCAATGGCCGGAGCCGGTAATATGGCATGGGTTCTATCAAAGCGCGGGCGAAGTGGTGTGAAGAGGCAGGGCGAGATGGAAGTCAATGCCAGGGAGTATTCGCACCAGCAGGCTGAAGAAACAACAAGGACGGGGAACTCTCAGAATATCCGAATCCAGGGTTCGAGGTCAACAGGAACAGGAAACGAAGTCAATTGTCAACCGTCAATCTCGACGCGCTGTATATGGTATCTCCCTTTATCCATTCCGTTCATTTCCTGTCCATCCAAAGGATCCTGTTGAAAATTCAAACACAGGGGAGGTCCTCTTGCATTGTTCAATCAATCTCGCGAAGAGGCTGGGAACAGGCCACCAACAGAAGTATCAGAAGCGATAGATACCTCAAGACTCGGTAGAAAGAAAATAAATCAAATTTCATCTCAGACGTTCCAAGCATAACGATTCATGTCGTCGTCGTGGAGAAAAAGCACCCTGGTACGTGAACTCCTTTTCTCTCTTCCCTTTACCTTTTCTCGATCTCTCATCTCGCCCACGGTCGGAAGGCCAGCACCAAATCAATAGTAGATATATCATTTAGCGAGATGTCAGAATCAGATGGTCCGGTAAGTATATCAGTGGTTTGGTTTCACAAGACAGAACAACCTCAGTTGGCTTCCAGGTCATGATCCCTAATTTCAGATCTCCGGGTGGCTGTTTGCCAACTGGAATTGTCATCACCGACTCGACTAGTATTCCGCTACTGACTGATCTCGAATGCTACTCGATCGTCCGGGGATCATATGATACGGAATGCTGAACGCAGAAGCGCTGCTGGATTGGCTCCGTTGGCTTGACTGCCGCCGCATGCCTGCATTGCTGCTGCTCTGACGCGAATGCATAGATACTCGGGTATGTTGCTGTTGCTGTTCTCCACTGGAGGCCTGAGATGGTCCAGTGATATTGCTCGTCGGTCTTGTCGCCGAATGCTGGGGCGATGAGACAGGAATAGGAAAGCTAGAAAGTGAGATTTCACCCGGGCTCGGCGGAGGCTGTTGCTGACGGCCATAATGAGGGCCTGAGTCATGTCCCTTGTCAAGGAGCAGAGATGGGAGTGGCAGAGATGGTGACGGTGACCGTCTTGAATCGATCTCATGGGTGAAAACAGGCGGGCCTGGGCCGTTGGGGTCAGGACCCGCCTCTACCTTCTGCTTGCCTTTCTCATTGCGGGTTTGACGTTCTTGGTTGTGTTGACCTGCCAGGCCGGAGGATCCAGAACCATCTGAGATTCTCAGTGTCGTGAGATTATGGTAAGAGGTCTCGGATCTACCGTCGGCGGCCGATTCGTCAGTTTCGACCTTGATCTCTGGTGGAATCGGTGACCTGTTCCTGACCCGCGCGAAGATGGACGATGAGGCCGCAGAATTGCTGCGGTGAGGAGACATGGTCCGTCCCGACACCCCAGCTCTTGACGACGACCGCACTACAGGTGCCGGTGCAGAATCTAGGAAGGTCTCGTTCAAGCTTTCTTGTAGTCGGATCAACGCCGCACGAGCCTCGTCTTGTTTCCGAGCGAGTTCAGCCTCATCGATCGTGGACGCAAATATGGGCGGTCTATACCTGGGGACTTGGCCGGCATGATACAGTCTACCATGGCTTGGGTCATGGCTTTGAGACCGCCCCTGATCTCGAACCTGTGGTCTTTTCGCACGTCCAGCACCGTCAGATTCTGTGTCTTCAGGCACGCTACTGAGCGTGGATCTAGTTGCCATGTTGGCGAAATCTCTTGTGATCACCCCAGGCATACTGTTTGCACCCACTTGATCATTTGCATGCAGACCATCGGAAGGTACATCATGGCTGTGTGGCTGAAGTGACGGTCTAGACGACGTCTCTCGTAGGTATGATGTCGTCGATTCCGATGCTTGTGGCCGTTCTTTATCAGGGACAGCTTCTTGCTTCTGCTGAGACATGGCAGCGCTTCCATTGACGGTCGCTTCAGAGCGTGGAACAGATGCTTGCCGGATCGAGCGACGACCAGCTTCAGCCTGGGTCTCCGCTGACTCTTTGTCTTCGGTAGACTCTTTCTCTATGGAAGGTTGGCGCAGTGGTCGTTTCTCTGTCACCACTTGCTGCTCAGCGGTTGATCCATTCGTTTGTCCATGTCCTTCAGTAACAGAATCAATTCCCGCTGTACTTAGGGCTTCCAATACCACACTCGCGCGAGGCGATGAGGTGGCAATGGTGTTAACGGCTGAGAAAGCGCTCGTAGATCGGGGATACCTTGCTCGAGCGTCTCGGGCCAATGATTCTGAAACACCGTCTCGAAATTGCTCGGATTGCGCGAGCTGAGAAGCCTCGATTCGCACCTCGTCAGAAAGCGTAGAGGTTGTATTTGCCCGGGGAGAACTTGAAACAGTAGTCCTGTCCTCTGTTGTGGGTCCAATAACGGCAGACCCTGGAATCCTGCGCAAGGTGTCGAGGGTTGCGTTTCCGATGACAGGGGATGAGCTATAGTTTGACTCGGGAGTTATTTCAGAAAATACGTCTGAATCATCCCCAGTCAAGTCCAGGATTGTGCGATTTGGAAGTTTGATTGCGCGCCTGACGGAAGAGCCGTTACTAAGACTTGAGGGTGACCGCACAGGATATGCAGCTCCTTGCGAACTAGTTGTGCCTTTCATATAGCTCGCACTTTTAGACTGTGAAGTTTGTGGGGGTTCACTTGGTCTAGTCTGAGACACATCAGACGGTGGAAGCTGATAGCTGCGAAGAGTCTGGTTCCGCACGATTTCCTGGCTTGGACGGCTTCCAGCATGTTTGACGATAGGCCCCAAAGACCTATACGCAGTTGCGTCTGAGCCATTGGGGCCTATCAGAGACATATGGCTTGTATCCTCAGTGGTCAATGCAAGTCCTTTGAGTTGGTGCCCGGGAGCGAGTGTTGCATCCTGCGCTTGATGACCCTCGAATGTCCGATCGCTCTGTTGGCGAAAGTGAGAACCATTGGGACCTTGCATATTCTGATCCGTCCATATAGGGCGATCTTCAGGTTTTCTAGATAGCCTGGGATATTCGCCGATCCTGCTTGACACACCGTTCGGTCGCTCGGTGGGGTGTAAACGGACGAATCCCTCCTGATAGGCCGAAGGAGAGGCCTTAGCACTTATGGTTGAAGGCGACGTCGGGGATGCATTCCTGATGGCGACGTCTTCCTGATATTTCGAGGAAGAGAAATACCCATTCCGGGAGCTTTCGAGCGCTACTTGTGTGAGATTCAAGTTGCGTTCTGCAACATCTTCATTGTATTTTGAAGGAGAAGTCATGCCATCCGAAGTGGTGACGGCAAATATGTCAACGTATCGCGGAGCCTTAGTTCGGAGATGGGTTTTGGAGTAAACATCCTCTGAGTCTCGATAGTGTTGGTCTGATATAGCGATGGCATCCGCCGCACGATTGACAGCACTCATTAGACTATCCGTACCAGAGGTATCGGGCCGTGAGACTGAGGTCGAAGGCCTCGAGGTGCCGTCCGGTATAGCCTGCATTCTGCCAGCGAACCCCAGTCGCGGAGCGCTGGTCGCCGTCGACATCGGACTCGCAGCACTGGAAGCATGGTCTATCGAGTAATGCTGCCCCTGGGTTGCGCGGGGGCTGTTTTTGCTGGACCGACCACTTTTATCGGTACTCTGACTCTTCCGCAGACTGCCCACCCCAGAGTCTTGCATACCATCGTGACCCTTGCTTCTTCGACGGCTCCATAGCTTCTTTAGACCGGTGTCCATGGCGTTACGGGACTGTCATCCCTTTGTTCCAGCAGCAAATGTGTCCCCAGCTCATAAGTAATTCATGACGACGGTCATGAAACGTTCCAGCATGCATGACAAGACGCTCTCGACAACGCACTGAAGAGAGGGGAGCATTGATCCTAGAACGGCAGGCTCATAGACGCGAAGGGTAGCTTGTGGATATAGGAAGTTTTCGCGTAGGAGGCTGTTGTCCGAAGCAGGAGGTTGGACGTCTGGGTACTGCGTTTTGAGGGAGAATGTCACATTCGAAAGTGGTGTAGATCAGGGCATCGCTCGCAAGAAGTCGGGGACAGGATACGTTCGCATGGTACGTACTTGTAGAATCCAAAAACCAAAGCAGTAGTGATGAGTTGTCAAGGGAGGCTGGAACTTCAACGGGCATGACTGAGAGAAAGTTGACAGCTGTAAGTCACCCACTGGGACCCGGGCAGCGCGCCGCATGTGGAGGTCGAGATGATGGAGGAATGGACCATGGCGGTTGTCAAAAAAAGAGGATGCAGGCCACGCACCCAGCAGCATCTGCCATCTGGCATCTACCGTCGTATAGTAGGCGAGCGTCCAAGCCCACCCACACCACTCACTGCTAACCTATTCCCGTTGTTCACGTATCTGTAGAGATATCCTCCGGCCTGGACAGGCGATCAGTGGATGGATGGTCGGCGGACCAAAAGCAGTCAAACCCAAGACTTCGGAAGAGGAGGACGAGTTGCGGCTGCAGGCTGCAGGCTGTTCTTTGCTCTGTTTGGTGTCTAGCCGTAGCACCTGCTAAGTACCTAATAAGCATGCCTAGCAGTCTCTTCAGCTCATCGGCGGCGCCTCTCCCACACTCCACTACTCCCTCCAGACGCCCGTTGGAAAAGCCACTTGCCCTCGACGATCAACCGTCCATTATCCCAACCATACCTACGTATCTTCCTCCGCAGGTTGTCAGTCTTCTTCACCAAGTCGGATAACAGAATGCAAGCAAAGCAAGCGTACCCTTCCGCTTCCTTCCTCTACAGCAGCTCCCTTCCTCTTCGCCCGGCTCCGAGATCCTTGACCATGTTTTAAGATCCGATGCTGTACGATGATGGACCCATTGTGGGCGTGGACACCCCGGGTTGGAACGTCCCGGGATGATGGCCCATTATTAAACGCAAGTTCTTAGGCTGTAGGGCTCACCCCTGTTCAGGTCCAGACGATCTTTTAACTGGAAGATCGGAGATAGCAAAGCAATCCGTGGATAGAGAGCTTCCCTGAGGCCACCCACTATAATGCTCCAGTCACTGATGGGGCTAGGGGCTCCGAAGGCTCATGATCCCCAGGATGACCTTGCAACCCAGCGCTTGATGTTGTCGCTTCGGACTGGCCACGTCGACTTGATTCTTCCAGCCCTTTGGATCTTTTCAAGTGCGAAGCCCGTCACTAAGCAAGCTTTGCGAAATGGCCTTACCGGGGTTGACTTCCGAATGACCATCGTTCATCTGCAATAAAAATTACTCGCGAAGTCGAAGTCCGCTTTGCGTATCTTGGACAATGGAAGCAGTCGAGACGACTCCTCTGTATATCGGGGTCTCAGCTATGCGCTTATGTGAAGAGCAGGCATCCTATGCACCGGTCGCCCGAAGGTTATGTCTTTCACGTGGCATGTCACGCCAAGGCCCTGTACTAGTAGTACGGCATACAGCCAAGGGTAACACAAATACAAAATGCAGCTGCAGTTGGTGCAACCCGCGATGGGAAAGGAAGTCTGTTCTGCGCCCGTCGCATGCTGATCTGCAGTATGTACCTCCCTTTAAAATCTATCACACTAAAACGACCATGCACGAGGCGCTTCAACCAACACTGCCGGACTAACCAGTACGTATGTATCCTTCCGATTTCAAGGCGAAGCTGCAATAGAGCATGCTTCCTCTAGTCACGAGGACCAAAAGCCTTGTCGTAATCCGTCAGGGTGAAACGGTAGCGGACCTTGCCGTTGTAGACTCGCGACACAGCTTCGGAGCATCCAGCTTCTGAGATGGGGATGGTCTCGACCCATGGGAAGAGTTTCTTCTCTGCCGCCAGCTTCAACATGGCCAAACACTCGGGTCTGCTACCGATGTGACTCGCGCCGATTGAACTGCCGTTGGCCATGAATGCCTGTGGCGGGAAACGGGGCAGAGGCTCGTCCGGAAGACCGACTTGATGGAAGGGCGCATTGACTTTGCAGATGGACAGGTAGTCAGCAATGTCGAACTCGTGCGTCATGTCGGCGGTGTTGAGGACGAAATCAAACGCAAAGGCATAGTTCTTGGCCCAGCCCTTTTCGCCACTTGTCACGAACTCCTTTGCGCCCAGCTTCAGGGCATCTTCCTTCTTGCGGGGCGAGTGAGAGATGACCGTGACCTCGGCACCAAGAGCGTTGGCCCACATGACTGCAAAGTGACCCAGGCCACCCATGCCGACCACGGCCACCTTTTTGCCCGGACCCATTCCCGCCCGCACGAGAGGAGAGTAGGTTGTCAAGCCGGCACACAGCAAGGGCGCGGCGACCTCAGAGGGGATCTCGTCGGGGATAGGGAAGGTAAAGTATTCGTGGGCTCGAAGATGTGAGGAGTATCCGCCCTGCGAAATGGTCTCGTCCGGATCAGCCTCCTTTGGGTAGGGTGCTCCGTATGTGTCGACCTGGTGCGGGCAGTAGTTCTCGTTGTCGCTCTTGCATTGAGGACACTTGAGACAAGCCCAAATTTGAGCGCCCACGCCCACACGGTCTCCCACTTTGACACTCTTGACTTCCGAGCCAACCTTGACGGCGTGACCGACGACCTCGTGGCCAACGCAGAGAGGTAGAGGAGCTCCACCCCAGCCGCCGGTGATGGTGTGGACGTCGGAGCCGCAGACACCGCAACACTCGATCTTGATATCAATGTCGTGGTCGCCGAACTTTTTTGGTTTGAACTGTAGACGAGGTCAGCCTTCTAGAACAGTGGCAAAATCCAATGTGGAAGCGGAGCGCCTGACATACTGTCTTCTTCTTGAACTCGGTCCATTTTTTGTGGTCTTCAACCATGAAGCCTTCAAACTCGTCGGGGTAACCCATGATTGCTGATGTGTTTGCGAAATCTGGGCGTGTCTAGGTCTGGAGACGAGTATCTGGATTGGGTGGCCAGATATTGTATTGTTTTCTCGACGGGAAATGCAAGACGGCGGATGCGAAAAGACAGCAAAAAGATCAGAGAGAGGAGCGAACGTTGTGCAGTTTTTATCAAGTTCAAGTTGATCAACACCCACGCGGGGCTCTGCGACGGCTACAGACGAGGTGACATAGTAGTAAGTGGGCATTGAGCGTTGGGAAAATAGGCTATACTCCCAATCAGCCGTATCTATTGGATGTACACTTGTCGTGACGTACTTTAGTGTTCATCTACCACAGCTACCACCCGCTACTACATCACCGGCGGCTGAGATGAAGTGGGAAATTGAGCAGTAGTGACACCACCGACTGCGCGGTGGACGACTGTCGGCCAGCCATTCAAGTAGTACAGCGACACGTTAAAACTACCTAGGTAGGTAATAATAATGCTCGGGTGAACTGGTGGGCCTAGGAGGCCTTAGCCTAAGGCTCTAGGCGTCAAGTGGTTGACGATTGGGGCTTAGGAAGCTCCTTAGGTCTTTGTATGGGCGGGAAAGAGATCCCCTCCTCGTGTGCAATACGAGACTTGATACTACGAATTGAGTACCTAGTACAATAGGTAGTAGGTATGATCGTCCTTCGATATCTACAAGTTGGCCCAAGCTACACCACAGATACCACAATATTTTTCTCCAGACACCCCTCTGATCTGTAGACAGCTCCTACCTGATCAGAAGTCGTCTGAGATCTACCCAGATCACACTCAGCTAGGTATGCTAAAGTTGACTTTCAGTTACTCGGTGGTAAGGTAGCTTCTGGAAACTCTGTACTTGTAGGTACCTAGTAGGTACCTGAGTTTTTGTTCATCAGCTCTCTCCGTACCCTCGCCGGGCGGGCTATGTCTCGCCGAAGTTACCTCGGCATCCCTGTGCCGAACGAATACTGCGCAACACGACGATGACAAGAACTTGAACGCTCGTTGCAGTTGTGCCAGTGTTGCTGAAATCTCAAGCGGCTTCTGGTATCCGAAGGTGCCATGATAACTCAAGTAGCTCGTACCTGCTAATTAGGGTATGGAACAGTGTGACTGAGAGAGGTTGCCCGATATGCATACCGGATGAGAATACCAATGCCAGTCAAAGGCGGGTTGTGCATGCTCTGCGAACCCAGAATATATTTCCTCAACACCATCTCTTGCGTTGTATCATTGTACAGCTACCACAACACACCAAACACTAATAGGTACAGGTACAGGTTACAGCTCATCGTCTACGTTATCCTCGACGTAGTTAACAGCTTTCCTCTTCGCAGTTCTTCCGCTCGTCGTCCGCGTGGGCGCTCGTCGCTTGATGTCCGACGCTGGTGACGATGACGCTGCAACTTCTTCTGCATCTGTGAGATCAGGCATGGCCGACCCGGCTTTCAAGTCATCATTGTCGTCTGTACTCTCATCCAAATCAGAAGCCGCGTCGCTGGTGCTGGGGGTCGGAGTGGGAACGGATTTGGCGCTTTTCTTGCCTCGCGGTGCAGTACTGGAACGAGGAGCGCGAACAGGCTTCGTGCCCTTGGGCACATCGTAGACACTTCTAGCTTGGGCACGATCAAGCTTCGCATTTGGCGTCGACGCCTCCATACTCTCGGATGCGCCCCCGATGGCCGAAACCACATCCGTGCCGGCACCAGCCGCGGTGGCCTCCTGAGCTGCTTGCCACGCCGCCTTCTCTGCGCGCCTGAGAGCGGCGCGCTCGGCGGTTGTTTTGGCCTTTTCGGGATCTCGGGGCTTGACTTCTCGCTTCTTCGGACGCAGCCACTCTTCCATCCCTGGCGGCCAGTAAACACGCCCTTCAGGGCCACCCATGCCGACTTCCGCGTCTGGAATGAGAGGGGGAGGTCGGGCTTCTTGAGAATCCAATTCATCATCTTCCTCCTCGTCTTCGAGCGGCAACTCATCGCTGCTCCGGGACTTCTTTTTGGCACGCTTCTTGGGCTTCTTGGGTGGTTTCCATGCCCTGTTCTCGTCGCTGCGTACATGTGGGATCATGTCGTTGAACGTGTCGAATCCGGGCAGCTTGAACGTCCGCATCAATTCAAACACAGCCTGCTCTTTGTCTTTGGCCTCGATCATGAGGTCCATATCCGCTGCGCACGGTGGAAGCGTTGCAACTCGAGGATTGTGTTTACGTCGTTGCCGTGCTGTGATCGCTGAGGGAGTCGGTTCCGAATAATGCATCTTCTGAGTGATCCTCTTCCGGGTCCATGTCGCCTTGATCCGATCGTATAGGTCCATGATGTCCAGCGTGCCCTCACGGATCTTGTCGGTGTCGAAAACAATGTTGTGGTGATGGAAGTCGAGGACAAGGGGGATGTTCAGCTCTTCGCACACAGGCAGCAGGTCGTGCACGCTGTAGCAGACGTCGTCATTCTCAAGGACCAGTCGGTCTTTGATGCCTTGCGGCAGTCCAAGGTAATTCTGCCTGAACCGCGCGATGGTGGCGTCCTTATCACCAAACACGCCTCCCATGTGCAAGATCATGACGGCATCACGGTTCTGTTGCTCGGGAAGTTTCAAGAGATCAAGCAGTTCGCAGTGATACTCCAGATCGCGGATTGAGGCGCTGATGACTTCCTTCCTAGGCGACCCAAGCTGTGTGAATTGGCCTGGATGTGTGGTAAGACGGTGACCGAGTTCAGCAGCCACGCGGCCCGCTTCCGCCAACGTCTCCGAGGCAAACGGTGCCAGCTTGTACCCATACACGTCGTGGCTTGCGAACGGGAACATCTCTGACGACAGCCGCATAAATTTGATACTGTACTTGTCGTTCCACCGCAACATCTTGACTATATCCCGAGCATTGGCGAGGCCGAGCGCTTCCACATACGCCTGTCCCCGCACAATATCGGCCGGTTGGTCTTTGTCAGGGCGGTTTTTCGTCGCATGTTCAGGCTGTGTCGGGTCTTTCAAGGGGTGACGATGTTCGAGGATCGATGCGATGCGGCATGTGCGTGATGAAAAGACTGGGGGGTTAGAGTACCGCAGGTAAGTGTTCAAGCAAGCGTATCCTAACCTCCCTTTCCAGGGGAGCGGGAGGTAGGAGCTGTTCACAGGCGGCGGGCGGGATAAGGCTATGCTCAGTTCTTCCAGATCAGCATCTTCATCGCCTTCCGCTTCAGGATCTCCTCTGTCCAAGCCACTGTCCTCCTTTGCGGGGGCGGGTTTGGGGAGACCTGCCTCGGTCTTGACCTTTGCTGACGGCGTGGCTGTTTTCCTCTTCTTGCGTGCCTTGTCACCTGGCCCACCTTGCTCAGCATCAGGGGAGGCTCGCAGAGCTTCCGGTCCGTCTTCTATCTTCTCGTTTGTGTTCGGATTGGTGTCAATGTTCGCAGGAGCTGGTTGAGCTGCCCTCCTCGAGCTTGTCTGACGAGCGGGCACCGGCGCAGGAGGCATCATGCTGGAGGCCACTGGCGCGAGGTTAGGAGGCAGCGTTGTTGGCGTCGAGGCGTCAGCTCCAGCTCCAGCTACAGCTAACGAAGTCCGCTTGCGTTTTGCCATTGTGCTCAACGGCGATAGAGACCTGGAGAGTGCCAAAGAGAAACGAAATCCAGGAGCATAGACACGAGAAAGCGATCTATTAGAACGGTGTCGTTGTAGCTGTGGCAAAGGTTGTTTGAGTGCTACGACAGGTCGTAGTCTGGTAAACAGATTGGTCATTCGACTATCCTCGTAGTAAAATGTCGTAAACAGCTGTCCAGCATCGTGTCCCCCTCCAACAAGAAAGAAAAGACCCAAAACACACCCCGTGTCCCTTCATATTGTCGACTATTTGCCAGCCCTTTTTCCATTCTTCAGAATCCCAATTCGGTTGCTGTCACGACGTCATGGACTTTTCCAGCTTGGCGGCTCAAACATTGGGAAAACTGCTCGTAGCTTCAAGGTACGTGCGGGCTTACCTAGAGCGCGCCGCTTTTATATCCGCTTACCTCGCATCTTACCCTCCTTCTACCCTCCCACCTTCCTCTTACCCTTCTACCTAGCTCGCCCTTATCCTTTAGTTACCCTCGCGTCGACCGGGGTCCCGTTGCCTCTATGGCCCTATATGTACGCCGGTCGCTCTACTAGGATCTAAATTTAGCGGCGATATATATCTAAGACCGTTTCTGGGTTTCTATATCGTCCGGTCTCCCCTTATCACGAAGACCTCTAGGAATACCCCTAGGGGTTACACCGAGATACCTAAGATAGGTACTAATAAGGCACCCCTATCTTACTTAACTCGTATAAGAGAACTCTTCTTCTCTTTATACTTCGAATCTTATCTTCTGTTGCCCGGAAGCGGTACTGCGGGTGGGGCCGTGGGAGATCACAGTATTCTCTCACCAGCATACAATGTCACAGCCAAAGATGTTGAGACGATCGTGGAGAGGACCGTGAAGACTATTAAGAGCAGGTTGGGTTGATCTTGAGCCCCGAGTCAGTGGTGGGTCGGACGTCAGATATGGAGGGTCCGAATTACACCATGTAGTCTTGGACGAGGAGAGACTCATATATGCCCGCGCAGGAAAGATAGGACTAGTGGTGTTTGCTGATGATCGCATGGGCAGTATATGAGCTGGTGTTCTGTTTTCAGCAGCCGAGCACGGCCGTGATATCCCGCCATGTCACTGTCGCAAGCATGATGAAGTACCAAGAATCCACGTGGACCCTTCTACAAGTCTGTCGTATATCGCTTTTATATCCGAGGTGTTTGTCAAACATTGTGACGGCTCCTCCACTACGCAATGGCGATGAGTACTACATAGCCTTGATAGCCAAGCACCTGGCGCCCACTCATCCTAGAATTAGGAATTCTGCATTTTCTGCCGTCTCCTCTTCTCATCGACTCTTTCTCTCCAAGAGGCACCCCAGACGGTTGTGGCCCAGACGGCGATTTCGGCCAGCACGAGTAAAGCCGCGCTGACGGTGCTGAACCAGCCGACTCCCATGGCCTGGATGGCAGGTAGACACACGGCGCTGCCTATGGCGGCGAAGATGTAGCGAATCATATAGTTTCCCGCCACCACTTCGGCCGACAGGCCATGGTGCTGCATCACATCTAGCGCGTACGTGTTGAGACTGGGGAAACACAGCCACTGGACGGCGCCTTGGAGGAAGAGCGTGATGGCCGGCAGCGGGATGGCGCCGAACTGCTTCTGCACGCTCCAGCCGTACAGCAGCACGCAGGCGGGCAGCAACACCCCCAGGAAGCCACAGCTGCTCCTCAATCGGTCCTCGGGCTCGCGACGGCCGTCTCGTCGGCGAATCCATTTCTTCACCGTGTGATCTGCCCAACGGCCACCAAAGGGACTACCGGCCAGATAACCACAGCCGGGGGCGATATAGAAGAGGCCGGCCTGCAAGGGCGAGGTCAGCTGAAAGCGAGGGTTGAGCACGTAGCGAATGGGCGTGAGCAGCGAGTACATGTTCCAGATCAAGGCGCTGGACGCGAGTCCCGTGGCGAGGAGATTCGGATACGACACCAAGAGGACCAAGACGCGCCACGGCGAGATCCATGACAAGATCGCCATGACCCGGACCCTTCGCGACGGCCGCGACGACGACGGGGACGAGGAGGAGTCATGCAGACCCAGTGAATCAATCTTCTTCGTCAGGAGCGTCTCGGGCAGGAACAGAACCAGCAAGACCGTACCGACGCCCCCCATCGCAGCCTGGAGCCAGAAGATGACTCTCCATGATCGGAAGGTCACGATCACGCCACCGGCAAAGGGGCCGAACGCAGAACCGAACACGGTCGCGAGGGAGAACCAGCCGAGGGCGGTCGCCCGCGTGGTCGGCTCATAGATGTCGCCCAGGCACGAACTGCCCATAATCAACAAGCCCGTGCCCTGCAAGGCCGTCAGGATCCGGAAGACGTAAAAGGCGGCCAGATTGGGGGCCATGGCCGTGCCCACGTTGAATGCACAGAACTGCAAAGCCGACATGATAGCGGCCCAGCGTCGACCGTACACATTGGAAATGGGGCCCCAGAAGCAGGCCGACAGGCCCATGAAGAGCAGGTACAACGCATTCGATAGACTGATCACATTGCCTGACGTGGCGAAGCTATGGGCGACCTCGGGGATGGCAGACAGCACCATGGTGGAAGAGACGGGCGACAGCAGGGCGCAGAAGGCCAGCACGCCGCTGATGAAGACTTTGTGGCGCGGACTGAAGCGCTTGTATTGCTGAGCATCTGGTTCGGTGAATGGTGCTGCTGGGATGGCTTCTTGAGGCAGCCTCGAGGCCATGGGCTGAAGTGGTAACCCCGTTTCGTGCCCATGGAGGTCATGGTCGCATTTGACGGTGAGCACCGATCTACTGGATCTACCACACTCTTGGGCATGGGCGATAGCATGGTCGGTCTCCATGACAATGGCGAGGAATCACCGAGAAAGAAAACCAGGGTCTTGTCAGTCGGATGACCATTGGTTTGTACAGAATACTGCAATTGCAAAAGAGAACAGAGAGCCTCACCAGTTTTCGTGCAAGTGACGTTCAAGCCCAAGAGAACATAGTGACACACCGGCTTCTGTTTAGTCCGGTCGGACTGTTGGCTGATGGATCATTGGATATGATTTTGGACGTCGGTGATAGTATGGAATATCCAAATTGTCAACAGGGATCGTCCAATCGATTGAGTTGTGCATTGCAGCATGGTAGATGGCCGCGTCGGAATAAAGCGATACTTGGCCACTAAGCTATCCTTGACTCGGAAGCCAGATAAGCAACTGAAAAAGTGCTTGGATACAGGTGGAAGTCCCAAAAAGACGGGCTGGATTGAGTCCTTAGGTTGCTCTTGCCATCCGGCAGGATTGAAGCAGAGCATTGAGCGACGTAGACAATCCCGCCGCCGCGTTGTCCGGGTTGTTCTCCAGGGACGATAGCAAAGAGATACAGAGCTCAATATCGCCCCAATGCGTGTCCAGCTGCTCCGCAGGCTGCATGTCCAATGCTGCCTCAACCAGGAACGTGCCCGCCATGCAGAGCGAATGGACGGCAGACCAGGGCAAGGGGAGCATGACCATGATTGATTGCTGGGTGCTGGCCGCAGTCAGTGCTGTCGCAGTGACGGACAGTTGCTGCAGATGAAGCCCCGAGAAAGATCGGATCATCTGACGAGCAGCGGCCACGGCTTCGCATTGCGAGACCGCGTCCTTCGAGAGCCGGTGATATAGGACCAGGGCCTCGCATTGGTAGAAGGTCCCATAGAGTACCGTCCACGCTGATAGACCAGTACCAGCACCACTCTTGAGGGGCTCGAAGGTTCCATTATAGGACAGTGACTGAATCGTGTGCTTCCACTTCACGATCCACGCGTCGATCATTTCTCGGCAGCCCTTGAGGCGCTTATCGACACGCTGCGTGACGAGTCTGGGATTGAAACTGGAGACGTGGATGCGATATTTGCAGCGTGAAAGCTCGTACAGAAGATGCGGCAGTGCCCTCACATCGGTTGGAGGCTCTAGCTGAGGTAGGCATGCGCGTTAGCTTTCGAAATGCGTGCCCAGGGGAATGTAACTCACGACCGATGGAGGCTCAGCCTCTATGAGTTGTGGCGGGCGTCCGTATGACACGGAAAGGTCACTGCGGTGATTCTGGTCAGCAGGAATTCCGGTCGAGGACGGGATGGCATAACTCACCTCTCCATCCGAAACAGAGTTGTGTAGATGATCCATTCTTCCCAAGTCCCACCGTCGCCCGAGTTCAGGACTCCTCGTAGATCCATTGCGGCACGCGCTGATTGCCCAGTCAATCTCCAGATGTTTCCCGATGCGGGATCCAACCAGAGATACCAGCACAGGAGAAGGTTCAATCGCAGTGCCGATGCAGATGGATATCCTAACTTTGATCCGAGGCTCTGGAATTCAAGCAATGCGCGATCGAAGAGAGCTCTTGACCACTCCGCAAGCCTGCTTTCCTTCTTGCTTGATACTCGAGTCATGATGGCCAGCATCAGATATATGGTCGTGATCGACTGTGAGTTCTCTGTCTGGTCCGCCGACCGTCGGTTGTACACCAAGTCTATCGCCTCGTTGAGGCCTTCTAGGCCCAGAACCGGATAAAAGAGCTCGAAGCCATGATAGTATTGAAGGGCAATGTTCTCAGTCACATCCCGGGTTGGCAGAGAAGTTAGGACGGAAGAGACCGAGCGAGGTGTTGGCAGCGGAATTGACTGGAAGACTCCCTGCATGCTTGGAGCTGTGGGAAAGGTAATTGGTGTCCCGAGGCTTGTCATCCTCATCGTGAGACTAGACATCTGCTTGACGACGCTTATCAGTCCCACTTGTGACGACACTTCGACAGGTCGCTGGAGTTCGGCTGTGAGATCTTTGGGTCTAGAGGCATACTTCCTGCTGGTGGCTGCACTGTCCATGGTCGAGCCCCAATAGCTGCTTACGGCCGTCAGAAGGGGATTGGGTTGATGCTTCTCGGCGTGATTCTGCTCAAGAATGGCATTCAAGCTGTCATATCTCTGCTTCAAGGCATAGACGTAGGACCGAGGGGTGTCCTGTCCAAGTACTGCATCCCAGAACATGCAGTCTTGTCCCGACTTGACACATTGACGGCATGAGGGGAGCAACCGGTCACACTTCGTTCGCCGCTTTCGGCAATGCCGACAGGGTGGTAGTTGTTCAAGAGCGGTGCTGAGCCAGGTCTCTGCAACAGGGGATTCACTAGACGATGACGAACTCGGGATTTGAGCCTGGAACGACATGGTTGGGAGTTCAAGCCCGGTCAAGGTCTGATCAAGGGGGACCATGACCGGGGCGTTTGCCGTCGTGTATGTCCAGTCGAGATCATCAAACTCCATTACCATCGCGGCGAAATCAAAGCCTGCACTGTTGGGATTGGTGAGGCGGGAAGGTCCCCACGGAAAGGAAGCATTCCACCAACTCTCCGAGAAGCCGTCGTCACCAGTCGGGGGCTTCGACTCAAACATGCCTTCCAGAAACTTGACATACTGAGTATCGCCAGGTCGGCGCAACACGATGTCGTCCAGCGTTTTCTGGATGGACGATGCGATGTTAAGTCTGCTTGCGCCTGGCACGTTGAACAAGCTCCTTAACGTCTCTTTCTTGGCCATGTCGTAGAACTCTCCACATTTCCACGCAGCAGGCCATCGTTCAGAGAGGATGTAGAAGATGTTGGAGATCCGGTTCAGAACATCTAGGGAACGGGCAACACCGATGGGGGCCTCGGAGGTGAAGAGCTCTGGGCTGCGGCCGATATTGTAGAGGAGAACGATGCCGGCCTCGAAGCAGTTATGGACGGTGTGCCACGGGAATTTCGAGCGCTGGTTACGGCTATTTTCCCAGTATTGGCCCACCAGGTTTTCGGTTGCGGTAAAGCAGGCTATGGTTGAATCGGCATCGGGACTAGGGTTGGGCAAGCAAGGACGGTGAAGCATCAAGACACTGTACCACGTGCCAAAGTCAAACCAGTCTGGCAAGTTGTCGCTCATGTTGACCGCCTGACTTCGCCAATCAAGAACCATTTGGTCCATTTCCACCACCCAATCGGCGTAGGAGGGATTGGTAAATGACTTGTTGCAGAACTGTACGCCGCTGATCTCGGACTGGATCTGTCGAGATCGCAGGGTGTTGAAGAAGCGTATATGGTCTCGCGTGTCGGGGGATTGCTCGCCGTTGTTGTTGTTGTTGTCGTTGTCGTCGTCGTCGTCGTCGTCGGTGGTTGCTGGGGCTGACGGGAATTCCACCTCGATGTTCTCGTCTCGGATAGCAAAACATCGATGGCCGAGTATGCTGACGGATCTCTCCAAGGCATATGTCTGCAAATGTTAAGCTCATTGACAGCGTAATGACAGCGCAGGTCGGACTTACCGCCCAGAAAACTTTGCGCCGAAGCTCCACCGTGGCGGGTGAACGCTCAGAACACCCCGAATTCCCTTGATGTAGCCCGAGTTCGATGGACATGCGCATGGCTTCGTTCACCAGATGAGCTAGATCCCCGGTATGCGGGAGCAGAAAGGCCAGCTGAACCAAGAGCAAGAGACACTGTATGGTTCGGAGGCTGGACCTGGCTAGCACACTGCTTATGTAGTTCAAGGCGCCTGCATGCAGAGACTCAGCAAGCGACATGGTCCTTCGGGAATCGGTGGCCTTGGAGGTCATGGTGGTGATGGCCATGATCTGATACACAATGAAGGAGTTGCACGGCGGAGGTGCCAAAGATGCTTGTTCAGGGTTACGGACCGAATCAAAGATCTCCTGCAAGTCGTCCCGGAGGAAGAAAGGATACTGTGGCAGGATCCTTTCGAGGTAGACGTCGAAGAGTTTGCGAGCCACAGCGTCTGGAAGCAAGGGCGGTTCTTTTCTTTTCGCAACAGCCCGAATCTGTAATTCGTCCCCGGCCACTGGTCGGCACAGGGGTGTTGGAAGATGAGACTCGCTAAGTAGGACATTCAAATAAGGAAGCGTCAGCTGGCCTTTGAAGGCCTGGACCTCTGACAGCACTTTGCGAGCGTCAATGGTAACCTCCAACAGTGCGTCGACTGAACCATATGCAGCGTCGATGGTCGCACTCTCAACTCCTCCCAAGAGAGTACTGTCACAACCAGAGCCAGATAGACTCCCCAGAGCGCTCGTGGCATTGAAGGTGATTGAATCTTTCGAGGCGGCGATCTCAATCTCCTTTTCGGCAATAGACTGCTCCAGAAAATGCACGATGCTAGAATACCGTCGGTATCAGTCACCACTAAAAAAAGGAGGTGCTCATACCTTCTGGGGACATCATGCTCCGACTCGCGGTCGATGCCTACACACTTGACTCCAACAGCTTTGCAGTTGCTACATGCAGGGAGTTTGGCGTCACAGCGTTTCTTCCGCTTGTAGCAACGGGAACAGGCAAAGGTCTGGCGTCGAGGCATTTTGCTCTAAAGGGAGGCAGGTGGGTGGGACGCGGCTCGATTCACGCTTTCGACCTCACGGGGATAGACCGTAGGCATGAGCGAGAAGATATGAGGTGCTGGGGGTCTCGGGGTGCAATGGACCGAACTCACCTGCTGTATCCTGGGGATGGGTCCTTATCTCTTGAGCCAGCGAGGCTAGGGACGAGGGTCTATGTGCCATGTCTTGACTGGTCAACCAAGTATTGCCTGGAGGCTGGTAGGCGGACATCAGACATCAGAGCCGAATATAGGGCGAGGGATGATTGATTGACTGATAAGACGGAGGACGTCTGGAGGTGGAGCACTCACGTGACTTAGTCTGTAGATTAAAGTACTAAATTAATGTGTTCTCCCAGCTGTGATTTGTTGAATGATTCATCTACGCGTAATTGGGTTAGATCCATGATAGTCCAACTCGCTAATGCAGATAATCTGACTACCTACTAGTAGCAGACTTAGACTCCGTACACTCTCTTCAGGCATCTATCTCGGTTTCTCTAAGCGTGGATCAAACTGACTTCGCGTCACCTTTCCTAGTTTCAAAATCGTAGTTTTGTAGACAATTTCTGTCTGGAAAGAGCGTGATTTAGAAGTCTTGAGAATCAAATAAATTCTGCTTAGGGCTGGTCGACTTGATCAAAGTACCACGTCCAGAATAGGCAGAGAAGTAGGCACCTCTGAACGCTCACGACTCAACTGTCCTGAACACACTTCAAGCAGTCCGGGAAGAACATGCCCTTAAGTCCTACCGAGCACGAGCGCCATTCATCATTCTTCGCAAATGTCTCTATATATCTTGATTGCTGTCACTGGGGCCTGGTGGAGCTGATGACCCCGAGAAGCAAGGGGCATACGGCCAGAAACAACCCAACACACAGAAACTCATCCGCCCACCCGGAGCATCGTGCATGTCCCCAGCCTATTCATCGTGGGTCATGGTTGCTGTCGCGGCATAACGTCTGTACCTATCGGCAGTCCGCTTCCTCTCGGCCTTGCCGAAGTAAATGAAGGGGAAGAAGGCGCAAGTGAGGACAATTGACAATATGGAGATGGTAATGAAAGTGTTCCTGATCCCGTCAGTTTCAAACCACGGCGTAATGGCATATCCCATGGCGAATCCCATAGTGTTTCGGATCAAGGTCATGGTGATCATGCCTTCTCCCAAGAGCTGGTCCAAAGTCAGTGTGGGCGGTACAACCAAGAGTCGGACTCGCCTTGGGATAACTGTCGCTGATGTATGCAATTGGGGAACCCCCTGCAAGCACTCCACCGAATCCCATCATGCCTGCTCCAAACAGAACAGCCACCCAGGAAACTTTGTCCGCCGATGCAACACCCCAGAGTAACAAGCCTGTCATGGTGGTGATGGTGCAGGCAATATAAAGCCACAGACGTTGTTCGGGCTCGCGAATGCCGCCATTGCGTCTGGCCATCCACATGTGGAATTTGTCCCCAAACCATCCTGAGTAGAATGCTCTAAGCTTTGTCAGTCCCCCGTTGTTCTGGAAAGGCAGAAAAAGGACTTCGGCAAAAGCTCACCCTATCAAGGATCCAAGGAAAGGTGCCACGTAAGCCACACCCGTAATGCCGGGACTGAAGTTGTATGGGTCCGCCTGGAGGATGCTGGTCCATGTCGCGTTCAACACGGTGAACCACATCAGAAACGAACCGTATTGACTGGGAATGAGGTCAGCACAAAGGTTGATGTCTTGCGGGCTCTGGGAGTGTCTCACATTCCGGACATCGCCATGATGGGGAAATTCCAGGCATGCATGATAGGACGAGTCATCATCGCCAACAAGTGGTTTTCTTTGCCCGGGATGATCCTGAACAGGCGCATCTTCTTCCAATATGTCGGTCGTTCATATATAGGCACAAGTCCAGCCTCACGAGCCTCCGAGCTGACACTTGCATCGGAGCCCTCCTGTTGAGGCTTTTCTGTCGTCTGGGCCTCTTTTGAAGTCATGTCTGTCTCGGCAGTAGTGGCCTCAGCATGCGCAGTTCCAGAAGCCGCCGCGCGCGCTCGCTCGATGGCTTGTGACTCCAAGAGCTTGCGATCGTACATGGTTTCATCCATGAAGAAGAACAAGAACACAATTGATACGGCCATGAAGATGGAGGGGAAATAGAAGCACCATCTGCTTGATGTTAATCCTTCGTGCACTCAGCCCTCCGGAAAAGCATTCAACTCACTGCCAATTCATATTTTGTGCCACATAGCCAGCTGCGATGGGGAAGAGATAGCTGGCTCCCCCGATCCACAACAGGAACATTCCGACGTGGAAGCCTCGCTCGTGGGTGAAGAACTGTGATCGGTCACTAATCAGCCAGAGAAAGGAAGTTCTTGGGGGCAGTCGAACGTACAATGTCCGGCATGGACTGTTCAACCAGAGCTTCGATGGGAGCACCGAAGAAACCATAGATGATCCGATGTGCATACCAAGTACCAGCACTTGTTGTGTAAGGAGCCCACAGATTCATACACTATGAGTGACTCTGTTAGTGCCGTCTTCCACCAGGCTGCGGCTCCCAGAACTCACCATGCAGGCAGTCATCGAGAGAATATAGGTACCCCGTCGGCCGTACTGGAGAGCAATTGGACACCTATCGTGCCACAGGTGAGCGCGTTGAGCTCAACACGGGCCGCTGCTCCCACAGCGGACAATTCCCATCGACTTACCAGAACAAACAGCCCCAGCCCAGGAACAAGAACATGACACTAACCGCCGAGTTCAACGTCGCAAGAGGGATCCCAGTGTTCTCGATGATTTGGGGATAGACAGCGTAGCCGGTGGCGGTGCCTCCAGCAACCATGAAAGTATACCTGGAAAAAAGTGAGAACTCGTTCGTTCAGAAGCGGAATTGGGGGAGCTGCCAGGTCACTCACAATTGAAGGCAGAAGGAATTCATCAGCTTTCGCTTCCGGCTCCAATTCAAAGGATCTTCGGGATCGGCACTCGGGGTTGGATACAAGATGACATCCTTGTGAGCCTTGTCATGGACAGCTCCGCCCATGTTGTTGTCCAAGTCGATCAAGTGAACCGTACCGGGCACACCAAGCTCGACATTGTCGTCGACAGCCCCAGTACTGCGGAAGCCGGTGACTTGAGCAGCCATTGCGCAGGAGTGACGTGGTTCGTCTGCGTGAGCGCTGTGTTCTATACAACGGGGGCTGAACACTTCTGCGGGCGATGCACAATGGCAGAGGAAATGAGGTGGTAATATGGAACAATCCAATGGACAAGTCAAAGCCTACGGTTGGCGGCCGACTTGAGGACAGGGTCTTTATATTACCTCGACTGGACTATCAGGGGTTCGGTTGTTGGGCAACCTACTTAGCCTTCGATATCGCAGTGTATGATAACGCCAGGTTAATGCACAAAGGTCACCATTCCCAATCAGCCGGCTTTGGACGGAGCACACTCGGAGTAGGTCGAGAGGAGAGAAGGCTGCTCTTCCCGGCACTCGATCGCGGCTGTAACAAGCTGGCGAGTCAGCACAATGCAAATCTGTCGGTCTGCCACGCTTTGGTCGTTACTCGCTGGACTGATCAGTGTAGGTTGTGTCGCCGACCGAAACCATAAGATCACCGCAGGGTTTCGCCTAGGTCCGCATCACGGATGATTGGGATACCAATTATCCTGCAATCTCTCAGTGGGGTTATCAAGGACATCTCATAGTATGCGGCGAGGTGGGGAATTCGGCTGCTAAATCTCAGAATGGAAATCGAGATAGACGTTGACGGCGTCTGATTCGATGCTATTGTCCAAGGCTCCGCCAGCCCGTTAAGGTCGGAATTACGCGAACATGGAGATACAAGATCCTTGCTGATATCTGATATCTGATATCCGGGGTCCTCTGGCACACATGTACACTGTACAGTTTGCACAAGATACAGTATCCATGAGGCATCTGTGAAGCAGCAGCGCTCAACACCGACCCAACCCGTCGCGCACCTTGAAACCCATTCCTCACGGCACGATGGCCAGCAGTTCATGTCGCTCCTTATCGCCTTCAGCCGACCAAGCGAGCTTTGATAAACACAATTTCTGACAGGACAGGCCAACCCTTTTCGTTCCATGAGCAGCGAGCTAGCTTCCATAGACTTGGAAAGCTCTAGATAAGGTGCTTCGGGTCCTCATGACTATTGGCTATGTTTCGAAGGTGCTGGTTGCTGTTGGGCCAGCAATAAACGCGATCATCCCAGGCGCGACTCCGTGAAGATAGAATGAAAGCGTCTGAACCTGGATAACTCCCCATACAACACATACTAGCAATGGCATCAGGTCGTCGAATACTTGTCGTCGGAGGTGGGCTCGGGATCGGTCAAAAGGTCACACAATATCTACTCCAACACCACACGGCGAAAGTGGTCGTCTTTGGCCTTCACGTCGCCCCTGAACTTGGTCCTCTGGCCTCGACGGGCCGTCTACACATCGTCCAAGGAGATGCCACCTCAGATGCGGCGAGGGCACAGGCCCGCGAGGCTGTTCTGGAGTTCATGGGCGGAATCGACACGCTGGTCATCACGGTGGGCGTCATGGGGGAGATTCAACGACTGGGAGGAATGAGCTCTGTGAAACTCCTCCAGACGTACAGTATTAACGTCTTTGCCCCAATGTTGATGGTACGCAATGCCCCTCTTCAACACAATATAATATACTCCACAGGGGAAAATAAAACTCATAGACTTCTAGTGCCAAACTTTTCTACCCGAGCTGCGCAAGACTCGAGGGGACATTATTATCCTGTCCTCGACAGTGGACAAAAACGTCAAATACGCCGGCTGGATCCAATACTGCTCGAGCAAAGCAGCCCTGACCCGCTTCATCCAGGTCCTGGCCCATGAAGAGTCCGACGTCAAGGTCCACGGAGTCTATCCCGGTCTGACCAAGACCACTATGCCAGCAGAAATCATTGCGGGCAAATTCACCGGCATCATGACAGACGACGAGGTCCAGAAGTTTCGGAACTGGGACAAGTTGGGAGAGATAGAGCCGCCGGAATGGTGCGCCAATGCCGTTGCCAAGTTGGCTGCCAGAGACATCCCGGTCTGGACGAACGGCGTGTGTCGGTATTACTACGAGTATGATCCGGACTGTAGGAACCTTCGAGGTTCGGCCCAGCTATAAGTATAGGAAGAAACATTGTTATCTGCATAATCACTCCGGTCTAGGCCACCTTACAGCAGTTAGTCCCGATCAAAAGGGCGTGCTTAGATAACATGTACGAAGGACTTTGATAACATATGTCAACACTGGCAACAACACTTGAATCATCTGTCAGATGAAAAAGGAGAATTGATAAAGTTTGATCAATCAACTCGTACTAGAGCGCCGTGCATATAGACATGATTGCTAAGCTACTTAATTTGGCTCTGGAATGCGGCTCGAGCGCTCTCATACAAGTATCGTTCCACTGCGGCCGGGAAATAGAGCACTACGGTCCAGCCACGTCAAACAACGGAAGAATAAAACGGTAGTACACTTGAGTGGCTGTAAAAACGCTCACACACCAAGTGACATGGATCTCACGCCCTCGAGATTCCCCGATTTGAACCTGAGCCCATGAGTTAGAGAAATTCCATCATGACGAGGAGAGAAGTTCTAGACATACTCATCGCAGATGGTGGCCGCAGTCACAAACTCCACACCCTCATGGCCCTTGAGAAACTCGATGAAGCGTTCGTGCATGAGCATGATGTTCGATCGCCCGCTCACTTGCGGGTGGATGCTGATGGAAAACGCAAAGGTCTCGTACTCGCGGTACATGAAGGTGAATTGGTCTTCCCACTGCTGCTGGATGTCCCTTGGGTTCACGAACCCGTGGGTGCCGGGGTTTCGGATGGAGAACTGCATGGGTGCTGAAGCAATGTTCAAGATGGTCAGTCAAACAACATGTCACCGCCCGAGAAGTATAGAAGAGATGAAGAGGTAGAGATAATTGCATCAGGAAATAGAGAATGAGAGACATACGCCAGTCGTCAATGTTCCAAGAACCAGGGATCTCGACCACTTTGGTGACCTTGTGCTGCTGCATGGGAACCATCCAAGTGTCCGGGTCTTGCGAGTAGTCCGTGTAGATGACCGTGTCTGCGACGTCGGGTGCCCAGTAAGGCTGACAATCATGGTGACACAGAGAATGATCGTATTCAATGCCAAACTCCTCGAGGATCTGCATTGACTTGGGAGAGACCTCCCACGCCGGTGCCACCCAGCCTTTGGGGTACTTGCCTGTGAAGTCCTTGTATACCTCGATGGACTTGGCCATGACCTTGCGTTCTTGGTCCTCGGTCAATTTGGACACAGCCTCGTGCGTGTAGCCGTGAAGCCCGCTGAAAGAGGCAAGCACAAATTCGTCAGAATCTTTGAGACTGGGACTTTGAGGACTAGGTCTCGTGTACATACATTTCATGTCCGCCATCACGCACTTTTGCCATCTGATCCGGGAACGACAAGATCGTATGGCTGGGCATAAACCAGGTCGCTTTGATGCCGCCGTTGTCGTCAAAGAACTTCAACAACCGATCGACACCGACATTGGCACCGAAGACACCTCGAGACACATCGCTAGCATTGGCTACCGAACCATTTCGAGTGTTGATCCTGACAACGTCAATGGGATCAGCTTCGAGGTGGTTAAAGTGGAGATCTGGCATAGGCAAAAGGCTCTCGTCTTACCATCCTGCGCAGGCGTCCACATCAATGCAGTACGTGATGAAAACTCGCTTGACCATGTTGGCTGTTCAGCAATTGTTGAGCTGTGCTATTTGGCGACTTGTTGTGCAATGATAAGCGGTCCAGCTTCAAGGTACTCGAAGTCTTCAAGGTGGTGTTTTTACCGGTCTGATCACCGTGGATCTATAAGTCTTCTTGCGAGGACGATTAACTGGTCACTGATGGGGGTCCCATTCTAGCACTCATAGTTGTCGACTGAACTGGTCGAAACTGGGTACAGTCCCAAAGCGGGTCATACTCCATCATCCATAGTCGATGCATTGACCTCTGCAGACCCTTTCCGGTCTGGGTCTCAGCTTCTTCGCCCGTTGGTTGAACGACATCGCCCCGGGCCTGAATGACCCGTGTGGGCCTCCGGGAGACAAATGTGGTAGATAAGTACTAGGTACATAACTCACGTTTCTGGGCAGACCCACACTTAATGGCCACGCGTTGGATAGCGGGATAAAGCGACGATACCGTCAACATCACGATAAGGGCCCAAAAGCTTTTGCTGGGCCTGAAGGTTTCCGTGATACCCGTGTTTGCCTGACTATCATGGCTGATAACAAAGGCCATTATTGCGAAAGGATGGGACAAGTGCCAAAGGGCGTGAGATGCTATTTGATACTGCGTCTGGCAAGTCATAAACCTAACAGAGACGCCAAAGAGACAGATATTCTCCAGAGGCTGAACACATCGTCACAGAGATTCTCACAACATGGCGATCGCAAAGAGTCTCCAGCTGGACTTGTTCCCGAAAGGATTCCCGAGTCTAATGAAAGCAGACTGGGCCTTGATCTCAGGCGTTGCTTTCTTGCTTATGGCATTGCTACTGTTAAAGGTGCGAGAAGCAACGTGTGAGGAAGAGCGATGGAGACTGATCACGCCGACTACTGTTCCAGCTTGCATATTCCACGGACATTCCCAAAATCTCCGGCATTCCAGAGCTCCCAGGCGCAAAGCCCTTCATCGGCCATCTTCACCTGCACGCCGGTGCCAGTGGCGAGAATGATGCCATGCTCTGGTCGAGATGGGGCGAGAAGCTCAACACTGACCTGCTCCAGGTCAAGCTGGGCAACCGAAGAATAGTGATAGCCAATTCTTTCAACATGGTACGAGACTTGTTTGTGCGGAACGCGGCTCAGACCTCTGCACGACCGAGACAGTATATCTTCGAGCATTACATAGGTGAGTGCGGAACACCACCGGCAACATCATCACAAATTCAGTAAGCATCAAACTGACTTTGACGGCGACATGAACAGGGTACGATATAGGAAGCCATTCACTGGACGACAACTTCAAGCGCCAGCGGATGGCGGGTATCAAGTCCGTGCAACCAAGACAGTGGCCGGTCTACTACCCGATGCTGGCCCGTGAAGGCTTCGAGCTTGTCCAGACCCTTGCACAGGATGGCGAGTTTGGACAGAAGTCCCTATTTGTGCTTGAACTCTTTCGCAAGGTCAGCATGAACCTGGCTTTTGAGCTCACGTTCGCCAAAAGATTCGCGCGTGCGGACGACCCGTGGCTGCAAGAATATGTCGCCAATGCTAAGGCCATCACCAAGTAAGGGGAAGCCTCTGTCCGGTTCAGACTTGTACAATGCACTGACGGTGAGCAGGGTACGAGGCGCATCGAATACATGGATCGACTTTGTGCCATTGATGCGACTTCTCCCGGGAGCGAAAACCGATGCCGAACAGGGTCGAATCGGATCTAAGAATCGCGATAGAATGATTGCAGAGGTTCTAGTCGAGCTGCAGAACAAGATCGCCAAGGGCGAGGAAGTCGACTGCATCGCCTCCTCGGTGCTGAAAGACAAAGACTCGGCGCTCAGTCTCGACCAGGCCGTAAAGTGTAGCATGTCCATGCTTCAAGGCGGCGTCGAAACCATCCCCTCCCATCTCTTTGCTGGTCTGGGAGGTCTGCTCTCTCCCAAGGGCCTGGAGATGCAAGAGCGAGCATATCAGGCCATTCGGGAAGTCTACGCCTCGGACGAAGAGGCCATCGAGAAGTCCTTCACCGAGGAGAAAGTGCCGTACGTCTGTGCCATCTATAAAGAGATGCTGCGCTATTATACCATCGTCCCGTTCTCGTTGCCTCGCGAGGCCATGACGGACATCAAATTGAAAAACCGCGGAGGCGTCGACGTTGTTATTCCTGCTGGCACCTATCTCTACATGAACGCAGAAGGAGGCGGCCATGGTAAGCATCTCTTTTCCCAAGTGTCCTCTGACGTCTTTCTGAAGAGCTTCACCAGCTGACTCGGTCACCTCCAGATCCCGCACGCTTCGGGCCCGATGCCCACGAGTTCAACCCAGCGCGTTGGCTAGAAAAGCCCGAGATCAACGGGCCCGGCCTGCCGCATTACGCCTATGGCACTGGCTCGCGAGCTTGTCCGGCGTGGCAGATCAGCAATCGGATCATGTACGGCTTGCTCATGCGTATGCTTATCGCTTTTCGCTTGCAGCCAGATGAGAAAGCTCCGCCGCCCCCAGACTACTTCACTTATGGGGAGACGCCGTGGGGTGCAGTAAATGTCCCGAAACAATTCATGGTCAAATTCGTGCCGAGGGATCCAGAGAGGCTGAAGGACATGTTGGGCGCTGAAGGGCAAAAGTACCAGTGATCGACTCAGGGAGCGAACAATTTACAGTGACATCTAAGAAGGTAGTCATAGTCCTAGGAAAGACAAAGAATGCATTTTGCTTTACTGTCAAGGGACCACGCATAGGCATAGGCGGGAGATGTGATTTCGGAGTCAAAATCCCAAGGTAACTTGTTCCAATACATCCGTGGGCCGGCCCAGAGAGACCCAACCCTTTTTCTCTGTCAACTCAAACACCACGTTGAAGAGAGTCTCACTGGTGCTCACGCCCTCTCGCTTTCGATTGATAGCTGCGGGGAAGTTCTGTTCGTCTTTGAAGAGATCCATGACCGATTGGAGTGTTGCCTTCTGACCGAGCTCGGCCGTTGCCAGCTCCTGCATCCTCGCTGTGCGCTTGGGAGAGTCTTCCATCCAGAAAGGCTCATCGACCCCGGCGTGCTTGAGGACGAGGTTGTTGGCGTGGCAGACCCGACCGAGGGAGTCCGGGACCAATTCCGCAAAGCCCGTGTGCGTGCACTCGAGGCCGACCGCGCCGCTCTGGTCACCGATGAGTATGTGGGCGCTGGCCGCGATGCCGGCGGCCTTGATCTTTTCGAGCGCCGCTTCGCGACTGGGAGACTCCAAGGCCGTCCGCAGGCCGAAGTGAATCGGCATGCGGCTAGGGTCGACGCCTCTCGCCCGGATCGCGTTCAGACAACAACCTACGCCGTTGGCGTTGAAACCAATCTTGCCAATTATCCCGGCTTCGGTGATCATCTGGAAGGGCACCCGGTCGGTGCCTGGCTCGGAGACCCGGAGGATAATGAGATTGGCCAGTTGGGGAGGTTTCCAGTCCCAGTTTTGGGAGAGGAAGGATTTGCCGCCGGATGTCTTCCAGGCTAGGCTGGTGCACCCGTCACTGTCTATGTCTTTCTTGCCATTAGGTTGAGGGTCGGTGAACATGCTGAAGGCGATCTCGCTCCGGATGTTCAGGGCCAAGATATCGATGTAGGAGACACCGGCACCATCGGCTATGCCTTGCATTTCCTTCTGGTAGCGGGGGTAGTTGGATGAGATGGATAGGATGAAGGCCTCGGCTTGCTGCCGCACCTCAGGCCACTCCATGCTGGACATTGTCTGAAACACCCATTCGTAGAAAGCGAGGGATCCTTTGACTTGAGTCTGCGCCTCCGAGCCATGCTTGAAGCCGATCTAAAAGAAGGCTCTGGTGAGTGTGATTTCGAGATATTTCGAGATCTGTTGGTGTGGTTACCTACCTCATATGGCGTCCCAGAACAGGATATGTCCAACATCTTGCCACTGACAGAGCAGGAATTTGCCGTTGCGTGCCCTTTGGTAATCGTCCTGATTCTTGTCCACCCATATACCGACGACCATGGAGGGCTGGAGCCATACGGAGTACTAGGACCTCGCAAGTCACGGTTTGTGCACGTTCCAATTCCGGACAAGTCGAAAGACCTAAGTTTTTGGTGCCGATAAGAACGGTGCAGCTCGCGGACGGAGGTAAGCGAAGCCCAGACACTGGTCAAGGTCTTGCGTATGGAAGAGTCGTGGCTGGCACGCGACCATGTGTCGGGATAAGACGACAGTCCGCGTATCAAACATACGAGGACTCGTGGAGGAGTGAGTTTCGCAGATTGCTGCCAAATCGTCAAGCACCGGCGTGCATGTCAGCAGTACTAGCCTTGATCCGGGAGAATGAACAGCGTTCAGCGTGCTTGCGTGCTTCGTGAGTATTGTGTGTAGGAAAACCCTGCGGAGTCTACTTTGCTCTGGACAGCATTCTCCGCCACCCATTTTCCGATTTTCCATGCTTATACGACTGGGCTTCTCGACGATATAAAAATTTCGCGCTGCCAATTCTAATAGACGTGCAGACATCTGACTCACCTTTCGTCGCTTTCGGGCCATCATGTCTTTGGGAACATTGCCACCACAGGTTGATGGCGTCCAGGAAGCCAAACCTGCTCCAGTCAAGAATCTGCCCATGCCCGGAATCCCTTACTTTCATCCTATACAACGGCCTGCACCGGGGACCTTTTTGGGAATGCTAGACAGCACGCAACCCCGGCCGCTGCTATTCACACCAATCACCATCCGTGGGGTTACGTTCCAAAATCGTGTCTGGGTCTCCCCAATGTGTCAGTACTCGTCGCCCGATGGACAGCTGACGGACTGGCATGTCGCACAACTCGGAAGCTATGCATGCCGAGGAGCATCACTTGTCATGGTCGAGGCAGCGTCGGTGACAGCAACAGGAAGAACAACCCCCGAAGATGCTGGATTGTGGAAGGAAGAGCAAATACCCAGCTTTGCAAGGGCGGTCCAAGCAATCCATTCGCAAGGGCAAAAGGCCGGGGCTCAATTGGGCCATGGGGGCAGAAAGTCCAGCATGCTAGCACCATGGCTGGGCGTTGGAGTGGCGGTGAAGGAAGCCAACGGCTTTTTGGGAGATGTGGTGGCACCGAGTCCAATTGCATATGATGAGTTGTACCCAGTGCCGCGTGAGATGACCATTGAAGAGATTCAAGAGTGCATCCAAGCCTTCGCACAAGCGGCAAAGAGGGCAGTTGCAGCTGGTTTTGACGTTGTCGAGATCCATGCCGCACATGGCTACCTCATACACACGTTCTTGTCACCTGTCTCTAATCACAGGACCGATCTATATGGAGGCAGCTTCGAGAACCGGATCAGGTTTGCAGTCGAAATCGTGACCGCCATCCGCGCAGAGATCCCCGAAGGCATGCCTTTGTTCTTCCGCGTCTCGGCAACCGACTGCCTGGAGAACGGCCGCGGCTGGGACATTGAGGATACGGTGAAAATGACTCGGATTCTGAAGGGCCGTGGAGTCGATCTGTTGGATGTGAGCACATCCGGTATGTCTGTCGTCGAAATTTTCTCCGTTTCTTCGTGCTAACAAGCTTCGAAGGACTTCACCCAGACCAGAAAATTGCCGTCGGGCCTGCCTACCAAGCACCCTTCGCAGAGATTGTCAAGACACAAATCCCTGACATCTTCGTCGGCTCGGTTGGGATCTTACACCAACCTGAAGTCGCAAATCACGTGTTAGAGACAGGTCAAGCGGATGTCGTCCTTATTGGAAGAGAGTTCTCGAGGAACCCAAGTTATGTTCTCACATTGGCCACAGAACTCGGCGTCAAGGTCAAGTGGCCCATACAGCTTCATCGGGCAGAGCCTTCCTACCGAGGCCGACGCCTGTTGAATCTATGACTTGAAGCGGTCCTCGTGTAAGATTCAAATCAAGATCGTCAGCGCGGCGTCTCACAATGTCAGCCACAACAGTATGTCTGTTTGTGACCTTGCGGTGGAGCTTGAATTCTGCTTTACCTTCGTGAGGTCACGTCAGGCAACCTCGACTCTCAAACGCGAGTGTAGCCTTCTGAAGCCGGTCAGAGGCTGCAGAAGACGTATGGACCAAGTACACAGCAGTCAGTCAGTCAGGGCATATTCGAGGCCAACGTACGAGATGGGGAGGTGATGATTTTCCACAGAAGTCGCGCTCTCAGGCCGAAATAATGCCAAGGACGTTGGGGGGGGTTGCGTGGGGTGCAGTTGGGGCCAGTTGGGGGGCAGGGGAGTGCAGTGGGGTGCCACTCAATTTCGTAGTCGACTTGATTACCTACGTTGTTACTGTGATATATTCCACTAATGAGAGTCTCGCTTAGACTTCCTAATTAGGCTTCTTCCCATTCACTTGCATTGTCCATCCCTTCCCCGGCTCTTCTGAGGTCTACAGTACCAGATTATTCTTCTTTGAGACGAACATCCACCGGCAGACGCTGAGGGTCTCGACCGGCCTTCTCATAACGAAGACAAGCTGGATGACCTTGACCAAAAGCTCGACGACCCTACGACTGGGCCTGGCCTAGACGCCGATAACTCAGACGACGAATCCCTTCTGTCCGAAGTCGACGAGGCATAATTCGCCGATTTCGATCCTATATCCGTCTAAGTCGTACCCGACTTTGACACGCTCAATAAGACCATTAAGGTAAAGAAGCGAAAGCGAATAGATAGGGAAGAATCCGCACCTAAAAAGAAAAGGGAGAAGACGCGTAAAAAAGCTAGAAAGAATCGACGAAGAGTAGCCAGCGATGAAGGCTTCTCTGGCGGCGAAGAGATCGAGGGCAAAAGAAGACGAAAGGGTAAACTTGGGAAGGAGAGAGTCGATCACGTCCTAAGCCGGTGGAGGTAAATGACGAAGACCTATCGCCAGGACAGCGGAGGAAAAATAATTGGGATTGAGCGATAGATGCTGCGCTCAAGAGGTTATCTAGGAAGAGACTTCGAGAGGGCGAGATTGTAAGTTTAATATAATGGTACAGCCACGGAAAGTATACTAACCACGATATAAGGACCTGGAACAAATGGCCGGCTAAGAAATTAAAGACCTCCGAAATCGAATGATCGCAGCTACTAAAACCGACGGAGAATTAGTTCGATAAGGCCTCCCCGCCTCCTAGAAGCTTAAGATGTTACCGGAAGTTGTTAGCCTCCTCAACTGTGATTGCGCCGGGTGAGAATCATCTTCATCACCTTCATCCCAAGCAGCTAATCAAGTGAACAAAACCTGTCTGTACTTTGTACAAGAGCTGACAGGACAGCGCCCGGTTTTATCTGCCACCAGCTTATCGACGGTGGACACGACCAACAGCTGCTCCGCCGCCTCTCTTTATTAGTCCTCAGTCACCGATCAATCCGCCCAATGCCGCAACCTCCACTGCGGTCCCCTCAGGCAGCTAAAGACCACCGCACTCCGGGCTGAAGGCCGCTATGGTTCGCTGCCACGGCCTAAACAGTGCGTTCAGTGCCGCTTATGTTAAATGGCGCCGGTGTCCAGTGGCAACAACAGATTAGCATCCTGCCATCCGTCGACAATGATTTGCACAAATTCCCCTCCATCGGCGGGAACGGCTGGCTCTGCCCCTCGGCTACAACGAACCAACGCGAACGAGCCAGCTGCTCTATTGCATGCAACTCCTCACGAATCCACTTGTCTAGAACAACAAGGTACGAATCGTGGGAAACGGGTCAACACAGGTCGCCTTTCTTGACCCGTCATTCCTTAACGTGCCGATAAGAGCTTGTGTGATTGTTATTGAAGACCTGCTCGATCTGTCAAGATGCTGTCCGATTGCTGAACCTTTCTCGCTTCCACAAACGCCTGCTCTACTGTTACTCCAATCATTGTAGTCAAGACCCCTGGTCGCCGCTTGGCCTCATATAACGATCTAATCATGTCAGTCTTCGAGCGGGTCCGAAGAAAGCTTTCTCGTACCAAGTCCGTCGCTGGCCTGGAAGGAGATGGACCAAGAGTTAATAAAGATGCGCTTCAACGGTGGCCGAGCAAAGCTTGCTCGTTGACGCCGTCGGACGAAGAGCTTGTCTCGAGGTTGGCATTCACCCCGGAGACCGTGATAATCGAACGCGCTCCCCGACAGAAAGCTCTCTCCTTTGGCACCCACCGATCCGAAAGAACGATCTTCAACAATGTCGAGTCTGGCTTCCTCGCGTTGCCAACGGAGCTTCTCGTGACCATTCAATCCTACCTGACGCCGAGTAGTGAAGTTGCGCTACGCCATAGCTGCTCACGATTCTTCCATCTTTACAGCACTCCATCCTTTGTGCTGACAGGCAAAGAGCTGTTCGACTTTCTGTGCATGACTGAACGTGACCAAGATCCAAACGATCTGGATAGGCTGGTCTGCGGAAGATGCCAGGAATTGCACGTCTGGACAGCCTTCTCTTCTTCTGAAATCAGGCAGGAGCCGACGGCTCGGGATTGCAGACAAATCTGGCTTTGTGCTCACCGGTCCCTGGGCTACGATAAGACGATCCGGGCCATCAAGGCAGGAGTCGACTCACCGTTTCGGGTTGAAACATTGGAACCTTGTCCGCGCTGTAGAGACTCGATCCGGAACAGATCTGTCGCGCACCGCCCGGAAAAGGGGACTTCAGCTATGGACTTGGAGCACCCCAAGGCAGAGTCATTACTCATTTCTAAGATTGGTCTCTTGCAGGCGCCGTCACCACTGTACAATATCCGGACAAGTGGCGGCAGTGGTATGTATAAGGAGATCTTTCAGGTCAAGGACGTGTCAGCAGCACTGCAGTCCATTGATTTTCGACTATGTCCGCATCTGAAGCTAGGAGATCCTTATATTCTCAGCAAGTTCTGCAGGGCCTGTATCAACACACAGCGTCTGCCGCCAGGGGTGAAAGGCCCGCCTTGTATCAACGAAAACAAGCGCCAGTTTGGGGAGAGTATACGAGGTGGAAAATGTAAAGGCTCCTGTTATACTCGAGGGTGTAAGACGCAATTCATGTTTCAGGCCCGGGAAAGTCTCTCCCCCGATGCGTCTGGACGACGACAAGTTTGGTTGATTATCGTGGTCTATCGTTGGCTCGGCCCCCTGCTGAGTGCTGGCCGAGAGGCCTCGTGGACTGATCACTCTGTGGACCATAAAGAACGCAAAGAGATGCGTCTTAGATGGGCCGAACGAGAGAAGGCAATCCGAGCAGGACGGCCATGTATGCCCAACTGGGAAATCTGTCTACTTCACCCGTCAGACTCGAACGTACGCTGACGACGAATTCAAAATGTCACGATGATGCGATTATTGTTGGGGTATTGTTGTTCCGGCAACGCAGGGGCTGCCGTATTCTTTGCTCGCTGATCTTCGTGCACCTGAATGGAACTCTGTGATGAGCCAAATCAACATCATTGACTGTGATGTCCCCAGAGGATGCGCCTTTCGATGATGTCGCCACCAATCCGATGGATACTTCCACACTCTGAGCCTAGAACAAGGACAGAGTGATTCCTCGAAGTGTGGCCTTTTCGTAAGCGCTTTACGCAAATCGAGAAGAGTCGGACGTTGTAGCAAGGAAGATGTGGGTGCCAAAAGATGCCCAGTGCGCAGTTGCCCAGACGAAGAATGACGAGCGACCGGGCGTTGCCTGGATGAAATCATCCATCCGATGCTATGCTCATTCTCTCCTTTCCACGTCCCGACGTGTCTACTCAACAAAATGGCTGGACGTCAAGGACCCAATTAGCAAGGCAGCCGCATGCATGCTTGTTGGAATGAGGCCTGCACCGAAATTGATGCATGCGATCTCGAAATGCGGAGGCAGCTACTGGGATCTTCTAAGGAGACACCTCGACACATCTTGGATCGGACAGTCTAAGCTTTGGTGGCTGTGACTAGCAACGTTATCACCCGGACAGAAAGCGATTTAGGGTGGACTCGCCCTAGCCTGACCCCTGAACGAAGATGGAAAAGGAGACCCGAGAGTGGTCAGATACATGTCAACTGGGGGCTGCCAGTCAACAATCCTCCGCCGTGGGCCGCAACGCCACCTCCGCGCGGACCATATTCAGGTCCCTGAGTACAGCCTTCTTCAACACCTTACACCACCTCACCCATAGTCTCGACCTTGTATCCAGACCAACGGATGGGCATCGCGACAAGCTTTGTTCTGGTTTACTCCCGCCGCCTCGAAGATCGAGGCTGGAGCGCCGTGACTCGGAGTGGCTATCGACCGGTTTGTTGCTGTCGACGGAGTGATAGAAAAGAAGCATCATGTCACTCAGTCACTGTATCTGGGCAAACTACTCTTCTCACACAGTGTAAGAACATTACAAGTTTCTGCAACCTCAGTCTAGCAAGCACATTCAAGGTCACTTCTTGGGTGTCTTGCTGTCTCTACATCACTTGAACCTGATAGAGACGAACAATTCTTCCCTTGCTCGTCTCATTGCCTCTTTCACCAACATCTACTCTCTCCTCACTTACTTCCGTGCCCTCTCCTATCCTAAAGACTTTGCCCTACCCTATCGTCTTTGCCCTGCCTCATCTATCCATCATTCATACTCACTGACCGCATTATGTCCCCGTTACCACGCAAATCCCTCCTCATCGCATCCCTATTGACATGGCTTCCTGTCTGCATCCACGCTCATATGCAATTGAGTTGGCCCTACCCCCTACGAAGTCCTCTTGACCCTGATGTCCCCTACTACGAGAAAGACTACTCTATGACATCTCCTCTCCTGCCTGACGGCTCTGATTATTCCTGCAAACACTACACGAAGGACTACGCCGATACTAACGTGACTAAAGCAACTTATGTGGCAGGTGGTACCTACGACATGTGGTTAAACGGGACAGCAACCCACGACGGAGGATCTTGTCAGTTATCGCTGTCGTATGACAATGGAGCCACCTTCAAAGTCATCAAGTCGATAATTGGCGGTTGTCCCATTGTCAGAACCTACGATTTCACCATTCCCGAATACGCGCCGGCCTCGGACACGGCCCTCTTGTCTTGGAGCTGGTTCAACCTTGAAGGTAACAGAGAGTTCTACCAGAATTGTGCCAGAGTCAAGATTGTCAGCAACCAGGCCCAACGCTACCGTCGGACTCCCTTCAAGCGACAGACCTCCATGAATGATCTCCCGGATATCTTCACCTGCAACATTGGCAATGGCTGTCAGACCATTGAGGGTGAGGACGTTATATTTCCCAACCCCGGCAACGATGTCGTCTATGGCCAAGACGCCATTACTCCGCATTCTGGAATTGGATACACAATCTCGGGGGCTCCGGCAACGTCTACTGCGAGTACGACGCCTGCTACTGCTGGACTTTCCGACTCTCCTACTACGGCTGCCGCGACTTCTACTAGCTCTGGATTCCCGAGCGCTCTGGTCACCACTACAACTGGAACTCCCTTGGAAACGACCACTTCACAGCCTCCCTTCCCGATAGCCAACACCACCATAACCACCGGACTTCCCTCTGGAACTGGACTCCCGGACCCTTCTGGACCTATACTTACCCTCACAGGAAGCATTACATACTTCACACCCACTTCGACAAGTAGCCTTAGCACGGCAACGATGACCGGGACCTCGACCGAGCCCTCGTTATTGACTGAGAGTTCTACGCCGTCATCGACTGAAAGCTCTACATCCTCATTACTCAGCTCTATATTGTCGCCTACAGAGACCACGAGCATGCCGTCATTCCTCAGCTCTATATTGTCGCCTACAGAGACCAC